>NC_086453.1:325053327-325779160 GCF_028390025.1 Pseudophryne corroboree | reverse complement strand
GCAAATTTACTTGGCGCAGTCGCACTGCGGACATTGCGCATGCGCATTAGCGACTAATCGCTCCGTTGAGAGAAAAAAATAACGAGCGACAACTCGGAATGACCCCCTAAGATCTGTGTGAGGAAGCTTCACAAGAAAATAGACATCCATCCAGGCACTGGTAGCCACTTCCATCAGAATGAACACCTTCCAACCTGTGTTCCTGATATTTAAAACCCAGGCTGCACTCACAGGACCCCCTCCCTCTGGAGAGTTTGTTTATCCCTTCCAAAGCCATAGTGAATGGAGTCTTAGCTTATACTGTGGGGTCTCTTAACCATACTAACAGGGGTGGATGGCCTTATCTTTCAATTGCTTGTTTGATGCTTAGAGAGTTGGTACAGGCCCTCCTGGTCACATGAGCGGGGATTATTTAATTACCCATCTCATTTTGTTTGAAGGTATGAAGCAGGCTTATCCATTATACTGGGACAGTTTTTACAACTGGCTAAAGGGACATTTATCACCTGTTGTAGTCTTCGCTGAACCATAAGGATGCACCCCCTGTTGGGGAAGTAAACAACTTGTTTGAAATGACACAAGCCAGGCCTGACCCTAGCCTCTGAAATTCTGTTCCTTTGCAATGTCAATTGCTACAACATACAGATAAGCTCAGGAAGAGTATTGTAGCTTGTCACCTTTCCACACAGCACAAACCTTTGAATTGTTTGCTATTTCTGGACCCCTGATGTGGCTGAGTAAACACTACAAGGCAATTAACTCTCAAACCAGGTGTCATCCACAGACATGTTTCTCAATACAAAATACATTGATACAGCAGTCAGATATCTTGATATCACATACAATAATATTAACAGGCCTATTCCTACTTGAAATAGCCTGGATCATGACACAGAGGATAGGAGTGAGGCTGAGAGACACGGAGGGATGAGGCTAAGGGAAAGAGGGATGGTATTGTAGCTTCAAAGGAGGGATGGGGGGCCTCAAAAACATAAGTGTCTCCGCCTCCACAATTTCTATTGCCTGTCCTGATTTCAGTCTAGGGTTTAAAGATATGCATGCTTGAGCACAGGTGAAATAATTAGAACCTACATTTGATTTAACCATATTGACTCAAACATGGATATCCTTAAAACCTGGACTGTAATGGCACAGAAATTACTACAGAAATTAGTGATAGATTCAGTTTTACATAAAAAAGATACAGAATTGTGACAAAACATTCTTAATACAAACTAGGAAAAGTACAACTTATGGTAAAACAACGAATATACATTTCTGTGATTCTTCCATGTACTTCTTCCCTCAGACCCTGCAGTATTGGCAAGAAAAATACTTATCGTAGTTCTCTGGTTAGTAGCGAATGACAAAATCATTACTGTTTTTCTCAGTATTTCCAAAATGTATCTGTTGCTGTTGAAGAATGTAACTTTCTGCAACCCCACCGCTCGTCATCATGGACATAAGGATGTTTCTTATTAGCGCTGTGATCAATACGTGTTTTCACCATGAACAAACAATCGTTGAAAAATTAAAGCAGATTGGATATGCATTAAAAATGAGCCGTCCTTATTGCCAGACATAACTAATTCATTTTGCGTTAAACTCTCAGGACGATTTTCTCTATAGAACTCAATCACATGTTCTGTTATTAAATGAGGGACTTTGGTTGCTATAAAGGATTTAGATAAATATTTTAATAGCGAGTTGACCATTGAGCCTGTAAATCACTGTGGAAGAATTTTAAATAGGTCGTAAATATCTCACAGTGCTGCTTAGTCTGTATAACAATAGCAGCAGCTGTCTTATAACTTCCTCAGTAGATTAGCAATGCTGCTTATAGCAGGACAGAAATCTTAAAGAAAACATGTCCCTAAAATGTATACTCCCACATAAAAGGGCACTTTGTAACATTCACATCTACTCATAGAGATGTAATGGAATTATACAGAGTTCCACCTCAACCGTAAAGCTGCACTACCACCTAAAACGGGAAACCGGGCCGCAGAATGGGGATGGGAGCCAGACAACCAAATCAGGGTCGGACTGGCCCACAGGGGTACCAGGGAAACCACCGGTAGGCCCCACTGCCTGAGGGCCCACTCCTTCCTCTAGGGATCAGGTTCCAGATTATGTGCACTTGTATTATACATGGTAGATATGTTGCATTACACTGCACTAAACTATTGTGTATTTGAAGCCTCTGTGGAGGCTGGCCACACCCCCTTTCTAAGCTGGCCACACCCCTAAGTATGGGCCCCTATCACTGCATTCCCCCGGTGGGCCCTTCATGACCCAGTCCGACACTGGAACCAATGAGGAGCCAGAATGTCCATGTTTGCGGCTTTTCATTGGGCCTCCTGCTCACACACCCCTCCAAAATGAGATTTTGTCGGAATGAGACTTATAACTGGGCGTTGAGAAAACCAGCAGCACAGAGCAGCCGGGTGTGGTTCATTAGGTCGACATGAATTAGATCGACCACATTTTGGTCGACATGCATTAGGGCGACATGATCACTAGGTCGTCATGTACTAGGTCGACATGGAAAAAGGTTGACACGAGTTTTTCACAATCTTTTTACCTTTTTCATACGTAACGATCCACGTGGACTACAATCGGGAACGGTAACCTGTGCCGAGTGCAGCGGTAGAGGAGCGAGGCACCGTGCCTGAAGTCGCTCGCCATGCAAGGGGTCACGGTGTACTAATTTGGGTTCCCCATCACGTTTCGGGAAAAAAACATGACACCAACAAAAGTAAAAAACTTGTGTCTACATTTTTCCATGTCGACAGAGTACACGTCGACCTAATGACCGTGTCGACCTACTGATCATATCGACCTAGTGCATGTCGACCAAACGTGGTCGACCTAACTCATGTCGACCTAATGAGCGCCATCCAGAGCAGCCACCCCAAACTACTCTACAAATAAGGGAGAGAGTAGCATACAAATGTATGCATCTTTGTGTATGACTGTCCTGTTCTGAGGGGGTCATTCCGAGTTGATCGCACGTAGCAACTTTTTGCTGCTGGTGCGATCAACTTGGCGCCGCCTATGTGGGAGTGTATTTTAGCATAGCAGGGCTGCGATCACTTGTGCAGCCCTGCTATGCTAAAAAAGTTTCCTGCAAAACAAGATCAGCCCTGCAGCTACTTATCCAGTGCGACGGATCCAGCGATGAAGGTCTCGACTGTGAGGTCAGACATCCGCCCTCCAAACGCCTGGACACGCCTGCATTCGCCTTACCACGCCCGAGAAACGGTGAGTAGACATCCCGATCCTCCTTCCCGCTGTCAATCTTCTTGCGATCGGGCCTACAATCGCTTTCTTCGGTCCTGGCGTCATTGCCCAGTGACTGCCGTCGCTGGGCAACGACGCGCGTGTGCATTGTGGCCACCGCGTAGCCACAGTCCCGACCCGTTTGCCCCACAGCGAAGAACCGCTGCGTGCAAACGGGTCGGAATGACCCCCTGAGTTGGATGCAACTTGGTCAGATACTGTGGGGTATATTTACTAAGGTCCCGATTTTGACCGAGATTGTGTTTTTTCTTCAAAGTGTCATCTCGGGAATTTACTAAACTCAAATCCCGGCAGTGATGAGGGCATTCGTATTTTTTTGGAAGTCCAAGAAAAAAAATACGAATGAATACACCATCGGTCAAATACGCCTGTAATTTGGTAGAACTCGGTCATTTACTAAAAAGTGTAATTCACAAACACTGCTGACAATAGCCAAACACTGCTGTGAAAAAATACCAATCGTGAAAAAGTGCTAAAATAAAACAGACCTGCTTTTTTTTACTGTGTTCTGATAGGCATGCATGGATCCATGAGATCCGTGCATGTTTATCAGTGGGAAGGGGCGGGAAAGTGTTAAATTTGCCAAAAAAAAATGCGTAGGGTCCCCCCTCTTAAGCAAAACCAGCCCCGGGCTCATTGAGCCGGTCCTGGTTGAAAAAATATGGGGGGAAAATTGACCGGGGATCCCCCATATTTAATCAACCAGCACCGGGCTCTGCGCCTGGTCCTGGTTCCAAAAATACGGGGGACAAAAAGCGTAGGGGTCCCCCGTATTTCTGAAACCAGCACCGGGCTCCACTAGCCAGATACATAATGCCACAGCCGGAGGACACTTTTATATTGGTCCCTGCGGCCCTGGCATTACATACCCAACTAGTCACCCCTGGCCGGGGTACCCTGGAGGAGTGGGGGTCCCTTCAATCAAGGGGTCCCCCCCCCCTCCAGCCACCCAAGGGCCAGGGGTGAAGCCCGAGGCTGTCCCCCCCAACCAAGTGCGGCGGATGGGGGGCTGATAGCCTTTTTGACAAAATTTGAATATTGTTTTTAGTAGCAGTACTACAAGTCCCAGCAAGCCTCCCCCGCAAGCTGGTACTTGGAGAACCACAAGTACCAGCATGCGGTGGAAAACCGGGCCCGCTGGTACCTGTAGTACTACTACTAAAAAAATACCCCAATAAAAACAGAAGACATACACCTTGAAAGTAAAAGTTTAATTCATACATCCACACCTCCAAACATACATACTTACCTATGTTCACACGAGGGTCGGTCCTCTTCTCCATGTAGAATCCATGGAGTACCTGTTGGAAAAATTATACTCACATAATCCAGTGTAGATCGGTCCTCTTCTGTTCTATTTGTAATCCACGTACTTTGCAAAATAAAAAAACGGACACCCGACCACGCACTGAAAGGGGCCCCATGTTTTCACATGGGACCCCTTTCCCCGACTGCCAGGAACCCCCCCTGACTTCTGTCTAAGAGGGTTCCTTCAGCCAATCAGGGAGCGCCACGTCGTGGCACCTTCCTGATTGGCTGTGTGCTCCTGTAGTGTATGTCAGGCAGCACACGGCAGTGATACAATGTAGCGCCTATGCGCTCCATTGTAACCAATGGTGGGAACTTTGTGGTCAGCGGTGAGGTTACTTTCGGTCAACCACTGACCACAAAGTTCCCACCATTGGTTACAATGTGGCCGGGCCTGACATGTGGCCGGGCCTGACATGCGGGGTGGCTAGCCCTGTGCTGGGCGTCCCCCCACATGTCAGTGTGGATGATCGTAGCTGTGCTAAATTTAGCACAGCTACGATCAGATCTGAATCACCCCCTATATTCCCTTGCACATGCACACACTTAAACACATAATTTTTTTTGGGAGCAAGTTAACCTACCATTCTATTTTTTAAATACCCGGAGGAAACCCTGTGCGAGCATGGGGAGAATATACAAACTCCACACAGCTTAACCCACAGCCACCAACTTACAGAGCATCGTCAAAACATTGTGTAATGGGGGCAGGGCAATTGAACCATCATGTCAACTTTACCACGACACCCACTAGCTGTGCCACTCGGGCTGCTCCCTCGGGGAGTTGGCAGTTATGCCCTGGTGCTAACATAAGCATACTGTAGATGGTTTCATAGGCAAATGCAATGGTGGGGGTTCCAGTTGCCCGGAAACCCAGCAGTCAGCTCCCATTGACCAACCCCAAAGACAGCACCATAATTATCTTGCTGTTCTGGATGCAGGGTGGGCAGTGTGCACCCTCCTTGGCTCATGTACTGCACACCCTTCACGTATTAAGATATAATACTGAAAAAAGGCTGGTTACCCACTTGTGTTAAGTAAATGCCAAAACTCCACCTGTCAGTTGCATCTGTCATGTGGAGGTTGTCATAGTAACAGTTTCTCCCAACCACACGTTCATGCACAATTATTTATGAGATCATTGTAATCAACAGTCTCCATCCCCAAACTTTATTACATAGTTTTACTACTGTTAAAATTAAAAATAATGTTAGGCACTATCAGGAACAGCATTGTTTGATGGAGGTCATGCTGTTCCTTGTAGTGCCATTTGGAGAATTTTGGGTTGCCTGCAGGTGAGTTAGCTCTCAATTTAGAAATATATAAATGTATGTGTTATTATCATGTAGCAATACACAAATGTATGACCCAATGTGGGTACTATTATCATGTAGTGTTAGGACCACCATATCAGGGACACCCTGTTAAATGGTTGGTGACTTAATCATATATTTTCAAATATATGTAACTGAGATCTCTGCATTTCTACTATCATATAGGATGCAAATCTCATTTACTGCTCCATTATAGTGTACTGCAGAAATTCGGTGTTGTTTTTTCTTGTTCATTTTCAAAATATTGCAAGTCTGACTGAAGGTATAATTCATACTGTTAATATAGAAAAAATGGAGGGTATTTAAGAAAAACTTACAGCAAAATATAATTAAAAAAAAATTAGAAAAAAGAAAATGTAAAGAAGTAAAATATTTTTTTGTAGTCTGGGGAGTGAACCATTATGACAACATTACTGCAGCATCTTTATAGACACAGTTACAGTAATCCTCCAGTCCAAAACTACTAGTCTCTCTAGTTCATATTACTGGTCTGTGAATAAGTCCAGGATGTAGACGTAAAAGCAAAGAGATTTTAATTCATGAAATTAACAACAAATAATAAAAATAGTCTGACCAGGGGCCACACACACACACACACACACACACACACACACACACACACACACACACACACACACACACACACACACACACACACACACACACACACTGACCAGGGGAACTGCTGGATTAATCCCAGCTATCCAGCTATCCGGTACTGCTGGTTCAACCCCAGCTTCCAGCTATCCTGAACTGCTGCTTCAATCCCAGCTTCCAGCTATCCTGAACTGCTGGTTCAATCCCAGCTTCCAGCTATCCTGAACTGCTGGTTCAATCCCAGCTTCCAGCTATCCTGAACTGCTAGTTCAATCCCAGCTTCCAGCTATCCTGAACTGCTGGTTCAATCCCAGCTTCCAGCTATCCTGTACTGCTGGTTCAATCCCAGTTCCCAGCTATCCTGTACTACTGGTTCAATCCCAGATTCCAGCTATCCAACTATCCTGTACTGCTGGTTCAATCCCAGCTTCCCGCTCTCTTGTACTGCTGGTTCAGTCCCAGCTGCCAGCTCTCCAGCTATCCTGAACTGCTGGTTCAATACCAGATTCCAGCTATCCAACTATCCTGTACTGCTGGTTCAATCCCAGCTTCCAGCTATCCTGTACTGCTGGTTCAGTCCCAGATGCCAGCTCTCCAGCTATTGTGTACTGCTGGTTCAATCCCAGCTTTCAGCTATCCAGCTATCCTGAACTGCTGGTTCAATCCCAGCTTCCAGCTATCAATTTCTATCTCAACTATCATTGCACTGGTATCCCCAGTTTTCTAGTTCCCCAAACACCTGTGGCCAGCCATAGACATTAGCCGAATCTGCCATACCTGTATGAGCAGGTCATATATCAAGCCCGCAATATTCCGTCCTCGGGTCTCCAGCCAACTAACTACTAGACCTTGCCCGGTTCCACAAGTACCAACAACTGTGACACCCTCGAGTGACGCTGTTAATTGTTGGGATGTGCATTATCGTTTGACAGAAGTCACTGAGGCAAACAATTTTATTTATATATCTATCCATATATCCAGGCCTGGCGCTAACCGCTCAGCAAAGGGATGCAGTGCAGGTAGGCGCCAGGGAAGAGAGGTGCTCTACCCGCTCTGCATCCCTGTGCTGAGTTCCCCTGCTGATGCCGGCTGCTGCGCCTGTCACACTCTATGACAGGAAGCAGCGCCGGCATCTGAAGCCTCCTGTCCTCCTCCCGTCACACACTCACCGCACTGAAAGCTGCAGCATTCAAGATTTTGAAAGTGAAACTAGGAGAGTCCGAGTATGGGGCGTGGCTACACGGCTCTGTGTGCAGTCACTGGCTGCCTGCTGCTGTGCAATGTGGGAAGCAGAGGGAGGATCAGAGGCTGAGCTGCTGCCTGTAAGATGTGCTGCCATGTGTTGTGTAAAGGTAAGGGGGGGGGGGCACAATCTACAAATGTATCTGTGTGTGGCTGTATGTATGTATGTATGAGGCTGTGTGTATGTGTGACTGTGTGTATAAGTGTTTGTGTGTATATATGTGTAGCTGTGTGTATAAGTGTGGGACTGTGTATAAGTGTGTGGCTGTGTGTATATGTGTATAAGTGTGTGGCTGTGTGTATAAGTGTGTGGCTGTGTGTATATGTGTATAAGTGTGTGACTGTGTGTATAAGTATGTGGCTGTGAGCATTTATGTGTGGCTGTGTGTGTATATGTGTGTGACTGTGTATATACTGTAAGTATGTGGCTGTGTGTATAAGTGTGTGGCTATTTGTATATATGTGTATAGGTGTGTCGGTGCATGTACAGTATGTGTATAGTATACTGTATGTTCAGTGTTCGCAAAATATGTGCCATAGCACGTTTTTACGCGCTATGGGCAGCAAGGGACTCATTTTTAAAAAATGAGTGGGTCCTGCAGGTTCCACCGTAGCCAATCCCCATCCAGGTGCCCCCCAGGACCTCCCATCTCCAATGCCTGTTTGAGCAGCATCGAGCTAACCCTGCCCACAGAGTGGCGCGGCAGCAGCACCCCCGTACAGCCGATCGCTGTAGCTGTGACTGCTGGCGGGCAGCGGCACCCGGGGAGTGCACAGGTTACATTGGTGGGGAAGGAATTGGCCCCAGCTGAGGAGCTGCTTCTGCTCCTGTCTGGAGGAACCGCATCCCAGCATTCACAGCAGCGCCGGGCAGCCTATACGGAAGGAGAGGGGACTGCTGCAGCGGCGCATACTACCAATGACATAGCGCTGCTGCGGCTCCAGTCCCCCTCCCTCCTCCTCCTTCTCCGGTGCCCGGCGCAGCTGCTGCTCTCTTCTCTCCAGCGCGGCGCACGGCACACAGCAGAGGCGGCATGTAATGAGTCAATTTGACTCATTACATGCCTCTGGCTGTTGCGCCCTCAGGGCAACTGCGCTGTGTGCCAGGCACACCTGACACAGACGTAGTTACGGCCCTGCTGTCTTTATTGTCAGCCAATAATGCCATACAGCTTCCCCATCTCTCTGGGACCCCAATATTCTGCCCTGTCCTGTGAACTCCTCAGAATTGCATACACATAGTATTGTCAAAGAGCTATGCTACTCTGATACTAT
Organism: Pseudophryne corroboree; assembly: GCF_028390025.1. Taxonomy (NCBI): domain Eukaryota; kingdom Metazoa; phylum Chordata; class Amphibia; order Anura; family Myobatrachidae; genus Pseudophryne; species Pseudophryne corroboree. Next base: position 325,770,101 of record NC_086453.1, on the reverse strand, counting down.
GCGGACCTATATCCCACTACTATGTCCTTACCTCACTGACCCTGCTCCCACTGCTCCCACTACTGTGTCCTTACCCCACTGACCCTGCACCCACTAATCCTACTACTGTGTCCTTACCCCACTGACCCTGCACCCACTGCTCCCACTACTGTGTTTTTACCCAAAGCCCTGCACTCTATACTGTTCCCTTACCCCCTATCTCAGCACCTACTACTATATACTTATCACCCTAAGCCTGCATCCAATACTGTGTCCTTACCCCACAAACCCTGCACCCACTAATCCTACTACTGTGTCCTTACCCCTAACCCTGCATTCTATACTGTACCCTTACACCCTAACTCTGCACCCACTACTATATGCTTATCCCCCTAACGCCCTCCCATGAGACTGCTCCCCGTCTGTGATGCGCCATGCCGCATTGGTTGGGCGGGGGTCAACAGATAAAATGTTGCCTAGGGTACCAAATTGGTCAGGGCCGGCTCTGTGTGTATATGTATATGTGTGATTGTACTGTATGTGTGTAATGTATTACAGTGTGTGTGTGTGTGTGTGTGTGTGTGTGTGTGTGTGTGTGTGTGTGTGTGTGTGTGTGTATGTATGACTGTGCAGCATAATGTGTGTCAGTGTCACTGGTACAGGGGGCATTACGTGTGTAAGCGTCACTGCTACAGGGGGCGTTACGTGTGCAAGCGTCACTATTACAGGGTGTGTTGCGTGTTTAAGCGTCACTGGTACAGGGGGCATTGTGTGTGTAAGCGTCAATGCTGCAGGGTGCGTTACGTGTGTAAGCGTCACTGCGTCTTGTATAAGCGTCACTGTTACAGGGGTCGTTACGTGTGTAAGCATCACTACTGCAGGGGGCGTTACGTGTGTAAGCGGCACAACTACAGGGGCCGTTGTGTATAAGCAGCACTACCACAGGGGGGTGTTACGTGTGTAAGCGGCACAACTACAGGGAGCATTATGTGTAAAAGCATTATGTGCGCTGTCCCTTTGTAAAGTATGGGAGGGCGCAAATTTATAGTTTGCAGGGGGGCACCGAACACCCTAGCACCAGCCCTGCATATATCTATCTATAAATCTATATCTTTGGTGTATATATCATTGGGCATGGGGGGCGCGCCAACATTTATCTTGCCTCTGGGTGACTAGAAGGAAGTTATGCCACTGTGTTGCACCAAATTATGCCCTACACACAGTAATGCCCCTTGCACCATATTATGCCCTACAAAGTAATGCCCCCTGCACTGTATTATGCCCTACACGGTAATGCCCCCTGTACCATATTATGCCCCACAGTTATGCCCCTGACACCATATTATGCCCTATGCAGTAATGCTCACTGCAAATAATGCCCCACAGTAAGGCTGCCTACTTTTAAGCTTCCTGCTCGTTGTCAGGGGTTTCTTCATGTCGCGGGCCACCTCCCATTTGGCGCCCGCAGTCACTTGGATCACTGCAGCATGCCAGCATCTCCCCAAGTGAGCCAGCGGTCTCGGCACTTCCGGGTACCGCTGTTTGCGCCATTCCATTACTAGAGATCCTACTGGTCCTCTAGCATATCACATACACAGTATTCCATGCAGTCTGGCTGTCCATATGGAATACTGTTCAAAAAAATACCTCTCAAAACATCTGCCGCCCCAAAGGAGAGAGAGGCTAGAGAACCAGTAGGACCTCTAGTAGTGGAAAGGCGCAAACAACAGTACTTGGAAATGCCGGAACCGCTGACCCACCTGGGGAGATGCTGGCATGCTGCAGTGATCCAAATGACTCGCAGCAAATGGTACAAGGAGCCGTGCACAGAGAGCTCCACAATGGCCGAGGTTGCTGCAGGTAGCTGGTCCGGTATTCCGGATTCCGGACCGTTCCGGCTTTCACTTAATCCCGGACATAACTGCAGATTCTTTTCGTATAGAAACATTGTTTCCCCCAGCACCCTGAATGATAACAGTAACCAGATATAAATCCCACATAATATTAGAATTCAGAGATCTTGGTTACACATATTTGCGCAAATGTGTGAATAAGCCCCAAAGCCGCATCAAGGCGTGTGTGGCACCCCAAAACACCATATTTGTCTTTTCGTATAGAGTCAGATACATTTTGTTGAAAATAAGTTTGTGCAAGATTGAAATTCTATCTCATATCTTTAGTTTGGATGTCTATAAAAGGTTACATACTGTATATATTTGGCAATGTTTCTAGAACCTCTTTCATACACTGTAAGTAGTCCGTTTGTATTCTGGAGTTTAGTTGTCCTTTTCCAGCAGTAACATGTGATACAGAGTAGCAGTTCCAGTCTACAATTATATCCCGCTGCTTCCAGATCAATAGCCAGAACCTGTTCATTAGCGCTGTCATTGCCACATTTGACCCCATAATGCTAAGAGCTCGCCCTGAGTACAAGACAAGGTTTACGTTGGATTAGAAAAGCTTTGTTCTTGCTAAGCATTAATGATGGAAAGTTTTCACTGTTACAGACGCAGCTGTACAGGAATGTGCTCTCCGTCCAGATGCTTCTTACTCTGTAGTGCTAAGCCAGCTTTACATAACTGAGACAGCAATGTTCTCTCGGAGTATGAACATCGATGAGATCAGAGGAGCTGGGGTTTAATTAGCTCTGCTCACAGGAGGACATTTCTTCTGCATTGGAAATATGTTATAACTCCTCCACTGGTAGATTCAAGATCAAATATCAATTCTGAATTTTTTACTTTAGTTTTCTTGAATATTGGCCCTCATTCCGAGTTGTTCGCTCGGTATTTTTCATCGCATCGCAATGAAAATCCGCTTAGTACGCATGCGCAATGTTCGCACTGCGACTGCGCCAAGTAACTTTGCTATGTAGAAAGTAATTTTACTCACGGCTTTTTCATCGCTCCGGCGATCGTAATGTGATTGACAGGAAATGGGTGTTACTGGGCGGAAACACGGCGTTTCAGGGGCGTGTGGCTGAAAACGCTACCGTTTCCGGAAAAAACGCAGGAGTGGCCGGAGAAACGGTGGGAGTGCCTGGGCGAACGCTGGGTGTGTTTGTGACGTCAAACAGGAACGACAAGCACTGAACTGATCGCACAGGCAGAGTAAGTCTGAAGCTACTCTGAAACTGCTAAGTAGTTAGTAATCGCAATATTGCGAATACATCGGTCGCAATTTTAAGAAGCTAAGATTCACTCCCAGTAGGCGGCGGCTTAGCGTGTGTAACTCTGCTAAATTCGCCTTGCGACCGATCAACTCGGAATGAGGGCCATTGTTCCTGACCTTTGCACATACTATAACACATTAAAAACAATTTGGTTTGCACTACAGTCCAGCGTCGGGCGCTGCAATCGCGGTGAAAATCACAGCCGAAATAGCCGCTGCGCATGCGCAGTAGTTAAATTCGTCTCCGGAACATGGCCGGCACCATGTTTCTGGAGACCTGCATATGCCGGAGACTACTGCGGCGAGCAGAAAAGGGGGGTGCACACGGGCCCCCTCCTCTGTTGAAACTAGAGATGAGCGGGTTCGGTTCTCAGAGAACCGAACCCTACCGAACTTCACGTCTCGAGCCTGGATCCGAGTCAGGCTCAAGTTTTCCTGCCTGACTCGGAAACCCGAACGCGGCAAAACGTCATCATCCCGTTGTCGAATTCTCGCGGGATTTGGATTCCACATAAGGAGCCGCACGTCACAGCCATTTTCACTCCAGTCTCAGAGAGTGTAGTGAGAGGACGTGTCTCCGTCCTCCAGTGTGTGGGGACGGGAAAGTGGGGTGGCGAGTCTTGTGCTGTGTTGTGCTGCTCAGTCCAGTCCAGTGTAGTCACAGTGTATTGTGCTGCATCAGTCCAGCCAGTCACAGTGTTGGTGTCCTCTCCTGCCAGTGTAGCTGTATAAAGTGTTGTTGACTGTGTTGTGCTGCATCAGACCAGTAGTAGTGTCCTGTGTCATCAGTCATTCCAGTGACGATATACGCTGCTGCTATATGTCCACTGCTGCCTTATAATAATAACAACAACCACAAGTCTCTTACAGTATTGTTGTGATGTGCTGCATCAGACCAGTGGTAGTGTCCTGTCTCATCAGTCATTCCAGTCATTCCTGTGACGCATATTGTCTTATATAACACCCAAAAAATAATGGAGAACAAAAATTTTGAGGAGAAATTAGGGAAAGATCAAGAAGAGCCACTTCCTCCTAGTGCTGAAGCTGCTGCCACTAGTCATGACATAGACGATGAAATGCCATCCACGTTGTCTGCCAAGGCCGATGCCCAATGTGATAGTAGAGGGCATGTAAAATAACAAAAGCCAAAGTTCAGTAAAAAGAACCAAAAAAAGAAATTTAAATCATCTGAGGAGAAACGTAAACTTGCCAATATGCCATTTACGACACGGAGTGGCAAGGAACGGCTAAGGCCCTGGGCTATGTTCATGACTAGTGGTTCAGCTTCACATGACGATGGAAGCCCTCATAACTGAGGCCTTGACACTTATGTTGGTGTTAGACGTGCGTCCCGTATCCGCCATTAGTGCAGTGGGATTTAGACAATTGATGGAGTTATTGTGTCCCCGGTAACAAATCCCATCTAGATTCCACTTCACTAGGCAGGTGATAGCGAGATTTTGCCATTTAATTCCAGTGATTTGGACGTATAATTCCAGTGATTTTGCCAATTAATTTCAGTGAGTTATAATTATTAATTACAGTGATCTTGCCAATTAATTCCAGTGATTTATAATTATTAATTACAGTGATCTTGCCATTTAATTGACTTAGTCATACAGCTACCTCATTGCACTCTTCGACATCTTTGCATGAGGTGCTGTTTGGGGCCTAGTTTTTCAAAAGTGCCATCCTGTGTGACACTGCCGTATGAGTCCAGGGGTACTGCTGTATTAGTCCTGGGGTACTGCCGTATAAGTCCACCAATTGCAGATTTTTCTTAAAGTGACTGGAGCGTGCTGGAGATGCTGTCAGTGGACCGAACAATTGCGGCCCACTCTCGACGTTCAGCCACTGCGTGACACTACTAGATGGGCCAGGTGGTTGTGTCACTTAGCTTAGTCATACAGCAACCTCGGTGCACCTTTTTTTCTTCTTTGCATCATGTGCTGTTAGGGGCCTTTTTTTGATAACTGCCCTCCTGTCTGCCACTGCAGTGCCACGCCTAGATGGGCCAATTGTGTGTGTCGCTTGCCTTAGTCATACAACTACCTCATTGCAATTCTTTTTCTTCTTTGCATGATGTGCTGTTTGGGGCCTTATTTTTATATCTGCCCTCCAGTCTGCCACGGCAGTGCCTTGCCTAGATGGGCCAATTGTTTGTGTCGCTTGGCTTAGTCATACAACTACCGCATTGCAATTCTTTTTCTTCTTTGCATGATGTTCTGTTTGGGGACTTTTTTTTATATCTGCCCTCCTGTATGACACTGCAGTGCCACTCCTAGATGGGCCAGGTGTTTGTGTTGTCCACTTGTGTCGCTTAGCTTAGTCCTCCAGCAACCTCGGTGCAACCTTTTGGCCTAAAAACAATATTGTGAGGTGTTCAGAATAGACTGGAAATGAGTGGAAATGAGTGTTATTGAGGTTAATAATACCGTAGAAGCAAAATTACCCCCAAATTCTGTGATTTTAGCTGTTTTTATGTTTTTTTCAAAAATCATCCAGATCCAAAATCAAAACCAAAACACGAAAGGGTGGTTTTGGTAAAACCAAGCCAAAACCAAAACACGAAAGTGGAATTAGAACCAAAACCAAAACACAAAACACGAAAAGTGCCCGCCGCACATCTTTAGTTGAAACTCCCCTGTTGCTATGGGCAAATTATTAATTCTCTGTTTTAGAATCTTTAGTAAATTTACCCCTAGATGTTTTCCTGGGTTTGCTGGTAGGCGGAGAAAGATGGGAACTAGGCCAATACTCCCATCATTCCTCAGCAATGGCACCTAGTTTTAATTAAGTAAGGTTATTACAAGAGATGTGTAGTTCGGTTCTTCAGGAATCCGAATTAACATGGATTTTGTGGATCCGAACCAAACAAGGAGGAGATCAGAACCGAACCGAGTGCCGATTCAAATCTTCTTTTAATCTGAATTTCGGGTTTTGGATTGCAAAAATGACATGATTGTATCGATTTTTATCAATGATTATTGATTTTTTCGAATCGATTTTAAGCCGAAATCCGAATCTCTAATCACTTTGATGAAGCCGTTCTCAAAGTCCCCAGAATTAACTGATATTTAGAGTAATAAAAAATATATATATATTCCCCCTGATCTTGAGACATTCAAACATGTGCTTGTGCTTTGCCATGGTTGAGCTGGGTAGACCGTGGCTAAACATGGTCAAATGAGTCGTGCATCTGAGACGTTTTTTCTTGCTTGAGCAGGTTACAGCTAAGATTGGTACATTTTGTTGGTTTGTAATTGTGATTATTATTTAAATAGTGATTTAAAATAAAAACTCTAATTTTAACGCAGACTGAAGTAGTGAACGGCGAGTCTTGGTGAACGGCGAGCCTTGAATGTGATCAGAGAACTTTTAACTGCAAGTTTTGAACCTCAAAATCAAATCAGGGTCCATTAATAATTATCAAACATGCTTGTTGCCTCTTAAGTGAGTAAACTGGATCAAATTTCAAACCTCTTTAAGAGAGTTTTGACACAGTGGGCGTGATCTAATGAAGAACGAGTTTGGCGGCCGCGTTGGATGCCTGCCGAAGTCAGACTTTCTTTTAAAGGGACATTAATTTACAAGGTGATCCCATGCCTTCAAAATGATTGCTCCTTTTAGAAAAATAACATGGCCGCCAAACTCGGAGTTCATTACATCCCGGACTGAGTTTGAATGGGAAATGGCTACTGCCACGAGCCTTAGCTACAGTACCAACCAAATTGTCGTATTATAATCTGCCGAATAGAGGCTTTCAAACCGAGGGGCCTATTCATGAAGCAGTGAAACGCATGGAGAAGTGAGCCTGTGGAGAAGTTGCCCATGGCAACCAATCAGCTGCTCCGTACAATTGTATAGCATGCAAATTATATATGTTGCGTCAACGCTAGTTGGTTGCCATGGGCAACTTCTCCACTGGCTCACTTCTTTACACTTTTCACTGCTTCATGAAAAGACCTCCGAATCACACAAGGTTCTAGGGGAAAATAGCAATCCCTTCACCACACATTGCTTCTGGAATTAATGGGATCACAAGTTTGAACTACAGTAAGACAAGCAGCAGCTACTTTTATTTACTCTTATGCCCCAAAGCTTTGTGCGGGACTGTCACGTTTTTCTGGGCCACAATATCCCGCGGTGGGGATGCAATTGTGGGGAGCACATACTGCTGCAAGTGAGCAGCGGCTAAATAGAAGCCATGCGCATGCATACTCCATCTGCACAATGCAGGGACAGTCTCTGGGGGCAGCATAGCACCTCCAGGAGCCCTGGGCACGCCTCCAGAGTGATGAAACGGGGATGTCCACTCCCCCTAACCATGAAAGGGGGAGTGGACATCCCCCTCCCCCTCCCATTCCTTGATGCGTTCAAATCTCAGTATCAGGAATACAAATATTAGTGTAGGTATGCCCAAAGGTCAGTGTTGAGACTGCTTATCTGCTACGATACCTTACTTAACAGCCTTATACCAGCCAATCAGCTTTGGAGGTTAGGAGCAGATTGGTTGGTAGTTTATCTCTCTCCACTCTTGATAAATCTTCCCCATCATTTCATATGCAAGTCAAACAGGCTTTTGCTGACAGACAACAATGCATTAAAAGTAAATAAATGAACTACTTTTTTTGCCACGTAGACTTTGAGATGAAAAATAAAATGACTTGGCCATAAATATCCGTAAAATAAAACTGAGATAATTGTCCCCTTTAAGTGGTGTCAGTGCTGAATCATTGCACACGGTTTTGTTTTCCCTGCAGCCGAGGGTGGGAAACCTTAGGCCTTTCCCGTAATAAATTAGTACCAACTGAGGGCGACATAATGGCCTCTCCCTAAAAGAAGGAAGGGATTAGTGTGTTGTGAGGATTTACAGACGAGCTGAGCCAAATTTGTTTCGTGGAAAGATTAAAAACAGTTTCGCGTAATTGGAAAGATGGATTAATCAAGCTGCCCTGGCTGGTATTACGCCGTACGTTTCTATGGTAATAAGGACACGTCTGTTTTTAATAACACACCCACCAGTCTATGATACAGGTTCAGTCAGATACATTTTTTAATTCTGAAATATTTGATGGAATTTATTTCCCGTTCTATGATAGATGGGACTTGGCAGGAAGGAGCAGCAGGCAGAGGCCTCAATTTTGGAAAAGGGTAAAACACAAACTTAGGACATTTCCGCATGACTGCATTCAACTCAAACCGGTTGATTGTAGCCTCACCGGACGCATCCTTACACACTTATACAACAGGTACATTTTTACTTTTCATATTTACAGATTTTATTGCTAATACTCTTTATAGATTAAAGCTGGTAAATAAACAACAAATGAACACAATTTAAAAACATCTTGATTTTTAAACTAAATTGGACTGTAATAATAAATGACACAGCATCTGAGGGCGCGGGAGTCCCTATGGCAGCTGGGCCTGAACGGAACATGGAGCCTAGGTCTTGATGCCATCTGCTTCCTTGTGGTAATGAGGGTGATGGACATGTTTTCTAGACCCTTTGTTGCCATCTATCTCATTGGAATTACCGAGGACCTTTGCCCATATCTGGCTGCCCACAGGCTTGGGGCTCATTGTTCAGAGTACGGGTGATATATCCTGTATCTGTTATCAGGTAGACGAATTGGTGTTTTTGCAGGGAGGAAACGAGTTGCTGCAGCAGAACACCCGAGAAGTGCTAGACACACCCCTGGAATACATCAGCAGTGTGTTTTTGCATTATCAACAGATGATTTCGGGCAGAAGTCTGTTTTCAAGGAGCAGGATCAGAAATTATTCCAGTAAACTGTTACGCCCAGCATAATTATTTTAGTTAATTAAAACTGAAACAAAGGACCCAGAACTTCACTGAGGTATGAGGAATTTTGGTTCAACTAAATAAATAGCACTTCCATGGAGGCAATCTCGAGACCAACTGTCGTGATCACGGCGGTCACAATTCCGACGCTGGAATCCCAACAGGAGGTGAAATCTCGCCGTCGGAATACCGGCGTCACAGGCTTTTCTCCCTCTGTGGGTGTCCGCGACACCTATAGAGGGAGAATATGACCTGTGGCAAGCGCAATGGGCTTTCTTGCGCTTGCCCAGCTGCCGGCATACTGGCGGTCGGGATGCCGCTGTCGGTATCTAAAACTAGACAAATACTTATGATGATGAGTTAGGATGACCATGAACCTTATTCTGATATGTACGGTATTACATAGCGCCATGAAAGTTAATACTCTAATACTGCAGGAGGTGTCTATTAGAAAAAGATGACTCTTGCCAACATCTGCAATCCGAGTGCTGCATCCGAAGACGAAGCATCAGATGGCCGGTCATGATGATTGCAGACTTGAGCCATCTATGTAAGCTGAAGCTTACTCAGATTGGCCATCAGAACTCCTCTTCTGGAGCCAGGAAGTCTGCATCCAGTAATACAGACCCTGGACTCAGCATGCCTACAAAATGGTGGTGAGACGCCCCCCGTTTTGTAGAGTGGTCCCGGTCGTCTGCCCTCCAAATGGTGTAGGTCAATCATGCTGCTGCTAAGGAGGGACTGCAACCACTCACGCAGGACCTGCTCTGCACATGTGCAGAATGGATCCTGTGCATGCGATTTCAGTTTCCCCACCATTGGATTTGCATCAGGTCTACATACAACTCTGAATCGGGCCTCATGCTAGTATTATGTGACTTCCAAAATCCTGCTTTCAGCCATAGCATCGACACATACTAAAAACTTGATCAACAGGACTGATAAAGGTAGGTGGATCTGTAGAAGACTTGGCTTCCCCATTTCCTAATTTCAGTTTATGATTTAGGGGGAAATGCACTAAGCAGTGAAAAGAGTGAAGAAGTGAGCCAGTGGAGAAGTTTCCCATGGCAACCAATCAGCACTGAAGTAACATTTATAATTTGCATATAGAGAATTATACAGAGCAGCTGATTGGTTGCCATGGGTAACTTCTCCACAGGCTCACTTCTCCACTCTTTTCGCTGCTTAGTACATATCCACATTAGTTTTTAGTTTTCCAACCAACTGCAACAAGTCCATTTTTCCCTTACACATGCTTAGCTTTCTACTCATTACCCGGCGTGCATTAATCACAGTCACTATGCAGAATTTCTGCCTCAGTTGCAATATATTAATGACTCCACCAACAGACTGGTAATTGTTTTAGTTCTGCTTCATAAATCTGTCAGTTTGTCACACTGGAAACAAAAGATAGCTTATAAACCCACCTCCAAACCCCCAACTGCAAATGCAATTTAAAGCTTTAGTTCCTTTGGCAATGAAATGATTAAAAAAATTTACGTAAGCTCGCCTACTGACCAAAGTCTTGCATAAGTCTTGGACTGGTGAATAAGTTACCATGCATCAATGTTTGACAACAAAAAGTCTTGTGTTCTCTTTTGGCTGCCCTCTGTTAGCTTTTTGTTTCCGGTAGCTAATCAAAAGTACAATGTCCCAGGAAAAGTAGCTGTCATCGTATGTTTGCATATCACATCAGCTACACTCTTCATGGCAGGGATTTGCTGGGGAAGAACGGATGAATGAGGTTACCTGCTGTATTTCCTTAGAAACAGCCTACGGCACTTTGCAAAACAAATCTCCCATGCAGATCCCAGATGCTATAGTTATTTGTGTAGATAAATGTCGCATGGGTAACCGTGCAATGAAATTAGACATTAGTCTTACTATAGAGAAAAAAATGCCTTTGTCTGATCAATCGACACAACTACACTATTGTAAATATTGTAGAAATAACACGGAACCAATAACCTAAAGCAGATAGTTCCCAAACTCAGTCCTGAAGCATATCCAAGCTTGTGCTCTGGTGACTTAATTAGTATCTCAGTAAATTTGATTTAATCATCTGTGTTCATCTTTAAAATCTGGACTGTTAAGGCGCCTTGAGGACTGAGTTTTGGCACCTACACTATGATCTAAAGTGTGCCATAGAATTTGAGCCAGATAAGTTCACAAGAACCAATCTTGATGAGTGTATCATAGCATCCCCAAGACTTAACCTTGAAATTGTGTTAACTAATCAGGGGATGTTCACAGAATGGGATGCTAGTAATGATATTGGACTGTCTTACAGGTACCACTCCAAAATATCACTGTAGAGTAATAGAGGAAGCACCAGAGGAAATCAACAGACACTGTATATAGTATATAAGTTTTAGTTGCCATCTGTTCCCCACGTAAATATCCATAACTTTTATTGAAGGTGTATCTGAGTGCCCCACTCTAGGAGAGTCTATTTGGACGCATCTTGGCGTCTCTTTTGTTTTTACTGTATATAGCTGACTTGCAGGAGATAGTCAAGCCACAGCAGTGCTAATCCAGCCATCTACTTGCATGCATGGTGTAGAAACCAGTGATGTGTGGTGAGGTTAATGGCTGGGGAGGCACACGTGGTGATGGGTCTGAATGCTGGGAGCCTTTATCATCCCCTACTCACTGTAACTCTCCCCTTACTACACTAAGCTACAGTATCCATTGAGTCTCCAACCTGAATCCCTGTGTCTTCTCTTGCTGCTACTGACTGAGCTCCCACTACAGTGCACTTCCTGGTCACATGATACATACAACTATCCATCAGTGCGCAAGGCATGCCCCCACACTCAGAAATATGCCTCTATTAGCTCCCTTTCTGTGCCACTTTACTGCCCATGGTGTGGCTCCTCCCACAACTCTGCAAAGCAGTAGGGACCATAAATGTGAGATCCATCAATGGTACTTAAACCATTGATGGTTTGCACCACTCAATGACCACCACTGGCAGGTAAATAAAAAAATGTGGACAGGGCTTAGCAGGTAGCCAGGAGGAAGGGCTAAGCTCTGAGCGGGTAAAAAATAAATTGATTCTACTCAGCCATCGATGGCAGAGAACCATTGGCTCTCTGTCATTGATGGCAAAGCCATTGATAATCAGTAGTTATCCATTGATGTTTTGCAACTATCGATCGTCGAGGGTCATCTCTACAAAGCAGTGTCTGACTGTAGGACTGAGGCAGAGCTGTTGCTGTCTCATCTTTCATCTCCATGCAGCTCCAGGGATCACCACAAAGCTGGTGACAGTTAGCTACAGAAAGGATTACACTAAACAAAGAAGGTGTTTATGTTATAAATATTATCTTTGTATTATTCTAATTGTTTTTATATAAAATCTCAAGAGTTTGACAGGGAGTATGAGGCTCTGCCTCCCCTAATTGCATGTCCCTGGGAGAAACAGTTTGAACAGAACAGTGGCACAATGACTAGCAGAGTGGGAGATTGCGGACTGTATTTGGAAACCCCCTGTCTAGAAATCCTGCGTTTGCCACTAATGGTCCTTCCAAAAAATTTTTTGTGAGGGCCCAAACAAACCAAGCACTTCAGCCACAAAAGTGTCATTCCCTGCTACTGAAATGCTTGGTTTGTTACACTGTGCATGTTCTTTTTAATATCAGACATAAGGGTGGGAGGGAGGGCCCAAGGACTATTCCATCTTGCAGGGTTGGAGGGAGGGCCCAAGGACAATTCCATCTTGCACCACTTTTCATTTCTGCACTGCTGTGTGGCAATCTTTGGCGTTTCCATAATGGGTGCAATGTGTGCGGTGCACACGGGCCCCTGGGTCCAGGGGGGGGCCCACACCGCACACATTACACCCATTTAAATACTTACCTTACCGGAGTCCAGCGGTGGAAGCAGCGTCCGTGGCGGAAATTGTCGCCAAAATGGCCAACGCGCATGTGCGGTAGCCAAATTGGTCTCCGGATCATGGCAGGCGCCATGTTTCCGGAGACCTGCGCATGCGCAGTAGACTCCGGCACATTGCCAGAGTCTACAGCGCTGTTCAGAGGAGGGGGCCCACCTGGAAGTGCACACGGGCCCCCTCCTCTGTAGAAACGCCCCTGGTGGCAATGTTTCATAGATGTGCTATAAGCTGCTGCGTGTTTGTGCTGCTGCTCTGTCAGTTAGTATACAACCAGATCGTTGCAGCCTTTGGCATAAAATGAATGAAAACAATATTGTGAGCTGTGAGGTGGTCACAATTGACTGTAAATGAGTGGAAATTAATGTTATTGAGGTTAATACTATATGAACAAACACAGGCCATTGGGGCAAAAGCAATACAGATCCAAAACCCATGATTTGGGCCAGCGCACAGCTCTAATCTTTATATACCTAAATGATTCAGTTGGAAAGAAACACAACGGTGTGATGGGTGCAGAGGGATTAGCAAAACTGAATCTAGAACAGTTGTAGGACATGTAATGTGATGAGTGAGATGACCAATCTGTATTTTTATAATAGATATTTCATGATTGCTGTATGTTATAAAACATATATCTTTTAAGCCCCACACAGAAATTGGTTAAACATATTCTGAAGTTGGCCAATTGTCAAATAGCCTCAAACTGGAACTCAATGACTGCATCCTATCCAGTGTCAGACTGGGGCATGAAGGGCCCACCGGAGGAATACAGTGTGGGGGTCCATGATGAAGGGGTTTTGCCAGTTACCACGGGGTGATAACAGCCCCCGCAGAGGCTTGTACAGCTATTGAAAACTGAGTAATTGACCCTGTAACAGAGTAACAATGTATAATTTGAGTGCACTCTTTAGAAGCTGATATTAGAGGAAGGGATGTGGCCCTCAGGCAGTGGGGCCCATTGGTGATTTCTCCTGTGAGCCAGTCCAACCCTGATCCTATCTGCCACTGTTAATGCTGTCTGGTCCACCTACAGTTATTCATTATACTCCAGATAATTTTGTGAAGGTTTGGTCCCAGTGGTACACATTTTTTAAGGCTGAACCCCCTTTTGAACATGATTTAACTCTCTCTATTTTTCATTCCTTCTCTATTTATTTGGTTCCGCATTCTGACTAGCTTCCCCTCTCCCTTCCTTCTACCCTGTCCTTAACCCCTGTGTTCCCTTTCCTTCTTTCTTCTTTTCTCCTCCCATCTCTTTTCAATAATCCTACTATGGTCAACAAATTGTTTCAAGGAATATAAATAATGTATTCTTTTTTTTAACAAATTCATATAATGTAATGACTGCAATCTCAGTCCCGCTGACCATACCTTGTACTGTTCTCAACGTACTCATATTTTAATTTTTTTTTAACTTTAAAAAAATGTTACATTTTAAAAAAGTTTTAAAAAATTTCCGATTATCTACTGATGGTGATGCTACATAGAGACATACTGTAAATGGTGTACAAAAAACACAATGTGTTACAGTATACCCCTTTCACACCGCACAAATAACCCAGTATCGACCAGGTATATTGCCGGGTCAACACGGGTCACTGTGCAGCGTGAAAGGAGCCATGGATGAATTCCTGGGTTGCTTGACCCAATAATTTAACCGGGGAATAAAGCAGTTTTATTCCCGGATTATTACTGGTTCAGGTGCAGTGTGAATGGGTTGCCAGGTAGATGCGACCCGGGACCCGTTCACTGCATAGGGAGAGGCGGCGCGGAGATAAGCTCATCTCCCAACGCCACCTCCGCACCTGCCCCCCGATGCCGGCTCTTCCCCTGCCGCTATGGCAACCCGACCCGGCATATTGACGGATCAGGGACACAGTGTGCAAGGTCCAATGCCGGGACCCGTTTCCAATTCCTAGGTGGGACCCGGGATCTGTAAGGGGTGTTACTCAAACCAGAGCATGTTAAAGCAGCCTAAGTCACCACTTCTGTAGAAGTATATCCACAACTTCTAGTATGCAAACCTATATAGAAAAAATAGAAATAGGACAAAGGTGATAAATGGTGGTTAATTTAAAAATATTCCACACCCCAAAGTTTTAAAGAGAATAATTACAGTTTTACAGAATTGTCTATTGCAGATCACTTTTAAAGGGGTTGGGATTGATTTACCGGCGTTCGGGATGCTGGCGATCAGAATACCAACCGCGACAGCCCAATGGTTAGAATCCCGACAGGCGAAGGTAAGTATACTCCCCCCAGCCCCCTAACCCTTCCTTTCCATAGCCTAAACCTATTCCCGCCATAACATAGACAAATATAGGATCCCCTGATTTACTAACATTCGATTTGAAAATTGAACATAAATCGAACACCAAAAATCAACATACAAATCACCAAAATAATAGCCTAATAGCAGACAGGCGATTTTAGCGAGATGCAGGAGCTGAAGTCATTCCTAGTTGTTAATGCCACAAGGAAATCTCGTTACTGCAGCGGATGACACTACGCAAGGAACATACAATAACTACTTCTTAATAGTCCTTAATAGTCTTTGATATCCAGACCCAAGGCTTACTGCTGTTCCCACCTTACAAGGTCTGATTTAATTGCGGCTCTATGTTACACAGTAAAAGAGGTATAAGTAGGGTTAATGGTGTCCAGAACAAATAAAAAAATGGGGCCCCTTTAAAATTGTTCTTAAAAATTCTTACATTGTTACTCACATATATACACACTGGAAACGGTATTTAGTAAAGCGCTAGAGTAAGGCGAAACATCAATATGATAATAATGAATACCACTTGTGTGGGGACACATTCTGTTGCGGAAAGGAAATTGTAAGTTAATGGCCGGGGCCTGGACGCTAATCCATATACGTCCACTTCTCTGACATCACCACAACAGCTCAATTTACCTTCTGTTTTTGTCTTGCTCCTATTTACGACGCATTTCGCCAAGCTCCTCTTCCTTCTCCAGTATTCACTTCCTAACTTTTTGTATTGTTATTTCCCTTCTCTGTTCCCAGGGGTGGCAATTGAATTATGTTTTATTGGACCCATCAATGGAATGGTTCTGTTGGCCGATGGCTAACCTTGCAACGGTGAGGATCCAATGTTTCTTCACCATCGCTATTTTTTGCTGATGGACTTGAGATATATGGCGGGGGGAAGGGGGGGGGAGGCTCTGCATCATTAGCAGTGGCACTGCTCAGACATCCTTAGTTGTGGACCTGGGCTCTCTTAGCCTCTCAGAGAGTCTGAGGGCAGCACCCAGTTTCGAAGCCTACATACTGTACAATAGGCGTTATGACCTTAGTTAAAAGGGGTGTAGTATGGTATGCCGGCGGCCGGGCTCCCGGCGACCAGCATACCGGCGCCGGGAGCCCGACCGCCGGCATACCGACACTGGCAAGCGCAAAGGAGCCCCTTGCGGGCTCGCTGTGCATGCCACGCTATTTTATTCTCCCTCCAGGGGGGTCGTGGACCCCCACGAGGGAGAATAGATGTCGGTATGCCGGGTGTCAGGATTCCGGCGCCGGTATACTGTGCGCCGGGATCCCGACATTCGGCATACTGAAGACCACCCGTTAAAAGTACATAAGAGTGAAACTTGGTTCTCTGAATGACGCAATAGACTGTTGAAGGACTTTATAAAGAAGAGTACTAAAAAAATACTTTATAAAGAAAAATACTAAACAATTTGACTCATAATAAATAATAATTGGACATCTTGCTGATTAATCCCTGTCTCAGTAATCACTCTGCTTGGCTCTCTCTGTACATTTCCCGGACATTACCGCCATGCAATAATTAGGTGTTTTCTCTACTCAATTTCTACCTTTCTAGTAAAAAGCAAGAAGTGAAAGAGTGAAATACAGTTAAGTCAATTATTATTGCAATATAAACTGTAATGAATCCTTTTGGGCAAAATGAAAATAAAATATATAATTATCAGACAGATGTGCTGTCAGGTCACATAAGCATTTTTGTCTATGAAGAAACATTAGAAATTGTAATCTATTTTACCTATTTCTTTAGAATGCAAAGACAGTGGTGTAATGGAATGTTGCTTGTCACAGAGCGTCTGGATCCTGAGAATAATTTGCCAAATGTTTTGAAAGCTCTGAAAGATTTCTCCATAAAAATGTCTTGATTTGCCGACAATTACCTACAACATTGAACAGTTCCGCTCATTCTGTGTATTGAGGCATTAACAATGACCGAAGTGCTTTAAAATCAAACAAACCAAAGATTCTAGATAATAACAATATCATTAAACACCTCTTAATGTGCCAAGTACCAACCATACTGAGCCAATTTCATAGCCTCTAACCAAGAACATATCTAGATCTATGCAATGTATTTATTACGGTGTGTGACCACCATTGTTTATTAATGCAGTTTACTGCACACCAAGCACAGTGTATGTGTTTTTAGGAATTTTCCAGACTTGCATTGTACTATTAGGAAACACTCCTTAATGGATTAAAAATGTAGACTGATTCCAAAAATGTGCTGCTAACACAACCAATGCAACCACAAAATAGTTGTGTTTTCAGGGGAGTCATGCAGGGCTAACAGTCTGTTACCCGTGTGGAAGAATCTTCTTCTCTAGTAGTAGAAGAATCTTCTTCTCTAGTAGTAGAGTAGTAGCAGTAATAGTAGTAGTAGAAGAGTAGTAGTAGCAGTAATAGTAATAGTAGAAGAGTAGTAGCAGTAATAGTAGTAGAGTAGTAGCAGTAATAGTAGTAGTAGAAGAGTAGTAGCAGTAATAGTAGAAGAGTAGTAGCAGTAATAGTAGTAGAGTAGTAGCAGTAATAGTAGTAGAGTAGTAGCAGTAATAGTAGTAGTAGAAGAGTAGTAGCAGTAATAGTAGAAGAGTAGTAGCAGTAATAGTAGAAGAGTAGTAGCAGTAATAGTAGTAGAGTAGTAGCAGTAATAGTAGAAGAGTAGTAGCAGTAATAGTAGTAGAGTAGTAGCAGTAATAGTAGTAGAGTAGTAGCAGTAATAGTAGTAGAGTAGTAGCAGTAATAGTAGTAGTAGAAGAGTAGTAGCAGTAATAGTAGAAGAGTAGTAGCAGTAATAGTAGTAGAGTAGTAGCAGTAATAGTAGTAGAGTAGTAGCAGTAATAGTAGTAGTAGAAGAGTAGTAGCAGTAATAGTAGAAGAGTAGTAGCAGTAATAGTAGTAGAGTAGTAGCAGTAATAGTAGAAGAGTAGTAGCAGTAATAGTAGAAGAGTAGTAGCAGTAATAGTAGTAGAGTAGTAGCAGTAATAGTAGTAGAGTAGTAGCAGTAATAGTAGTAGAGTAGTAGCAGTAATAGTAGTAGAGTAGTAGCAGTAATAGTAGTAGTAGAAGAGTAGTAGCAGTAATAGTAGAAGAGTAGTAGCAGTAATAGTAGAAGAGTAGTAGCAGTAATAGTAGAAGAGTAGTAGCAGTAATAGTAGTAGAGTAGTAGCAGTAATAGTAGTAGTAGAAGAGTAGTAACAGTAATAGTAGTAGTAGCAGCAGCAGCAGCAGTAACCGGAGTAGTAGAAGAGTAATAGCAGTAATAGTAGTAGTAGAAGTGTAGTAGCAGTAATAGTAGTAGAGTAGTAGCAGTAATAGTAGTAGTAGCAGCAGTAGTAGTAGTAGTAGTAGAAGAGTAATAGCAGTAATAGTAGTAGTAGAAGTGTAGTAGCAGTAATAGTAGTAGAGTAGTAGCAGTAATAGTAGTAGTAGAAGAGTAGTAGCAGTAGTAGTAGTAGCAGTAATAGTAGTAGCAGCAGCAGCAGTAACAGCAGTAGTAGAAGAGTAATAGCAGTAATAGTAGTAGAAGAAGTGTAGTAGCAGTAATAGTAGTAGAGTAGTAGCAGTAATAGTAGTAGTAGAAGAGTAGTAGCAGTAATAGTAGTAGTAGAAGAGTAGTAGCAGTAATAGTAGTAGAGTAGTAGCAGTAATAGTAGTAGTAGAAGAGTAGTAGCAGTAATAGTAGTAGTAGAAGAGTAGTAGCAGTAATAGTAGTAGAGTAGTAGCAGTAATAGTAGTAGTAGAAGAGTAATAGCAGTAATAGTAGTAGAAGAAGTGTAGTAGCAGTAATAGTAGTAGAGTAGTAGCAGTAATAGTAGTAGTAGAAGAGTAGTAGCAGTAATAGTAGTAGTAGAAGAGTAATAGCAGTAATAGTAGTAGTAGAAGTGTAGTAGCAGTAATAGTAGTAGAATAGTAGAAGTAATAATAGTAGTAGTAGTAGAAGAGTAGTAGCAGTAATAGTAGTAGCAGTAATAGTAGTAGTAGCAGCAGCAGTAACAGCAGTAGTAGAAGAGTAATAGCAGTAATAGTAGTAGTAGAAGTGTAGTAGCAGTAATAGTAGTAGAGTAGTAGCAGTAATAGTAGTAGTAGAAGAGTAGTAGCAGTAATAGTAATAGTAGTAGTAGAAGAGTAATAGCAGTAATAGTAGTAGTAGAAGTGTAGTAGCAGTAATAGTAGTAGTAGTAGTAGAAGAGTAGTAGCAGTAATAGTAGTAGTAGAAGAGTAGTAGCAGTAATAGTAATAGTAGTAGTAGAAGAGTAATAGCAGTAATAGTAGTAGTAGAAGTGTAGTAGCAGTAATAGTAGTAGTAGAAGAGTAGTAGCAGTAATAGTAATAGTAGTAGTAGAAGAGTAGTAGCAGTAATAGTAGTAGTAGAAGAGTAGTAGCAGTAATAGTAATAGTAGTAGTAGAAGAGTAATAGCAGTAATAGTAGTAGTAGAAGTGTAGTAGCAGTAATAGTAGTAGAGTAGTAGCAGTAATAGTAGTAGTAGAAGAGTAGTAGCAGTAATAGTAGTAGTAGCAGCAGTAATAGTAGTAGAGTAGTAGCAGTAATAATAGTAGTAGTAGTAGTAGTAGTAGTAGAAGAGTAGTAGTAGCAGTAATAGTAGTAGTAGAAGAGTAACAGCAGTAATAGTAGTAGCACTAATAGTAGTAGTAGAGTAGTAGCAGTAATCAGGGACGTGCAGTCAGGGGAGGTAGTGCTTTCCCTATCATAATGATTAAAATAATACAAAGAAGATATTTATAACACAGATTCTGTGACAAATATCTTCTTTTACTATTCTAATAATTTTTCCTGTGAATATGCCTGCATATTGGGGTGGGAGGCAGCGGGAGAGGTGCCTCCAGCTGCTAACACTAAAATTCGGGAAGCGGCAGGCGGGCCAAGCCATGGGCTGTAAAAGCCCATTGAAAAAACATAGGGAAGTGGCCTCAATGACACATGAATGCACGCCCCTGTCAGTCCCGCAGATACTATTGGACCAGCGGGTCCACTGGATCTACTGGCTAGCGTGCACAAATGCGGTGGCACGACGCGGTGGCGGGACTCGGCGGAGAGAGGGTAGCTGGCGGCAGACCTGAATCCGAGAGGATCCAGTCCCTGCCAGCCATTCTGCAGAGTTCGGCAGCGGAGAGGCGGCTTCCATTTCAAAAATGGCGCCTCAACATTTTTGAAATTCAAGATGTCTGCCACAAGCTAATCACGGCTCGCCACGTCATCGCCCCGCCCACTCAACTGGCTTATATAAGCCAACGGCAAGGTAGTGGAGGTCAGTCCAGCGGCGGGGAGGGAGAAGGCAAGAGCTCCCGAAGACAGAAGACGCTGGAAGCCCCTGGGAGGCGGCGGCCATGAAAAAGAGCTTAAAGGCCGCTGCCCCACAGGTGAAGATGCCGGAAGCCCTGGGGATGCGGCGGCCATGAAATAGAGCTTAAAGGTCGCCGCCCCAGGTGAAGGTGCTGCATAATAAACTATTTAAACATTTGTTGTGGCGTTTTTATTTTAATATTTTCTTTACGGGTGGACTACGGGTGCCAGCAGGCTCTTAATGTCCGGGAATGCTGGCACTTGTGGTTCTCCAAGTGCTGGCATGCTGGGGCAGGCTTTCTGGGACCCATAGGCTGCCTGTAAAGAACAATATTAGTATGTAATGAACCCCGCACCCACCGCCACCAGGGGTGCGGGGCATAGCACTGGGCTTTCAGCCCAGTGCTGGTTGTTGCTCAGCAGGGGGGGACCTAATTTTTGGGGTCCCTACTTTCTGAGGGATTCCAACCCTGGGCTGACTGGTTTGGGGGGGTGTTTAATGCTATGGTAGGGTGACCCCGCACTGAGTGTCTCCCCTGATATGGCATTACCC
The DNA here is from genome assembly GCF_028390025.1 of Pseudophryne corroboree. Classification (NCBI taxonomy): domain Eukaryota; kingdom Metazoa; phylum Chordata; class Amphibia; order Anura; family Myobatrachidae; genus Pseudophryne; species Pseudophryne corroboree. The sequence continues at coordinate 325,749,099 of NC_086453.1, read as the reverse complement.
CCCTCCTCCCCTGGCTGGTTCAGCCTAGTGCTGGTTTTGCTTAAATAAAGGGAACCCTATGTTTTTGTTTTAATGAGGGCGGGGGGGGGGGGGGGGGGGGAGTTTGCTGCAGCAATCAGCCTGTGCCTCCCCAGTCACTGCCCTCACCACACGTCACTGCCAGTAACAGTAGTAGTGGAGTAGTAGCGTAGCAGTAATAGTAGTGGTAGAGTAGTAGCAGTAATAGTCGTAGTTATAGTAGTAGTAGTGCTAATACTTATTATATAGCACCAACATACTTCACAATTTGGAATATAGGCCCTCATTCCGAGTTGATCGGTCGCAAGGCGAATTTAGCAGAGTTACACACGCTAAGCCGCCGCCTACTGGGAGTGAATCTTAGCTTCTTAAAATTGCGACCGATGTATTCGCAATATTGCGATTACTAACTACTTAGCAGTTTCAGAGTAGCTTCAGACTTACTCTGCCTGTGCGATCAGTTCAGTGCTTGTCGTTCCTGTTTGACGTCACAAACACACCCAGCGTTCGCCCAGGCACTCCCACCGTTTCTCCGGCCACTCCTGCGTTTTTTCCGGAAACGGTAGCGTTTTCAGCCACACGCCCCTGAAACGCCGTGTTTCCGCCCAGTAACACCCATTTCCTGTCAATCACATTACGATCGCCGGAGCGATGAAAAAGCCGTGAGTAAAATTACTTTCTACATAGCAAAGTTACTTGGCGCAGTCGCAGTGCGAACATTGCGCATGCGTACTAAGCGGATTTTCATTGCGATGAAAAATACCGAGCGAACAACTCGGAATGAGGGCCATAGTATTAAAGATTAGGGAGTAAATGTACTAAAGGGGAGTTTCTGGCAATATCTGCAACCTGCCACAAATCAGATAAGGTTTCAGAACCCCTAGCTGGGCCGCCAAGCAGAGGTAGGGGAATATTCAATTACAGTTGGAAGTTCCGACAGGGCGAAAAGACTTCCCTTTCCGCAGATAATTGGAACTTTCCGACACTTCAATATTCAATTGAAGTGCCGTTCTTCCGCCCTGTCGGAAATTCTAACAAGTTGAAAAACATGGATGAGCGGAATCTCTGCTCATCCATGTGATTTCTTCCCTGCCGCTGTTGAAAACGGTCCACTTTCGACCATTCATTGTCGCCCATAAGAGAGGGCGGAAATGAATGTCGGAATGGGAGGGGTAACGGGTGGAAACGGCCTGCTACTGATTACTGAAGTGTCGGAGGATCCGACTGTGATTGAATATGCCCCATAGTCTAATAACATAAGATAATGAAGACTGTTCTTGATTGGCTGCCTAGCTATTAAGCAGAGATTTATTAGTTTTGTATCTGGTGCGTCATGTGAGCTGTGCGTTCCATTGATAGGGTTTTTCTAGAGCAGATACAGATGGAGGAGGGAGCACATATAGATGAGGGAAGAGGGAAGGATGTTACCATTAGAGAGACTGGAGAAATCCTCACATTACTGTGAGGTCTTTCCACTACTCTTTGGGGGACATGTACTAAGCAGTCATAAAAGTGGATAAGTGAGCCAGTGGAGAAGTTGCCCATGGCAACCAATCAGCTGCTCTGTGTATTTTTATAGTATGCAAATTATAAATGTTATGTCAATGCTGATTGGTTGCCATGGGCAACTTCTCCACTGGCTCACTTCTCCACTTTTATCACTGCTTAGTACATGTCCCCCTTTGTCTTTTGCATTAGAAATGTTTACATGTTCATAAATGCATACCTTCTGCAAAGGTATGAATACTGATGTCGGAATCTGGACAGTAAAAAGCTTCGGGCTCGGTGGAGAGCTTCGCTCACCAGACTATTATATTCCCCCTCGGGTGGTGGTGTGGACCACCACCCCAGTGGGAACACTGGGCGGCAGTTGGGATTTTGACCACCGGCATTTTCACTGTTGTCGGGATTCTGGCGTTTGTATTTTGACCTCCGGGATCTCGACTGTCGGAAACTTAACTGCATCCCGTCTGCAGCATCATACCCCACATAACATTTTATAACAATCCAGCCCTGGATGGAAGTACAGCCATTATTTTATCATACTGACGGTGCTTACTTTACAGGCATATTCTAGGACATCAGTATGTGGGGGAGTTATGGCCCTCATTCCGAGTTGTTCGCTCGGTATTTTTCATCGCATCGCAATGAAAATCCGCTTAGTACGCATGCGCAATGTTCGCACTGCGACTGCGCCAAGTAACTTTGCTATGTAGAAAGTATTTTTACTCACGGCTTTTTCATCGCTCCGGCGAACGTAATGTGATTGGCAGGAAATGGGTGTTACTGGGCGGAAACACGGCGTTTCAGGGGCGTGTGGCTGAAAACGCTACCGTTTCCGGAAAAAACGCAGGAGTGGCTGGAGAAACGGTGGGAGTGCCTGGGCGAACGCTGGGTGTGTTTGTGACGTCAACCAGGAACGACAAGCACTGAACTGATCGCACAGGCAGAGTAAGTCTGGAGCAACTCTGAAACTGCTAAGTAGTTAGTAATCGCAATATAGCGAATACATCGGTCGCAATTTTAAGAAGCTAAGATTCACTCCCAGTAGGCGGCGGCTTAGCGTGTGTAACTCTGCTAAATTCGCCTTGCGACCGATCAACTCGGAATGAGGGCCAATGTTTCTAAAATCAGTCACTTAATTCATAAAAACTATTGTTGCACAATTACAATTTATTTGTTGCAATTGACCCTTTCCCCTGATTCTGATCGGTACACAATGGCAATGTTCACCAAGCTGAGCGATTTTTTTCCTACTGCGCATATGTCTATGGGGGTTATTCAGACCCGGACGCTAATGCAACCCAACCCCCAGTGCAGTTTGCTGAAATTGGCAAACTGTGCATGTGCAGCGGCCGTATGGCGCATGTGCGGGCACACACATTGTGGTCCAATCCCCAATGCCATCGTCGTAGGGTGGTCCGGGTCCATTTTCGGTGCGGCTGTGTGATGTCATCTGCAGCCACTCTGATTATGGCAGCCGACCGCCTGACAGTTGCACTGCCAGGGGTCAACCATAGTTCTGATGCGTACGCAATCTAATTGTGGACGCATCGGGAGGCGGCCTCACACATGCTGGGCAGCCTTGCCCTGTGTTGGGCGGCCCTCAGCATGTGAGATGATGAACGCAGATCTGGCTGCCTATGCAGCGATCTGCATTCATCTCTGAATAAGGCCCTAAGCCACTAAAAAGTCACACAATGCATGCGTCACACAGTGTGTACGCACAGAGGTGCGGCTGTGACTGAGATGCATGCAGGGACGGACTGGGGCTATTCTCGGCCCTGGCATTTCTGTGAGCGTTCTCGTGAAAGAGGGTGCACGTAAAAGGGGGCACGCGGACACTGTCCATGGGTGTGTGCCACGAGTACTTTTGGCACGCCCCCGAGTTTCTTAAAACAGACACTTCGGGCAGGAGGGGTAGGGGGGAAGCAAAACAGAGAGTGCGGCTGTCCCGGCCCACCAGGCTATCGGCCCTTCTGGCATATGCCAGAAGTGCCAGATGGGCAGTCCAGTCCTGGACGCGTGGTATCAGATACATATAGAAAGTGTGCGTACCATTCCCGGATGGTGACTGGGAGGTTGCTGTTCAGATGCATGGAGATATACTGTCTTCTAGGCGTGTTGTGAGAGTGCCGCGGGTGAATTCCTGAAGTAACTCGGCTAGAGAACCTGCAGCTTGTATGGGGCTAGTGCAAGTCGCGATGGTGAGGTGCAACTGATAGTGGCATCTAAGGCACACACCAAGCGGTATGTGGGACAGGGTCGTACTGGCCCACAGGGTTACAGGGGAAACCACCGGTAGGCCCCACTGCCTGAGGACCCACTCCTTCCTCTAGGGATCAGGTTCCAGAATCTGCACTTGTATTATACATGGTAGATAGATTGCATTACACTGCACATGACTATTGTGCATTTCAAGCCTCTGTGAAGGCTGGCCACACCTCCTTTGTAGACTGGCCACACCCCTAAGTATGGGCCCCTATCACTGCATTCCCCCAGTGAGCGCTTCATATCCCAGTCCGACACTGTGTGGGCATCTCCACCCTTGCTTGCACATGCCAATGCACAGCTGTACACCAAGGAAGGCCTTGTACTGCAGCTGTATTTTCATAAAATTGCCAAAGCAATAGTGGTGTGCTAGATGAATTATTGGTTGCTATGGGCAACTTCTCCACTTGATGTTTCTCACATTTTTTATACATCTCCCCTTTTTGTGTGTGAACACCAGTTTCAATCTTGTACAGTACTTACAGTATGATTTGCTTTCCGGTGCTGAACACCTGCTTCTGTTTTATAGGAACAGCAGGAATTCTCTCATTTAGTAGATCCTTCAGCAAAGTTTTAGTTTATAACATTGACTAGAGTTTCTGCGCTTCCGTCTGGTGTATCCACAAAGAATATGTCACCAGTTCTTCACACCAACAGTAAATTAAACTTAGCGGTCACAAAGGGAATACAACGTCCTCCGAACCATTCAGCTATCTGCAAGTTTACTTTAGCCTGACATATTTTCAGATAAATGTGACTGCAAAATACAGTGTTGCAGAAAGGCCATTTCCACACTTTATTGCAGTCACCAAAATGCCTCTTCTCTGCAAATAGGCAAAAGTTTCCCTTTCCGGGCAAGTCCAGTCCCATATCTTTATCATGATGATAATACTGAAGTCCAGATCAGCTAAACCAGTCATACACCTTTCACAATACAAACCTGGGTCCTACCTGGGTTATTGAACATGGTTTCAAGCTGTGTCAAAGCTGCTTGAAACCATGGGGGTGATTCCGAGTTGTTCGCTCGCTAGCAGTTTTTAGCAGCATTGCACACGCTAGGCCGCCACCCTCTGGGAGTGTATCTTAGCTTAGCAGAATAGCGAACAAAAGGTTATCAGAATTGCGAATAGAAATTTCTTAGCAGTTTCTGAGTAGCTTCAGACCTACTCACAAATAGCGATCAGTTCAGTCAGTTTCGTTCCTGGTTTGACGTCACACACACGCCCTGCGTTCGGCCAGCCACTCCCCCGTTTCTCCAGACACTCCCGCGTTTTATCATGGCACGCCTGCGTTTTTCCGCACACTCCCAGAAAACGGTCAGTTTCCGCCCAGAAACACCCACTTCCTGTCAATCACACTCCGATCACTTCAACGATGAAAATTCTTCATTCGGACGTGAGTAAATCTACTAAATTTTAAGCTAAAATACTTAGCGCATGCGCACTGCGTACCATGCACATGCGCATTTTTGCCTTAATCGCTCCGTTGCGAAAATCAGCAACGAGCGAACAACTCGGAATGACCCCCCCATGTTCAAGCAGCTGCGACACGGCAGGCTGGACCTGACGCTGGACCTGGGTTATTGTCGGGTCATCCCTTTGCCGGCTCTTGGAGATGACATCATCTCCAAGTGCTGGTGATCTGGTACTACTTTTAGCGTGACACCAGGTACATTCTTTCACACCAGACTACCTGGGCCGAACCTGGGTTCTACAATGGTCGCGACCCAGGAAGTGGACCTGGGACACACAACCCAGGAAGTACCTTTCACACCAAGCCAGGAATCGAGTTGCCCCGGCAATATCCCAGGTCAGAGGCTCGGTGTGAAAGTGGTATCAGTTAGCCATGAGGTAAAAGTCTAAAGTCACTGGCGTATTTAAAACAGCTGCAGCGTGTGCAGTGCACACGGGCCCTTGAGCCCAGGGGGGGCCACACTGCACACACTGCAGCCATTTCTTTAATATTCACTTCTCCTGTGTCCCAGGTGGTGACATCAAACGCACAAATAATAAAGTTTTGGGGTTTTGCACATGCGCACTAGAAAAATTGCCAGGAAAATGGCTGCCGCACCACTTTCCCGGAGATCTGAGCATGTACATTGGAGTCTGAGCACTAGAGGCTTCCGGCTAAAGAGGAGGGGCAGAGCCGGATTAAGGGAGGGGTGACAAGGGCAGCCGTCCCAGGGCCCCCGCACGTCAAGGGCCCCCACACACTGCTTCAGAGGAGTCTCCCACCAGCAGCTCAGCTGTTAATTAACAGCGGTCGCTGAGGAGCTCCTCCATTCACAGATAGTCTTGCAGGATCGCTTCAAAATCCCACAAGACAGTGAGTATGTGCTCTGGTGGTGCTGTCCCCTGCCGCTTCATGAGTGACAAGGGGTTAGTGCTGGTGTCCTGCGGTAGCGCCGGGGTCCAACAGCACAGCACTATACGGTGGAGCAGCTCTAAATAAAACACCTCCTGGCAGCCCTTACCATCAGAAGCAAAGGATGCTGGGAGCTGTAGTTTTATTTAGAGCTTCTCCACTATAGTGCGGTGCAGCTGGACACTGGGTGCTGTACGTGTTTCTGCAGCCAGGCAAGTGTGTGTGTGTGTGTGTGTGTGTTTGGCGGGGGGCGGGGCCCCCACAACCTCCATTGCTGCCCTGGGCCCCCACCGACCTTAATCCGGCACTGAGGAGGGGTCTGGATGGAGTAGGCTGCACACGGGGCTCATCCTCTCTTAAAATGCCCCTGGACACTAACTCCCCTAGACACTGTTAACAGTTGTCAGACGGTTCAATGAGTAAGTCCCTTTAATATGTACCGGTAAGTACCCAGTGTTTACATTTTTTTATTATTTATACTCTGGTCTTTGCTGATCATCATGTGTAACTTTGTATCCAGGATTACTCATCGTTGCCATCTGATGCAACGCACTAATAGGAATGGGATTGTAATGAAATAACGTGATTTAAGATCTGGATTTTTCATTTTGAAATATTCAGAAATCTGTAATAATTAGATTTATGATGATTCTATTACATTAAACAACCACAGGATGTTTTCTTATTGTGCTTGAAGCTGTGAGTAGCTGTAACTGTACATTTATGGGCAATAGAAAGATAATTACTATCAATCTGACGATGACTAATTTACATAATTATCCTTAGAGCACTGTGTGAGTGATTTTTCTAAATGTTTTCTTCTTCCCTTGCCTGATTCCATGAAAAGTATATACACTTCTGTGGGGACATTTTTAAATTGGTTACAGATCGTATGGCAAAAAATATGTTTCATGTTACATCGATAATTGTTAAATTTTTGTTGTTGTTGTTGTTTTGTTTTTCGCTAAAATAGACATAATAGACCCAAGTGTGTGCTTTTGTTACTACGTTGTCACATGCGGTGTCAGCATTGGTTCCAGCGTCACACCAGCAAAGTGTTCCCGTGACCCTGTCACTGACTAAACACTTCTCACCTTTCTAGTCACCAACCCACTGACTGGCATCGGTCACCCTGACCTAAACACAAGAACCATAGACGTTTTTATAATGGGTGCAGTGTTACCCCTCCGGAGTCCCACGATGGAGGCCTTGCTGTGCGGGCACAGATCACTCAGAAAATGGCCGCCGCGGCCATTTCCGAGTGATTTGCGCATGCACAGTGGAGATTTCCCCAGGAACAAGATGCGGGCGCCATGTTCCCGGAGACCTACGCATGTGCAGTACTGCTGCCGGAGAGGAGGGGGCACGTGACGGAGGCTGCACGCGGGTCCCCTCCTCTCTTAAAACGCCCCTGACAAAAACAGAACTTATACCTCCTCCCCAAGCACTCACTAGCTAATCAGTCACACCCATGTGGTTCACCTGTGGAGCTGAGCTATGTGTGCAGGGATATCTGAGGAATTAACCTTGTCTTTAACATGAGTCCGCAGACTTCCACAGAAAGCATCAGACTCTCATAAGAGACTGGGACAAACTAGCCTGTTGGTCACATACCGCTTCCCTTCCATTGTCTGTGGCAAACAGCTCTTTTTACCACCTTATGTATGGTCTCAGTTTAAACACAAAGCTCAGCTACCAAGCATTTGTAACATTATTTTAAGTAAATTGCAATGTTTATAAAACTGCAGTGGAGAAGAAAAATGTTTAGTAAAAAAACAACATAAAATAATAATATTTGTATTCAAATAGTGGTTTTTCTCCAGCAGGACTTGAAGTCACTACAAGCATCCAAAACATAGCACAGAGGTAACTGAGGTGTAGCATGAGCGGAGCAAGTCTGGCATGTGCCCTGGGCTCTAGATGTGCTGTGGGGTGCCAGGGCTGGTGTATGATCAGGATCGCAGAGTGACAGATGTTTGGACCACAAGAAAATGGCAGCCGCTTTCTGTGGCTCTTGCACAGGGCTGTAGGCTTCTTTCCTTGCGTCAGGGCATTAATTTAAGGGTGATATTGTGTCAGCACAGGTATATTGCATTATGCCAAAGTCTATGCCTATATCTATGTCAGGATATAACCAATGTTATATCTGGTTTTAGACGTACTGAATATATGCATAATAGGAAGACCCAGTGCAGGGCCGAAACTAGGATTTTCATCATCCGCGGCAGGGCAGTAATTTGTCGCCCCCCAAAAAAGAAAATGACCACAAAAAACCAACAAACATTCAAACAAACAAACAAACAAACAACCCCCAATGGAGGAAGAGAAAGAAAAAGACAAAATACCTTTTTTGGAAGCACTCATTTGAGGTATAAATGGTATGTGTGTAAGAGGAAAAACGATGTAGATAAAACTTAACCTTTATTTAGTTCTTGAGTAAGATACTGATAATAGTGATCAGTAGACACAATTAATTGTGGTATTTAAAAACTTTTATTGGCTTTTTAACAAATAAGGTTCAAGATAAAATAAGAGGTGAAAATATCAAAGGAAAAAGTATACAGGATTCCTATACATATATATATATATATATATATATATATATATATAATTTAAGGTATCCAAGGTATCACTGAGTGCATTAGGATATAACTTTCATAATTCTTGTTATTAAGCAGATTTTAACACTCCTGGAAATGGAGCCTCAGAATGGGCTGAAAGACAGTAAAGAAGAAGTAGTAGGCTCCTAGAAAAAATGGCCCACAGCGCCTGGTATTCCCAGGCGGTTTCCCTTCCAAGTACTGACCAGGCATACCTGCTTAGCTTCCGAGATCAGACAGGATTGGGCGTATTCAGGATAGTATGGCCGTGGGCAGTTGTTACAGGAGAGAAAACTAAGGAGAGCCACTTCTGCTTTCTGTACTAAACAAGGGTCAGGCCTTGTAAAAAAAAAAACCAAGCCATGTTTTTCCAGATGAGAGAGTGTAAGATAATACACTTCTGCTGTCTGTTGTGAGAGTTGATTTGTTCACTGGCTAGAGCGTAATGCTTAAGCCAGAGTAACTGTCAACCAGATGAGAGAGTGTGAATTTGCAGAATAGTAGGAGTCAGCTTACTGTGGAATCGAGAAGAAAAGCAACTCATTAATTGGAGATAGACACTATGGGTGGAATTCAAATGTTTTAAAAGTCGGTTGGGTGTCTGTTTTTCCCTGTCTATTAGATAGGAAAAAACAGACTCCCAACTGACACTTCAAACATTTGAATCTCCCCCTATATATTCAAAAAAATGTATGAAATACAACAAAAAAAAATTCTCTCATGAAGACGCTAGATGTCAAATATCTCCTACAGACATTCATTGGCCAAATCTCTCACTAAGCAGAGTAATAGTGTAGTATGTGCCATGTGATTACTGATCTTGGAACCAAGTCAGAATGTCAAATCAACTGCCAGAGATGTTCATTAGCCAAATTTCTCAATCAGCCAACTAGTATGTGACATGTGATTACTGATCCCAGTGCCAGGTCAAAATGTCAGGTGTCTATCAAAGACGTTTATTTAGCCAAATTTCTCAGTCAACAGGATGATATATGATATGTAATATCTGATCCTGGAGCAGGAAGAAGAGAATATACCAAATTCATGAACACTGAGCTCAAGGCTGGCTCCAGTGTTTTGTAACAGAACAAAAAACCCAATACAAGAAGGCCTCATATGAGGGAACCACTGTTGCTGAAAGCAGTTGAAAACAAATCACAAAGTGTTGGAGCTCAAGGCTGGCTCGCATTCTTGATCAGGTCACAATCCATAGCAAAGATGTTTTATTCATTTAGAGCTTGGAAATAAGTAAATATAAATCAAAATTTTGTTATAAATAACTGGGAGATGACATTAATAATAGATAATAGAGCTGGTTTGTAGCTCTGTTTCTCAGGTTTTAGGATATACAGTAATGAAAAGTGGGTATATCACCCTGAGTTATGTCATCTAACGTTTGTGGAAAATGTGTCCATCGATATCTTCAATATATATGTGTTGGATTAATAAAAAAATAAAAAAAAGGAAATATCTTATGCACTGACGGGGAAGGTGGGGGGGACGCAGTACACTTGTAGTTGATATGGGTAATGTGAATGACAAAGCGCCCCAGCGGTTGGTTACCCTTGGGTATGGTTATCACTCCTTGGACGCGTGCAGCCAGTGTCTCACAGAGTGTCCCAAAATTCCATCTATGGTTGCCCAGGAAGGAAGTGTTCAATGGACTTGCAGGGAGGGGAGGGGGGACGCAATACACTGTGTTGCTTAATGAAACAGTGTGAGCATGGAGGCACCCCAGCAGTTGGTGGACCTGTTGGTATAGTTACCGCTCCCAAGACGCGTGCTGCCGGGGTTTCCCAGGTGCCCCCGAAGTTCACCCGTGCTTCAGTGATAGCCGCGGCCGCCCACTTCCGGAATGGGCGGTGCCGCGATGGCGGTGCCTAGGCGATGGGCGGTGCCTGCTCTCCCGTGGCTCCACCAGCCACGGAAGAGCAGCAGAGAGAGGCTCTCGTGACCAAGCCAACCCAATCATGGTGAAACATACGTCGAGCCGAGACGTCAGCAGGTAAAACTAAACTCAAGAACTAAATAAAGGTTAAGTTTTATCTACATAGTTTTTCCTCTTGCACACATACCATTTATACCTCAAATGAGTGCTCCCAAAAAAGGTCTTTTGTCTTTTTATTTCTCTTCCTCCATTGTAGTTTAATCTACAAAATTCCAGGGAGCACCGCCAATCAAATACTGTTCAGAATCAATTCGATAACATTCTATATATTGGTTACTTTATATTTATATTTAAGTTCATATTGTATTTTTTCTGGCTGGTGCAGACCCATACAAGAAACTTGTAAACAAACAAACCCTGTCAGACTAAAATAATCAGATTATCAAAAAATTTGTAAAAAAGGGGATTAGACAATATTCCCCTATCTGCCCAGAATGCTCTAAGTGTCATATGCCCTCCAGCAGCATGTTCCACTACATGCCCCCTGTGTGTCCCCATACATTGCACTATATCACTGCATTATATCATAACACTTCATCATTGCACTATTTTCTCCTTTACACTGCACTGCATCACTACACTACATTCCCCTATACACTGCACTACATACCCTATATGCTACACTACATCACTACATTACATTCCCTTATATGCTACACCACATCAGTACACTACATGCCCCTATATACTGCAGTACATTACTACACTACATGGTACACTACATCACTACACTACAGCCTCTCATATGCTACACCACATCATTGCACTACATGCCCCTATATACTTCAATACATTACTACACTACATACCAAATATGGCACACTACATCACTACACTACATCCCCTTATTTGCTACACCACATCAGTGCACTACATGCCCCTATATACTGCAATACATTACTACACTACATACTCTGTAGGGTACACTTAATCACTTACACTACATCCCCTTATATGCTACACCACATCAGTGCACTACATTCCCCTATATACTGCAATACATTACTACAGTACACTACATACCCTATATGGTACACTACCTACCTACCACTATCAATACACTACATCCCCCTATAAGCTACACCAAATCCCCCCATCTGGGATGCAAAGCGGAGGTAGATACTGCTAACTAGGAGCACAGTGCCGATAATAAAGTCTGTCTTTAAACTCACCGCAAAGCTGCTGTAGTGATGCTCGGTGAGAGTTGGAGGTTGTACAGGATTTTAGTTTCCACTGTCAAGTGGACAGCTAGCAAAGTGAGCCTTTTATTTTTGTAACATCGGTGACTGCACCTGTTAACAAGCAAAAGCCTGGGGCAGCGTGTCCTCTCAATGGTGTGTAGCCGGCAGCTTGTTATCGGTTGGTGCTGGGCAGGAAGACGGGATCATAGCCTGCTGAAAAACACAGCACCAACAGCTCACTTCTATGGCTTGTACGGTGCACCACACGCTAGTCGCTGCACTGCATGGCAAAGAAGAGAGTGTAAGACAGTAGTTGGTATAGGAGAGATCCCAGGTACTGGAGCTCACCTGCACAGTGTCGGAACCAGCTGCGGGCAGACAGGTGGGTCAGAGATGCTGCCATGGGAGCCGTCTGGTGTCTCACTGGAGCAGTACAGCACTGCCGGTAAAAAAACAAACAAAAAACCCTGCTCCTCTTTAACTCCTCGGCGCCCCCTCAAATCCTGCACCCGGGGCGCATGCCCCCTTATTAGCCTCCCCGTAGTTGTGGCCCTGCCCAGTGTAGTCTCCGCTGACTTCTCAAATTTTCCTCTGTGTTATCATTACACTAAAACAGTAATAAAAAAAATAAAAAAAATAGAGGAATAAACAGGTGAAAAAAACCAAAAAACAAAACAGAGCTTCTGGCCCCATTCTACAATATAAGAAAATTATTCATGCCTGCTATCTCTGGCAAACGTTTCAATTACATTTAGGGGTCAAGTTTAATATTTGGGCTAATTTAGTAAAAGCGCAACTTTAAAAACATTTTGTAAATCTTTTTGTTAATTTTTTGTTTTGCATTTTTGCCCATTTAATGCCCATTGACTGAAGACATATTTATTCCAATATGCTAGCAAAAGAAGCTCCATTATTCTCTTAATAATGAAAATAAAACACAAACAGAATTAATTAGCATTAAGAGATGTCATTAAAAACAACGCAACAGTTGCCTCGGCCATAAACCATCTCTGGTTATAATGAGGTCCATCTGCTTTTAGATATAGATTCCAAATATCTTGTGACAATTATTCCCATACCACCCCCCCTTTACACAAATATTGTCATTGGGCGTCTACAGCAGAAAAGTACAACGTTGTGTTTTTATGTTCCTATTATATAGACTGTCCCACGTGCTATTAATTATTTTCTAATTCTGCATAAAATCCACAAACTGAGAACAGCAGATTCTAAATTCCACGAATGCCTAGGGACAAAACCAGATTTGAAGGACCTGTCCTCATTTTACACTATAGATCAGCTGCAAAATATTATCATCTGCGTGTTAGATGGAGGGCTTGGGAAGAAATATTTTCATAAAAGTATTTAGGATTAATGAATGTAATATTTCCAGAGAGTGGGATGCAGTCAAGATGCCGGCTGTCAGAATGCCGACGCTGAAATTCAGACAGGGTCAGTAGACTGACAGCCGGCATCTGCAGCGAGGGCGGTGGGGGATAGGGTTAGGCTGTGGCAAGTGGGGGTCACCACCACGGGGAGGTTAGGCACTAGGGGGTCAGGAGACCGACAGTCGGCATCTGCAGTGAGGGCAGTGGAGGGTGAGGGTTAGGTTGCGGGGCAGGGGGGTTAGTTTTAGGCACCACTGTGGGGAGGTAAGTGAGAGTACGTAAAAAAGATAAAAAGTATGAGATAATATTTGTACAGATCGCATGAAAAGTTGGGTGGTGCCTCCTACCCGCTGAAAGGGGCGTGTTCACATGGTTGGCCTGGCCCCTCTTCCGCTAGCCCCATCTCAGCACTCCTGATCACATGATGTGGATGTTAGTGCTTCAAGTGCTTGTAATATAGTGAATTGATGTCCTGATATTCACCAGCTCAGCAGCTGAACATCCCTGGAACTCCATTCCCTGGAACAGACCCATGGAATGTTACAGCAGGCTGACCAGTGAGTCAGATGCCTCCTTCAGTTTGTTATCCCTAAATCAGTGTCCTTGTTTACCTCCAACACTGACCCCACTGCAACTAAACAAACCCATATTGCCCCTTTAAGACCCATTCATGAAATGAGGGTGGCATTTTCTGTGCATGAATCGCCTCACAGAAGAAATAAGGACATACGGGGGAGTGTTGGTGGTTTTACTGTCTCCCACTCCTCCTCTGTACAGGGAAACGAGATCTGTGAGAGCGTGACTCACTGGGTATACGCCACGGTGACAGGAAGTGCACTGGCTTGTCACACTGGCACTATGCGTTCCCGAGGATCAGATTCCCATTTCTCCCCAGTGACTGGCATGTTACATGCCATTATCCATTTTATTTTTATGCTCCATGTTACATTTAAATGAGGACTCAGATTTCTCACTGCTGCAGTTCCGTCTGCTTCTCATCAGCAACAGAGAGATACACGTACAGCAATTTATCAAAGTGCTAGCACCATATTGCATGTATAGAGCTTGCATGCCGGACAAACTATTGTAGTTACAGAATTCGAAGCTTTAAATATTTGTCCCTAAATGGGTTATTTATATCGACTGGGTCATAGGAAAATTGTGGTGTCGCTTATAACATCCTTCAAGTTTCTAGGGACCACAATCTCCAGGGACCTTAAATGGGGGTCCAACACTGACGCCACTGTTGGGAAAGCGCAGCAGAGGTTGTTCTTCCTCAGGCAACTAAGGAAGTTCAATATCCCACAGAAGCTCCTGCTCCTCTTCTACTCCGCGATTGTGGAGTCGGTACTGTGCTCCTCGATACTCGTATGGTACAGCTCCGCCAGCGCGAGGGACATATGCAGGCTCCAAAAGGTGGTCAGTACCGCAGAGAAGATCATCGGGGCCGACCTTCCCTCAGTCCAGGACCTGTACTTGTCCAGAGCTAAAAAGCGGGCAATGAAGATAGTAAAAGACCAGCTACACCCCGGCCACAGCATGTTTAACTTGCTTCCTTCAGGCAGGCGTTACAGGGCTGTCCCCGCCAGATCCACTAGAAGCCTCAAAAGTTTCTTTCCCCAAGCTGTCCGCCTGCTGAACTCCTGAACATTGACTGACTAGACGTACATGTAACTCACTTGTGTCCCTACGGTATACCTATCTGTGTAACTTTACTTGCCCCCCCCCCCCCCCCCCCCCACACACACACACACACACACACACCTGCTTACCTGTTACCTACTTGGCTGTTGTATAGCAAACCGAAGACAAATTCCTAGTATACGTAAGTATACCTGGCCAATAAAGCTGATTCTGATTCTGATTCTGATTCTATCAGATGTTTGCTTTTGTCTTCAGCATTGCATTACAAATGCCAAATTTTAAATTGGAAACATTATCATCACGCCAGGATTTAGGTAAAGTGGGCACTAAATAATTTTATGGTCACGTCATGTGATCAGGCCATGCTGGGAAAGGGGGGAGGGGGGGGGGGTTAGTCCCTATGTCTGTATAGAGTGTAATAGATGTATTATGATCATATGCAGGGGTCAGGTCATGCTTGGGCGTAGTGTCCTATGTTTCATACCTCCCAACTTTAGAAAGCTAAGAGGAGGGACAGTGGCAGTGGGGGGCATGCCAAGCACTCTGTGAGCTGCTGGCATGCCCCCTGTCCCCCTCTCCCATTGAACAGATGCTGTGCGCATGTGCACAGTATCTATTCACCATTGATCTGCTTAGCAAATGCCCCCCTCATCGCGGAACACTGCGACCCACGGGTGGGACAGTCCTAGAAAAACGTGACTGTCCCGCCAAAATAGAGACAGTTGGGAGGTATGCGTTTGTATATAGTGTAATAGAATTGTATTATGATCATATGCAGTGGTCAGGTGATGTTGGGGTGTAGTGTTCTATGTCTGTACACATTATTCCTGTATAAGGAAAGTACAATTATATAAGGTTTTATTTAGTGGAGGGTGGATAGGAAACTAGATGACTAATTATATACTAGACTTTTTGGGGACTAAAAAGATCGCTTAACATAATATTGGGAGCTATTAATTATTGTGTAAACCTTTGACCTTATAGCAGGTGCCTCCACAGCTGGTGGCTCCTCTGTCCATCTCCTCACTCCATCACATCAGAGGAAGGCCAGAAGCCTCTCTCCCAGCAACACTGATGCTGATATGAGCTGGGTGCAGGGGTGAGGGGCCCCCTAGGCCTCTCTAGGCCCATAACTGCACTCCCTGCATCCGCCATAGTTATATCCTGTATGTGTAGTATAACTACATCTCTCATCATGCAGTTACTCAATACCTATTCACATTTTATATTGTTATCACCATTATCTATTACACAATTTACATCCCAGGGATATGACATACAGTATCTGTCCCAGCATAGACATTAACATGTTTTATAGGCAGTGTACTCAAGATGCAGCTTAATCCTTGATATAGTGGACATAGTAACACTACAATGCAATTTACATTCTCTATGTGGCATTAGTCTATTGATATGGACCATATCACAATAAGCACAATAATCATAAAAGCGCCACAGTAAATACCACTAATGTTCTTGTATATAACGTGGCCCATAAATACAAACACTTTGTTCTCCAAATAGAATCCAAGATAAAAAATGTATATAATATTAATAATAATAATAATAATAATAATATTCGAGATAATAATAAATAATAACATTTCATTAGCATCCTCTCCTCCTGCTCAGCACCTAAGTATTAAAGAAAAAGAACTCAGTTATTCTGAATTCTTTCCTTTCTCCTACCCATCTTTTTCCCGCACCTTCAGTTCAGATATTCTGTAGTTGTCCAAGCCTTTGACCCTGATAACGGGGAGAAAAATAAAAAACTATAGACATTTCTTAGAAATTTTCCCCTTCTGAGTGAAATTAATTGTCCCAACCCATACGCTCAGCTAGTTTATGATTTTATTTAGGGTATCCACTAAATGCTGGAATTCTGAAAATGTCATAAATGTCATAAAATGACTTTAAAACTTGTTTCATGCACTGAGTTATTCATCACTTGCTTGTCCCGCATGTCAGGGTTTCTAGTTGTACTTGTTCTGTGGAGCTGATGCATACGGTAGATGTCGCCATTTTGAATCTTGTCAGCTGACTACGTCTCCTGCAGTCAGAGTGCTTCCTTACTTCAGCTGACTCTGGCAGCCAGTCTATGACCTACAGCACCTATATAACCCTTTCCTGTTCTCCAGCTCCCTGCCAGAGCAATAAGTCACATTGCTGAAATCCTGGCTCCTGTTTAGCAGTAAATCTGCAAATCTTAGTTTCACTACAGTGCCTCAGAATTGCTGGTTTTCCTTTCAGAAAGCATCAGCGCTGCTTTAGTTTTCCAAGCCACAGACTTTTCCTGTGCATCCAGTGCATTTAATCAGCTTACGCTCAGTATTCCAAGTTTCTGATATTGGCCCTCATTCCGAGTTGTTAGCTCGCTAGCTGCTTTTAGCAGCATTTCAAACGCTAGGCCGCCACCCTCTGGGAGTGTATCTTAGCTTAGCAGAATAGCGAACAAAAGATTAGCAGAACTGCTACTAAATAATTTGCTGCAGTTTCTGAGTAGCTCCAGACCTACTCCTAGACTGTGATCACCTCAGTCCGTTTAGTTCCTGGTTTGACGTCACAAACACGCCTTGCGTTTGGCCATCCCCTCCCCCGTTTCTCCAGCCACTTCTGTGTTTTTACCTGGCACGCCTGCGTTTTTTAGCACACACCCTGAAAACGTTCAGTTTCCGCCCAGAAACACCCACTTTCTATCAATCACACTACGATCACTCGAGCGATGAAAAAACGTTGCTCGAGCTTGTGTAAATCTACAAAGTTTTGTGTGAAAGTACTTAGCGCAAGCACACTGCGTACCATGCGCATGCGCATTTTTGCAGTTTTTTTACTTAATCGCTGCACTGTGAAAATCGGCAGCGAGCGAACAACTCGCAATGACCACCATTACCAGTTACTTTTGTCTCTCAAGCCAGTTTTTCTTCCAGCTGCACTTTACTAATTACGTACAATTCTCTCCAGTGTTCTCAAGTTATTAGTTCTTTTGAAATCTGCTCCTGAAATCAACAGCCTTGTTTATATGCCTGCATCTAAATTCTGCTGTTACTCTCTCCTGATTGTGATTCCACCCGCGAGATTCTCTAAGTAACTGGATTCTGCCGTTGGAATTGTGCACCCTTCATTTCCTGCAGATCTCGTGAGTCTCAGTATACAGATAACCTCACATATTCCTGCAAGCAAGTTATCTATCTGCTTTTTGTGCAAGTTCCAGCCTACGTCTGAATGCTTATTCTAAAGGATATTATCATCTCAGTTCTGTGCTGCTAGCACATAGTGTTACTGATATCTCCAGCATTCTCCTGCAGCAATTATTATTGTGTGTGCATTTTCTCAGCTTCCTACCACAGTACATACACGCAATACACTGACTCAGTCTTCAAGTGTACTGAAACTACTACATTACTAGTCCAATGCCAGCTTTAACCTGCTGCACAGTACCACTGTCTCCAGGAATTCCAGCTACAGTCTGGTTTATGCAATCCTGCTCTGATCTACCTTGCAGCATTACGGTTTCTAGCATTATCTGGTCCAGCATAGCCAGTCCCAGCCCGGCCTCAAGCATTGCCAGTTCCCCGCACCCTAAACCTAACCATCCCCGCACCCTAACCCCTCCCTGGTGGTGCCCTACCCCCCCTCCCCGCACCCTAAACCTAACCCTCTCCCCTTCCCCTCCCCACACCACAACCCTAAGTCTCCCAGGGGTTGCCTAAATTTAACCCCCCCACCATCCCCACCATAGTACTTACCCGCCCAGCTGTCTCTGCAATTGGTATCCTGACAGTTGGGATTCCAGCATTAGTGTCCTGTCCCATTTCAGGATTTTAGCATCGGCATTCCATCACGTGTCAGGATTCCAGCGCCGGAATCTTCCGCATCGGGATCTCGATTGTCAGGATTGTAACCGCGTCCCCATTTCCCCTTGCTCTACTACCAGATCAATTTACAAACTGAAAGGTTGAATGAACGCAGCTCTATCAATTTTACTATGCTGTATTACAAGTACAATGGGTGGAACCAGATAATGCTAATGTAGACACAGACCCCCTGGTATACTGGGATTCCATGGGTTGTATACCCCTTTTGATCATGATTTAGGGGTCTATGTAGTTAAGCCTTGGATGGAGATAAAGTCGTTGCAGATAAAGAACCAGCCAATCAGCTCCTAACTGACAAGTCACAGGCTGTGTTTGAAAAATTACAGGAGACGAGTGGCTGGTACTTTATCACCAGCAACTTTATCTCCTTCCAAGGCTTAGTAAATGGGAGCCCATCTGAAAATCATTTCCTGACTTGCTTATACATTCAGGTTTAAGTGGGTATGGATCACAGGGTCAACCCTAATTAGGTCGACAGTCATTAGGTTTACTACTGTTGGTTGACATGATGAAAAAGGTTGACTTGTGAATTGTCGGCATAGTCTAGAAGTTGGCTCTGAAATAACGGTCAACAGGGACCAAAGGTCGACACTGGAAAAGGTTGACATGACAAATGGTCTACACAACATTTTTTCATTCTTTTGGTGTTTTCACCGTCATAGCACATGGACCCCCTATTAGTGTACAGCGTCCCCTCGCATGCTTTGGGTAAGGATTCAGGTAACTATTCCCAATCGTAGTCCACGTGGATGGTAAAGTATGAATAAGTCGACCCCCCTCTTCAGAAGTTGTGTCAACCATATGGGTGTTGACCATTTGAACCTGTCAACCTTTTGTACCTGTCGACCATAAGCATTGTCGACCTAATGACCATTTCAACCTAATGCATGTCGACCATTAGTGGTTGACCTATCATGCTGATACCGGTTTAAGCATATTTGTTGTGTTTAAACAAGAACATTCAGTAGCTAATATAGGGGGAGATTTAGGGTTAGGCACTGGGGGGGTAGCCATAGTCAACCCCCCCGACGGTTATCCCTAGCCGCCACCCTCGGAGGGTTAGGGTTACTGTAGGGGAAGGCGAGGAGGTAAAAATACTTACCCCCTGTAACGTTGGGATCTTCAATCTCTGGATGCCGGTGTTGGTCATGTGACCGCCGGCATCCAAACAAATGGTATTTCATACCGAACCCATGTAAACAGATGTGGGCATTTTTGCCAATTACTGCACCATATATGAATTATTATTATTATTATTATTATTATTAGATGGAATATTAATATTTGACATTAAATTACAATCTTTAGTCTAATTTTAAGAGGCTCTAGCTGTCTATTTTGTAAAAATTTCCATTATACTCTTCCCCCAAAAAATGCTTAGATAATTAATTATTGACATCACATTTCCCTTACAAGAATCTTGTCATAGGCCGTTTGCAGCAGAAAATTCAGAATCACTGAAACTTTGTGTACGTGTATTCTTGTCACTTAAGGATCATGTTATAAACTATCCCACATGCAATGAATTATTGTGTGATTCTGCGTGTAGAATGCAGATCCCCAAACACATAAATGTGGAACAGAGGTGTGCATAGGGAGAGTACCAGATTTTACATCTATGTCCCTATACAGTAGTGACCAACTGCACAATATTACGGTCTGCGTGTAAGATGCAATTCTTGGGAAATATTTTTTGCTTAGGATTTATAAATGCAAGAATGATTGTAAAGCCGAATTATAAATGCTTAAAAATATGAAAATCAAATGTAGTAAACACGATTGGGATTGAAATGCTCGAAGAGTTTCTGATGCAATATCTAACGGGACCTGCTTATAGGCACCAGCTCAGCAGCTGAACATCCCTGGAAGCGCGTTTCCCTGGAACAGACCCATGGAATGTTACAGCAGGCTGACCAGTGAGTCAGATGCCTCCTTCAGTTTGTATCCCTAAATCAGTGTCCTTGTTTACCTCCAATACTGACCCCACTGCAGCTAAACAAACCCATATTGCCCCTTTAAGACCCATTCATGAAATGAGGGTGGCATTTTCTGTGCATGAATCGCCTCACAGAAGAAATAAGGACATACGGGGGAGTGTTGGTGGTTTTACTGTCTCCCACTCCTCCTCTGTACAGGGAAACGAGATCTGTGAGAGCGTGACTCACTGGGTATACGCCACGGTGACAGGAAGTGCACTGGCTGGTCACACTGGCACTATGCGTTCCCGAGGATCAGATTCCCATTCCTTCCCAGTGACTGGCATGTTACATGCCATTATCCATTTTATTTTTATGCTCCACGTTACATTTAAATGAGGACTCAGATTTCTCACTGCTGCAGTTCCGTCTGCTTCTCATCACCAACAGAGAGATACACATACAGCAGCTTAAAGGGAGTTTATCATTCAAAGTGCTAGCACCCTGTTACATGTACTGTGTCTCTGTACAGACTGGACAAACCATTGTATATACAAACTCCCAACTCAGGAACGGATCTAGACTTTTCTTTAGGGGGGGGCGGTTTACTGTTTAATCTTGACTCCTCCCTCTACAGTCCCAACTCCTCCCATCTGCAATCCTAACTCCTCCTCTCTCAATTCTGACTGAACTTTTTGAGTGAGACTGAGATTGAGCTTTGTGATTGTTCTATGTACAAGTGACTGTGCTATGGGGTGATTGTATTTATTAGCCCTAGTACCCACACATCAGCAAGTGAGGGGCAAATGCTCTCTAACCCTTGCTCTCCTGGCTCATCTGTGCTCTGTGGTATAAGCTGCAGCACATCGTTCTGCCTCAGGCTCTCCCCGGAGAGCTCTCTTCTGCTCAAAAGTGGGCGTGGCTATGACTGTGTTAGGGGGGGCGGTCGTCCCCTTCACCTCCCCCCCTAGATCCGGCCGTGTCCCAACTATTCAACATTTGTTCTTCATTTATGATTCTCATGACCAGTGTAATATATATGTACTCTGGTGCGAAGAAAAATCCTGGTGCTGCTTAAAACAACCAATTAGGTTGACAGGCAGAGGCGGTCGCAGGGATGGAGGGGGTGTGCCAACGGGGTTAGAACGCCGTTGGTGGAGCGCTGTCCGGACAACGGAGGTGTGTCCGGACCGTTGGCAGGGCGGGCCGTGGCGGCTGCGTGATGTCACAGACAGCCTCTGTGACCCGGGACGCGGCAAGTAGCGGCCTTCCAGCGCGCAGGAGCTGCGCTGGTAGGGAGTTACTCACCAGGTACAAAAGTATCACCGCTGTGCAATGCTTTTGTACCTCTGTGGGGGCGGGAGGTAGGACCTGACATGCGGGGCGGACTAGCCCTGTGCTGGGCGTCCCTCCCACATGTCAGAGTAACTGATCGTACAGTAGATGTGCTAAATTTATCAGATCAGATCTGAATGACCCCCAATATACCCAGGATTTATGTAATGTTAGGAGGTGCAACATGTATATACAGACTGCAATAGAATTACACGGCCGAGTCACATATTTATGACCACCTCCTACATTTGACGGTGGCAGCGCGTAGCTTATGAAGTACGTCATGTGACGTGCGCTGGCTTGGTGGGTATATAAGGTGTGCTATAGGCCGTCTGCACACATATCACTGCTTCCTGTCATGGGTAAAAGAGACGATTTATCCGAGTTGCAGAAAGGGATGATTATTGGCTTTCAGGCCAAGGGTGGCAGCATTTCTGACACAGCGCAGGGTGTGACCTGACTGCGTGCTGCTGTGGTGAAGGTGTATCGTGACTGGACAAATGGCACCATTGCTACTAACCTATATGGAAACTGCAGAGCACCACGTGCCATTGATGTGAGAGGTGAACGTCGGTTACGAAGGTGCGTCAGGGCCGACCGACACGCTACAGTGGAGCAGCCCACCATCACAATGTACCTGGGGGCTACCAGACGTGTGTCTAAAGCAACAGTTCAGCAAACGTCTAGCTGCTGTCCGTGTTGAACATGGCGGCTATTAGCTGGTGGTCGTAATCATGTGACTCGCCCGTATATATATTTAATAATTGTATTAATATCAAAAAATCTTTATTTCTGTAGCTCAGACAGTTGTCCTGCACTTCTCATGACATTTTGTCCTTATTGTATTTTTAGTTTCTGTGGTTTGCGGTGGCCTCTATGCTAAAGAGTAGGGATCATAATAGTGACACAGATATACTGATGCCCATTTGATACATTTTATAACCAAAAAATATGATTTCTATTCCTGCTGTGAATTTGTAGGAACCATGATAGACTGAGTCTGTTTATTACATTATAATGAAGAAAATATAGTAATGACCATTTTGTTACTATTATAACTTATTAACCACTCGTAATGTATACCTGGTTTATTATACTGCTTAGAGTACTGCAAGGACAGTTATATTTATTTATATCAAGAGAGACTGCATGTAATACATAGCTTCATTTATGTATTCACATTACCAATCCATGTTCAGAGCCGGACTAGCCCACAGGGAACAGGGTGGGCTCCACTGCCTGTGGCCCCTCCTCCTCCTTTTGGGATCAGGGGGGTCATTCCGATTTGATCTCTCGCTAGCTAGTTTTAGCAGCCGTGCAAACTCTATGCCGCCGCCCACTGGGGAGTGTATTTTATCTTAGCAGAAGTGCGAACGCATGTGCAGCCGAGTTCTGCAAAACCAGTTTGTGCAGTTTCTGAGTAGCTCTGAACCTACTCAGCGCTTGCGATCACTTAAGCCTATTCCTGTCCAGATTTGACGTCATACACCCGCCCAGCGAACGCCCAGCCACGCCTGCGTTTTTTCAGACATGCCTGCATTTTTGCAAACACTCCCTGAAAACGGTCAGTTGACACCCAGTAACGCCCCTTTCCTGTCAATCTGCTTGCGGCCACCAGTGCGAAGAAAAACTTTGCTAGAACCTGAGCATAACCACAAAGAGCTTTGTACCTGTACGTCGCACATGCGCATTGCGGGGCATTCGCAGAAATGCAGTTTTTTCACCTGATCGCTGTGCTGCGAAAATCGGCAGCGAGCGATCAACTCGGAATGACCCCCCAGGTTCCGGACTCTACCCTAGTGCACTTGTATTGTGCATTATACATATGTTACATTGTACACAAGAATATGGTTTATTATATATTTGTCAAGGGGCACAGAACATGTACTCTGTAACAGTTATAGGCCCTACACACTGGCCGATTTGTTTGAAAGATATGAACGATCTCGTTCATAAATGAATGAGAACTCGTTCATATCTTTCAGTGTGGAGGCTCCAGCGATGAACGATGCGCGGCCCCGTGCTCGTTCATCGCTGGTCCCCCATCGGCTGTGAATGCAGGCCAATATGTACGATCTTGTCCATATTTGCCTGCACTTCAAAGGAGCCGCGTGACGGGGGGAGTGAAGAAATGTCACTCCCCCCGTCATTGCCCCCCCGCCGCCAGGTCACTCGTTGGCCGTATCCGCCGTCGGGCAGTTTAGCGGCGGATCGGCCAGTGTGTAGGGCCCTTTAGCCAGACCTCTGTGGTGACTGGCCACACCCTCAATGGAGCCTGGTCACACCCTTAAGCATGGGCCCCTACTACAGCACTCCCCCGGTGGGCCTTTCATGCCCCAGTCCGACTCTGTCCATGTTTAATAATAATCTTTACATATAAAACGGGTTACGGTCATAAGGTCGACAGTCATTAGGTTAACATGGTCAATAGGTCAACATTTACTAGGTCGACATGGAAAAAGGTCGACATGAGTTTTCCACTTTTTTAATTTTTCAATTTTTTCATACTTTACGATCCACGTGGACTACAGTTGGGAACAGTAACCTGTGCCAAGTGCAGTGGTAGCGGAGCCAGGCACCTTGCCCGAAGCATGGCGAGCGAAGCGAGCCATGAGAGGGGACACGGTGCACTAATTGGGGTTCCCCATCACTTTACAAAGAAAACGACACCCAAAAAAGTAAAAAAAAACTCATGTCGACCTTTTTCCCATGTCGATCTAGTACATGTCGACCTTTTGACTATGTCGACCTACTACATGTCGACCAATAGAGGTCGACCTAATGATTGTTGACCTAAGTGTGGTCGACCTACTGACCCATACCCTATAAAACAGTATATTAAACATGTCTCATCAACACATACAATATTTCTCTGCATTATAATTGTGTATGTGCGCGCATGCATGGATGTATGTGTGTAGCAAGGGGTTGTGTTTGTCGGAGGGTAGATGTGGGTGTTCCCCTGCATGCCTTGTCACAAAACTACATTGTGCCTTATGGAAACAATTGTTTGATAACAGTGGTGCACGAAGAGGGGGTTTCTGATTACCCGGAAACCCCCCTGCCTACCAATCCATCGTTGCAGTCGCACTATTGATCTTATTGACTATAAGCTCAGCTCCATTAAAACAAATGGTCAGTCCTGCATGCATAAAATACATGGGTTCTCATCTTCAGTTCTCAAGTACAGCCAACACGCCATGTTTTCTGGATTTTTTTTAACACAGATGAGTTCATCTATTTTGCTGGGTCAGTAATTATCCGGCCTGGTTACTTAGGCAGAAATTCTCAAAACATGACCTGTTGAGAAAACGCTAGTGTCGTGATAGAGAATCACTGCTTTAACGAAATGGCAAATGGGGTCTATTTATTAAAAAAAAGTGTGATAACTGCACCTGTACCTATCAGTGCATTGTCTATATCACAGGTTCTCAAACTCGGTCCTCAGGACCCCACACAGTGCATGTTTTGCAGGTCTCCTCACAGAATCACAAGTAACATAATTAGCTCCACCTGTGGACCTTTTAAAACGTGTCAGTGAGTAATTAATACACCTGTGCACTTACTGGGTTACCTGCAAAACATGCACTGTGTGGGGTCCTGAGGACCGAGTTTGAGAACCACTGGTCTATATTGATTTATGGAATCTTATTTATGAATATTAATATTTAATATAACATATGGTTATTAATATATGGATATATTTAAATTAATATGCGTTATCATATATATCTGCAAATATATTATGTCAGGCTTACAAATTAATTGGCTGATAAATATATGCAGTCCTTATATATATATGACTTATGAAATTATGAAGTTAAGATTCCTTAAAGAGAGTTCAAGCTTGAATATTACCGCTCTTTTTATATGATTAGTTATTTACAGGCAGATCAAATCGTACAGAATAAGATATACACAGTAGTAATATATATACTAATTATTTATCTAATGCTTACTTCGTTATATAACATAAAACAACATGACATAAGTTTCACAAACAGTTTCAATTGCTAACATAAAATGTATACTTGCAAGTTAAAGATTGCCATCCCAAGAATCATTCCTTCTGCATGTTCTCCATGACTTCTCCTCCTGACTGACTTCCTTCCTTCTCTCCTTCTCCTTCCTCCTCCTCCCTCTAACTAAAAAGGCTGCTCCTTTTATCCCATATTTTACCAATTCAAACTATCATATTCTCATAGTTTCCAATGGAATATATAATTATAGGTTTGTCAGATTCCAAGGTGTAATAAAACAAACATTCAACTGGGCTGTCGTGTCCTGTTCACAGAGGCATGGTGTCATAAAAGTGTGGTGTCCACACTGCCTTAAGCAAGTATAGTATTGTAAAATCTGGAATGTCTTTTCATCCAAAGTTCTGTTGTATTGACAAGTTTTCCTGGGGTGGGTTACACCATGTTTTATCAATGGATGTGATCTCTTTTCATAGTAGTTAATGTATGGTCCCTAGCTTTAACCTCTACTGGACAATAGACAAACCAGTTTTATAATTGCTATAGGTATTGCAATCTTGATTCTGATCTAAATGTACACCTGTGGATTCCAGTGTCCATTTGATTGTAAATGCATTCTTTATTATACTGTGACCTCTCTAGCCTTATTTATGGCTAGTGCAGAATAAACCTGTTCCCTACACTATTTTTTTACCATCTTGCAGTAAAACACAAATATACAGTATATCTATGTAAACACATACACAAACCTAATCTCTTAAATCAGCTACACATTACCTCATACATTCAAACTTATTTCATATCTATTCCTTACTATATATATCCAGTATACTGTCCACTATGGTAAAATCGCCTATTTATAATGAATTATATTTTGATTCAGACAACATCTATTGGCCTAATATTATACTAAGTGCAGACAATTACCCATATGGCAACAGTCGCCCCCTTGTGGCCATGAGAAATTCTTTTGATTGGCCACACATTAAACTAGCATAATTGCTTCCAAATACATTTCAAAATATTCCTTCAAACATATCTTTCGTTGTAACCATAATATATACCATAAGTGTAATAATAATAACCATTATGATTTTAAAAATCTCTAAAAATTCTTAGCTTACCTAACCTTATTCTACTTTTTAACTAAAGCAGACAAGACTGAGGTTTTTATTCAGTATTCATGAGGAAAACTAATTTCTACAGACATTTGGAATACCATAGCCCAATTGTAGACCTTTTTTCTGTATCTGGATCAGTACGTTTGGACATTTTTGCTGTTCTTGGCTGTAGCAATTTACTGGGAGAGTACTATCATCTGCGTGGTTTGCTTGCCATTGGAGACGTATTACGTTTGCATCATGGAGGCAGTTGAAGTAGAATTCTTCATAGCAGCTGCTCCTTTGCTTGCCATTTCGCTGTTTGCGGCAGAGGGCTGTGTACGTCGAGTGCTGTGTCTTGAACATTCAGTACTTGTGACGACCCTCAGTAATGGTCTTTAGCCTTGTGCGTCCTTTAAATGTTTTTCCAATGCCGCAGTTGTGACAAGTGTCCATATTGCTTTTGCACAAACAGGTTGTGATTTTGAATAGAACAGGCATATATGAAACAGTCTTTTTTTTTTTTCTTTCTTTCTTTCTTTCTTTCTTTCTTTCTTTCTTTCTTTCTTTCTTTCTTTCTTTCTTTCTTTCTTTCTTTCTTTCTTTCCTTGCTTGTTAATAGTAGGTCTTAATTGTCTTCGGGCAATAGTACCACAAATGGCTGTGAGTAGTACACCTACTCTGTTTACTGTATTTCCTCACTGAATAAATTACCATGCAGTCTTAAGTCTCCTTATTCTACCTTGAACCTATTTATACATCTCAATCTTAAATAACCTTATACCAGTTTAACCCATATAAAGGCGTTTCCTATCCTACCTATATTTTGACTAATAATGCTATATAAAATGATTTGACATGTCTATAGCAATATCCTATCAATACAATAAATGAATATAATTTTGCTTCAAACAGATATTAAATATCATTTAGGAATGGCTTTAAATATATCTAATTCCATCCAGTATTATGTTATTATGCAGCCATGTGCATATACAGTGACCCTGTTATGCTACAAATAATTCTCTTTGACTTGTTACAGTCTTTATTAAGAGAATTATTCATCCCACTTAATAATCTCGGCCCAATTTGTTTAAAACGCGGTATACTATTCTGTATTAGATATTTAATTACTTTTGAAGCTTTTACGAAGGAAGCATAGGTAGTATCTACTGTGTAATATAAAAAAAAACATAAAATATTTACAAGGTATATAATACAATGATATAATATATATATATATATATATCAGACAAATGTTTACATATATTTGATTAAGGTATATGAAGGGATGAGACAGTTCTGTATAATCACAGTGATGAGATGTGCTGTACACTGTTGTGGGGGTGTACATGTAGTTTGAAAGACAAGTAATGATTACTTGTGATGAAAGGGTTAATGAAAACCTTCCCCTTTCTTGTGAAACTGGAAAACTCCTTGAGGATTTGTCCATATATCAGTCTTTAGGGATGCTATGTAGATTTTGCTGGATAGCAGCGATGAAAGGGTTAATGAAGACCTTTTCCCTTGTAAATTGGAGTCTTTTTGGAGTCTTGCACCATTCTGTATACAGGTTGCCAGGATTACTATGAATCAAACAAAAAGACATACAATGAATATCACAGATATTTATACAGTGATTTAACATAGCTTGCTATGCATTCTGTCCTATCTGCTGCATGTTATCAGGTACAGAATTTACAAATGTGTCTTTAAAGATTGAATAACAAACAAACAATTGTTTCTGGCCTGTGCCAATCTTTCCTGTCACATTGTGTGTCAATGACAGCACAATTGTCGCTGCAGATATGATGCAGGTTTAATTTGGAAACTGTGGCTGTTTGAACATCAAAGCAAACAATGGCTACATTGGATCTAACAAGTAAAGGAATGATACTACCGTATTCACTTGTGACCATACTCCCTTGTGATGCAGCCTGGGCCCAGACTGTCTCCAACCATAGTGTTTGCTGCTTGGTGTGGCTCCTTAGTTTGGAAGAATCTTGGAGCTTCTGAAAAATATTCTTGTGGGGAGAGAAACTTGTTAGACTTTGCCAAATATGTATTTTAGGTCGCAGGGCTTTCTGTTTGTCCACACCTTTAATAAAATGGTTATGGCACCAGGGCATAAAAAGATTCTCATCCTGGTGATACTTTGTGTCATTGTTAATTGGTGTGTGGTTTGCAGAATGACACTCTGCATGTGGTCTCTCTGAGAGCATGCAAACATTTGCACCATCACTAGAAGTCTCTGAGTGCTCGGTGGGGGTTACATAAGTTTGGGAACTTTGTTTGTAAATATGCATTCCTGAATTAATTTCATGGATTTTTCCTTTAAACATGTTTCCAGGTGAATACATTTCAAGGTTTGCAACTCTGGTTGCCATGGGAGTTTTCACCATGGGGAACTTCTCCACCCCTGTGTGCACTGTACTGCAGCTATCAGTGTTTAAATCTGCTGACAATTCACCTTTGCCTAAGGGCATAACAAATTCTTCATTTACATTGGGAACTCTGAGAGTGTATTCAGCAGAATACTCATAATCTGAGTTACAATAATCTTCCCCTTTAGTAGAAACAGTATAGGGGACATCTCCTATTGCTGCTACCTCCTTTACATTAATGTGCTGTCTGATGATAGACACATCCGGCACATTGCTACTTTCTTCATTTACCACAGAGGCTGTTCTGCTGGTGGTCTGTGTGACCATAACAGACTCCATGCGCTGCACATTAATGCAGTCCTGCAACATGTAACTTTTATTCATTTTAGGATCTTGACTGATTAAGTCATTTCTGAATCCTGTAGACAGTGTCTCACATACTACACTATTTCTGTTAGGTGTTTCCATAACCTCAGCTTGCTTGCTGGATGTTATCTCTTCATGAGAGATCTTGACAATTTGATTACAAACTGCCAGACTTTTTGCTTTTGACTTAATCTTTTTCTGTTTATTTTCCTGTTTAGGGACTTAAATAATGAATGCATTTTTGCATTAATGGTCAGGCACGCCTTACGAAGACGTGAACCTGATTCTTCTTTACATTTCTGTTTGGCTTCTAAAGCCGCAGTTCTGCGCATTTTTCCTAATGCTGCTGCAACTTTTTGCATATTTAACATTGCAATGCTAAATTTATATATTCTTTGTTTTTAGTACTGAAGGTATCCTCTCCTTAAGATTGACCGGTGTCTTAAGGTTAAACTCTAATACCTGGTACATTTATACATTTATTTGGAAATACTCATTTCCACTGTGCACATTTTCTATTCTAGGCCTTTAAATTCTTTATTCTCATTTGTAACCTATTCCACTGTGATCTTGTACTTTGCCAGCAGGCTTACAGCCATTGGTGCTGCTTCCTAATAGATATTATGTTAGTTAAAATAACGTATATTGCACTAACACATTGGCAACATCTAACACAAGTAGGAAAGAAAGATATATCTACATTTGTTTTTCTTCTCTTTGTGGTAAGTTTCTTTAAATGGTTGTGATTTTTTTTTAGAATCTTTAAAAAAAAATGTATAATTGTAAGTGCTGTTGTCTATTGCTCCTTTCATACTGTTTTAATACACTATAGTACTATACATTGCTTTATTTAGTTCTAGTCAACTAATACTTTTCTATTAATCAATTTAATACTTAGAGTAAGTAAATAAAGGTCATATGTGTTCTATGAGGGGTACTGCCAGTCTACACTTTGTGCTGCAATGGTTAGATAGAAATTACATATATTTTGTCTGGCTAAAATTTACTAGCCGTGTCCAACGGGGTTCAGTATTGATCCGTCTTTTTTTAACCTTTTCTCTACAAAACAGCTAACTGGTACACAAGATGATTGATTCCATAAACAAAGGTTTACTTACACATGCAATGGTATACAAAGGGAGAAAACAGAGATCGAGGAGGATGTAGGAACACTAGTTGGCAGGGAGCTAAGTATTAACTGTGCCAGGAGGTGGCTGGAAAGACAAACACAAATCTGCATATCTATAAAAAAGTGGATAAATACATTTGATGCAAACATAAAATGACTATTATATAACTTGCTAGGGGGTGGGATCGGGATGCCGGCGGTCAGAAGACCAACAGCAGCATCCCCGATGGTCAGGATCCCGACGCCAATTTGGTAAGTATGTTAACCCTGCCCCCTAACCCTCCCTACCTGCAGTCTAACCCTCCCCATGCAACCTAACCCCCCCACCACAGCCTAACCATAACCATACCCCCTTAGCATCTAACCCTAACCCTCCCTTCTTAGTGTCTAACCCTCCCCTCTGCAGCTAACCCCAAGCCTTCCTCTAGTGCCTAAACCTAACCTCTCTCCCCCACTGCAGCCTAACCCACGCAACCTAACCTTCCCACGCATCCTAACCCCCCTCAGACTAACCATAACCATACCCCCTTAGCATCTAACCCTAACCCTCTCTTCTTAGTGCCTAACCCTCCTATCTGCAGCTAACCCCAAACCTTCCTCTAGTGCCTAAACCTAACCTCTCCCCCCCCCCCCGCGCAGCCTAACCCTAACCCTCCCCACGCAACCTAACCCCACGCAGCCTAACCCTAACCATACCCCCTTAGCATCTATCCCTAACCCTCTCTTTCTTAGTGCCTAACCCTCCCCTCTGCAGCTAACCCTAAGCCTTCCTCTAGTGCCTAAACCTAACCTCTCTCCCCCCCCCCCGCAGCCTAACCCTAACCCTTCCCACGCAACCTAACCCCACGCAGCCTAACCCTAACCATACCCCCTTAGCGGCTATCCTTAACCCTCTCTCTCTTAGTTCCTAACCCTCCTATCTGCAGCTAACCCCAAGCCTTCCTCTATTGCCTAAACCTAACCTCCCCCCCCCCACACCCCCCTGCTGCCTAACCCTAACCCTCACCAGCATACTTACGATCAGGATGCAGTTAGGATTCCGGCGCCAGCATTATAAGCAATGTCGGGATCCCAGCACCAGTCTTCTGGCCAGTGTTGGAATTCCGGCGTCGGTATTCAGACTGCCGGCATCCCAACCAATGGTATGCTAACCAGATCCCCTAGAAAGCGCATGTATTACCTATAAGAGGTGAGTGCAATTATGTGCACTAGGTAAATATCAAACATTTTTATACAACATTCACTCTTGTATTTTTTGTCCTCTACTTACAGTATTTGTTTCGGAATAACTCAACAGAGGACAAGCTACTAGAATTCATTACACTGAGGCCCTGAGGGATAGGAATCCCATTTCCTTTCTAAAGACTTTCGATGGGAGCTCAGTCGGCGGGCTCTTTCCTTCCTGCCTGTGACTTTTTTGGTCTTATATGGTTATACTGTTTGCACAAGAAATTAACATACTTTTCAGCTCCTGATGATCTCATCACTTACTCTGGAAAAGTCTCTCTTCTCCAGTCTGCCACCATTATTACGCAAATTCATGATGCAACCCACTGTCAATTTCTTGCACCCTTCGCAACCTACGTAGATGTCAACAATGCAAACAAGCCATGACAGCATACACAGCCCTTGGCTGCTGGTTACACATAAGCACCATTAATGCCATAGCTTATGCCATATTCATGCGTTTACTACTGTATACAAGTCATCAAAAGATGTGAACAGCCCTTAAACACTGTTTGTAATTGAATTTTTATATAACCTGGTTGAAAGACTTTGGGGGTACTCCATATACTTTAGTGTGGCAGCAACATATGTGGTGCATGTGAGTGTTTACTAGTGATGAGCGCCTGAAATTTTTCGGGTTTTGTGTTTTGGTTTTGGGTTCGGTTCCGCGGCCGTGTTTTTGGTTCGACCGCGTTTTGGCAAAACCTCACCGAATTTTTTTTGTCGGATTCGGGTGTGTTTTGGATTCGGGTGTTTTTTTCAAAAAACCCTAAAAAACAGCTTAAATCATAGAATTTGGGGGTCATTTTGATCCCATATTATTATTAACCTCAAAAACCATAATTTCCACTCATTTTCAGTCTATTCAGAATACCTCACACCTCACAATATTATTTTTAGTCCTAAAATTTGCACCGAGGTCGCTGGATGACTAAGCTAAGCGACCCTAGTGGCCGACACAAACACCTGGCCCATCTAGGAGTGGCACTGCAGTGTCACGCAGGATGTCCCTTCCAAAAAACCCTCCCCAAACAGCACATGACGCAAAGAAAAAAAGAGGCGCAATGAGGTAGCTGTGTGAGTAAGATTAGCGACCCTAGTGGCCGACACAAACACCGGGCCCATTTAGGAGTGGCACTGCAGTGTCACGCAGGATGTCCCTTCCAAAAAACCCTCCCCAAACAGCACATGACGCAAAGAAAAAAAGAGGCGCAATGAGGTAGCTGTGTGAGTAAGATTAGCGACCCTAGTGGCCGACACAAACACCGGGCCCATCTAGGAGTGGCACTGCAGTGTCACGTAGGATGTCCCTTCCAAAAAACCCTCCCCAAACAGCACATGACGCAAAGAAAAATAAAAGAAAAAAGAGGTGCAAGATGGAATTGTCCTTGGGCCCTCCCACCCTTATGTTGTATAAACAAAACAGGACATGCACACTTTAACCAACCCATCATTTCAGTGACAGGGTCTGCCACACGACTGTGACTGATATGACGGGTTGGTTTGGACCCCCCCAAAAAAAGAATCAATTAATCTCTCCTTGCACAAACTGGCTCTACAGAGGCGGATGACCTGACTCAGGCTGGCAGTGTCTGAACTGACTTCACGTGTGGCAAGTTCAAAGGGCAGCAGAACCTTGCACAACGTTGAAATCATTCTCCACTGCGCTTGAGACAGGTGCATTCCACCTCCTATATCGTGCTCAATTGTATAGGCTTGAATGGCCTTTTGCTGCTCCTCCAACCTCTGAAGCATATAGAGGGTTGAATTCCACCTCGTTACCACTTCTTGCTTCAGATGATGGCAGGGCAGGTTCAGTAGTTTTTGGTGGTGCTCCAGTCTTCTGTACGTGGTGCCTGTACGCCGAAAGTGTCCCGCAATTCTTCTGGCCACCGACAGCATCTCTTGCACGCCCCTGTCGTTTTTTAAATAATTCTGCACCACCAAATTCAAGGTATGTGCAAAACATGGGACGTGCTGGAATTTGCCCATATTTAATGCACACACAATATTGCTGGCGTTGTCCGATGCCACAAATCCACAGGAGAGTCCAATTGGGGTAAGCCATTCCGCGATGATCTTCCTCAGTTGCCGTAAGAGGTTTTCAGCTGTGTGCGTATTCTGGAAAGCGGTGATACAAAGCGTAGCCTGCCTAGGAAAGAGTTGGCGTTTGCGAGATGCTGCTACTGGTGCCGCCGCTGCTGTTCTTGCGGCGGGAGTCCATACATCTACCCAGTGGGCTGTCACAGTCATATAGTCCTGACCCTGCCCTGCTCCACTTGTCCACATGTCCGTGGTTAAGTGGACATTGGGTACAGCTGCATTTTTTAGGACACTGGTGACTCTTTTTCTGAGGTCTGTGTACATTTTCGGTATCGCCTGCCTAGAGAAATGGAACCTAGATGGTATTTGGTACCGGGGACACAGTACCTCCAACAAGTCTCTAGTTGGCTCTGCAGTAATGATGGATACCGGAACCACGTTTCTCACCACCCAGGATGCCAAGGCCTCAGTTATCCGCTTTGCAGTAGGATGACTGCTGTGATATTTCATCTTCCTCGCAAAGGACTGTTGGACAGTCAATTGCTTGGTGGAAGTAGTAAAAGTGGTCTTACGACTTCCCCTCTGGGATGACCATCGACTCCCAGCAGCAACAACAGCAGCGCCAGCAGCAGTAGGCGTTACACGCAAGGATGCATCGGAGGAATCCCAGGCAGGAGAGGAATCATCAGAATTGCCAGTGACATGGCCTGCAGGACTATTGGCATTCCTGGGGAAGGAGGAAATTGACACTGAGGGAGTTGGTGGGGTGGTTTGCGTGAGCTTGGTTACAAGAGGAAGGGATTTACTGGTCAGTGGACTGCTTCCGCTGTCACCCAAAGTTTTTGAACTTGTCACTGACTTATTATGAATGCGCTGCAGGTGACGTATAAGGGAGGATGTTCCGAGGTGGTTAACGTCCTTACCCCTACTTATTACAGCTTGACAAAGGGAACACACGGCTTGACACCTGTTGTCCGCATTTCTGTTGAAATACCTCCACACCGAAGAGCTGATTTTTTTGGTATTTTCACCAGGCATGTCAACGGCCATATTCCTCCCACGGACAACAGGTGTCTCCCCGGGTGCCTGACTTAAACAAACCACCTCACCATCAGAATCCTCCTGGTCAATTTCCTCCCCAGCGCCAGCAACACCCATATCCTCCTCATCCTGGTGTACTTCAACACTGACATCTTCAATCTGACTATCAGGAACTGGACTGCGGGTGCTCCTTCCAGCACTTGCAGGGGGCGTGCAAATGGTGGAAGGCGCATGCTCTTCACGTCCAGTGTTGGGAAGGTCAGGCATCGCAACCGACACAATTGGACTCTCCTTGTGGATTTGGGATTTCGAAGAACGCACAGTTCTTTGCGGTGCTACTGCTTTTGCCAGCTTGAGTCTTTTCATTTTTCTACCGAGAGGCTGAGTGCCTCCATCCTCATGTGAAGCTGAACCACTAGCCATGAACATAGGCCAGGGCCTCAGCCGTTCCTTGCCACTCCGTGTGGTAAATGGCATATTGGCAAGTTTACGCTTCTCCTCCGACAATTTTATTTTAGGTTTTGGAGTCCTTTTTTTACTGATATTTGGTGTTTTGGATTTGACATGCTCTGTACTATGACATTGGGCATCGGCCTTGGCAGACGACGTTGCTGGCATTTCATCGTCTCGGCCATGACTAGTGGCAGCAGCTTCAGCACGAGGTGGAAGTGGATCTTGATCTTTCCCTAATTTTGGAACCTCAACATTTTTGTTCTCCATATTTTAATAGGCACAACTAAAAGGCACCTCAGGTAAACAATGGAGATGGATGGATACTAGTATACAATTATGGACGGACTGCCGAGTGCCGACACAGAGGTAGCTACAGCCGTGGACTACCGTACTGTACTGTGTCTGCTGCTAATATAGACTGGTTGATAAAGAGATGTAGTAGTATGTATGTATAAAGAAGAAAGAAAAAAAAACCACGGGTAGGTGGTATACAATTATGGACGGACTGCCGAGTGCCGACACAGAGGTAGCTACAGCCGTGAACTACCGTACTGTACTGTGTCTGCTGCTAATATAGACTGGTTGATAAAGAGATGTAGTAGTATGTATGTATAAAGAAGAAAGAAAAAAAAACCACGGGTAGGTGGTATACAATTATGGACGGACTGCCGAGTGCCGACACAGAGGTAGCTACAGCCGTGAACTACCGTACTGTACTGTGTCTGCTGCTAATATAGACTGGTTGATAAAGAGATGTAGTAGTATGTATGTATAAAGAAGAAAGAAAAAAAAACCACGGGTAGGTGGTATACAATTATGGACGGACTGCCGAGTGCCGACACAGAGGTAGCTACAGCCGTGGACTACCGTACTGTACTGTGTCTGCTGCTAATATAGACTGGTTGATAAAGAGATGTAGTAGTATGTATGTATAAAGAAGAAAGAAAAAAAAACCTCGGGTAGGTGGTATACAATTATGGACGGACTGCCGAGTGCCGACACAGAGGTAGCTACAGCCGTGAACTACCGTACTGTACTGTGTCTGCTGCTAATATAGACTGGTTGATAAAGAGATGTAGTAGTATGTATGTATAAAGAAGAAAGAAAAAAAAACCACGGGTAGGTGGTATACAATTATGGACGGACTGCCGAGTGCCGACACAGAGGTAGCTACAGCCGTGGACTACCGTACTGTACTGTGTCTGCTGCTAATATAGACTGGTTGATAAAGAGATGTAGTAGTATGTATGTATAAAGAAGAAAGAAAAAAAAACCACGGGTAGGTGGTATACAATTATGGACGGACTGCCGAGTGCCGACACAGAGGTAGCTACAGCCGTGAACTACCGTACTGTACTGTGTCTGCTGCTAATATAGACTGGTTGATAAAGAGATGTAGTAGTATGTATGTATAAAGAAGAAAGAAAAAAAAACCACGGGTAGGTGGTATACAATTATGAACGGACTGCCGAGTGCCGACACAGAGGTAGCTACAGCCGTGGACTACCGTACTGTACTGTGTCTGCTGCTAATATAGACTGGTTGATAAAGAGATGTAGTAGTATGTATGTATAAAGAAGAAAGAAAAAAAAACCACGGGTAGGTGGTATACAATTATGGACGGACTGCCGAGTGCCGACACAGAGGTAGCTACAGCCGTGAACTACCGTACTGTACTGTGTCTGCTGCTAATATAGACTGGTTGATAAAGAGATGTAGTAGTATGTATGTATAAAGAAGAAAGAAAAAAAAACCACGGGTAGGTGGTATACAATTATGGACGGACTGCCGAGTGCCGACACAGAGGTAGCTACAGCCGTGGACTACCGTACTGTACTGTGTCTGCTGCTAATATAGACTGGTTGATAAAGAGATGTAGTAGTATGTATGTATAAAGTAGAAAGAAAAAAAAAACCACGGGTAGGTGGTATACAATTATGGACGGACTGCCGAGTGCCGACACAGAGGTAGCTACAGCCGTGAACTACCGTACTGTACTGTGTCTGCTGCTAATATAGACTGGTTGATAAAGAGATGTAGTAGTATGTATGTATAAAGTAGAAAGAAAAAAAAACCACGGGTAGGTGGTATACAATTATGGACGGACTGCCGAGTGCCGACACAGAGGTAGCTACAGCCGTGAACTACCGTACTGTACTGTGTCTGCTGCTAATATAGACTGGTTGATAAAGAGATGTAGTAGTATGTATGTATAAAGAAGAAAGAAAAAAAAACCACGGGTAGGTGGTATACAATTATGGACGGACTGCCGAGTGCCGACACAGAGGTAGCTACAGCCGTGGACTACCGTACTGTACTGTGTCTGCTGCTAATATAGACTGGTTGATAAAGAGATGTAGTAGTATGTATGTATAAAGAAGAAAGAAAAAAAACCTCGGGTAGGTGGTATACAATTATGGACGGACTGCCGAGTGCCGACACAGAGGTAGCTACAGCCGTGAACTACCGTACTGTACTGTGTCTGCTGCTAATATAGACTGGTTGATAAAGAGATGTAGTAGTATGTATGTATAAAGAAGAAAGAAAAAAAAACCACGGGTAGGTGGTATACAATTATGGACGGACTGCCGAGTGCCGACACAGAGGTAGCTACAGCCGTGGACTACCGTACTGTACTGTGTCTGCTGCTAATATAGACTGGTTGATAAAGAGATGTAGTAGTATGTATGTATAAAGAAGAAAGAAAAAAAAACCACGGGTAGGTGGTATACAATTATGGACGGACTGCCGAGTGCCGACACAGAGGTAGCTACAGCCGTGAACTACCGTACTGTACTGTGTCTGCTGCTAATATAGACTGGTTGATAAAGAGATGTAGTAGTATGTATGTATAAAGAAGAAAGAAAAAAAAACCACGGGTAGGTGGTATACAATTATGGACGGACTGCCGAGTGCCGACACAGAGGTAGCTACAGCCGTGGACTACCGTACTGTACTGTGTCTGCTGCTAATATAGACTGGTTGATAAAGAGATGTAGTAGTATGTATGTATAAAGAAGAAAGAAAAAAAAACCACGGGTAGGTGGTATACAATTATGGATGGACTGCCGAGTGCCGACACAGAGGTAGCTACAGCCGTGAACTACCGTACTGTGTCTGCTGCGACTGGATGATAAATAATGATATAAAAAATATATATATATCACTACTGCAGCCGGACAGGTATATATTATATAATGACGGACCTGCTGGACACTGTCTGTCAGCAGAATGAGTTTTTTATAGAATAAAAAAAAAACACCACACAAGTGAAGTCACACGACGAGTGTTTAACTTTTTCAGGCAATCACAATATAGTATACTACTAACTATACTGGTGGTCAGTGTGGTCAGGTCACTGGTCAGTCACACTGGCAGTGGCACTCCTGCAGCAAAAGTGTGCACTGTTTAATTTTAATATAATATGTACTCCTGGCTCCTGCTATAACCTATAACTGGCACTGCAGTGCTCCCCAGTCTCCCCCACAATTATAAGCTGTGTGAGCTGAGCACAGTCAGATATATATACATAGATGATGCAGCACACTGGGCTGAGCAGTGCACACAGATATGGTATGTGACTGAGTCACTGTGTGTATCGTTTTTTTCAGGCAGAGAACGGATATATTAAATAAAACTGCACTGTCTGGTGGTCACTGTGGTCAGTCACTAGTAAACTCTGCACTCTCTACACTTCTACAGTACTCCTAAGCTCCAGTAAATCAGGTCAATCTCTCTCTCTCTCTCTCTCTCTTCTAATCTAAATGGAGAGGACGCCAGCCACGTCCTCTCCCTATCAATCTCAATGCACGTGTGAAAATGGCGGCGACGCGCGGCTCCTTATATAGAATCCGAGTCTCGCGAGAATCCGACAGCGTCATGATGACGTTCGGGCGCGCTCGGGTTAACCGAGCAAGGCGGGAGGATCCGAGTCTGCTCGGACCCGTGAAAAAAACCATGAAGTTCGGGCGGGTTCGGATTCAGAGAAACCGAACCCGCTCATCTCTAGTGTTTACCATATGCAACAACGGATATATTGTTTTTTGGCTCTTTGTACCTATGTGGAGTCATAATTATGCTGTGTGTAGGTGTCATCCATTCACTTCCTCACAGCACTAAATAAACAGGCAGCACAATATCTTACATTTAACCCACGCTCCATACCTGGGGCTAAATGTACTAAAAATATATGTGTCAGAAAACATTTCCTTGAATCATTGTAATCCAGGTGAGCAATAATACAAAAAGGCTATTTACTAATAATGAAATCACATGCTAGTATGAATCAGCTGTGCTAGAGGGGATTTATATATATATATATATATATATATATATATTTATAAGATGTGGTAGTTATATACATTTAGTAGATGCTTTTCAGAATACTAAGCTCTAAATACAATCATACATAGATCAATTTAAGTATGTGTATAAGCCATATTGCCTGGTTCGAGGTGGACGCTGCTTAGATTCTTTTGCAAATGGCCTATGGTTTGTGGTCTGCACAATCACAGTTTGATTGACAGGTCTCAGGGTGGTGACCAGGGGCGGATTGGGAACAAAAAGCGGCCCTGGAAAAATTTGCACTAGTGGCCCCACATGGGCAGCACCAGAGGTGTAAGGTCTAGCCATGGGCCATGGCAGCAGCACCCTCCCCCGAAGACTTTCCAGATAGTGGGCATGTCCAGCATCAATGGGTAAGTTGAAAGATAATAAAATTAAATATTTTGAGCACATTATATGATACACCTTTAGAATTTAGGAAACTATATAATTCTTTAGAAAGATATATTTTCTTGCTTATTACACCAACCATATCCCAATCACTATTCACTCAATCTTAAATGTCAGCCAAGCAGGCAGACAGAGCATACACTAGATCATCTGCAATCACAGGCTAAGTGGCAAAGTCATTTTCATATATGCAAATTATTTTGCATCTTATTCATTATGTCTATTATTAATAGGACCACATGTCCTCAAACAAAGGGTGCGTCGGCCCACCGGGAATCTTCCCTGTGGACCCTATGGCCAATCCGCCTCTGGTGGTGACGAGCAGTGGTGATTAAAATGGAGTGTTGGTGCCATTTTATGGGCATGTTGATGCCAGTAACTGCATCTTCGGACACAGTTTCACTGGCCAGGTAGCTTAGTTGTGGTGGAAATTCTGGGCTGCTCAGAGATCCTATCAATGTTTCCAATGTTCGACCAATGCTGAACTTTCTGACTCATGCGGTGGATCTGAGAAGCCAGAGGTGGGCATCTCATTATAAAAGATGGCTCCTTCTGTACTAGCATATCTCAGATCCTCTGTGACTGAAGACGCAGCACCGACCCAATAGGTAAAGGCTTTGCAAAATTCATGTGTGATACCCCAGAATTTGAGGTGTTAATGGCCAGCATTTAATGGATACAATTTAGGCAGTCCTGCCGGCCTGAAGAAGGTAGATATAAAGGCTTTACTGGTTTTCACAATTAAAAGATTGTTCATTAATACATCTGTTGTTAACGCTTTTACTGAATAGTACAGTGATGAAACGTTGCAGTCTAATAAATCTAAACGTTACTTTATTTCCTAATGTTGATCTTATATTTGGAATTTGGGGGTTCTCTGTTCCTCTGCTATGCTGTGACAAGAAGACAACCAAGAAGAGCCTTCTAAGCCCAGGTATGATCCACACTACACTAAACAAACACACCTGGGGGTGTCACACATGCAGTACACACAAACACCCTGTGCAGACACGTTCCCTGCCTGTACAGTATCTCAGCTAATGATGGACAGACAGAGCTGGAGTCTGACCATTATAGTCCACCATCACAGGTCCCGCAGTGGAGTTCTGCATGGCCACTTCCGTTGCGGCACAAAATACAAATGTTTTCCACAGGGGCATCTTAAGAGAGGAGGGGGCCCATGTGCACACTCCGGATGGGCACACTCCTCTCCACGGCGCCGTAGTCTCTGGCAATAAGTCGGAGTTTACTGCGCATGAGCAGGTCTCCCGAAACATGGCGCCCGCCGTGTTTTGGAGACAAAATTCCAACTACGCATGTGCAGCGGCCATTTTTTATGTGTTTTTTTGCCACGACGGCTGCCTCTGCAGCGCCCGGCTGTGGGCTTTGGAGAGGTGAGTATGAAAATATGGGTGCAATGTGTCCGGTGTGGGCCCCCCCTGGACATGGGGGCCCATGTGCACCGCACACATTGCACCCATGATAGAAACGCCAGTGGTTTTCCATACTCAGTAAAATGGAAACATGTAAACAAAAGTAGATATAATGTGACATAAACCTACCTCACATAATAACCTTGTAACCCTGGGAAGAGAGCTTGTAGAATTACATATATTATATTAAAGCCTGCATGAGCATTCCAAAGCACTAAATAAGGTACATACACTTGGAGGCATATTCAATTAGCCGTGGGAATTACCGTAGGTGGATAGCCTTGAGCGTTAACACCCGGAAGCTCTTCGATTATAAGCATTTTTCTCCCGCAGTAAACCCAGGGCTAACTGACATTAACTCTTAGGGTCCGAGTTAGTTGCCCAGTGCTGTGGGTTAACACGCTTGTGGCGGCCGCAGTAAGGGCAAAACCACAAATATAGTCAGGAGGGTGCAAGCAGAGCCGGATTAAGTTTTGGGGGTGCCCGGGGCACTTAAAACAGGGGGGCCCTGGTGGAGGCAAGGTGTATATTAGATTGTGCATATATGACTGGTGTCACCTGTGTTAAACTACTTAATTGATAAGGAAGTGTTTCAACACAGGTGATTGCAATCATAATTTAAGAAGAAAGTCCAGGTAGAGAGCATTTTGTCCCTCCTGGAATAGGTCATGTTGGGATGTATGGATTGTGTATATTACATTTAAACCAATGGTATATATTAGATTTAAACTAATAGTTTAATACTGACTGGGTACTGTTTATAGTTCCACGAATTGAGGGACAACTATTTTATAAAATGTACTTGTAGTACAACTAAGGCAACTTAAACAACCTTAAAATACACATAGAAAAATAAAATGTATCATTTATCTTGTCACATGCAAGAATAACAGCAGCCTCTGTACTACTTACACACTGGGACAGGACGCAGGAGGACTCTGTGTGTGTTTCTCTGTCTAGACCCTCATTAGACTGCAGGTTACACCCAGAATCCCAGGCAGGGAGGAGGAGAAGCTGGGATCCCTGTGTCACTTACAGCTCTCTCCAGCTTCTATCTCTGCTCTGGTTGGTAGCTCATGAAACCTGATTTTCCTGTGTCTCTGCCTGCACTGCACACTGTCCTGCTCGCATTCTGGCTGCCTGCTTTTGCTGTTGCATAAGAAGATAAGCTAGTGATGCCAGTATGCTCTGGCCGGGGGGGGGCTGACAAAGGGCGGCCCGGGGTACAGTATGACCTACGCCCCCTCCTTAATCTGGCTATTGGTGCAAACAGAAACCTGTGGCAAGTGCAGCCTGCTGGCTTACCGTGGGCTGCAATTCTATATCCCCGGGCACTGCTACAAGCCCACGGTAAACCCGAAGCTAATTGGTGTCACCATGTCCTGATTTTCCAATCATATAAATTGGATGATCTGTCAATTGTATATACAGTATACAAGTTATACCATAAATACCACATTAATATACGTAAGTATTAGGTGTTGCATAATGCATTTCTGTGTGTAGCTGTGGATAACCACACGTACACAACTGTCATTGTCTGATATAGACATTCTAGTTAAAAGATGTTATGACAATTTTTATTGCTTTGATAAGAACCAAAAAATCTAAAAAAAAAAAAAGGTGTAAATTATATTTTCTGTAAAAAAAACACATTTCAGTAATAGCTACTTGGCTTTAGATGAAATAACATTTTTTTGCAAGTCTCATATATATATATATATATTTTCCCTAGACAAAATAGGAAATTGGCTAAAGCAGATACGTTCCTGTCTATCAGACTTACTGTACATGAAATGAATAATATGAGGAACACGTTTCATTTCATTGTAACACGGCTCCTGTTTTAGCCGTACCTATTAATATACACCTGACTGCCAGTTTCTAATATTTTGTTATGTCTTGTTTAAAATTAAACTACCTGTTTTAGCCCATACCGTAAATAACTTGTTAGAACCTGACTCATATCCTGGCCCTTTCTACACATGTTTGAGTCATTATTGTGTTTCAACAGGGAGAGACGAGTGAAGGAAAATGTAGCATAGTAATTTAATATAATCCTGTAAAGTAGCAATAAAAAGGTCTCTTGCCCACTTGCACACAGAGACGCCAGCCTGCCTCTCCTATGACTGGATTTTGTTGGCTCTACCTGCGTGGTGCCCGGCCAATTCCCTACGCTAGAGGCAAACACTCTTATTTGGATTCATACTCTCACTTGGCTATTTCCAACATTTCTGCTTCAGAGGGAATAATCATTAGGCATAGCGTGCAATCAATATTCTCTGAAACATTATCCTAATATATGGAAATTGACTATGGCATTGAATATGTATTACACGTCATTTTAGTCTTTATAGCAATAACTAATTGTAACGTTCAGTTGGAGCAACAAGCTGCATTACACAGTTAGTGAAAGCCCTGGAGGGCCCTTAAAAGTTAAAATACAGGGGAGGGGGGCGGTTTGTGCAGAGCCGAGATGGCAAATAGATATAGTCACTCAGTTCTGCGCCATACAGTAATTCAGAGTTGAAATACGTGAGAGTCATCATTCTTAGTAAGGGCCTAATTCAGATCTGATCATAGCAGCAAATTTGTTAGCAGTTGGGCAAAACCATGTGCAGTGCAGGTGGGGCAGATGTAACATGTGCAGAGAGAGAGAGTTAGATTTGGGTGGGGTGTGTTCAAACTAAAATCTAAATTGCAGTGTAAAAATAAAGCAGACAGTAGTTACCCTGCACAGAAACAATGGGGTATATTTACTAAAATTCGTATTTTTCCAAATGAGGTTAAAGTTCAAACACGAATGACATCGAAAGTGTAAAATTGCAACTTTTTGAATTTATTACGACTAATTTACTAAGCTGTCGTATTCTGCATGTT
The DNA here is from genome assembly GCF_028390025.1 of Pseudophryne corroboree. Lineage (NCBI taxonomy): Eukaryota > Metazoa > Chordata > Amphibia > Anura > Myobatrachidae > Pseudophryne > Pseudophryne corroboree. Next base: position 325,704,292 of record NC_086453.1, on the reverse strand, counting down.
CGTATTTTCCAATGTCGATGTCATTCGTATTTTTTGGCTGTGTTTTACAGGAGTGAATTGTAAAACACTGCCGACATTAACACAATGAATCTCGGCCGGATCTGTGAGATCCGTGCAGGGCTTCATTGTGCACCATTCTTAAAAAATAAAACATTGTTAAAAAACAAAAAACAAAAAATGCGTGGGGTTCCCCCTCCTAAACAAAACCAGCCTCGGGCTCTTTGAGCCAGTCCTGGTTGAAAAAATATGGGGGGAAAAATGACAGGGGTTCCCCCATATTTAATCAACCAGCACCGGGCTCTGCGCCTGGTCATGGTTCCAAAAATACGGGGGACAAAAAGCGTAGGGGTCCCCCGTATATTTGAAACCAGCACCGGGCTCCACTAGCCAGGTACATAATGCCACAGCCGGGGGACACTTTTATATTGGTCCCTGCGGCCCTGGCATTACATACCCAACTAGTCACCCCTGGCCGGGGTACCCTGGAGGAGTGGGAACCCCTTAAATCAAGGGGTCCCCCCCCTCCAGCCACCCAAGGGCCAGGGGTGAAGCCCGAGGCTGTCCCCCCCATCCAAGGGCGGCGGATGGGGGGCTGATAGCCTTTTTGTCAAAATGTGAATATTGTTTTTAGTAGCAGTACCGTATTTTTCGAACCAGGACCAGGCGCAGAGCCCGGTGCTGGTTGATTAAATATGGGGGAACCCTTGTCATTTTCCCCCCCATATTTTTTCAACCAGGACCGGTCAAAGAGCCCGAGGCTGGTTTTGCTTAGGAAGGGGGACCCCACGCATTTTTTTTCAACAAATTTAGCACTTTCCCACCCCTTCCCACTGATAAACATGCACGGATCTCATGGATCCGTGCATGCCTATCAGAACACGGTAAAAAAAAGCAGGTCTGTTTTATTTTAGCACTTTTTTACGATTTGTATTTTTTCACGGCAGTGTTTGGCTATTGCCGGCAGTGTTTGTGAATTACACTTTTTAGTAAATTACCAAGTTCTACCAAATAACAGGCGTATTTGACCGATGATGTATTCATTCGTAATTTTTTTCTTTTGAGTTCCAAAAAAATACGAATGCCCTCATCACTGCCGTGATTTGAGTTTAGTAAATTCCCGAGATGACACTTTGAAGAAAAAACACCATCTCGGTCAAAATTGGGACCTTAGTAAATATACCCCAATATAACCCATCCAAATCTAATTCTCTCTGCATAAGATATATCTGCTCCCCCCCCTCCCTGCAGTGCACATGGTTTTGCATCTGCTAACAAATTTGCTGCTGCGATCAGGTCTGAATCATTATTATTATTACCAGTTATTTATATAACGCACACATATTCTGCAGCGCTTTACAGAGAGAATATTTGGCCATTCACATCAGTCCCTGCCCCAGTGGAGCTTACAGTCTATATAGGATTAGGTCCTAGGGGTATTTAGGGAGATTGCCATAGGATGTGTCCTGTACTGTTTCCCTCTGTAATGCTTCTTCCAGTATTGATAGTCATTGGTCTTTGATATGGCTGGGTTGGGATGATTACAAGCATTAGATAATAATGACAATAACAGTTTACACTTCATCAACTGTCATCAGGACTAGTTTCAGCCCAAGAATGATCAACATGTACATCATCGTACGCAAGGACAACAACAATTAATGTACATTTAACGAGCTCATTTTTGGAACTAAATAACTGTGAACAGTCAAATGCATAAATGACAAAATTCTGATCAGCTCTACTCAGCTCAACTGTACCACCTACAGTGTCACAATACGTGTATGAGTCAGGAATAGTACTCAAACACTGCGGTTTAATTTCACCAACAGTGTCGCACAATAAGTGTATGAGAGGAGTACGAAAATATATTACTGTGGTACCACCTTCGCCCACAGTGACACACAAAAAGTATATGAGTCAGAAATAGTTATCAAACACTTTGGTTTAATTTCACCACAGAGTCGCAGAATACGTGTATGAGATGAGTGTGAAAATATATTACTGTGGTTCCACCTTCACCCACAGTGTCGCACAATATGTGTATGAGTCAGAAATAGTAATAAACCACTGCGATTTAATTTCACTAACAGTGTCGCAAAATACGTGTATGAGATGAGTATGTAAATATATTACTGTGGTACCACCTTCACCCACAGTGTTGCACAATATGTGAATGAGTATGAAATAATAACATACTGCGGTCTCATCGGCAGTGTCAAAGTACTTATGCAACTGAAATAAAAATTGTATAGTACACTGGGGTACTGCACAACACAAAAGCCTCTGGATGTATGGACAGATCACCCCTAGGTGGACAGAGCACCCCTTGTCAGATACACCAGACGATAGACAGAGCACCCCTGGACTGATACTTATAGGACACACCAGCCCCTGGATGTATACACAGTATACTGGGTTTTTAGTTAACACTGGGTCAGAGCCCCTGGATGTTAAGTATATGATATCCCCCCTTGTCAGATACATCAGACGACAGACAGAGAATCACTGGACTGATACACCAGCCCTACAGCAGCCATCAGCCCCACGCCACACAACCCAGCACTGAGACGGACACGTCCATTCAGTGCACTTTCCACAGCCAAAGTGAAAATGGTGCAGATCACCAAGATCTTTTTAGAATACCAAACCCTGTGAGAATCCGATTACGGGATGATGACGTTTTGGCTCGTTTTGGGATCTGTGTCTGGTGGGAAACCCCAAACCGGACTCAGATCGGGAAGTTCGGGTGGGTCCGGTTCTCACAGAACCGGAGCCGCTCCTCTCTACGACAAATATGTGACGTTTGTTGACACTTGCTGTTCGGTTTCTTTGCATGTCACTTGCCGGATGATCCAGGAAGTCTGTTGAGTAGGAAAGTTTTAGAGTAATCTGGATTGATAAACGTATTGATTCATGGATTGACGAAATTTAGCTAAATTTGGACAAAGTGATTTGCACATCTGCAGCATACCAGAGACATAGGGGGTCATTCCGAGTTGTTCGCTCGTTGCCGATTTTCGCTATGCTGCAATTTGTTGTTAAATGCGCATGGTACGCAGAGCGCATGCGCTAAGTTATTTTACACAAAACTTAGTAGATTTGCTGGTGTTCGTGCTGCGCTTTTCAGTCGCACTGCTGATCGGTGAATGATTGACAGGAAAGGGGCGTTTCTGGGTGGTAACTGAGCATTTTTCGGGAGTGTGCTAAAAAACGCAGGCGTGCCAGGGAAAAACGCAGGAGTGTCTGGAGAAACAGGGGAGTGGCTGGCCGAACGCAGGGCGTGTTTGTGACCTCAAACCAGGAACTAAACGGACCGAGCTGATCGCAATCTAGGAGTAGGTCTGGAGCTACTCAGAAACTGCAAGAAAATATTTAGTAGCAGTTCTGCTAATCTTTCGTTTGCTATTCTGCTAAAATACACTCCCAGAGGGCGGCGGCCTAGCGTGTGCAATGCTGCTAAAAGCAGCTAGCGAGGGAACAACTCGGAATGAGGGCCATAGGGCGGAATCTAATGAAGTCCGAGTTGCAGAGATGCAAGATCCCGGCAGAACTCAGACTTTTAAAGCGGCAATCATTTACAAGGCATGGTTTTGCTTTGTACATGTAAGCCACTTTTAAAAAACGTCCAAGTTTGGCCGGTGACCCACACCTCCGATCAACCTGGACTTCAATACAACTGGCCCATAATATTTAACTAGCATTTGTCCACATTACCACAGATCCCCAGAAGATTGCATCATAATCTGCAATCCTTACACTCATGATAGCACATTCTATACAAGTGCATTAAGATACAGAAACTCTACAATGATTGACATTTTCCATGAAGTCATGCATAATATGTCATCTGTATAAAATGTGTATTAAACTGGATTGTGACCAGGGGCTACAAAATCATTTTGCCTGTAGGATCTTGTCTGCAGTTCTCCTAAAATATACGTATGTGTCTGCCCCACTTAACAATAACTCATTAAGTCAATGAGGTATTCTAACATTTTTGGAAGAGTCAGCTTTTCGTTCTGATCACAGCAGCTGCAATTTTCCCAGTGATATAAATAATAGCTTCATTTAAAGTACTTCTTTGAAACCTGTCACATCCTGTCCCGAGATGCACTGATAACTAGTTGTGTCTTTTTACAACATGAGGTGTGTATAATATATTTCCGCCTTATTAATTTGGGGTATTTTGTGATTCATTAGGGAAAAGACCTTTCTGTAACCCATCCGAGAGTCTCAGCGGATATAATAGACATTTCATGTAAAGCCCTTGGGATAAATGGCTCAGACCACAACAAGTATATTCAAGTTTAATGTAATCCTTTTCTACTCCACAATGACTAACTATGTAGGTTAATAAAAAATGAAAACTATTTTAAATCACATAAGTAAAAGTAAAACTTTACTTACCTCTGCCAGTCACATAACAAATACATACTGATTATTATTGGGGCAGATGTATTAAGCCTTGAGCAGGGATAAAGAAGTGATAGAGCAGTGATAAGTGCAAGGTGATAAGGATGGTCTTCAGTTTGCCGGCTGTCGGGATCCCGGCGCACAGTATACCGGCGCCGGAATCCCGACAGCCAGCATACCGACACCTTTTCTTCCTCTTGGGGGTCCATGACCCGGGCGCGGCGCCACCGTGCCTGCAAGGGGCTCATTTGCACTCGCCCAGCTGTTGGTATGCCGGCGGTCGGGATTCTGGTGCCGGTATGCTGGCCGCCGGGAGCACGGCCGCCGGCATACCCTACTACACCCGGTGATAATGCACCAGCCAATCAGCTCCTGTGATTTTTCAAATCCAGAATTATTGGCTGGTGCGTTATCACCTTCCACTTATCACTGGTTTATCTCTTCTTTATCCCTTCTTCAGGTTAATACATCTGCCCCATTAATTGTGTCCTATAAGAATATAGAAAACTAACATAGACGTAACATACAACAAGTATATTGTTGTATGTTACGTCTATGTTAGTTTTCTATACTTAGAGTAGAAAAAAACTCCTACTTGGAGTAGAAAAATAAAATGTTAGAAACGCCAATAAAAACATACTTCAATAAAGAATTAATAAACAGTATCTCCCTTTATATTGACTTGACTGCCCTAGTCCCTCCTGGACCGTCTCCACACTGCATATATATATATACCTGGGTGGTAGAGAAGGGCTGCCGCTGGCAATTGTCCCGGGTCTCCGTCGCCTTGTTCCCATTGCCTGGTTCCTGCTGCCGCCTGGGTCCACCTGTACTATGTAGTTCACAGATGCCAAGACTTGTATGCATATATTTTAAACGAATGTGTCCATATACACCTATCCTCAGTAACCCTGTTTGGCACACTACGGCTTTGTGATTTATCTGCACAGTGTGACACTTTGACAAAATATGCATCGCTACGATGCATAGGTCACCTGAAAACTGACAATGGCTTTTTATCTAGCTTCTGAGTACGACTCAGTTGCCACTGAGGTCCAATACATCACTCACACCATGCATTGTTGTGCTTAATCTGCAACTTTGTAAATACTAATCTTAAATACCTAGGATACTATATGAGAAATGTGTTTGGCTACAATGTGATTTATATGCAAAAATTCAAGGAAATACCTTTGGCAGTACTTCTAAGCCACACCATGCATCTCACCCCATATGGTGCAAAACACCAGGTGTATGAGAACACTCTCTAAGCAGGATTAGGGTTGTCTACTGGACAATCAAGCTCTGATTATACTCCTGTCACCATCACAGATACTTAATTTGTTCTTCCACCAAGCTAAATACTAAAATGCACAGCTGGACAGGCCATGTGCCACTCCTTGCAAATTCAAGATGGGCTGATGGTCAAAGCTTTAAAATCCTGGCCGAGCAGCTCTGCCTCATGCCGCTCTGCAGACAGAGGAGTGCCACGAGGCCAGCCCCCATGATTTGTGGCACCTCCATGACTCCCGTCAAACACAGGGGAAGGGGGTGACACCCCCTATGAGATGTGGCCATGACCCCACCTGGCGAGGTCATGGCTGCTGTTTTAGAGCCCCAGTCCATCCCTTCGAAAATGGGACATGCCAGTAGAGATGATCAATTCAATTCAGTTGTTTTAGATATGACCCTTCACTGAATAATTTGCAGATATTTCACTATTTGCTCCCCAACAAAAATGGATAATCAGCACCCACTGAAGAATTGGACTAATCTCTGCCGATGGAGATTTCATGGCCTGTGTGACAAAAATGCGGTGGATGGTCTGCGTAACCCCATGCATTTCTCAGCCATCCAATGGTGTTGCAGGTAATCTGCTCTTGTACACAGCAGAGGATCACTCACACAGGCATGCAGAAGGCATCTACTTGTACCAAACGCCTCCTGCTGCATTACCATATCTAAGTAAGCATCACATCTGAATCAACCCCCCCCGCCATCCCCCCCCCCCCCACCAGTGCATGGATTGTAATGAAGCCAATCATTAACAAAGGTTACATGCCCATGATCAGCTGACTAGGGGCGAGATTAAAATGTTGCAGCCCCCTCATGCTCGCGATCACACCCACCGGCAGCTATTCAAATGTGGCTGCCAACATACGGAACATCGGCATTTAAGCTCGCTACATCCGGGGATGGCGAGCTGAAATGCACAAAAAAATGACCCGTTTGGGCGCCCAAATAGGACTTTTCCCATTGCGCCCAATAATTTAGTCAGGTTTAGCCTCTGTTGCTAACATTTGGCCGGTTGCAAAGTACAGTTTTGTTCTGTGGCTGTCAGTGGCGCCAGGAGTTATCCAGCTGTAAAAATACACAGCCAATTTACTGTGTCCTCGATGTATTTTAAAGCTACAAATGAAATAGGGTACATATTTTTTTTTTGCCGCATATAACAAGTCATTGCTTGTCCAAAGCCACATAAACAAGCTCTTCAGTCATTTATAAAGAAGGGAAAAAATTATGCAAAATGCATCAGTGTATTCACAACAATCTGACATCAGTGGTAACCAGTGCCATACCAGGACACGTCTGGAGGAGACTGGGAGCAGGCGACTGGGTGCTCGGTGCAACCTACTGTTGCTCTCAGAACCCAACCAGGCACCTTCCAAGGCAAGCTGGCTCCTCAGCTTTGCTCCCTGGGTGGCTGCACAGATCACACCTCCGTATGTACAAACATAAAAATGAAATCCAGCAAGCACACACGGAAACCCCATCCAAGGGAAATAGAAGATCTATTAGCGACCCAAATATTTCTTTTGATGGACCTGAAGCAGAAGGTTTTTCCAAAAAGAGTTCTGCAACTTCTGGACAGGCAGTGGTAGAACCACCTGAATATATAGTACTTCAATGTAATTCTGACCTGCGAGAAATTTGGTGGAACGGATAACAAACGCTGCAGGGGGAATTTTATCCGAAAAGTACAATCCTAGAAATGTGAAAATGAATAAAGAACGGGTAACTCCTAAATGAATTACAGATCTGTGGAAGATTGGCAATGAGTACACTAAGGGGGACATTTACTAAGCAGTGATAAGAGCGGAGAAGTGAGCCAGTGGAGAAGTTGCCCATGGCAACCAATCAATATAATTTGCATACTATAAAATGATACAGAGCTGCTGATTGGTTGATGGGGCAATTTCTCCACTGGCTCACTTCTACGCTCTTATCACTGCTTGGTAAAAGTCCCCCTAAATCTACTGTACTGTGGGTCTAAAGGTGCCCATACACTAGTGCGATTTGGGCCCTTTTCATCCGATTCCAACCCATTGGTCCGAGAAATCGGATGAAAAGTGGCAAATCACATGTGAATCTGATCTGATGCACGCTCCGTGCTCATCGGATCAGAACCTGTAGATCGCAAGGGCTGCACTATAGATTTCTCGGATCCGGCAGTACGATACATTGTATGCAAAAGGACTGCATACGATGTATCGTATGCGATACTGCCACCAGGGAAGCTGCCGGGCAGTTCAAGGGAGACGTAAGCGACTTCTCCCCTCGGAGAAATCTCAGTAGTGTATGGGAACATTTCATCAGAGACGTACCATAATTCGATATTAATGCGTGAATCTGCACATGCGCATAAGCCGTACTGGCATTAGTGGACCCGAGGCTGAGATATTCCTCGCAGTGCCCCAAGTGCCTAGGCATGACTGACATGCCGCTGCCATTTAGGGGCGGCGACAGGCAGCATTGCAGAAAGGGGGGGGGGGGGTTACTCCCTTTTCTGGGCGACCTGAAGCCAGGGCCAGTATCCCCAGATGCAGATTCAGCAGGGTGAGGGTTGCTCAGATGATCCGATGCTGCACCTTCAGACACAGAGAAACTGCAGGAGGCATCTAGCATTTAGCATATTGCAGCACTAGCATCTTATCATACCGCCGCTGCATCGCTATGTGAACTGCGTCCATCTCTGAATCACGAACCATGGGTGGTCATTCCGAGTTGTTCACTCGCTAGCAGTTTTTAGCAGCCATGCAAACGCTATGCCGCCGCCCACTGGGAGTGTCTTTTAGCTTAGCAGAAGTGCAAACGAAGGGATCGCAGAGCGGCGGCAAAGTTTTTTTGTGCAGTTTTAGAGTAGCTTAATACCTACTCAGCGCTTGCGATGACTTCAGATTGTTCAGTTCCTGTTTTGACGCCACACACACGCCCAGCTACACCTGCGTTTTTCCTGGCATGCCTGCGTTTTTTCGAACACTCCCTGAAAACGGTCAGTTGACACCCAGAAACGCCCACTTCATGTCAATCACTCTGCGGTCAGCAGTGTGACTGAAAAACTTCGCTAGACCCTTTGTGAAACTACATCGGCCGTTGCAAAAGTACGACGCGTGTGCGCATTGCGCCGCATATGCATGCGCAGAAGTGCCGCTTTTTTGCCTCATTGCTCCACAGCGAACGAATGCAGCTAGCGATCAACTCGGAATGACCCCCCATGATAGGTCTAATTGAAATTCGTTTGGAAGAAATACACATGCCGAAACACACAGAAATAAAAAGAAAATAGATATTAAATTGCGAATACAATTTTGAATTAGAATTGTTTCCATTTTCAGCAGAACCTTCTTGAGAAATAATTTCTTGAGCACACAAACTGTAGATTGCAAAATCCACTGTGATGACCTCAGGAGCCTTGTGCTGGTGTGTTTACCTTTCTGACTTATATAGCTGACGGCAGGAGTTGGGCGCAGTGCGGGTGTTCCTGTCCAAGGGCCTGCTTTGTAGGCAGCGGCTGTCCTAAAAAATGCAATGCAGCAGAAGGCTTGTGTAGTAGAAAGACGCCCATTGCATGGTTTTGTGATCCGCTGGTGCGTCCAAAGTTGCAGCATCGGAACATCTGCGCAAACACCAGTTACCCGCAGGTTACTCAGGAAAGCCTGTGTATTCATGCTGCCAGGGCCAGTGGAGCTGCATTGGAAGATACAGACCCTTGCTTCAGCTCACCTACAAAACGGGGTTGACACGCCCCAGTTTAGTAAAATACTCCTCATTGCCGCCCCCAAACACTGTGTGCCTGATTCATGTTTGTAAGTAAAACAAAAAAAACAACAAGTAACTTTGGCCCTCATTCCGAGTTGATCTCTCGCTAGCTGCTTTTAGCAGCAGTGCAAACGCTAAGCCGCCTCCCTCTGGGAGTGTATCTTAGCTTAGCAGAAGTGCGAACGAAAGGATCGCAGCGCTGCTATAAAAAAAGATTGTGCAGTTTCAGAGTAGCTCGAGACCCACTCCAAGCTTGCGATCACTTCAGACTATTTAGTTCCTGTTTTGACGTCACAAACACGCCCTACGTTTCCCCAGCCACTCCTGCGTTTTTATCTGGCACGCCTGCGTTTTTTCACACACTCCCCGAAAATGGTCAGTTACCTCCCAGAAACACCCACTTCCTGTCAATCACTCTGCGGCCAGCAGTGTGACTGAAAAGCGTCGCTAGCCCTTGGTTGAAACTGCAATGGCTTTTGTGAAAGTACGACGTGCGTGCGCACTGCGCCCCATACGCATGCGCAGAATTGCCATTTTTTTACCTAATCGCTGCGCTGCAAACGAAAGCAGCTAGTGATCAACTCAGAATGAGGGCCTTTGTGACTGGAACAAACCATGTTGCCATGCAAGGGGAGCAAATACATTTAGTGTATATTGTTTCTGTGCAGGGTAAATACTGGCTCCTTTTGCATTCAGCCCACAAATGTTAGACAGCTTTATTTTTACACTGCAATTTACATGTCAGTTTAAACACACCCCTCCCAAATCTAAATCTCTCTGCACATGTTACATCTGCCCCTCCTGCATTGCAGCATGGTTTTGCCCAGTTGCTTGCTTTTTTTTGCTTCACTTGCAAGCATGAATCAGATTCTCATGTCGACCTATCAGGTCACACCCATACATGCATATTGCATAATATCCAGGGCTGCCTTATCATTCTAAAGATCTGCATTCTCCCATTGGCCAAATCCTCATTCTTGCCTCCGCTGTCTTTGTCTGTTGTTTGTCAGTTGTTACATTTTTGTTGCTGGTTTATTTCTTGAAGTCATTCTTTTTTTTCAACCTAGTGAGCGCTTCCTGGGAAATATGATCTTATCATGAAAAAGAAAGTGATTTATAATGCACTGTTCATTTATCTTTCCTCTTATGTTTGATTTAGCATAAGAGCAATGTACTGAGAACTGAAATTAAAGTTTCTGCACATAAAATACATAGAGAACTATAAATAATAAAACACGTGATGTCACTGGGGGGGGGGGTGCTATAGGGCACATGCGCGAATCATCATATAGTAGATAATTGCTGATTAATGCCAGCTTAGTGTTATATCAAGTCAGTGGCGTCACCAGGCGGGAGCGGGGGGTGCGGCCCGCACCCGGGTGTGATGCCTAGAAGGGGGTGACACTAATCTGGTGGCTCCTCCGCAGTGACGGGAGCCAGGTGCTGCAGTGTGAAATTCTGCTGCAGCACCCGGTTCCTGGCCCTCATTCCGAGTTGATCGGTCGCAAGGCGAATTTAGCAGAGTTACACACGCTAAGCTGCCGCCTACTGGGAGTGAATCTTAGCTTCTTAAAATTGCGACCGATGTATTCGCAATATTGCGATTACTAACTACTTAGCAGTTTCAGAGTAGCTCCAGACTTACTCTGCCTGTGCGATCATTTCAGTGCTTGTCGTTCCTGGTTGACGTCACAAACACACCCAGCGTTCACCCAGGCACTCCCACCGTTTCCCCGGCCACTCCTGCGTTTTTTCCGGAAACGGTAGCGTTTTCAGCCACACGCCCCTGAAACGCCGTGTTTCCGCCCAGTAACACCCATTTCCTGTCAATCACATTACGATCGCCGGAGCGAAGAAAAAGCCGTGAGTAAAATTACTTTCTTCATAGTAAAGTTACTTGGCGCAGTCGCAGTGCGAACATTGCGCATGCGTACTAAGCGGATTTTCACTGCGATGCGATGAAAAATACCGAGCGAACAACTCGGAATGAGGGCCCCTGTCATAGAAGTGGAGCCGACAGCGCTACAGACAGTCTCTGGGGGCAGAGCAGTAAAGCCCTGCATCTCTGGAGACGCTGGGAACACCCCCGGAGTGATGACCGTGAGATCACGCCCCCTTTATTTTATGGCCACACCCCCTTTTTGCTGGCATATTAAGGGTGCGCACCGGGTGTCACTACACCCGGTGACACCTCTGTATCAAGTAGCTCTGTACAGTATGTATATATGAATGTATAAATGTCCCGCTCAAATGCCCAAAACAATTGCTGAAGCATCACCACTTCTCTTTCTCCAGCGTTAGTAGCACCAAAGCGGGACTCCGGAGAGGTAAGTGTAATAGTACCCCTGTGTGTGTGAGTGCAATCGTACCTGCTTTCTTCAATGACGCTTGCGGTTCTAAGACTTCTCCCAACTTCTTCTTCTTGAGCCTGTGGCAGAAGAATGCTCACCCCAAGGAGGACCCCATTGATAAAAGGAAAGGCAAATGGACGGTGACAGCATGTTTATTCAAATTCGGGGGAAAAAAAAAGTCACCTTTGCATCATAGCATAAACGTGATCACATATCATTTGCATAATGAGCATAAGAACTATCACATATCATTTGCATAATGAGCATAAGAACTATCACATATCATTTGCATAATGATCATAAGAATTATCACAACCTCAACATAGGTGCTCTGTAATTGGAATTTAACTTGGTTCGGGAACAATCCAACAGTGTGCCAATACACCACTAGATGGCGCTATGGGCTCAGTAAAGGCAGTCTCTGGCCCTACACACAATCCGGAGAAGTTCAGGGGGTGTATAAAGGTGGATCAGATCATACACCTTACAACGATAGGGATAACGCTGGCATGGCTGAGGGATAGAGTGTTCCTCTATAATTCCACTAATAGCGTTGGTCAGGCTGACAGTCTCTTGACCTCATTAGCGTAGATAGGTAGGAGAACAAGTGCACTAGTAGTGCTGGCAAGGCGGATAGTCTATTTGCCTTATCAGGGCCCAGGGGCCGAGGAGTTAGGGCTTAGTTTGTTGAGTGTGTAAGGAGTCAGTAGAGGGTTCCCTAGTGGCTGGGATTTCATGATGGTACTGGGTGTCTGGGAGAGTGTGACAGTACCTGAGGCCTCTGCTCCAGTTGCCAGCTCCTGCCGGTCACGAAAGAGACAACTTAGCTGACATCACAGATCTGATGCTTATGTCCGAAGACGCAGCATCAGATCAATATCATGTGTATAGGCCATCTGAGTAAGCCTAAGATTACTCACCTCCTGACACCCCCCCCCCCCCCCACTCCCACACCCATTTTGTGGAAATGCAGGCACTTTCCCAGCTCCCGCCCCAAGCGGCTGCAGCTGATGTCAAACATGCTGCCGCTTGTGAGTATTGTGTGCGATCTCGCAGGACTCATTCTGCACATGCACATACAAGACAGAATCTGGTTGGTTGCTATGGGCAACACCACGACTTTTCATTTTTATAAGCTGTAGTCAATCTACCCCTTGCAATCTACATTATCTACCACACACCCCTAGTGAGGCCCACACCATCATATGGAAACAGACAAACTCAACACAGATTAAAGATACCAGAATACATTTTAGATTAATAATATTATCCATGAAGTGCAGCGCTATGTGTAGGCGCTACATATATAAATAACAGGTAATAAATAATATATATGTACAGTAAGGTTGTATGTTAGATTTTTTTCGAATGTCTGAATATCCTCCATGTAAGACTTTTCTACAGCATTTACATCCTTAACTTTGTATTTAAAAGGTATTACTGTATTATTTGTTATTTACGCATGTGGCTTTTGTATCAGGTGCCGTGTGTCACCATGACAACCATGACACTATTGCTAGGTTGCTGTAGAGGCCCATGTGCTGACCTCTAGAGCCGGAGTGGAGCATTGCATGGACATAACAAATAGGGGTATATATACTCTGCTCAAAAAAATAAAGGGAACACTAAAATAACACATCCTAGATCTGAATGAATTAAATATTCTTATTAAATACTTTGTTCTTTACATAGTTGAATGTGCTGACAACAAAATCACACAAAAATGATCAATGGAAATCAAATTTATTAACCCATGGAGGTCTGGATTTGGAGTCACACTCAAAATTAAAGTGGAAAAACACACTACAGGCTGATCCAACTTTGATGTAATGTCCTTAAAACAAGTCAAAATGAGGCTCAGTAGTGTGTGTGGCCTCCACGTGCCTGTATGACCTCCCTACAACGCCTGGGCATGCTCCTGATGAGGTGGCGGATGGTCTCCTGAGGGATCTCCTCCCAGACCTGGACTAAAGCATCCGCCAACTCCTGGACAGTCTGTGGTGCAACGTGGCGTTGGTGGATGGAGCAAGACATGATGTCCCAGATGTGCTCAATTGGATTCAGGTCTGGGGAACAGGCGGACCAGTCCATAGCATCAATGCCTTCATCTTGCAGGAACTGCTGACACACTCCAGCCACATGAGGTCTAGCATTGTCTTGCCTTAGGAGGAACCCAGGGCCAACCGCACCAGCATATGGTCTCACAAGGGGTCTGAGGATCTCATCTCGGTACCTAATGGCAGTCAGGCTACCTCTGGCGAGCACATGGAGGGCTGTGCGGCCCCCCAGGGAAATGCCACCCCACTGCCAAACCGGTCAATGACCCACTGCCAAACCGGTCATGCTGGAGGTTGTTGTAGGCAGCAGAACGTTCTCCTTGGCATCTCCAGACTCTGTCACGTCTGTCACATGTGCTCAGTGAGAACCTGCTTTCATCTGTGAAGAGCACAGGGCGCCAGTGGCGAATTTGCCAATCTTGGTATTCTCTTGCAAATGCCAAACGTCCTGCACGGTGTTAGGCTGTAAGCACAACCCCCACCTGTGGACGTCGGGCCCTCATACCACTCTCATGGAGTCTGTTTCTGATCATTTGAGTAGACACATGCACATTTGTGGCTTGCTGGAGGTCATTTTGCAGGGCTCTGGCAGTGCTCCTCCTGTTCCTCCTTGCACAAAGGCGGAGGTAGTGGTCCTGCTGCTGGGTTGTTGCCCTCCTACGGCCTCCTCCACGTCTCCTGATGTACTGGCCTGTCTCCTGGTAGCGCCTCCATGCTCTGGACACTACGCTGACAAACACAGCAAACCTTCTTGCCACAGCTCGCATTGATTTGCCATCCTGGATGAGCTGCACTACCTGAGCCACTTGTGTGGGTTGTAGACTCCGTCTCATGCTACCACTAGAGTAAAAGCACCGCCAGCTTTCAAAAGTGACCAAAACATCAGCCAGAAAGCATAGGAGCTGAGAAGTGGTCTGTGGTCACCACCTGCAGAACAACTCCTTTATTGCTAATTGCCTATAATTTCCACCTGTTGTCTATTCCATTTGCACAACAGCATGTGAAATTGATTGTCAATCAGTGTTGCTTCCTAAGTAGACAGTTTGATTTCACAGAAGTGTGATTGACTTGGAGTTACATTGTGTTGTTTAAGTGTTCCCTTTATTTTTTTACGCAGTGTATATCAAAGCTTCGAGACAGATAATGTGGAGAGAGATAAAATACCAGCCAATCAGTGTCTAACTGCCATTTTACAGGCTGTTTTTGAATATGGCATCTAGGAGCTGACTGGTTGATACTTTATCCCTCTCCACTTTATGTCTCTCCAAACTTTAATACACCTCCCCCTCAGGGAAGGGGTATGGGTCGTTGGGTCGACTCAACTTAGGTCGACAGTCATTAGGTCGACCACTGAAGGTCGACATGGACATTAGGTCGATATGTACTAGGTCGACAGGTGAAAAAGTCGACATGAGTTTTTTAACTTATTTTTGGTGTGGTTTTCTTTGTAGAGCGACAGGGAACCCCAATTAGTGCACCGCGTTCGCTCGCCATGCTTCGGGCAAGGTGCCTCGCTCCGCTACCGCTTCACTGGCCACAGGTTACCGTTCCAATCATAGTCCACGTGGATCGTCAAGTATGGCAAAATCAAAAAAATGGGGAAAAATGGGAAAAACTCATGTTGACCTTTTGACCTGTTGACCTAGTACATGTCGACCTAATAAGCATGACCTATTGACCATGTCGACTTTCAGTGGTGACCGTCGACCTAAGCTGTGTCCACAGGGGAGTGACCGACCAACCGGCTAAGGCTCCCTAGGCCTCCATTCACCGTGCACACCCTCGTCTTCCAGTCCTGCCATTCTGTATTTAGACTAGAGTAAGCCAGTAAACACTTGGCTGCGTTGAGGTGCTGCAGACGATCCCATGAAAGGGGGCTTTTTATTTTATTTTCCAAAGGAATTCTAACAAAATCATTTGATTACTTTAACTGTGAGAATGAATGCTACTTGAAACAATTGATATTTCAGACTGAAGTCCCAGCTATTGAAACCAAAAGAATTTAAGGGAAGACAGTTACAAAAGCCTATTTAAAATGTTACACCTGTTTAAACTTAGTTGGCCTCTGGGAGATGTATATAATTGTGTCTTTGTCAGCCCACTCACACAAGAGTTCATGCACTTCAGCTAACTGGAGTGCACATTTTTTGCTGCACAGGCTGGCGACTGCAAAGCAATGCACATAACTTCCTGGCGGGCAGCTGTTTCCCAACTACACAACAGGGAGCGTTGGCAGAGCCCGTGCACTTATACAAGGCTCTCTGGCACTAATCTGCACAATGAGAGTCCTAGAAGCAGCCTATTCTGTTGCACCGCCCTATGAAATGTCAACTTAAATCAATGGGAGGTTTCTGGCTTATTTTAGTAACTCGGCAACGAGTTTATCATATTCTCTTGCCATAAACTGACAAACGACATTGAAACGTCAGCAACATTTGCCATCCGTTCCCTATGCTCTGCGGGATATAAATGGGAGTTCTTTTAAAAGGGAGTTAATATCAAAATAAAATACAAGGTGATTCAAAAGTCGCAGTACACCCTTTTGTTTCAAAAACTGTGCAGGAAATGGGAAAACTGAATACTCCAGTAAGGTATGGATGAGGTGGGCTATCTTTTAGAGTATGTACCGAACATGGGCGCCATCTTGAAATCGGCCACCTGGAATCTAAGTTTTTTTCAAATGGAAAGGGGAACATGTAACATGTCAAACAACATCAGCATTTGCTGAAAAGTTCATTGCTGCAAGCTCTGTCCCTGCATGCGATAATTGATACATCTCTACGATGTAATCAATTATCGCAGTGCGAGATTGGGCGATTTTATCACATGACATGATAAATAGGCTCCTAAATGACTGTCCTTTATGGAGAACAGTTCAGCCTGTAATTCCAACAAAGAAAGTGTTGTAACTTTTGTACCATAACTGCTATTTCAAATTTGTTTTCAGCAATAAACTTTTCAGCAAATTCTGATGTTGTTTGACCCCCTTTCCATTTGAAAAAACTGACTTAGATTCAAGATGGCCGATTTCAAGATGGCGCCTATGTTCGCATAGGCGTGTGCAGCTAATTTTATTAGGGGGTGCACCGCCGGAGGTCATGTATAGCATCGCCCAGGGACATGTCTAGCTCTATTTTACATTCTCTCAGTAAAATCACATAGCTTAATCTAATTATCCCTAGTTCCTAATAATACAGGTAGATATAATAAACCCAGGAGAAATAAAATGACTGTCCGCTATGGAATAAACCTGAGTACTAGCTACCGCTGCACCCAATCGCTGTATACACTTCCCCAACCTATCCCTGACCCAGTGGTGTAACTAGAGAGTGGTGGGCCTAGGTGCATAAGCATCCCCCCCACACACATACACCACCCCTTGCACCCCCCAGCATCTACACCCTGATTTTGAGTGGGCCACTCTAAAAAGTATGGGAGATTTAGGGGGCTGAACATTTAAGTTTTAATATAACTAGAGATGTGCACCGGAAATTTTTCGGGTTTTGTGTTTTGGTTTTGGATTCGGTTCCGCGGCCGTGTTTTGGATTCGGACGCGTTTTGGCAAAACCTCCCTGAAAATTTTTAGTCGGATTCAGGTGTGTTTTGGATTTGGGTGTTTTTAAAAAAAAAAAAAACCAAAAACAGCTTACATCATAGGATTTGGGGGTAATTTTGATCCCATAGTATTATTAACCTCAATAACCATCATTTCCAGTCTATTCTGAACACCTCACAATATTATTTTTAGTCCTAAAATTTGCACCGAGGTCGCTGGATGACTAAGCTAAGCGACCCAATTGGGCGGTACAAACACCTGGCCCATCTAGGAGTGGCACTGCAGTGTCAGACAGGATGGCACTTCAAAAAATCCCCAGGAGAGTCCAATTGGGGTAAGCCATTCTGCGATGATGTTCCTCAGTTTCCGTAAGAAGTTGTCAGCTGTGTGCCTCTTATGGAAAATGGTGATACAAAGCGTAGCCTGCCTAGGAACGAGTTGGCGTTTGCGAGATGCTGCTACTGGTGCCGCCGCTGCTGTTCTTGCTGCGGGAGGCAATACATCTACCCAGTGGGCTGTCACAGTCATATAGTCCTGAGTCTGCCCTGCTCCACTTGTCCAAATGTCCGTGGTTAAGTGGACATTGGGTACAACTGCATTTTTTAGGACACTGGTGAGTCTTTTTCTGACGTCAGTGTACATTCTCGGTATCGTCTGCCTAGAGAAGTGGAACCTAGATGGTATTTGGTACCGGGGACACACTACCTCAAGAAATTCTCTAATTGCCTGGGAACTAACGGCGGATACCGGATGCACGTCTAACACCAACACAGCTGCCAAGGCCTGAGTTATCCGCTTTGCAACAGGATGACTGCTGTGATATTTCATCTTCCTCACAAAGGACTGTTGGACAGTCAATTGCTTACTGGAAGTAGTACAAGTGGTCTTCCGACTTCCCCTCTGGGATGACGATCGACTCCCAGCAGCAACAACAGCAGAGCCAGGAGCAGTAGGCGTTACACTCAAGGATCCATCAGAGGAATCCCAGGAAGGAGAGGACTCGTCAGACTTGCCAGTGACATGGCCTGCAGGACTATTGGCTTTCCTGTCTAAGGAGGAAATTGACACTGAGGGAGTTGGTGGTGTGGTTTGCAGGAGCTTGGGTACAAGAGGAAAGGATTTAGTTGTCAGTGGACTGCTTCTGCTGTTACCCAAAGTTTTTGAACTTGTCAATGACTTCTGATGAATGCGCTCCAGGTGACGTATAAGGGAGGATGTTCCTAGGTGGTTAACGTCCTTACCCCTACATATTACAGCTCGACAAAGGCAACACATGGCTTGACACCTGTTGTCCGCATTTCTGTTAAAATAATTCTACACCGAAGAGGTGATTTTTTTTTAGTCATTTGACCAGGCATGTCTATGGCCATATTCATCCCACGGACAACAGGTGTCTCCCCGGGTGCCTGACTTAAACAAACCACCTCACCATCAGAATCCTCCTTGTCAATTTCCTCCTCAGCGCCAGCAACACCCATATCCTCCTCCTGGTGTACTTCAACAGTGACATCTTCAATTTGACTATCAGGAACTGGACTGTGGGTGCTCCTTCCAGCACTTGCAGGGGGCGTGCAAATGATGGAAGGCGCCACCTCTTCCCGTCCAGTGTTGGGAAGGTCAGGCATCGGAACCACACAATTGGACTCTCCTTGGGGAGTTGTGATTTAGAAGAATGCACAGTTCTTTGCTGTGCTTTTGCCAGCGTAAGTCTTTTCATTTTTCTAGTGGTAGGATGAGTGCTTCCATCCTCATGTGAAGCTAAACCACTAGCCATGAACATAGGCCAGGGCCTCAGCCGTTCCTTGCCACTCCATGTCGTAAATGGCATATTGGCAAGTTTATGCTTCTCAGACGCTTTTAATTTAGATTTTTGGGTCATTTTACTGAACTTTTGTTTTTTGGATTTTACATGCTCTCTACTATGACATTGGGCATCGGCCTTGGCAGACGATGTTGATGGCATATTATCGTCTCGGCCATGACTAGTGGCAGCAGCTTCAGCACGAGGTGGAAGTGGATCTTGATCTTTCCCTACTTTACCCTCCACATTTTTGTTCTCCATTTTATAATGTGTGGAATTATATGCCAGTAATATATCAATAGCAATGGCCTACTGTACTGTCTGTACTACTACTGCTGGTCACCAAAATACTGCACTGTCCTACTATATACTGCTCACAACAATGCAGCACAGATATGGATACTTGAAGTGATACAGAGCTGCAAGATACAGCAATGGCCTACTGTACTGTATTACTGTATATGTATACTGGTGGTCACCACAATGCTGCACTGTCTTACTATATACTGCTCACAACAACAATGCAGCACAGATATGGATAGTATACTTGACACAGCTGCAAGATACAGCAATGGCCTACTGTACTGTACTATATGTATACTGCTGGTCACCAAAATGCTGCACTGTCCTACTATATACTGCTCACAATAATGCAGCACAGATATGGATAGTATACTTGACACAGAGCTGCAAGATACAGCAATGGCCTACTGTACTGTACTATATGTATACTGCTGGTCACCAAAATGCTGCACTGTCCTACTATATACTGTTCACAATAATGCAGCACAGATATGGATAGTATACTTGACACAGCTGCAAGATACAGCAATGGCCTACTGTACTGTACTATATGTATACTGCTGGTCACCAAAATGCTGCACTGTCCTACTATATACTGCTCACAATAATGCAGCACAGATATGGATAGTATACATGACACAGAGCTGCAAGATACAGCAATGGCCTACTGTACTGTACTATATGTATACTGCTGGTCACCAAAATGCTGCACTGTCCTACTATATACTGCTCACAATAATGCAGCACAGATATGGATAGTATACTTGACACAGAGCTGCAAGATACAGCAATGGCCTACTGTACTGTACTATATGTATACTGCTGGTCACCAAAATGCTGCACTGTCCTACTATATACTGCTCACAATAATGCAGCACAGATATGGATAGTATACTTGACACAGAGCTGCAAGATACAGCAATGGCCTACTGTACTGTACTATATGTATACTGCTGGTCACCAAAATGCTGCACTGTCCTACTATATACTGCTCACAATAATGCAGCACAGATATGGATAGTATACTTGACACAGAGCTGCAAGATACAGCAATGGCCTACTGTACTGCGCTATATGTATACTGCTGGTCACCAAAATGCTGCACTGTCTTACTAAATACTGCTCACAACAATGCAGCACAGATATGGATAGTATACTAGACACACAGCTGCAAGATACAGCAATGGCCTACTGTACTGTACTATATGTATACTGCTGGTCACCAAAATGCTGCACTGTCCTACTATATACTGTTCACAATAATGCAGCACAGATATGGATAGTATACTTGACACAGAGCTGCAAGATACAGCAATGGCCTACTGTACTGTACTGTACTATATGTATACTGCTGGTCACAAAATGCTGCACTGTCCTACTATATACTGCTCACAATAATGCAGCACAGATATGGATAGTATACTTGACACATAGCTGCAAGATACAGCAATGGCCTACTGTACTGTACTTTATGTATACTGCTGGTCACCAAAATGCTGCACTGTCCTACTATATACTGCTCACAATAATGCAGCACAGATATGGATAGTATACTTGACACAGAGCTGCAAGATACAGCAATGGCCTACTGTACTGTACTATGGCCCTCATTCTGAGTTGTTCGCTCGCTAGCCGCTTTTCGCAGCAATGCACACGCTAAGCCGCCGCCCTCTGGGAGTGTATCTTAGCTTAGCTGAATTGCGAACGATGTATTCGCAATATTGCAAAATGATTTTACTTTGCAGTTTCTGAGTAGCTCGAGACTTACTCTTCCAGTGCGATCAGTTCAGTGCTTGTCGTTCCTGGTTTGACGTCACAAACACACCCAGCGTTCGCCCAGACACTCCCCCGTTTCTCCACCCACTCCCGCGTTTTTCCAGAAACGGCAGCGTTTTTTCACACACTCCCATAAAACGGCCAGTTTCCGCCCTAAACACCCACTTCCTGTCAATCACACAACGATCACCAGAACGAAGAAAAAACCTTGTAATGCCGTGAGTAAAATACCAAACTTCTTAGCAAATTTACTTGGCGCAGTCGCAGTGCAAACATTGCGCATGCGCAATTAGCGGAAAATCGCTGCGATGCGAATTAAATTACCGAGCGAACAACTCGGAATGAGGGCCTATATGTATACTGCTGGTCACCAAAATGCTGCACTGTCCTACTATATACTGCTCACAATAATGCAGCACAGATATGGATAGTATACTTGACACAGAGCTGCAAGATACAGCAATGGTCTACTGTACTGTACTATATGTATACTGCTGGTCACCAAAATGCTGCACTGTCCTACTATATACTGCTCACAATAATGCAGCAAAGATATGGATAGTATACTTGACACAGAGCTGCAAGATACAGCAATGGCCTACTGTACTGTACTATATGTATACTGCTGGTCACCAAAATGCTGCACTGTCCTACTATATACTGCTCACAATAATGCAGCACAGATATGGATAGTATACTTGACACAGAGCTGCTAGATACAGTAATGGCCTACTGTACTGTACTATATGTATACTGCTGGTCACCAAATTGCTGCACTGTCCTACTATATACTGCTCACAATAATGCAGCACAGATATGGATAGTATACTTGACACAGAGCTGCAGGATACAGCAATGGCCTACTGTGCTGCGCTATATGTATACTGCTGGTCACCAAAATGCTGCACTGTCCTACTATATACTGCTCACAACAATGCAGCACAGATATGGATAGTATACTAGACACACATTTGCAAGATATAGCAATGGCCTACTGTACTGTACTATATGTATACTGCTGGTCACCAAAATGCGGCACTGTCCTACTATATGCTGTTCACAATAATGCAGCACAGATATGGATAGTATACTTGACACAGAGCTGCAAGATACAGCAATGGCCTACTGTACTGTACTTTACTATATGTATACTGCTGGTCACAAAATGCTGCACTGTCCTACTATATACTGCTCCCAATAATGCAGCACAGATATGGATAGTATACTTGACACAGAGCTGCAAGATACAGCATTGGCCTACTGTACTGTACTACTATAATTATATACTGGTGGTCCCCATAATGCAGCACACTGAGCACAAATATTTGCAGCACACTGAGCACAGATATTTGCAGCACACTGAGCACAGATACAGAGCTTTTCAGGGAGAGAACGCAGCCACGTCCTCTTCATTCAATCTCCAATGCACGAGTGAAAATGGCGGCAATGCGCGGCTCTTTATATAGACTACGAATCTCGTGAGAATCCGACAGCAGGATGATGACGTTCGGGCGCGTTCAGGTTAACCGAGCAAGGCGGAAGATCTGAGGCTGCCTCGGAACCGTGAAAAATAGGAGAAGTTCGGGGGGTTCGGATCTCGGAGAGCCGAACCCGCTCATCTCTAAATATAACACAAGTAAAGTTTAAAATTTACACATGTGCCATCAGAGCCACATTCGCCTGTTTCTATGCTATCAGACCTCTCCTCAGCAGGACACCAGCATTTGTCACACATGACCCCCTGCTCACCAGCTACCAACAGTAGTGCCCCTTATTCAAATTATGTCACACAGTATGAGCCGAAATTCACATTACCCCACATAGTATAAGGAAAAATCAGTTTACACCACACAGTATGAGCCAAAATTCACTTTACCCCACACAGTATGAGCCGAAATTCACATTACCCCACACAGTATGAGCCGAAATTCACATTACCCCTCACAGTATGAGACAAAGGTGGTCATTCCGAGTTGTTCGCTCAGTAATTTTCTTCGCATAGCAGCGATTTTCCGCTAATTGCGCATGAGCAATGTTCGCACTGCGACTGCGCCAAGTAAATTTGCTAAGAAGTTTGGTATTTTACTCACGGCATTACGAGGTTTTTTCTTCGTTCTGGTGATCGTAATGTGATTGACAGGAAGTGGGTGTTTCTGGGCGGAAACTGGCCGTTTTATGGGAGCGTGTGAAAAAATGCTACCGTTTCTGGAAAAAACGCGGGAGTGGCTGGAGAAACGGGGGAGTGTCTGGGCGAACGCTGGGTGTGTTTGTGACGTCAAACCAGGAACTAAACTGACTGAACTGACCGCAGTGGCAGAGTAAGTCCCGAGCTACTCAGAAACTGCTAAGAAATTTCTATTCGCAATTTTGAGAACCATTCGTTCGCAATTTTGCTAAGCTAAGATTCCCTCCCAGTAGGCGGCGGCTTAGCGTGTGCAATGCTGCTAAAAGCAGCTTGCGAGCGAACAACTCGGAATGACCACCAAAATTCACAATATGTCACACAGTATGAGGCAAATTCACATTATGTCACACAGAATAATGCGAAATTCACATTATGACACACAGTATGAGATGAAATTCACATGACCCCACACAGGATGAGCCGAAATTCACATTACCCCACACAGTATGAGGCAAATTCACATTATGTCACACATTATGAGCTGAAATTCACATTACCCCATACAGTATGAGGCAAATTCAGGTTACACCACACAGTATGAGACAAAATTCACTTTACTCCACACAGTATGAGGTAAATTCACATTATAGCACACAGTATGAGCCGAACTTCACATTACCCCACACAGTATGAGCCGAAAATTCACATTATCCCACACAGTATGAGCCGAAACTCACATTACCCCACACAGTATGAGCCGAAATTCACATTACCCCACACAATATGAGCCGAAAATTTACATTACCCCACACAGTATGAGCCAGAATTCACATTATGTTACACAGTAAGAGCCGAAATTCACGTTACCCCAGACAGTATGAGCCAAATTCACATTACCCCACACAGTATAAACCAAATTCACATTACCCCACACAGTATGAGCCGAAATTCACATTACCCCTCACAGTATGAACCAAATTCACATTACCCCACACAGTATGAACCAAATTCACATTACCCCACACAGTATGAGCCGAAATTCACATTACCCCATACAGTATGAGGCAAATTCATGTTACATCACACAGTATGAGCCAAAATTCACTTTACCGCACACAGTATGAGCCGAAATTCACATTACCCCACACAGTATGAGACGAAATTCACACTATCTCACACAGTATGATCCAAAATTCATATTACCCCACACAGTATGAGCAGAAATTCACATTACGCTACACAGTATGAGCCGAAATTCACATTAACCCACACAGTGCGAGCTGAAATTCACATCACCCCACACAGTATGAGACGAAATTCACATTACCCCACACAGTATGAGGCAAATTCACATTATGTCACACAGTATGAGCTGAAATTAACATTATGTAACACAGTATGAGCCGAAATTCACATTACCCCACACAGTATGAGGCAAATTCACATTATGTCACACAGTATGAGCTGAAATTAACATTATGTAACACAGTATGAGCTGAAATTCACATTACCCAACATAGTATGAGCCGAAAATTCACATTACCCATCACAGTATGAGTCAAAATTCACATTACCCCACACAGTATGAGCCAAAAATTCACATTACCCATCACAGTATGAGTCGAAAATCACATTACCCCACATAGGGGATTATGCAATTGCGGTCGAATTCATGAAAATGTCGAAAAACGGGGCATTTTCGACAAAAAAACCTGTCGAATTGGATTCAACAATGCAATACAGTACTTTTCATCAAAATACCTGCCGTTTCAGATTCGACTTTTTGCAAATTGACATTTTCAAAATTTGACATGTCTGCAAAGGTCAAAATGTGGCTTTTTGACAAAAGTATATTCAATTGAAGAATGTTGATTCGACAACAGTGCTTTTCGACAGTCATTTCGTCAATTTCAGTCCACCTCACTTTGCTGGCGAAAGCTGATTAAAATTTTTTACAAAATTTTTTTTTTTTTGCTTTTTGGATTGCTAATAGCATATCTATTTATATTTGAAGGGATTATCTACTTAATTTGTCTTTTTTTGACTCACAAGTATTATTTAATTGATTTTTAAAAAGAATATTTTTTTCTTCACTCTGCTGAGGGAAATGTACCCATGATTCCACATTTTTACCCAGGATACACTTCTGCAAAGCCACTCCTCTATCCTCACTCCCGCTTTTGAGACTTCAGGGAGAAGAGCAATTACAGTCAGCTCTCTTGTGGAATCGTTTTTTTAGGACAATCCCTGCGTTTTAACACATTTATATCCTATTTTTGTACGGACTACAATAATGGAGCCTTTTTCTGACCAGATTGTGATGTTCATGCTGGCTGCAAGCATGGAGGAAGAAAGGGATGATGAACATCAGGATCAAAGTCAGCAAATGTCTGCATTGGGTGAGTCAGTATTGCGTGTTTCATTTCCACGTCCACGCCAGTATCGCACTAGGCGTGAACTGGAGGATCTCAGCGAGTTCGAGGTGATTCAAAATTATCGCTTATCGACTCGTGACATATATTCGCTGTACGTTCTGTTGGAGGCCAACCTGGAACCTCGGGCACGGACCAATCGCGCAGTCATCGTTTTCCAGAAACTGCTGGCTACGTTACATTTTTGGGCATCAGGCACATTCCAGCCTACTTTGTCTCAAACATGCGGTTTTTCACAGTCGACACTGTCGCGCTGTATAACCCAGGTCATTAGGGCTTTCCGCAAAGTGACGATCCAGTTCATCAGATTTCCAGATACAGACAGCGGATGGCGTGAGATCAAATTAGGCTTTTTCACCGAACACAAATTTCCCAATGTTGCTGGCGCGATTGACTGTACCCACGTGCAGATCAGACCGCCACGGAATTTGGAAGAATGTTTTCGGAATCGAAAACAATTCCTTACCATGAATATACAGGCGGTCTGTGATGTCAACATGAAATTTTTGAATATTTTTGTGGGATTTCCTGGATCGTCTCACGACTCCTTCATCCTAAGCCAGTCATCGCTGTTTGATGATTTCGAAACAGGAAAAAGCCGGGTGGCTGGCTGTTAGGTATTTATTTTTATTTTCTTTATTTTATTTTATTTTTTATTTTTATTTTTTATATTACCCACCATTTTTCTTATTTCCATAGGCGATGCGGGTTATCCCAACCAATCTTGGCTCTTGACCCCATTGTCTAATCCTGTTGGTGAAGCTGAAAAATGTTACCAAGAAACACACAAAGCATCGAGGGGAGTAATTTAGCGTGCCTTCGGTGTACTTAAAAGCCGGTTTAGATGTTTAGACACTTCCGGTGGTGCTCTTTTGTACTCACCGGCGAAGGTTTGCGGCATGGTAAATGCATGTTGTATTTTACACAACATATGTGTCGCACACCGTTTGCCGGTGACTCTTCGTCGCAGGGCTTTCCGACGTGGGAACCGTTCTTCTGCTCCACCGGTTGGTATGGACGAAGGAGATGATTCTCGATGGACATTGATCCAAAGCTTTTTTTCCACTGCCTGTGAGTATACTTGTAATATTTGTATTATCGGGTAAACTGAGATTGTAATATTTTTTTAAAAAAAAGTTTATTTATGTATTTCAGAGTTTTACGTCCTGTTGACGCACCTTCCCAGCAATGTTTTTAATGTTTCGTCCTGTTGACGACCTGTTACCCCCTGTTTTTTCCTGTTGTTGGGTTGCCGCAAATATTGGCCCCGTTTATCCCACTCTACCATGGGCAACCTACTTGTGATGTGGACCTGAACTTCCGCCATGTAGCAGACAACCCCCCTCAGGTGAGATGTATTGCCAAAAACTCCCTCTTGACCAAGTAACCCCGGCATGTCCAAAGTGCAGCCCTCCGGCATTTGCAAAACTGTACATCCAATCATACCCTGACACAGCAATTCTTACGCTGTGTCAGGGAATGTTTGGATGTGTAGTTTCTCAAGTGCCGGAGGGTTGCATTTGGGACAAAGGCCGATGTAACCTGCTTGTTTCCAAGTCTTGCTTGTACCTTGTCTTTTCCTAGAAGGGTGACACTATTAACAATACCTGGAACCTCATACTATTCTCTTCCACAGGTCTTGCGGAGTATCCTTCCCAAGTTGCGTGGATGTGAAGGGACACAACAGTTCCCCTGATGTACCATGGGCGACCTAATTGTGATGTGGACCTGAACCTCCGCCATGTAGCAGACAACCCCCCTCAGGTGAGATGTATTGCCCAAAACTCCCTCTTGACCAAGTAACCCCGGCGTGTCCAAAGTGCAGCCCACCTAACATTTACACATATTACAGTATATCTTTTCATTTTAAAAGTCCTTGATTGTCATCTCTTTTCTCTGTCCATGTATAATGATACCTCTGGGAGGTGGTGAGGCGGGGAGGGGGGTTTGCAGATTAGGGGGCGCTAGGATGAAGCTTTGCCTAGGATGCAGAGAGACCTTGCACCGGCCCTGGTTGTCAACGCTGTGTGCCAGGCATGATGTGTTATCCACCAGCCGGTTGATGGATGTGGCCAGAACGTGAAGGATGTCCATAGTCTCCCTGTGATCTTCTCGTCTGGTCTTTTGCGTTTCTGCCGTGCTGTCGGCAAGAGCCTTTTGCATGTCAACCAAACCATTTGCCATCTTATCCATTGTCTTCTCAATGGCGTCCAGTCTGGTTTCAACGACATCCCGAAAACTATCCTGGCGGACATTCATCTCTGCTGCCAGGTTGTTTACCCTCTGAATATTTGAGGGATCCTGCCCTTGCTGTACGTCTGCCACCAATTGCATTTGTGCAGCTGAAAAGAAAATTAGAAATTAGTACACACAAGCATACATTTGTTTGAAGGTTCACAATTTGATAATTACTCACACAGAGATGTAGAAACAGCGGACTGCTGCACTTCCACCTCGTCGTCCGACTCATCCAGTCCAAGATCCGGCCTGTAGTAGGGACCAACCCCCGACGCTAATCCGCTGCTGGTCTGTGGCACCTCTGTTTGCAAAAGAAGAAAAAATAAATAAAGTTAATAAACTATACAAAAATGGTGACCCCCTCCCCACACCCAAAATAAATAAATAAACCTTCTCCATCCTGTGGTGCCACTGCTCCAGGAGCTTCACTTGTCCTCAATTCTGGAGACTTTTCAAGGGTATGGCTGGATACGTCTGCACGGCTGTCTTCAAACCCAAGAAAAGTCTTGTCCGTTAACCCTGTTGACTCAAACAGTTCGGGTGATGGGTCCACAAGGGTAGTGTCTTGTTGAGGCTCTTCGGTCACAGTCCCAGAGCTCCTGGAGAGATGATGAGCTGGTGATGGCCTGCGCACAGGAGATGTAGTTTGGCGCCCAGCTGGTGGTGTGGTCGCCGACGGTGTCTGGCGCGCAGGTGACGTTCTGCACGCTGATGTCTGGTGCGCAGGTGATGGTCTGCGTGCTAACGATGTGTGGCGTGCAGGTGACTTTCTGCGCGCTGACGATGTGTGGCGCGCAGGTGATGATCTGCGCGCTGCTGATGCTTGCTGCGCAGGTGATGGTCCGCGCGCTGCTGCCGATGCCTGCTGCGCAGGTGATGGTCCGCGCGCTGCTGATGTCCTGCGCGCAGGTGATGTCCTCTGGTCAGGCGTGTCTGGGGAAAAAGAACAAACACATTAGCAAATAAAAAAAAAAAGATTTAGTACAGCTCATCTGAATGTATTCTTACCATCAGGCCTCCTTTTGGACTGCTTGTCTCCCGTCGTCTTCCGTCTTCTGGGCGGTTCTTCCTCCTCGGGAAAGCCAGCAGGACGGCTGGAGTCCACACCTCCGCAAACTCCTTGGACCATGACAGGGTTCAAGCGCCTTTTAATAACGTTCTCCCAGGGTAGCCATTTCAGATTGAGAGCCGGACCACCTCCCGTAGCTGTCTCATGTCGGCGCTGAATCCCCATCTTCTTCTTGGTCTCTCTGCGGCAATCACTGTACCGCTTCATGCAGTTTCTGGTGCTCCGGCGGTTTCCAGATACTGCAGTGACTTGTCTCGCGATGGCATCCCAGATGTTTCGCTTGGTCTTAGCTGCTGTGGTCTGTGCCCTTGGTCCATACAGAACGTCGTAGGACCTGTCGACACCATCCACTAGGGCACAGTTTTCTGCCTCAGTGTATCTGGGTCCATGCGGCTTCTTCTGTCCTGCGTCTTCACCAGAGGCTTCCTCCTCCGACTGATCCTCTGGCAGGCTTCTTGCCTTTAGGGATAAAAAAAAAAATGCAATTAATATGATCAGTATGTACCTGTGAGTGTGTCAGTATCCCTGGCAGTGCGCAAAGATACCTGTAGGTGTGCATGGCAGTGCGCAAACTAGGGTGTGTCAAGTAGTGATCAGCGGGTTCGGTTCCCCGGAAACCAAACCCCCCCGAACTTCACCCATTTTACACGGGTCCGAGGCATACTCGGATTCTCCCGTATGGCTCGGTTAACCCGAGCGCGCCCGAACGTCATCATCCTGCTGTCGGATTCTCGCGAGATTCGGATTCTATATAAGGAGCCGTGCGTCGCTGCCATTTTCACTCGTGCATTGGAAATGTTAGGGAGAGGACGTGGCTGGCGTCCTCTCCGTTTATTAATGTTGCTGCAAATATTTGTGCTTATTGCTTAATTGTGGGGACTGGGGAGCAGCTGTATTATATACAGTAGGAGGAGTACAGTGCAGAGTTTTGCTGATCAGTGACCACCAGTTATATCCGTTATCTGCCTGAAAAACGCTCCATATCTGTGCTCAGTGTGCTGCATATATCTGTGCTCACACTGCTTTATTGTGGGGACTGGGGAGCAGCAGTATTATATAGGAGGAGTACAGTGCAGAGTTTTGCTGACAGTGACCACCAGTATACGTTGTCTGCCTGAAAAACACTCCATATCTGTGCTCAGTGTGCTGCATATATCTGTGCTCACACTGCTTTATTGTGGGGACTGGGGACCACCAGTATATTATATAGGAGGAGTACAGTGCAGAGTTTTGCTGACCAGTGACCACCAGTATTATACGTTGTCTGCCTGAAAAACGCTCCATATCTGTGCTCAGTGTGCTGCATATGTCTGTGCTCACACTGCTTAATTGTGGGGACTGGGGACCAGCAGTATTATATAGGAGGAGTACAGTGCAGAGTTTTGCTGACAGTGACCACCAGTATATATAGCAGTACGGTACGGAAGGCCACTGCTCTACCTACCTCTGTGTCGTCAAGTATACTATCCATCTAGATTCTATACCTGTGGTGCATTTTAGTTTTGCAGTTTGCTGACAGTGACCACCAGTATATATAGCAGTACGGTACGGAAGGCCACTGCTCTACCTACCTCTGTGTTGTCAAGTATACTATCCATCTAGATTCTATACCTGTGGTGCATTTTAGTTTTGCAGTTTGCTGACCAGTGACCACCAGTATATATAGCAGTACGGTACGGAAGGCCACTGCTCTACCTACCTCTGTGTCGTCAAGTATACTATCCATCTAGATTCTATACCTGTGGTGCATTTTAGTTTTGCAGTTTGCTGACAGTGACCACCAGTATATATAGCAGTACGGTACGGAAGGCCACTGCTCTACCTAACTCTGTGTCGTCAAGTATACTATCCATCTAGATTCTATACCTGTGGTGCATTTTAGTTTTGCAGTTTGCTGACAGTGACCACCAGTATATATAGCAGTATGGTACGGAAGGCCACTGCTCTATCTACCTCTGTGTCGTCAAGTATACTATCCATCCATACCTGTGGTGCATTTCAGTTGTGCGCAGAATATATAGTAGTAGGCCATTGCTATTGATACTGGCATATAATTCCACACATTAAAAAATGAAGAACAAAAATGTGGAGGCTAAAATAGGCAAAGATCAAGATCCACTTCCACCTCGTGCTGAAGCTGCTGCCACTAGTCATGGCCGAGACGATGAAATGCCATCAACGTCGTCTGCCAAGGCCGATGCCCAATGTCATAGTAGAGAGCATGTAAAATCCAAAAAACAAAAGTTCCGTTAAATGACCCAAAAATCAAAATTAAAAGCGTCTGATGAGAAGCGTAAACTTGCCAATATGCCATTTACGACACGGAGTGGCAAGGAACGGCTGAGGCCTTGGCCTATGTTCATGGCTAGTGGTTCAGATTCACTCATCCTCTCGCTAGAAAACTGCAGTGCCACTCCTAGATGGGCCAGGTGTTTGTGTCGGCCACTTGGGTCGCTTAGCTTAGTCACACAGCTACCTCATTGCACCTCTTTTTTTCTTTGCATCATGTGCTGTTTGGGGACTATTTTTTAAATCTGCCATCCTGTCTGACACTGCAGTGCCACTCCTAGATGGGCCAGGTGTTTGTGTCAGCCACTTGTGTCGCTTAGCTTAGTCACACAGCAACCTTGGTGCGTCTCTTTTTTTCTTTGCATCATGTGCTGTTTGGGGACAATTTTTTTGAAGTGCCATCCTGTCTGACACTGCAGTGCCACTCACTTCTAGATGGGCCAGGTGTTTGTGTCGGCCACTTGTGTCGCTTAGCTTAGTCACACAGCGACCTTGGTGCGCCTCTTTTTTTCTTTGCATCATGTGCTGTTTGGGGACTATTTTTTTGAAGTACCATCCTGTCTGACACTGCAGTGCCACTCACTCCTAGATGGGCCAGGTGTTTGTGTCGGCCACTTGTGTCGCTTAGCTTAGTCACACAGCGACCTTGGTGCGCCTCTTTTTTTCTTTGCATCATGTGCTGTTTGGGGACTATTTTTTTGAAGTGCCATCCTGCCTGACACTGCAGTGCCACTCCTAGATGGGCCACGTGTTTGTGTCGGCCACTTGTGTCGCTTAGCTTAGCCATCCAGCGACCTCGGTGCAAATTTTAGGACTAAAAATAAAATTGTGAGGTGTGAGGTGTTCAGAATAGACTGAAAATGAGTGTAAATTATGGTTATTGAGGTTAATAATACTATGGGATCAAAATGACCACCAAATTCTATGATTTAAGCTGTTTTTGAGGTTTTTTTGTAAAAAAACACCCGAATCCAAAACACACCCGAATCCGACAAAAAATTTTCAGGGAGGTTTTGGCAAACTGCGTCCGAATCCAAAACACGGCCGCGGAACCGAATCCAAAACCAAAACACAAAACCCGAAAAATTTTCGGTGCACATCTCTAGTGTCAAGTTGGATGCTATTGTGTCTGCATGTGTTGTAATTATTTACCTTTCTAGGCCTTTACTTTTTCTGTTGCTTCTCCCTTTGGTCCCTTGACAACCGCGGCTGGTCACTGCATGCCTGGTCGGTCGTATCCTCCTCCTGGATCAGCTCCCACTCCTCATTGCTGTGCAGGTAAAATTCTTCTGAGGGGTGGGGGGAAGGGGGGGATCGGGGCCGCTTGTCCCTGGACATCTCTGTTGTGAAAATAAAAATTATTTTTACAAATTAAAACACATTACATAATTACATGCAACCACACGTCATGCTGCTGGGACCCCAGTGCTCAAGCAGGACCAAACACACAAAAAAAAACAAAAATTGAAAAATTGAAAAAAACCTCAGCCAAACAAGCCAAAACCCCCGTACAAGCATCCCTGCACATGCTGGAGGTCAACCAGTGCTAAAGTAGGAGCAAAAAACGTGATTTGGAAACAAACGACAGCACATGTCGGCCACATGGATGATATCGACAAGCTCAAAGTCACCCCAAACAAGCCAAAAAGTACCTCCAGCATGTGCAGGGATGCACCAGTGCTAAAATAGGAGCAAAAAAACATGTTTTGGAAACAAACGACAGCACATGTCGGCCACATGGATGATACCGACACGCTCAAAAGTCACCCCAAACAAGCCAAAAAGCATCCCTGCACATGCTGGAGGTTAACCAGTACTAAAGTAGGAGCAAAAAACATGTTTTGGAAACAAACGACAGCAC
Organism: Pseudophryne corroboree; assembly: GCF_028390025.1. NCBI lineage: Eukaryota > Metazoa > Chordata > Amphibia > Anura > Myobatrachidae > Pseudophryne > Pseudophryne corroboree. Next base: position 325,670,981 of record NC_086453.1, on the reverse strand, counting down.
ATGTCGGCCACATGGATGATATCGACACGCTCAAAAGTCACCCCAAACAAGCCAAAAAGTACCTCCAGCATGTGCAGGGATGCACCAGTGCTAAAATAGGAGCAAAAAAACATGTTTTGGAAACAAACGACAGCACATGTCGGCCACATGGATGATACCGACACGCTCAAAAGTCACCCCAAACAAGCCAAAAAGCATCCCTGCACATGCTGGAGGTTAACCAGTGCTTAAGTAGGAGCAAAAAAACATGTTTTGGAAACAAACGACAGCACATGTCGGCCACATGGATGATACCGACATGCTCAAAAGTCACCCCAAACAAGCCAAAAAGCATCCCTGCACATGCTGGAGGTTAACCAGTGCTAAAGTAGGAGCAAAAAAACATGTTTTGGAAACAAACGACAGCACATGTCAACCACATGGATGATACCGACACGCTCAAAAGTCACCCCAAACAAGCCAAAAATTACCTCCAGCATGTGCAGCGATGCACCAGTGCTAAAATAGGAGCAAAAAAACATGTTTTGGAAACAAACGACAGCACATGTCGGCCACATGCATACTTGCCTACCTGACCCTCTCCATGAGGGAGAAAATGCTCTGTTCCTGGACCTTCCTGGTAATGTATGATTGCCATCACCTGTGGTGAGCTAGTTAATTGATAAGAAAGGCGTTTCACCCCAGGTGATGGCAATCATACATTACCAGGAAAGTCCAGGAACAGAGCATTTTCTCCCTCATGGAGAGGGTCAGGTAGGCAAGTATGGCCACATGGATGATATCGACACGCTCAAAAGTCACCCCAAACAAGCCAAAAAGTACCTCCAGCATGTGCAGGGATGCACCAGTGCTAAAATAGCAGCAAAAAACATGTTTTGGAAACAAACGACAGCACATGTCGGCCACATGGATGATACCGACACGCTCAAAAGTCACCCCAAACAAGCCAAAAAGCATCCCTGCACATGCTGGAGGTCAACCAGTGCTAAAGTAGGAGCAAAAAACGTGATTTGGAAACAAACGACAGCACATGTCGGCCACATGGATGATATCGACAAGCTCAAAGTCACCCCAAACAAGCCAAAAGGTACCTCCAGCATGTGCAGGGATGCACCAGTGCTAAAATAGGAGCAAAAAAACATGTTTTGGAAACAAACGACAGCACATGTCGGCCACATGGATGATACCGACACGCTCAAAAGTCACCCCAAACAAGCCAAAAAGTACCTCCGGCATGTGCAGGGATGCACCAGTGCTAAAATAGGAGCAAAAAAACATGTTTTGGAAACAAACGACAGCACATGTCGGCCACATGGATGATACCGACACGCTCAAAAGTCACCCCAAACAAGCCAAAAAGCATCCCTGCACATGCTGGAGGTTAACCAGTGCTAAAGTAGGAGCAAAAAAACATGTTTTGGAAACAAACGACAGCACATGTCGGCCACATGGATGATACCGACATGCTCAAAAGTCACCCCAAACAAGCCAAAAAGCATCCCTGCACATGCTGGAGGTCAACCAGTGCTAAAATAGGAGAAAAAAACGTGATTTGGAAACAAACGACAGCATATGTCGGCCACATGGATGATATCGACACGCTCAAAAGTCACACCAAACAAGCCAAAAAGTACCTCCAGCATGTGCAGGGATGCACCAGTGCTAAAATAGCAGCAAAAAAAACATGTTTTGGAAACAAACGACAACACATGTCGGCCACATGGATGATACCGACACGCTCAAAAGTCACCCCAAACAAGCCAAAAAGCATCCCTGCACATGCTGGAGGTCAACCAGTGCTAAAGTAGGAGCAAAAAACGTGATTTGGAAACAAACGACAGCACATGTCGGCCACATGGATGATATCGACAAGCTCAAAGTCACCCCAAACAAGCCAAAAAGTACCTCCAGCATGTGCAGGGATGCACCAGTGCTAAAATAGGAGCAAAAAAACATGTTTTGGAAACAAACGACAGCACATGTCGGCCACATGGATGATATCGACAAGCTCAAAGTCACCCCAAACAAGCCAAAAAGTACCTCCAGCATGTGCAGGGATGCACCAGTGCTAAAATAGGAGCAAAAAAACATGTTTTGGAAACAAACGACAGCACATGTCGGCCACATGGATGATACCGGCATGCTCAAAAGTCACCCCAAACAAGCCAAAAAGCATCCCTGCACATGCTGGAGGTCAACCAGTGCTAAAATAGGAGAAAAAAACGTGATTTGGAAACAAACGACAGCATATGTCGGCCACATGGATGATACCGACAAGCTCAAAGTCACCCCAAACAAGCTAAAAAGTACCTCCAGCATGTGCAGGGATGCACCAGTGCTAAAATAGGAGCAAAAAACATGTTTTGGAAACAAACGACAGCACATGTCGACCACATGGATGATACCGACACGCTCAAAAGTCACCCCAAACAAGCCAAAAAGCATCCCTGCACATGCTGGAGGTACACCAATGCAAAAGCATGACCCAAAAAAACATTTTATGGAAAAAAACCGTGAAAAACTACCCCCAAACACAAACCTCAAAAAAAACATGCAGCGATACAAGCAGGACCTGCAGCAATCCAAACAGTACCTATATACACATACCTGCACACATATACATACCCCAAACACCCTAAAGCAACGCCACATGTACACCTCAGGGCACCCCCCACCACCACCCAAACATTACATACAGCTCTCATACCTCATCCAAAAAAGTAGCCAAGCACTCAGAACAACACCCATACACTACACAAACACATACATGCAACACCAGACCACATGTGGTACTTACCTACAAATGTAGAAATCTCTCCAAAAACGACTCTCCTCCGGGGTAACAGGTATCCTGTCCGTCCTGGATTAAAGCCTGCTGGGTGTACAAACGATACCACAGCAAACAAACCCACTTTGATCGCACTGCAACACCTCCACTCCACACTGCAGGGTCACAAAATGGTTGCTGAGCACGCAGCAAACAAGCCCTATATAGAGCTCCAAACGGCGGGAAGTCGAATCCAGGACGCCCACTACTCGTAGATTGGTCCGTTATTCGACAAGGGGAGTGTCGAATCCATTATGAATTGAATATGTCGAATTCATGGTCCCGGGTGGAGGGTTTCGGCCGTCGAGTAGTGTCGAATCCTAAAACGGTTGAAAAAAAGGCGCAATTCGTCCGGAATTGCATATACCTAATAGTATGAGCCGAAAATTCACATTACCCCACACAGTATGAGCCAAAAATTCACGTTACCCATCACAGTATGAGCCGAAATTCACATTACCCCACACAGTATGAGCCGGATTTCACATTACCCCACACAGTATGAGCCGAAATTCACATTACCCCACACAGTATGAGCCGAAATTCACATTACCCCACACAGTATGAGGCAAATTCACATTATGTCACACAGTATGAGCCGAAATTAACATTATGTAACACAGTATGAGCGAAATTCACATTACCCCACACAGTATGAGTCGAAATTCACATTACCCCACACAGTATGAGCCGAAAATTCACGTTACCCCACACAGTATGAGCCGAAATTCACATTACCCCACACAGTATGAGCCAAAATTCACATTATCTCACACAGTATGAGCCGAAATTCCCGTTACCCAACACAATATGAGCCAAAAATTCACGTTACCCCACACAGTATGAGTCGAAATTCACATTACCCCACACAGTATGAGCCGAAAATTCACATTATCTCGCCCAGTATGAGCCGAAAATTCACATTATACCACACAGTATGAGGCAAAATCACAATATGTCACACAGTATGAGCCGAAATTCACATTATATCACACAGTATGAGGCAAAATCACATTAATGTCACACAGTATGAGCTGAAATTCACATGATTTCACACAGTATGAGCCGAAATTCAGATAACACCACACAGTATGAGCCAAAATTCACATTATCTCACACAGTATGAGCCGAAATTCCCGTTACCCAACACAATATGAGCCAAAAATTCACGTTACCCCACACAGTATGAGTCGAAATTCACATTACCCCACACAGTATGAGCCGAAAATTCCCATTATCTCACCCAGTATGAGCCGAAAATTCACATTATACCACACAGTATGAGGCAAAATCACAATATGTCACACAGTATGAGCCGAAATTCACATTATATCACACAGTATGAGGCAAAATCACATTAATGTCACACAGTATGAGCTGAAATTCACATGATTTCACACAGTATGAGCCGAAATTCAGATAACACCACATAGTATGAGCCAAAATTCACATTACCCCACACAGTATGAGCCAAAAATTCACATTATCTCACACAGTATGAGCCGAAATTCACGTTACCCAACACAGTATGAGCCGAAAATTCACATTATACCACACAGTATGAGGCAAAATCACATTATGTCACACAGTATGAGCCGAAATTCACATTATACCACACAGTATGAGGCAAATGTTAGGGTCTCCTGCCCTGTGCTGCCACGTCGTCATGGCAACCGGGAGACAAGTGCTAGCGGAGTAACCTGAGCGCAGCTGATACTCCGGTTCGGGTCTTTTGCTGTGCAGTGGTTATAGGCTCTGTGCATGGCAGGGGATCCGGTGCTGGTTTTTGTGCTCACAGTCTGTGAGGTCTGAGTGGGGCGTGGACAGCACCTGCTTTATAAGGCCTCTTTTCAGGGTAAGCAGATGCTGCTGAATCTTTGTTGGTTAGTCAGTTTCTGAAAGTTAGCCAGTACTGTGTAGCTTTGTATTTGTTTGTTGCTTACTGCAAATAGGCCTGGGGATTTGGTATTACACTCTGCCAATCCAGACCTAGCAGTAAGACTGGAGTCAGTCGTTCAGCTTGCTGGGGTTCTGTTACTACTCTGTGAACTTAGCAAGTTTGCGGCTGTATTCTAAGACTTGCCTGTCTAATCCTGTCTCACTGTGCTAGGTGTCAGGGGTCAGTTTAGTGGCAGTAAACCGAACCTGTGCACTGCAAGTGAGAATTAGGATTGTGGAGAATCTCCTTGTGTCTATCATTCCATCTCTGACCAAGGAGTTTACTGCCACACCCGTTGGTAACCCTTTAGGGTTTTGCTGTTGCCCTTAGCAACAGCATTTCGGGTTTTCTATGTATTAAAAACACAACATCTTGCTTTTCACATCTGAGCAGTTCTAATACAAGGGAGATACCCTGTTCCTTAGCCTCTGGGCTTCTCTGTTCACGTTGTGTGTATTTTGTTACCCTTCCACCTTCTGTGTACGTTATGTCATATTCCCTAGTCTGTCTGTGAGTCCATGTGTTTTGCATAACAGTTCAAACACCAGTACATTCCTGCAGGCACTGGAGTGCATAACAGTCCTGACACCAGTACTTTCCTGCAGGCACTGGTGTGCATAACATATTCAGCAGCCCAATACTCCTGTTGAAATTTTGTGGGAATATGGAGCATACCCCTCAAAATACGTTGCAACAGGTGGTTGATCAGGTGCAGGTCCTGACTCAAAAATGTAATGATTTGTCCATTAAAATGCACACCTCCCAGGCTGCTGGCGGAGCTCCCGCAGCAGCAGCACCTGCAGGGGTTAAGGAGCCGAAAGTAAATCTCCCGGATCGTTTTTCTGGAGATCGCTCGCAGTTCTTTTGTTTCAAGGAGAGCTGCAAGCTATACTTCCGGCTTAGGCCTCAGTCTTCTGGGTCGGAGATTCAGCGGGTGGGCATAGTGATTTCCTTGCTACAAGGAGACCCACAGGTCTGGGCATATGGGTTGCAGCCTGACTGTCCGTCGCTTAAAAGTGTTGATGCTTTTTTTACGGCACTGGGCATGTTGTATGATGACCCTGACAAGACGGCCTCAGCCGAGGCTCAGATTTCGATCCTTAAGCAAGGGCGAAGGCCAGTTGAGGTTTACTGTACGGAGTTTCGGAGGTTGGCCCATGATACCCAGTGGAATGACCCAGCCCTGAGACACCAGTACCGAAGAGGTCTTTCTAACCAGATAAAGGACCAACTGGTACAACATCCCTTGCCTGATAGCTTGGATCAGCTCATGCAGTTATCCATCCGGGTGGATAGACGGCTGAGAGAGCGTAGGCTTGAAAGGGAGACTGAGATTTCCTTCCTTCCCAAGGGAACCTCAGACTCTGAGGAATTTTCCGAGGAGTCTATGCAGATTGGGGCTACCCGCCTCTCCTCGCGTGAGAAGATGCGGAGGAGACAGCAGGGGTTGTGTTTGTACTGTGGGAATAAAGGTCATGTGGTAGTATCATGCCCAGAAAAGCCGGAAAACTTCAGGGCCTGAGGGTGATGGGAAATATCCTGTCAGGCCAGAAGTCAGAATTTCCCAAGAAGACTTTTATCATTCCGGTGACCTTGAAGATCCTCGGTCAAACTGTCAAGACTGAGGCCTTTGTGGACAGTGGGGCCGACGGGGTTTTTATGGACCGCCAATTCGCCCTGAAACACTCTGTTCCCTTAGTACCCTTGGCATCGGAAATTGAGATTTGTGGGTTAAACGGGGAACCATTATCCCAAGGTAAAATTACCTCTTGCACTAGCCAGATTTCTTTGTTTATTGGAGCCACACACTCTGAAAAATTGTCCTTTTATGTGACTGTCTGTACTTTTGCCCCATTGGTGTTGGGGTTACCCTGGTTAAGGGCCCACAATCCTCAATTTGACTGGGTCTCTGGGGAGATTCTTAGTTGGAGTACTGATTGTTTCAGGAGTTGCTTGAGCCTTCCAGTCAGGTTCTCGCAGCTAAGTTTGCCAGGATTGCCAGGGTGTTATGCAGATTTTGCGGACGTGTTCTCCAAAAAAGTTGCAGAGGTACTACCTCCCCATCGCTCCTATGACTGTGCCATTGATTTGTTGCCAAATGCTAAGCTTCCCAAGAGCAGGTTGTACTCCCTGTCACGTCCTGAGACTCAGGCTATGGCAGAGTACATTCAGGAGAACTTGGCTAAGGGATTTATCAGACCTTCACAGTCTCCAGTTGGGTCGGGGTTCTTCTTCGTGGGTAAAAAGGACGGTTCGTTGCGACCCTGCATCGACTTCAGGGAATTGAACCGTATCACGATTAAAAACTCATACCCACTGCCTCTCATTTCGGTCTTGTTTGACCAGCTTCGTACTGCCACCATTTTTTCTAAGATTGACCTACGCGGTGCGTACAATCTAATCCGAATAAGAGAGGGGGATGAATGGAAGACTGCCTTTAATACCCACTCGGGGCATTATGAATATTTGGTGATGCCTTTTGGGCTCTGTAATGCCCCGGCAGTCTTCCAGGATTTCATGAATGATGTGCTCAGGGAATATTTGGATAGATTCTTAGTTGTATACTTAGATGACATCCTAATCTTCTCCCATTCCCTGGAGGAACATCGGAAGCATGTACGCTTAGTCCTCCAGAAACTCAGAGACCACCGGCTTGGGGCGAAGCTGGAGAAGTGCGAATTTGAAGTTCAGCAAATCGCATTTCTAGGATATATTATCTCCCCAGAAGGTTTCCAAATGGAGGGTTCCAAGGTACAGGCAGTCCTGGATTGGGTGCAGCCCACTAGTTTGAAGGCGCTTCAGCGTTTCCTGGGCTTTGCGAATTTTTATAGACGATTTATCGCTGGATTTTCGTCTATAGTGGCGCCCTTGGTGGCACTCACTAAGAAAGGAGCGGATGTTGCTCACTGGTCTTGTGAGGCTAAAGCGGCTTTTGCCCGTCTCAAAAGGGCATTTGTTTCGGCCAAGGTGCTGCGACACCCAGATCCAGAGCGTCCTTTTGTGGTGGAGGTGGATGCCTCTGAGATGGGTATTGGGGCAGTGCTTTCTCAGATGGGAGTGTCAGATAATCGCCTTCATCCCTGTGCTTACTTTTCCCGTAAATTTTCGCCTGCCGAGATGAATTATGACGTGGGTAACCGGGAATTGTTGGCTATTAAGGATGCACTCGAGGAGTGGAGACACTGGCTTGAGGGGGCTAAGTTTGTGGTCTCAATTCTCACTGACCATAAGAATCTGGCATATTTGGAGTCAGCGAAGCATCTCAATGCCAGGCAGGCACGATGGGCTTTGTTTTTTGCTCGCTTTAATTTTTTGATAACATATCGCCCTGGGTCAAAAAACATCAAGGCTGATGCGCTCTCGCGGAGTTTTGCTCCAATCCAGGAGACCACCGAGGAGCCGTTGCCCATTGTTTCCCCATCATGTATTAAAGTGGGCATTACCCAGGACCTCTTATCATTAGTCCTTAGAGCACAGGAGCAGGCTCCTCCAGACCTTCCGGTAGGTCTTTTGTTTGTGCCTCCTAGGTTAAGACAGCGAGTGTTCCTGGAATTCCATGCCAAGAAGTCTGCAGGTCACCCGGTATTGCCAGAACTCGGGAGTTGCTATCTAGGGCGGTGTGGTGGCCCTCGGTGGCTAAGGATGTGGATCAGTGGGTTCGGGCATGTGACATCTGTGCCCGAAATAAGACTCCTAGAGGGGTTCCTGTTGGCCCACTACATCCACTCTCTATCCCATCTAAGCCATGGACCCACATTTCAATGGATTTTGTGGTGGACTTGCCCAAATCCTCGGGGATGACAGCCATCTGGGTTGTCGTTGACAGGTTTTCGAAGATGGCGCACTTCGTTCCACTGGTTGGGCTGCCATCGGCCAGACGCCTGTCTGAATTATTTATGCTGCATGTTGTGCGTCTCCACGGGTTGCCACTTGATGTGGTCTCTGACCGCGGATCCCAGTTTGTGGCCAAATTCTGGAGGGCATTTTGTTCCGATCTCAAGATTTCTGTCAGCTTGTCGTCGGGCTACCATCCGCAGTCTAATGGGCAGACTGAAAGGGTGAACCAGTCCTTGGAGCAGTTCCTCAGGTGTTATGTCTCCAAGTGTCAGACTGACTGGGTTGCTCATCTGTCCATGGCGGAGTTTGCCTATAACAACGCGGCTCACTCTGCTACAGGGATCTCTCCCTTCCTTTGTGTGTATGGGCATCATCCTAAGGCCAATTCTTTTGACCCCCTGGACTCCACGCCTGGTGGTTCCTCTGTGGTTTCGGTCCTTAGAGGTATTTGGCGGAAAGTGAAGAAAGCCCTTGTGTCTGTGTCATTAGTGACCAAAAGGGTTTTTGATAAGCGGAAAAGACCCTGCAGCTTCAAATTAGGAGACTTCGTCTGGTTGTCTACCAAGAATTTGAAGTTGAGACAGCCATCTCATAAGTTAGGCCCCCGGTTCATCGGCCCTTATAAGATCACCAGGGTTATCAATCCGGTGGCATTTCAGTTAGATCTGCCCCGTTCTTTGGGTATCAATAAAACATTTCATTGTTCCCTTTTAAAACGGGCGATTAGTAATCCTTCTTCCAGTGGAAGACCTTCCCCTCTTCTGATACGTGGCCAGAGGGAGTTTGTTGTTGAAAGGATTCTTGACTCCAAGGTGGTTCGGGGTCGGCTGTCATTTTTGGTGCACTGGAAGGGGTATGGCCCGGAGGAGCGGTCGTGGGTGCGCAGTTGTGATCTTCATGCCCCCAGACTGATACGCTCTTTCTTCTCGCAGTTCCCCGATAAACCCGGTGGTAGGGGTTCTTTGACCCCTCGTCAGAGGGGGGGTACTGTTAGGGTCTCCTGCCCTGTGCTGCCACGTCGTCATGGCAACCGGGAGACAAGTGCTAGCGGAGTAACCTGAGCGCAGCTGATACTCCGGTTCGGGTCTTTTGCTGTGCAGTGGTTATAGGCTCTGTGCATGGCAGGGGATCCGGTGCTGGTTTTTGTGCTCACAGTCTGTGAGGTCTGAGTGGGGCGTGGACAGCACCTGCTTTATAAGGCCTCTTTTCAGGGTAAGCAGATGCTGCTGAATCTTTGTTGGTTAGTCAGTTTCTGAAAGTTAGCCAGTACTGTGTAGCTTTGTATTTGTTTGTTGCTTACTGCAAACAGGCCTGGGGATTTGGTATTACACTCTGCCAATCCAGACCTAGCAGTAAGACTGGAGTCAGTCGTTCAGCTTGCTGGGGTTCTGTTACTACTCTGTGAACTTAGCAAGTTTGCGGCTGTATTCTAAGACTTGCCTGTCTAATCCTGTCTCACTGTGCTAAGTGTCAGGGGTCAGTTTAGTGGCAGTAAACCGAACCTGTGCACTGCAAGTGAGAATTAGGATTGTGGAGAATCTCCTTGTGTCTATCATTCCATCTCTGACCAAGGAGTTTACTGCCACACCCGTTGGTAACCCTTTAGGGTTTTGCTGTTGCCCTTAGCAACAGCATTTCGGGTTATCTATGTATTAAAAACACAACATCTTGCTTTTCACATCTGAGCAGTTCTAATACAAGGGAGATACCCTGTTCCTTAGCCTCTGGGCTTCTCTGTTCACGTTGTGTGTATTTTGTTACCCTTCCACCTTCTGTGTACGTTATGTCATATTCCCTAGTCTGTCTGTGAGTCCATGTGTTTTGCATAACAGTTCAAACACCAGTACATTCCTGCAGGCACTGGAGTGCATAACAGTCCTGACACCAGTACTTTCCTGCAGGCACTGGTGTGCATAACAGCAAAATCACATTATGTCACACAGTATGAGCCAAAATTCACATTATTTCACACAGTATGAGCCGAAATTCACATTATATCACACAGTATGAGCTGAAATTCACATGATTTCACACAGTATGAGCCGAAATTCAGATAACACCACACAGTATGAGCCAAAATTCACGTTATCCCACACAGTATGAGTCGAAATTCACATTACCCCACACAGTATGAGCCAAAAATTCACATTATCTCACACAGTATGAGCCGAAATTCACGTTACCCAACACAGTATGAGCCGAAAATTCACATTATACCACACAGTAAGAGGCAAAATCACATTATGTCACACAGTATGAGCCGAAATTCACATTATATCACACAGTATGAGGCAAAATCACATTATGTCACACAGTATGAGCCAAAATTCACATGATTTCACACAGTATGAGCCGAAATTCACGTTATCCCACACAGTATGAGTCGAAATTCACATTACCCCACACAGTATGAGCCAAAAATTCACATTATCTCGCCCAGTATGAGCCGAAAATTCACATAATACCACACAGTATGAGCCGAAATTCACATTATATCACACAGTATGAGCCGAAATTCACATTATATCACACAGTATGAGCTGAAATTCACATGATTTCACACAGTATGAGCCGAAATTCAGATAACACCACACAGTATGAGCCAAAATTCACGTTACCCCACACAGTATGAGCCGAAATTCACATTACCCCACACAGTATGAGCCAAAATTCACATTATCTCACACAGTATGAGCCGAAATTCCCGTTACCCAACACAATATGAGCCAAAAATTCATGTTACCCCACACAGTGTGAGTCGAAATTCACATTACCCCACACAGTATGAGCCGAAAATTCACATTATTTCACCCAGTATGAGCCGAAAATTCACATTATACCACACAGTATGAGGCAAAATCACAATATGTCACACAGTATGAGCCGAAATTCACATTATATCACACAGTATGAGGCAAAATCACATTAATGTCACACAGTATGAGCTGAAATTCACATGATTTCACACAGTATGAGCCGAAATTCAGATAACACCACACAGTATGAGCCAAAATTCACATTACCCCACACAGTATGAGCCAAAAATTCACGTTACCCCACACAGTATGAGTCGAAATTCACATTACCCCACACAGTATGAGCCAAAAATTCACATTATCTCACACAGTATGAGCCGAAATTCACGTTACCCAACACAGTATGAGCCGAAAATTCACATTATACCACACAGTATGAGGCAAAATCACATTATGTCACACAGTATGAGCCGAAATTCACATTATATCACACAGTATGAGGCAAAATCACATTATGTCACACAGTATGAGCTGAAAATCACATTATACCACACAGTATGAGGCAAAATCACATTATGTCACACAGTATGAGCCAAAATTCACATTATTTCACACAGTATGAGCCGAAATTCACATTATACCACACAATATGAACCAAAATTCAGGTTACACCACACAATATGAGCCACAAGTCACATTATGCCACACACTCACAGTGACAGACATTACGGCTGAACTACCGCTGGCTGATTCATTAAGTCAATGGGCTTGATTTAATTCTAAGTGAGTTGAATAGTGCCGGTAATTAGCTCCCGGGGCTATTCAATACAATGCAATGTGACACCTGACAACGGTATTTCTTCTCGCACCCCCAGAGGGGTGTGAGCAGAAATACGACAAAAGTGCTCACACTTTTGTCTGCCCTTAGCGCGGCAGAAACAGCATCACGCCGGGTACTTAAGTCAGAGAATGCCGGTTCTCCTGACAAAACACCCTGTTTAGACCGGGAGAACGGGCATTCTCCTACTTACCACTGAGCTGTGTTCAATAGACCCGGGAGCTAATTCCCACCGCTATTCAACTCGCTTAGAATTGAATTGAGGCTAATGAATTTTGATTTGTCCTCCTCCGGATCCATCCTGAGTGGAACGCTATATCCTGCTCTTCCACAGCGGCATTGGTATCGCACATGTGAAGAGAGAGCATGGGCGGGTGTGACATCATCGCGTCACATCACGCAGTTAAAGGCGGAGCCTGGAGGAGGTTTACATGTACCCATGATTAACCCAGGCGCTGTACAGTGGCCAGTAATACAGTCCTGACCGGCAGGGTAATAATGATGAAAACGGGTTTTATGGTAAGAACTTACCGTTGTTAAAACTCTTTCTGCGAGGTACACTGGGCTCCACAAGGATGGAAAATGGGGTGTAGAGTAGGATCTTGATCCAAGGCACCAACAGGCTCAAAGCTTTCTCTGTTCCCAGAATGCACAGCGCCGCCTCCTCTATAACCCCGCCTCCCTGCACAGGAGCTCAGTTTTTCGTTAACCAGCCCAATTCAGTAGCAGGAAAAGAGACGACAACGGTTAGTAGCCACACACACCACACGCTCACGACAGGAGAAGTGTCAGCGGCTAACGCATACCAACCCAAAGAAGCTAAGTGCGTCAGGGTGGGCGCCTTGTGGAGCCCAGTGTACCTCGCAGAAAGAGTTTTAACAACGGTAAGTTCTTACCATAAAACTCGTTTTCATGCAAAGGAAGCATCCTGGGAAGCGGCAGTATCGAAGGCATAGAACCTTATGAACGTGTTCACTGAGGATCACGTAGCCGCCTTGCACAATTTCAAGGGTCGCACCACGTTGGGCCGCCCAAGAAGGTCCAACAGACCGAGTAGAATGTGCCGTAATGTGATCAGGAGCTGACAGACCAGCCTTCACATAAGCATGTGCAATCACCATTCTAATCCACCTGGCCAGGGTCTGCTTGTGAGCAGGCCAGCCACGTTTGTGAAATCCAAACAAAATAAAGAGAGAATCAGATTTTCGAATAGAAGCAGTTCTCTTCACATAGATACGGAGAGCCCATACCACATCCAAAGACCGCTCTTTGGAAGACAAGTCAGGAGAGACAAAGGCCGGAACCACAATCTCCTGATTAAGGTGGAACGAGGAAACCACCTTCGGTAAATAACCGGGACGAGTCCGAAGTACCGCCCGGTCACGGTGAAAAATCAGATATGGGGATCTACAGGAAAGGGCACCCAAATCCGACACTCTTCTAGCAGAGGCAATAGCCAGCAAGAACACCACCTTAAGGGAAAGCCACTTAAGATCAGTTGAACCAAGGGGTTCAAACGGAGGCTCCTGCAACGCCTCCAAAACCACCGACAAGTCCCAAGGAGCCACAGGCGGGACATAGGGAGGTTGGATACGCAACACAACCTGAGTGAAAGTATGAACATCAGGTAAAGTCGCAATTTTTCTCTGAAACCACACCGACAAGGCAGGAATATGAACCTTGAGGGAGGTCAGACGCAGGCCTAAATCCAGACCCTGCTGCAAAAAAGCCAAAGTTTGGCTGTACTAAACTTGGAAGCGTCATAATTGTTAGATGCGCACCAAACAAAGTAGGAATGCCAGACCCTATGGTAAATCCGGGCAGAAGCCGGTTTCCGGGCCCGCATACATAGTTTTAATGACCTCCTCAGAAAAACCCTTAGCCCTCAAGACGGAAGTTTCAAGAGCCACGCCGTCAAAGACAGCCGGGCTAGGTCCTGGTAGACACAGGGGCCCTGAACGAGGAGGTCTGGGCGTTGTGGAAGTAGAATTGGACGCTCTGACGATAGGCTCTGCAGGTCTGAGAACCAGTGCCGTCTGGGCCACGCTGGAGCTATGAGAAGCAGAATTCCTTTTTCTTGCTTGAACTTCCGAATTACCCTGGGCAGGAGTGACACCGGAGGGAACACATACGGCAGCCGAAACCTCCACGGCACCGCCAGCGCATCTACGAATGCTGCTTGAGGATCCCTTGTCCGTGCTCCGAAGACCAGAACCTTGTGATTGTGTCGAGACGCCATCAGATCTACGTCTGGAAGACCCCACTTTTCCACTAGGAGTTGAAACACTTCTGGATGGAGGCCCCACTCGCCGGCATGCACGTCCTGACGACTGAGAAAGTCCGCTTTCCAATTCAGGACTCCCGGAATGAAGATTGCCGATATGGCCGGTAGATGGCGTTCCGCCCAATGTAGAATCCGTGAGACTTCCTTCATTGCCAGACGGCTTCGAGTGCCGCCTTGATGATTTATGTAAGCCACTGTGGTGGCGTTGTCCGACTGCACTTGAACAGGACGGTTGTGAATTAAATGCTGGGCTAGGTTCAATGCATTGAAGACTGCCCGCAATTCCAGAATGTTGATTGAGAGGAGGGACTCCTCCTTGGTCCACCGACCCTGAAGGAAGTGTTGCTCCAGCACCGCGCCCCAACCTCTTAGACTGGCATCTGTCGTCAACACGACCCAGTTGGATATCCAGAAGGGACGGCCTCTGCACAATTGTAGGTCCTGGAGCCACCAGAGCAGCGACAGACGGACCTCCGGAGTCAAAGAGATCATTTGAGACCTGATCCGGTGAGGCAGGCCGTCCCACTTGGCTAGAATCAGCCTCTTGAGGGGGCGAGAATGGAATTGAGCATACTCCACCATGTCCAATGCTGACACCATGAGGCCCAGCACCTGCATTGCCGAATGTATCGACACTTGCGGACGAGAAAGGAAGCAACGAATCCTGTCCTGAAGCTTCAGGACTTTCTCCTGACACAAGAACAACCTCTGGTTGTGAGTGTCCAATAGCGCTCCCAGATGCACAATGCTCTGAGCAGGGATCAGGGAGGATTTCTTCCAGTTGATGAGCCACCTGTGGGCTTGTAGAAACCGGAGCGTCATATCCAGATGACGTAGGAGAAGTTCTGGGGAATTTGCCAGGATTAACAAGCCGTCCAGATACGGCAGTATCCTGACCCCTTGACGGCGGAGTACCACCGTCCACACCGCCATTACTTTGGTGAAGACTCACGGAGCCGTTGTTAAACCAAAAGGTAACGCCCGAAACTGGTAATGAAGGTTGCCAATAGCAAACCTCAGGTATTGCTGATGTGACGCTGCTATATGAATATGCAGGTAAGCATCCTGTATGTCCAGGGAGACCATGTAGTCCCCAGGTTCCAAAGCCAGAATTATAGAGCGAAGGGTTTCCATACGGAACCTGGAAACTTTCACAAACTTGTTCAATGCTTTGAGGTTGAGAATGGGCCGGGAGGACCCATTCGGTTTTGGGACTAGAAACAGCGGAGAATAGTACCCCCGACCCCTCTGCGCAAGAGGCACCTGTACTACGACTCCTGTATCCAGGAGGGTCTGTACCACCGAATGCAGAGTGTTTGCCTTTGTCTGGTCCGACGGGACGTCTGTCTGCCAAAATCGATGAGGGGTTCTGATTTTTAAGGCAATGGCGTAACCTCGAGTGATGACTTCCCGTACCCAGGCATCTGAAGTGGTGTTCAACCATTCCTGGGTATACCCTAGAAGCCGACCCCCCACCCTGGGATCCCCCAGGGGGAGGCCCGCCCCATCATGCGGCAGGCTTATCGGCCTTGGAAGCTGGCTGACGGGCCGCCCAGGCTCTTTTGGGCTTCGGCTTACCAGGTTTGGAAGTGCGGGCCTGCTTGTTGTACGCCTGACCTTTTGCTTTACCTGAAGGACGAAAGGGGCGAAAGGAAGTACCTTTAGCCTTCGACACAGAAGGAGCGGTACTTGGCAGACAGGCAGTTTTGGCAGTAGCCAAGTCAGCCACTATCTTATTTAAGTCCTCCCCAAACAGAATATCTCCCTTGAAAGGGAGTACCTCCAGGGTTTTTCTAGAGTCCAGATCCACAGACCAGGATCTCAGCCACAATATCCGGCGAGCCAGGACTGACGTAGTAGAGGCCTTGGCTGCTAGGATACCGGCATCAGAAGCCGCCTCTTTAATATAGTGAGAAGCTGTGACAATATATGACAAGCATTGTCTAGCATGTTCAGAGGAGATTTCAGCTTCTAATTCCAAGGCCCATGCTTCAATAGCCTCTGCAGCCCGGGTTCACTACGATATGCCAGCGGTCGGGCTCCCGGCGACCAGCATACCGGCACCGGGAGCCCGACCGCCGGCTTACCGACAGTGTGGCGAGCGCAAATGAGCCCCTTGCAGGCTTGCTGCGCTCGCCACGCTACGGGCACAGTGCCGCGCTACGCGCACCACGCTGTTTTATTCTCCCTCCAGGGGGGTCGTGGACCCCCACGAGGGAGAATAAGTGTTGTATGCCGGCTGTCGGAATTCCGGCGCCGGTATGCTGTGCGCCGGGATCCCGTCAGTCGGCATACTGAAGACCACCCCTGCAGCCCATGTTGCTGCAATAGTGGGCCTTTGTGCAGCACCTGTGAGGGTGTAAATCGCTTTAAGACAACCCTCCACACCCTTATCCGTAGGCTCTTTTAGAGACGTGACGGTAGTGACAGGCAGAGCTGAGGAAACCACCATCCTAGCCACATGTGAGTCCACTGGAGGAGGAGTTTTCCAATTCTTAGACAGCTCTGGCGCGAGGGGATAGCGAGCCAGCATCTTCTTTTGAAGCATAAACTTCGTACCCGGGTTTTCCCAGGGTTCCTGACGTATATCCACTAGGTGATCAGAGTGAGGTAAAACTTGTTTAACCACCTTCTTCATAAAAAAGCTCTTCTTAGGGCTGCCTGGAGCAGCCCCTCTGTTAAGTGCCTGCTTACTGCAGCACCAACTACAAAACTGAGCTCCTGTGCAGGGAGGCGGGGTTATAGAGGAGGCGGTGCTGTGCATTCTGGGAACAGTCAAAGCTTTGAGCCTGTCGGTGCCTCGGATCAAGATCCTACTCTACACCCCATTGTCCATCCTTGTGGAGCCCAGTGTACCCCGCAGCAGAAATAATGATTTGAATCAATCTCCAGCCCCTAGGTGGGGCTTTCTTGTGGTATGTTCTACAGACAACAGGGCTGATGGGGAATTGGACACAATGTAGGAATAGTGACTTACTGTCTGTCTCAGTGAGAGAGACTCTTCTAAACTGCCTCAGCAGAATGTGTCCTCCAGCGGCGGCTCCGAGTACCCATGAGAGACGCTACCTGTGGAGGAATGAGAGCACGAGCGGGCATGAGAGCACGGGCGGGCCGGCAGGCAGGAAAGCATGGGTGGGCTGGCAGGCAGGAGAGCATGGGTGGGCCAGCAGGCAGGAGAGCATGGATGGGTGGGCGGATAGATGGACAGGAGAGCAGGGGGGGGCGGGCAGACAGGAGACTACTGACGGGCGGACAGGAGAGTACGGGCGTTCGGGCAGGAGAGCATGGGCGGGTGGGCGCGCGGATGGACAGGAGAGCATGGGTGGGTTTGCGGACAGGAGAGTACTGACGGGCGGACAGGAGAGTACGGGCGGGCGGGCAGGAGAGCATGGGCGGGCGGGTGGCCGGGCGGACGGACAGGAGAGCATGGGTGTACGGGCGGACAAGAGAGTACGGGCGGGCGGGCAGGAGAGCACGGGCGGGCGGGTAGGAGAGCACGGGCAGGCCGGCAGGCAGGAGAGCACGGATGGGTGGGCGGACGGACAGGAGAGCATGGGTGGGTGGGCCCACAGGAGAGCACTGACGGGCGGACAGGAAAGTACGGGCGGGCGGACGGGCAGGAGAGCATGGACGGGCCGGCGGGCGGGTGGCCGGGTGGACGGACAGGAGAGCATGGGTGTGCGGGCGGACAAGAGAGGGCGGGCGGGCAGGAGAGCACGGGCGGGCCGGCAGGCAGGAGAGCACGGGTGGGTGGGCGGACGGACAGGAGAGCATGGGTGGGTGGGCGGACAGGAGAGCACTGACGGGCGGACAGGAGAGTACAGGCAGGCAGGAGAGCACCAGCGAACAGGAGATCATGGGCCAGCGGGCGAGAGTGTGGATGCGTGATGTGACACCGTTATATCACATGGCGAGTTGACGTCAGTCCCCCCCAGTGAGGCCGCCGGACAGTAAAGTGCTCTCACTCAGCATATATTAGCATCGGGCGCTGGGCACAGTAATGATCCGATCATACACTCCGCGATCACTGTACTGCAGCAGGCGTGGAGTGTGAGGGGTGCCGGACATTAGGGGGTGCTTGTGCGCACCAGGCACCCCCTGTGCGCACGCCTATGCATGTTCGGTACATACCCTAAGAGATAGCCCACCTCACCCATACCTTACTGGAGTATTCAGTTTTCCCATATCCTGCGGTGTACTGCAACTTTTGAATCACCCTGTATATTATTTCAATGGAAAGTTGTATCGTATCTGTCGTTTTAAAGGAAATTTAACATTTTTTGGTTAACGGCCTACGAAAATGTATATTGTAATCTAATATTAATAAATAGTGATAGTGTAGGAGCTTCCGCAGTATAGTATATATATATATATTGATTCACGTTTTTCGCATTTATTAAGATATTTACTGTTAATCACAAAATGAGTTGATATGTCCTTAAGAAAAATGTGCAGAGCTGGTCAGAATACTATATTTGCTGAATAATCTTGTTTTAAGGCATGACTTGTACAAGACAAATGCAACATTAAATGTATTGGAAATGTATCCAAGACGGACAAAGCAACACCAGATATATCCAAGGCTAATTGAGAAGAATAAAGAAAGAAATCTTTTGAGTTTATGTCCGAAAGACTGATAAACGAAATAATAACCATTTTCAAGGCTGTCCTAGTTGCCACTTCTAACATTGTATGACAATCGATGTATTCAAGACATACATGGTGTATTCTGATTGGCTAAAATGTATTGGCAAGCATAAACCCTTTGTGTTCAAGCTATAAATAATAAAGCCATGATGGCCCCCGAGCGGGTCACTTATGATTTGCTTCGGTTACGCATAAATTTGTGTCATCTTATCATTCATTGACCTCCAACCGGTTGCTAAAGGGGAACAGCATTCTGACTGATGACTGAAGAGAGTTCATAATCAGACCTGAATAGGTTAATATACCCTATCATTTGGGGGCTCGTCCGGGATATTCCAGCATCTCCTCCACTGGCAATAAATCCTCTGATCTTTCAGGAACCGCTGATAAAAAAAAAAAACCGGTAAGTGAGATTTATTGTGTAGATTTCTACCTGCTCACTTGAACTCAGCGCTTCCTGTGTAAATCAAGGGGAGAGTCCAGTCGGGAAGGTCAGAGGATATCTTAAAGAGCCCAGCGTCAGTCAGAAGAAATTTTTTTTTAAGGTACCATACATGTATGTTATATTGTTGAATTGTGTTATATTGTTGAATTATGTTATATTGTTGAATTGTGGGTAAATAATTTCAGATAATTTGTCACAAGTGCACAGGGGGAATTAATCAAGTATGCAGAAAACTTTTAAATTGTACAAGTACTAATGCATGTTTATTAAGAAAATAGAGCCGTTTTATAAAGGTGGCGCATGGCCAAGATATGTTCTAATGCTGATAACCAGTTTGAATTGATAAATAACCAAAGAGGTATATGCAAATCTTGTACCTGTGTTGTTGTGTTAAGAAAATACAAAGGGTCTGTAGCACCAAGATTGCTGGCAATTACAAGCACTGAAGTCTCATTTGGTTATGTGGAAAATGATGATGAATTTTATTGTACAAAAGGTTGTCATTTTAAAAAGAGAATTGTTGGAACATTACATTAAGAATGATTGATTTAACATCATAACCTATTGGCCTAGGAACCACATAATTCCAGGTCTAAGACCCATGTGCCGTGCAGTCTCAAACAGCTGCCGTGCACGCAGATAACAGATATAGGATTTACTGTCATCTTTGTTTTTGTATCCTTGCACTGTTATATGTACTCTGTCAATATGCTTTTGAAAAGGTGGGGGGGAGTCGGGTTGTCTGCTGAATAATGAAACTAGATTCTCCTACACACACTGATAGGTATTTCTCACATCCAAGCAGTCCCCTGTGTTAGCTGTTACTTTCTGAAGAGAAGAAGAAACTACAACAGGGATACTGATACAAGCAGGAGTCCATATAGGCAGGGGGATAGACCCTTGGAGTAACTTAACAATAATATTAGGGACGCATCTCAGTGATCCAGAAGAAATAATCTATTATGCAGGTCTCACTTGGGGAGCAGTACTAACAAATTCTCCACCAACACAGGGAGGAAGGGGCAACACTACAACCCCAGTCATTTGTCCACAGACGGATTGAAGAAGCTCTTTTAGAGATTCTTTAACAGGAGATTTTAATTCCCTCATAAGGAGTTACTAAAATACCACATCAGGATGGGTTCAAACCCGTGGATATTGTTAATAACAAGGAGGGAAGCAAAGCTTTAAAAGGAGATTTTAAGTCCCTCATAAGGAGTTACTAAAATACCACATCAGGAGGGGTTCCGCGCACGTTCACCCAGGCATGGGAGCGCGGTCTGTAAAGATGTCAGGGCCCGACAAACCCGTGGATATTGTTAGTAACAGGGAGGGGAGGAAAGCTTTGAAAGGAATAAGTAAAATTTTTAAAAGAGCAGGTTTTCCGTCAGAAGGGACACCAGACTTAGAGAAATGGGAAAAATTTGCCTCCTGTAACAAGAGTTGGATAATTAAGCATAATAGTAGAGATCAAGCATCCATCTGGATCACTGTAGCAAAAGAATTAGGAGCAGAGAATAGAAGAAGAGATGAGGAAAATGATTTCCCCATTGTACCAGAGTACTCAATAGCACCACAACCAGCGTTAAACTCACTGCCTGTAATTGCAGCAACAGCACCTGCACACTATACCCCACCCCTATACCCAGACATGCATGCACACCAAGGTACCCCTAGTATGAACAGAATGCAATTACCTACAAGCTCACTAACAGTGAGATTACAAAGATACGAGCAAGGAAAAGAGTGACAAATAATCAGCCCTATCTTAGAAGGATTTGTGGTTGAAAATCCGAATGATTTACCTGAGCTATGTGTACAGAGTATGCCCCAGTGTCCTGATACTTCATCACAAGAAACCCCAACAAGGTTAAAGCAAAGAAATTTTCTACCTAATGCTTCCCTCATGTTTAAACGAGTGGTAGACACCTGCAATCAAGCTGAGTCCAGTAAACAATTGTCCACAATCAGGAACTATAGGCGAAAGGGTGCAAATCAGGTGAAGAGGAGAAGCAAGGGGTCAAGACACAGCCTCTACAGCTTTTCATGCCCAGGTGCATAATGTACAGAATAAACTGACATATTTTCCAGAAAGATTGTGTCCGGTATGTCAGTTTTGCGTTCCAGAAGGATATGAACATTGCCCAAATTGTGGAAACTGGATTTCACACCATGAACCACCATGCCAAGATATCTATGCCACTAGAAATACTGAAAGACGGTCATCATTGCCTGTTTCTCTGTATCCAGCACAAGTACAGGGAATACGCAACCCAGATAATGCAGCCAGGACGAACGAACCATACATCGTACAGAGCCAACACCACAAACCATGGTATGGCAATGACCTCGCAAATATAGTTGCAGAGTCCCCAGATCCTAGAAAAGAAAAAAAAAAAACCCAACAGCAGTTTATGCCTATATGGAAAGAATTCAAACCATATGGACACCGGCATGGGTCGACTACCACCAGTTGTGTGAGGCTATACTAAGACCAGCAACTGCCCAAACAGTAAGCACCATGTTAAAAGCAGATGCAGTAGATGATTGCCCAGCCATAACGGACGTTCCGACAGAGAAAAATAGAACAACGTTTGAAAGTGGAAAGATGTACATGACAAGACTTAAGAGATGGTGTCATGCACAGACACTCAGGGCACCAGCAGCCCCAGACTTGAAACAGGAAAAGACTGAGTCCATCAGAACTTACTATGATAAAGTCACTATACGACACACAAGATGATAGAATATGAAGGTGTGCAACTCCTGTGTCGACAACAGTGTACTCAGTCACCACTGGCAGTTCGATAAAAGTGACTTTACCCACAGGAGACCCAAGGGTTTCAAGAGCTGTTTTTTTTTTATTTTTTTATGCACAACCAGATTCCTCTGCGTTTACTTACAGATCAAGCCATTGCAACGACTGGATTGGGAGGTTAAGCCCTACCCTTGCAAGAAAGCAAATATGTAACCTGAAATACAAGCTGCTATACAAGACTATCTCTCACAGGAAAAGTAAGACAAAGAGGAACAACAACTCCCAGCATAAACATCATTATGTTAAACACCAGCCTGGGTGGACTTGGACTAAGAAAATGACATGCCAGCAGCAGTGAGAAAGAATATGCAAGTGAAGAAAGGACAAAGTATGAAGAATAATTAATGACTCATAAAGAGAGGTGATTGGAAAAAAAATAAAATGAAAAGTTGAGAAACAATATGAAGGTCGCATGAAAGTTTGGAGACTAAAGGAAGTCTGCTTTAAGAAGGACAAAGAAAGACATCTGACAAGTGGTCAGTACTACCTGGCAAGATTACAGAGATAATGCCATGATTTAAAGCAACAGAAGCTCCGGGGTTTAAAGCAAATAATAAGGAACAAGACAGAAAAAGTTCCAGAAGACAAATGAATGATGCTTCTTCTGCCAATATGAAGTACAAGCTTCTTTAGGTACTCCCCAGTGAACATAATGTCTCCAGAGGAAACAGCAGAAGGTATGATTACAGTCACCTTGCCCACTGGAGAAATACGTCTGTGCCTAATGAATACTGGAGCCAGCACACGCAGAAGACAGCAGAGGGAGATACCACAAGAACTGGTGATATCAGAAATTCTTAAAGGGACAGGAGATGAGAGAAATGCAGTCACCAATACCAGCCCAATTCTTGACCTTGGAGTACATGTCCAGTGACTTTGCTGAAGCACAATGTACTAAAGCTTATCCAAGGAGAATACAGTACACACCAGCAGAAGTTTAACTTTCCAGCAACTTATCAAAGGAAAGAACAAAAAGCCATCTAGAAGCAAGTTAAAACAGAAGTTCAGTATTGGCTCATTCCCGCAGTACCAGTTGTAGAAGAAAGTAAGCAATACTACTGGACCAGGATAGCCCTGTGGAGGGGCTATATCACCAAGTGATATATCCACAAAACACACAGCTAAATACAGGATGTGAATGAACTGTTGATTGCCACCACTACTAAAAGAAGTACCAAGAAGGGGCAGTGTCCTTAGTGAAGTTTCTGGAAGAACAAGACTGCAGAGCCTCAGAAGGAGAAATTGCAGCTAGTCAAGCAAGAGTTAATCTTCCTAGGACACTCAAGGTACCCGACATCTAACAAAAGTGAGAAGGAAAAGATTTATACTGCATGCTAAGATGCCAACTAGTGTCAAGCAAGTCAGATGATCATTCCTGGGCCTAGTAGGACACTACAGAACATGGATACCTCTAGCACCAGTCTACATGCAAGCATTGTATGACAACACTGAAAGGGAGGAGGGTCCGCATCCTACATACAGCAACAGATGAATTAAGCTATTGA
Organism: Pseudophryne corroboree; assembly: GCF_028390025.1. NCBI lineage: Eukaryota > Metazoa > Chordata > Amphibia > Anura > Myobatrachidae > Pseudophryne > Pseudophryne corroboree. The sequence goes on along the minus strand of NC_086453.1, from coordinate 325,647,085 downwards.
ACACCTGGAAACAGCAGTTGCCTCATCTCAAGCCCTAGAACTACCTGACTATTAAAGAAGGAGGCCATACATAGAAGTCCTTATGCAAAATCATGGACTGAGGTGAAGACCAGTGGCCTACAACTTAAGCAAGCTTGACAGCGGTAATCAAAGAGCACCTACCGGCATCAGAGCAGTGATAGCAGCAACAGCCCTAGAAGAGTATAAGAGCACAGACACAGTGATGAATCAGAAGTCCTAGAAGAGGACAAGAGCACAGGCATAGTGCTGAATCATTCACTTATCATCCAGGGTCCACATGCAGGTACAGAGAAGCTTCAACAAGCAAGAACCAAACACCTGTCAGTGGCAAGGCTGACCATGTATGAAGTAGCACTGCCAAAATGTGACAAGTAACCATCAGAAGATGTATTACCCTCAACGCAGCAACCCTTTTCCAACATTAATCAATAAAGGTGTTGAATCTCAAGATTCAAAAGGAGGGAAAATCAGATTATCTACTGATGAATGGGAAAGCCAGAAGTTTCTAATATTCACTCACGAAGGTAAACAATATGGTGGGACACAATTACCCCAAGGGGGAGCCACTAGTCCATCAGATTTCTCAGAGGCAATGGCATTAATCCTGCAGAAATGGAGACCACACTTTACAGACACCCAGTTAGTTCAATATGTCGATGATCTGCTTATTGCTGCACAGACAGAAGAGAAGTGCAAAAAGGAAACAGTATCACTACTCATCTTTTTGGCAGAAGAAGATTGCAGAGTGTCAAAAGACAAGCTTCAGCTAGTACAGAAAAAAGTTGTCTTCTTAGGACACTGCATATCTCAAGGAACAAGGCATCTTACTGATAAAAGAACAAAAGCAATAACTCAAGAAAAAACCCCAAGAACATTAAAAGAAATCAGAGCTTTCCTGGGCCTTATTGGTTATTGCAGAGAATGGGTACCCTCAGCCTCATTACTGATGCAACCCCTATATGAATTAATAAAAAAGGAGGCGTCAGCAGAAAACAGGGACACCATTGAAGAAGCAGTAAGACAACTAAAGCAAACCATAATAACAGCCCCAGCATTGGGATTGCTTGATCATCCACTGTGTATACAAGTACCTCACGCTGTAACAAGAATATTAAGTCAAGCAAAAACTAAGCATCTTTCTGCAGCCAGACTTACCAAATATGAAGTAGCACTGTTCAGCGCCTCCCATGTCACCATCACAAGATGCACTGTACTAAACCCAGCCACACTCCTTCCCATCAACGATTCAAAAGAGGGGAGGACAGGGGAAGATGGTAATGATGGTGAATCGTCAGATGAAGAGGAAATTGCTGCTACAGACGCAGAGAATACAACACAATCATCTCCACACGATTGCTTAGCCCTCATGGAATTAGAGACTTTACCTCTCCCTAATGTCCAAGATACACCATTGGACAATCCAGACATGAACCTGTTCGTCGATGGATCAAGATATTATGATAATGGATCCCCAAAGACAGGATATGCAGTAACAACTGAAACTGAAGTCATAGACTCTGGAGCATTGCTACCAAGTATGTCAGCACAAGAAGCAGAACTCATAGCAATGACCAAAGCCTGCATACATGCTGAAAACATGACAGCTAACATCTAGTCCCAGGATTACGCTGTTATATGGAAAAGTAGGGACTTCAAAAGTGCAAACGGAAAACCCATCAAACATGCCAGTTTGATTATGGAACTCTTCAGAGCATTGGAACTACCTAAAAGAATTGGAATAATCAAGGTACAAGCACATACTAAGAGCCAAACCATGGAAGCTAAAGGAAATGCATTTGCAGATGCAGAAGCCAAGAGAATTGCCTTACAATCAAAAGAACTTGAGCAAGTCTTAGTAGCTCAAGACGTGAAGCAAATGCCTAGTGAACAGGAGCTGATCAAAATTCAACAACAAGCATCACAAGGAGAAAAGGAGAAATGGAGACGATTGGGGGCAGAAGAAGATGAACATGGACTTTGGAAGTCAAGAGAATTGAAGTACTGTCTACCAGCAGCTCTATTTCCACCTATGTTACAAGTAGCTCATGGACAAGTGCACCATTCAAAGGAAGCCATGGTGAATAGAGTACAAGAGCATTGGATAGCTCCAGGCTTCAATAAAGCTGCAACAAACTTTGTAGCAGGATGCTGGATCTGTGGAATCAGCAATCCAGGACAAAGAACCAAGACACCTCTAGGAACTATACCCAAAGCCTCTTACCCATTTGAAAGACTACAAATTGACTATATACAGTGGCGACGAAGCAGTCCATATGAATATGTACTAGTAGCAACGGACATGTTTAGTCACTGGGCCGAAGCCTGGCCAGTAAGCAAAGCCACAGCAAAAACCACTGCAAAGAAACTGATAGCAGAAGTAGTATGTAGATTTGGGATACCTGAGGTTATAGAATCAGATAGAGGTACACATTTCACGGGAGAAGTCATGCAGCATATAATGAAAGATTTGGGGATACAGCAGGCCTTCCATGTGCCTTACCAGCCCCAGGCGAGTGGGAGGGGGGACATCTGAACTTTGACCTTAAACTAAAACTACAGAAAATGATGACATCTTCATAGAAGTGGCACCACAAATAGTCTGTATGATTACATATGACAAACAGATCAGTCAGCTATATCAGTTACCAAACCCTTTTTCAGGATGCCTGTTTAATGTAACTCATTTAATATGGAAAAATCAGACTATTATTTTCTATAAGGATCAAACTGACTACCTAGATCAGGCTTTTAAGCCATTAACTCTTCCCCCCCATAACATAACTGTAAGCATACAGGATATCATTAACATAATCAACAATACAGAAAAATTGGAAGAGCATCTAAGGGAAGTTAATTACTCTACAAGACATGCGCAGATGCAAACAATAGTAGAAGCTGGGGAATTGAAACACATGGCCACACAGTTAAAGAATAACTTACAGCATCACTGGTGGGATATTTTCACAGGAAAATCCCCATCAGCTACAGGATTAATGAAAACTGTCCTACACCCACTACTGGCAATAGTCATAGTATTGATAGGACTGGTTGCTTGGAATTGTTATTTTCCTGCAGGTTCAGTAAACATGTGAACAAGATAAACGCAATCAGAAATGCCCAAGAGGTTCTTCTGTAGAATAGGGAGAAAAAGTGGAATCAAAAAGAGGGGAAATGATAGTGTAGGAGCTTCCGCAGTATAGTATATATATATATATTGATTCACGTTTTTCGCATTTATTAAGATATTTACTGTTAATCACAAAATGAGTTGATATGTCCTTAAGAAAAATGTGCAGAGCTGGTCAGAATACTATATTTGCTGAATAATCTTGTTTTAAGGCATGACTTGTACAAGACAAATGCAACATTAAATGTATTGGAAATGTATCCAAGACGGACAAAGCAACACCAGATATATCCAAGGCTAATTGAGAAGAATAAAGAAAGAAATCTTTTGAGTTTATGTCCGAAAGACTGATAAACGAAATAATAACCATTTTCAAGGCTGTCCTAGTTGCCACTTCTAACATTGTATGACAATCGATGTATTCAAGACATACATGGTGTATTCTGATTGGCTAAAATGTATTGGCAAGCATAAACCCTTTGTGTTCAAGCTATAAATAATAAAGCCATGACGGCCCCCGAGCGGGTCACTTATGATTTGCTTCGGTTACGCATAAATTTGTGTCATCTTATCATTCATTGACCTCCAACCGGTTGCTAAAGGGGAACAGCATTCTGACTGATGACTGAAGAGAGTTCATAATCAGACCTGAATAGGTTAATATACCCTATCAATAGCTACTGATATCACTCATAATTATATCTAGAAAATGATAGGAAGTTATAAGCTCTAAAGATATAAGGTAAAGTGAGTGTGAGGGGGGACAGGGGTTCAGACACACATCTGACATCCCGTCTGTAATCTCTTTGAAGAACATTGCAGCCACTTTGAATGGTCCATTTTCCAACATCTAGCCCAGGTTTATCAAGCCTTGGAGAGTTATAAATTGCAGGGTGATAAAGTACCAACCAATCAGCTCCTAACTGTCATTTTTCAAACACAGCCTGTGACATGACAGTTAGGAGCTGATTGTTTGGTACTTTATCACCGTGCAATCTATCACTCTCCAAAGCTTGATAAATCTGGGCCTTAATTTATGAAAGCTTCAAATGCAGTTGTGGCTCTGACTGTGGGACTGCACATGCTTTCCTCCTTGGCAGGGTTGAACTGGCACACATGAGTACAGGGGAAATCCCTGGTGGGCGCCAATGCCTTTCTCTCCTACAGGGGTCACCCAGGGCAGTAGAGAGCCTGGCCGGGCCCAGGTACTTTTCAGGGGGCATGGCCTAAACACAGCAGGCATGGTCATGTATCCTTAGAAAAAAACACTGTAAAAAAGTTGGCATTTTAAGTGCCTCCGTGGCCACACTGCAGCCCAACACACAGCAGTTGTGCTGGGCTGAGGATAAGAGTTGCAGTTGCTACTGCCATGTAAGGGGGAGGGGGCCTGGGACCCCCACTGGGCCCTCACTGGACCCCTCCATCAGACCTGGGCCCTGGTAATTTGTACTCTCTCCCCCCCCTCTCGACACCACTGGGGTCACGTTCCAGACTGTGCACTCATACATTGTTCCTCTGTTACCTGGTGGAGCAGAACCACTGATGAACATGAAGTATCACCCTCCTGCCAATCAAAGTGGGTGGTCACGAAATACCCCTTGTATTGTAGCTCTGCATTCATTCACTAACCTACAATGAAGTCATCCCAGTAATAAAAGCTTGCAAAGATTAATATTTTTCAACTATATTTCACCTTTACTAGACCTAATGCAGTTCTCATTGAGTTCTTAACTGGGTTCCTTATTACATGTGTCAAAGTCAGAAAAATATCCCCATACACACTGCCATATTTGCACCTCATGCTGGTCCGTGCTGCGCATGCGTGCGCTTTCCCGTGATAGCGCATACCCGCTGATGCGTGCACCCGCTCGCATCGGTATGCGTATTTACGGTAAAGAGTATGTAGTCGTAGCGTGCGACCCAATCGTTACATATTTTCAGTAATAATGTAGTTTGTAGATCATGGTCCCTTTGATAGATTCTGAAAGTTTGGTTAATATAGAATGTCCCTGAGCTGAGGAATCCCTCTTTGTATTGTAGGAAGGGTCTAACAGGAGTCATGCAGCAGTGTTTGGTACCCATCGGAAGAGTATTTAATTAGCAATATTCCGGTGTTGGTTTGGAGCGTATTAATCGCTCGTGCGAATAGTTATGGACATAAGAAGTTTATGTCCATTTCTATTATTTACTCATACTCAGGTATGCGGCGGGAAACCTAGTTCCCCACCCACCTGAGCTGTTTGAAATCGTCACAGCCCACCTGTATGAATCAACCTATGACCTTTTGTTATGATGCAGGGCCGAATTCCGACGTCCAATGGACAATGGGATTGTAGGGACTGTAGGATTGCATTGTGTGTGGGGCATAAATAGGCAGGCCGACCACATCCAGCTCTCACTCTTCAACGGTTCTCATTGCTGAAAATCGGGTGCTGGATGTCCAGGCGCATGCGATCGTTTCCCCTTGTGCGTAAGTTTCTCTCCGTAATCATTGTCTTACTGTGAGCCAATTTCTCTCATCTCTCTCCATTTCTTTCTCTCTCTCTCCTTTCTCTTTTCTCTCACATCTCCCCTAGACTAGTATTGTATTGTATTAGATAGTATTGTATTTTGGTTAGGAAGTCTCTGTTATATTGTAGTGTATCATTTGTACTGTTATCCCCTTTTACAAGTATATTAGATATAATACAGTTAATAGGCTTTGGACCCTAAACCAGTATCTGTGTATTTTCTATAGTGTTAAGTGTTCACTTGAGCGTCGGTGACGCTCAAGCAGCTTTGTAGTTAGTCAGGTTACACAAGGTTGCACTTACACCCTGTACTCACATTAAGGTATTCTGTGCATTTCATTGGTATAAGGTTTAGACATAAAGGTATAGCGTTGTGAGCGTCTGCGCCGCTGGTGATCTCCTCGTGGTCTCGAGCGTCCGCTACGCCATAGCGAATCATTACTCTAGTCATAACCAATAACGTGCTGTCCTGTGATCACTGGGCCGTGAGCGAACGTGACGCTTGAGCGTCTCGCCTACGGCTGAGCGATCGTTACGCAAATAGCGTACCCTTACGGTACTTCTTAAGTAAGCAGCGTACAGTGTTCTTAGACTTCATAAAGGGTTGTTTATACGACAAAGGAATTTAGCATTGTCAATTGGGGACTCGTCCTGTCCTTCACATATCTGCACTAGGTAGATCAGCAGACATTATCCCTCAGCAAAGGGCGGGAGGTTGTCTCGTAGTGCTGACGGGATAAGCGTCTGCTTCGCTTAGATAACGAGTGCTGAAGGAATCCGGGAACCGGAGGTAAGAACAAAACGCTAGTGTCTTTTAAAACTGTTTATTTTTCTGTCTTGCGGACACGCACATATATATATCTGCATTTCTTTTTCATTTGTGTATTTTCGTATATCACTCTCCTGTCTGCCAGTTTTATAGTTAATAAACGTGCTGAGAGAGATTTGCCGCTATTTCAATAGTTTGAGTAAAAGTAATATAGTTAAAATATAGACAAACACACAGCTTGTCAGTGTGGTGCGCGGTAGATGATAAAGGATCCTCTACATTGATAAAAGTAGAAATTGTGTTACGGTGGATCTTTGTTTGCGTACACGTGTCTCTAACAAAGACTAGCGTACGCAATCCAAAGGCAGACGCACGCAGCGTATATTACGCAAAGGAGCGTCTGTGTACGCCCACGTAACTCAAACCACAAGTTAATTTTCAACGCAAAGCGATAAGTAGCGCAACGCGGTAAATAATGCAAGGCGATAAATAGCACAAATTGATTTCAGCTTTCCAAAACTTAGTTTAAATACCTTACTTTACTGTAATACCTCTGGGGAGAGCTATCAGACTACGGGAAATGATTTTTCTGATCAGAAAACTATAAGAATGATATTGGGTTGAAAACGGTATGAGTGTATTGAATCCCGCTTTGTGGACTTTGTGATCTATGTGATAATCCCGCTTTGTGAACTTTGTGATCTATGTGGAACGTGATGAGCACGATCTGAGTGAAAACGTGCAACAGAGTGTGATAAAGTTTTCGTTGTATTACGCTCTGGCTGTTTTGGAGCACAGTAGGGAGACTCCAATGATCCTACCATTTATGGGCAACAAGTGTCTATAAGTGGTACGATTGGACCGCACGGTTGTATGTGTGACCAATAACGCAACGTGATATGAGGTCGTATATCCATGCGTAAATCTTGCCCTCATACGTGTTGTAGGGAGCACATGCAAGCGTGATTTGTGTAAAGAAAAAGGAAGGGAATTTTCTCAGGAAAATCTCTAGAGATAGGGCCTGCAACGGCTACACGTGTCTGCTAGAAGGCGGAACGGAGATACCCGGAGCAGAAGAAGTTCAGTGGAAGAGCTTTAAGGATTTCCAACGAAGTTCTGTGTTTGGTGCATTTTAGGAAGTTTTTCTGTGTTAAAAAGGTCCACAATGGCAGCCAAGTGCACAATACAGAGACGGTCGGAGGTCAGGATTCAGACTCCAGAGGCGTGCAGACCCCAAGGGTCTGCTCGGTCAGTAATGTGGGGGAAATATGGTCCCCACACTGAGACCTTTTGTGATGAATGGACACGAATGACTGCGGGGGATAAGACACCATTTCCCCGGATAGGTAGTTTTGACTCAGAGGTGTTGCGTAATTTAAGGCGAAGGATATGTCTCATCAAATCAGCAAAGAGACGAATCAAGCATTATGATTGTTTACAGATATGGCAACAGGAGAGTGAAATGCAAAGAAATGTAACTTACTTACCTAACTTTCATCTTGAGAGGGGAGAGATGGCAATGGAGGGGATTGTGGTTGCGGAGAGAAGCACAAGGGTAAACAATAAAAATGCTCTTAGCAACAGTAGTACAGATAATAAGAATAAATGTGATAAATGTAACAATGCTAATTGTAATGCTGTTGAATGTACAACTATTAACCCATGCAAGTCGCACCCCATGTTAAACTTTCCTCAGGAACACCAACAAGAAAGTGAACCCAGAACGATGTCGGCACCTCCTCCAGAAGCCATCACACAAGACATCCAGGTGGACGCGACCCAATCGGTAAAAACTGTAATCAAACCCCCTAATGGAGGGTCAGGTGAGGTCGTGTCCACAGGTATGTATGGTATTATACATCACGCACAAACAAATGTACCTTATATAATAGAATCAATTCAGAATGACATTACTGGACTTAATCCTGTTAGGGTAATTGCAGTACCAAATGGGGAAACTGACTCTTCAGGAATCACTCCTGTCAGGAACACCGCCATGTACTGCCCTTTTTCCCGAACAGAATTAAGAGCAATTCTGTCTGAATTTCCTGATCCCAGGAAAGACTTAGTTGCTTGTCAAAGATACATTAGAGTGCTAGGACATACTGCAGAGCCGAATAACAAAGATTGGAGGACAGTTTTGAGGGCATGTTTACCCCCCGATGTTGATTCATTGAAATTTATCACTGATTGTAAGCTAGATGAGGAAGTGCCACTAACAAACGAGTATAACCAAGATAATGTAAAAAGAATCAATCTACAGTTGAAAGAATATTTTCCTACAGTAGCAAAGTGGAATAAAATCTATACAATAAGACAAAAAGAAGGTGAATCCGCAGAAGAGTATTTTCACCGGGCTCTGCAGGATATGGCTAGGTACACTGGTATAGATGACATTGAAACTAATGTACACCACAGAGAGGTAGCTGTGTCCGTATTAGCGAGCAACTTGAAAGACACACTAAAAATTAGGGTACAAACCTCAATACCTCATTGGAGAGGTATCTCGGTTGCAGCATTAAGAGAGTCCGCTATCGAGCATGACCGAAATATCAAAAGAACCAGGGAAGCGCAGGGAGACCGGTTGATGACACTAAACATCCAAGCACTAGAGAATGCATCAAGTCGACCGGAACCCCAGGCCCCTAGCACATGGAGAAAGCCAAGGATTTGTTACAATTGTAGAAGAGAAGGGCATTATGCCAACAACTGTAATAACCCACATAAAGTTAGACCCCCTAGACCAAGAAATGAGCAAAATTATAACACACACAATTATAATCAAGGATCACATAGGCAGGAAAGGTGATTATTAGGAATGGAGGCAAGCCTGAGGTAACGGTTAATAACTTGGGAGGTCATTCACTGAAGACACAGGAATGACCAAGTGAAAAGTTGTAAATGTATTTGTGAAAAATGTTTTTCTCTCTCTCTCTCTATCCCCATCTCTGACGAGTAGTGGTAAGAATTCACATTGCATATCCACTTGGTCCTTGCAGAAGTCTACCAAACCCCAGCATGACCTCCGCCACAATGTATTTCTGGCCAGATACAGACAGTGGAGTAATGCAGGTGCTGGTGGGGAGGGACTGCTCAAGGAGACCAGTAGACACATAGATATGACAGCCTAATAAGTCTGACAATGTTTTTCTAATGCTAACAATGTTTTCTTAATGTTGACAATGTTTAAAAAAAAAATGTTTTGTTTCTCTTTTCTTATTGATGGTTATTGTCGAGTTATGTAATGCATATATGCACATGAATTGTTCTCTATCTCTTTTGTTTTTTTTTTGTGTTTTCTCTCTCTTCCCACTCATGTTTCCATGGTTTAAAGATGCTATGTCACCCCTCAGTTGGACCAATGGTAATGCCAGATTTTTGCTCCTTACAGAAAGATCGCCGGTTAGGAAGGAATATTGCATCACCAGAATGTTCGTTTGGAAGACTGAGAGACAGCACCTTTGAGAGGACAGCAGAACAAGAAGAACAACAAGACGAGAGAACTTATTATCGTAACAAGTTCTCTCCCCCTCAAACTGATTTCTTATACCCCCTTTACAAATTTCTTCCTTTCTCCTCCTGTAAGATGGACTTGCCCCAAGAGACTGTGATATGGATTTTCCTGTTGACCATGATGTTGACCAGAGCAGTCTGTTTCGGTGAGAGTACCAGCGAGGTCGAGAAAGGATCCAGAAAGGTCCTGATGACTGAGACGGAGGTGTAAATTTCCAATAGCAACCCAATCACCAAGCAAAGGCGAGTACCGGGCACGATCTAACAACCATGTTATTTGTAAACAATTGTGAAGGATTGTTAGTTCAAAAAGAAAATTGTATCTGTAGGCTCTGTGACAATCTGGTAGAGGATGGATGCATAAAGAAATGCCAATCCAGTTTTAATATCCATATGGACCGGCATCCATTGAGTGACTATCACTCCTTAGTGGGTAGTGTGTTAAATAAAACAGATTGTTGGGTATGCTCTCAAGTACCTCAGGGTCATAGTAAATCAGGGCTAGTACCATTTCCTTTAACGGTAGGGGAGGTACTTGAGCTAAAGGGTGGGAGACCGGTGGACAGGAGGTTTAATATCTCCAGCCCTCCTAGTTTGAAGCTCCACCAATACCATGTGGATAGGTCCCTATTATGTTTTAACATCTCCAATCCCCGAAAGCCGGGAAATTGGGAAGTGTCATGGAGCAACCAAACCATGACCTTTTCGCATAGAGCAGATAGAATGCCTACAGATACAGAGCTTGTACGCCACATAGCCAGTAGAGGAAAATCTTTCCGGTATCGATATACCTTAGGAAATAGGATTACTAGAGTTGGAGAAGTATCACCAGGATACTGTGCACATATCGTACAAACTGATACGTGCATTAAGCAGATGGAAGAATTAGGGTCAGGAGATTTCACCTGGAAGGTTTGTAACATGGTAATGTCCTTCTCCGTCCCATATGTTCTCCCCGATGATGCATATTTCATATGCGGGAGAAAGGCGTACAAGTGGCTTGCCCCAAACTCTGAAGGATTGTGTTATATTGGAAAAGTATTGCCTGAAGTGATGACTGTTACACATGACAAAATGAAGGACATACACCGTGGTGCCCAAGCTCCTTATACTCACACTCATTACGAGCACCGAGTTAAAAGACAACTGTCAGAAAGGTTAGAGCATCCGGCCTCTGATCTTATCCATGAATCCACCGGGATTCAGGTTCTGGTAGCGTTAGATTTCACTCGCACCGCTCGAGGAGTGATGAACTATAAATACATTTCCGCACTCGCCAATTTGTTAGATAATATCACTGAAATGTATGATGACACGTTTAGATACACTGGAAGAGAACTTCAAGCTTACAAAACAGAACTAGTTCAGCATAGGATGGTTCTTAATTATCTTACAGCAGTAACAGGCGGATATTGTGTTACATTGGCAACACAGTACGGCATAAAGTGTTGCACGTATATCACAAATAGCACCGAGGATCCGGTAGAGGTCATAGACCAAAAGATGGACGATATTCTCCAATTGAAGTGGGAATTTCGTCGGAAACACAATCTCACCCTTGCTGCTGTAGGTAATGAGCTGACTGGTTGGGTGTCATGGTTGAACCCGCGAAATTGGTTCTCCGGTTTAGGAGACTGGGCTCAAGGAGTCATAATGGATGTTGGAAAGTTCCTCCTATGTATCTTAGGTGTTGTTATATCTATTGGATTGATATTTAGATGCGGGCAGGCTTTAATGAGGTGCAAACAAAGTACAAAAGTGATGAGCTTGAGGAGTGAGGAAACCGTAATTAACCTGGATTTGATTTATGACCCAATGATAGAAACCAGAATGTGATGAAAATGCGATTATACGGTCCGTTTCTTTCACCTGTTTTTCTGCTTTTCTCCAAGATACAAAGACCCCCTTGGACGAGGAAGTTGACGAGACGCTATACAGACAACAGACAAGCACCAAAGATGAAGTTTTGACAACCTATGATATGGACACTTGATGAACTTTGCCATGGATCCCCAGTTTCCCTAGTATTTTTAAACTCACGCTAGCCCAACATTTTTTGTAAATCCGATGGCTCTGACAAAGCTATTTGCTCATGCCCAAGGAGCAATACAGCGCAAAGAAGACGACTCTCAACAGATACCGAACACAACTTCAACGACAGATGTACATTTCCCTGACATAGAATATCATTGCATTTTCCATAAGTGTTCTTTATCTTCATCTCTACAACCCTCAGGTAATGACACACATAGACGATAGGGAATACAGGCACAGATATCAGCAACCACATACCTCCCCCATTCATGTATCATCAACTAAAATGTGCATCCCCATTTTGTTACAACTGAAAGCCGAAATGAGCTCGGTAAAGTTTGACAGCCCATCCACAGACCTGTACCACAGGATAAGAAGGAATTCAAATGTATACTTCGCAATACCTCGAAGCTTGATTTACCACACGTACGGCACGATGGTACATGACCCTCCAAACATGGACTCATACACACATGCTTCTGCTTTCTCACTAGGTCATACCCTCTTCACACCTACTCCTCTCTCCTCCCTCACCCAACCATGGAAATGAATTAACCACTGACATATATTTTTCTCCTTTTGAAATGTTTTCAGGAAGTGGCAGTTATTATTGACTGCCAAAGGGTGGACTGTCAAAGTCAGAAAAATATCCCCATACACACTGCCATATTTGCACCTCATGCTGGTCCGTGCTGCGCATGCGTGCGCTTTCCCGTGATAGCGCATACCCGCTGATGCGTGCACCCGCTCGCATCGGTATGCGTATTTACGGTAAAGAGTATGTAGTCGTAGCGTGCGACCCAATCGTTACATATTTTCAGTAATAATGTAGTTTGTAGATCATGGTCCCTTTGATAGATTCTGAAAGTTTGGTTAATATAGAATGTCCCTGAGCTGAGGAATCCCTCTTTGTATTGTAGGAAGGGTCTAACAGGAGTCATGCAGCAGTGTTTGGTACCCATCGGAAGAGTATTTAATTAGCAATATTCCGGTGTTGGTTTGGAGCGTATTAATCGCTCGTGCGAATAGTTATGGACATAAGAAGTTTATGTCCATTTCTATTATTTACTCATACTCAGGTATGCGGCGGGAAACCTAGTTCCCCACCCACCTGAGCTGTTTGAAATCGTCACAGCCCACCTGTATGAATCAACCTATGACCTTTTGTTATGATGCAGGGCCGAATTCCGACGTCCAATGGACAATGGGATTGTAGGGACTGTAGGATTGCATTGTGTGTGGGGCATAAATAGGCAGACCGACCACATCCAGCTCTCACTCTTCAACGGTTCTCATTGCTGAAAATCGGGTGCTGGATGTCCAGGCGCATGCGATCGTTTCCCCTTGTGCGTAAGTTTCTCTCCATAATCATTGTCTTACTGTGAGCCAATTTCTCTCATCTCTCTCCATTTCTTTCTCTCTCTCTCCTTTCTCTTTTCTCTCACATCTCCCCTAGACTAGTATTGTATTGTATTAGATAGTATTGTATTTTGGTTAGGAAGTCTCTGTTATATTGTAGTGTATCATTTGTACTGTTATCCCCTTTTACAAGTATATTAGATATAATACAGTTAATAGGCTTTGGACCCTAAACCAGTATCTGTGTATTTTCTATAGTGTTAAGTGTTCACTTGAGCGTCGGTGACGCTCAAGCAGCTTTGTAGTTAGTCAGGTTACACAAGGTTGCACTTACACCCTGTACTCACATTAAGGTATTCTGTGCATTTCATTGGTATAAGGTTTAGACATAAAGGTATAGCGTTGTGAGCGTCTGCGCCGCTGGTGATCTCCTCGTGGTCTCGAGCGTCCGCTACGCCATAGCGAATCATTACTCTAGTCATAACCAATAACGTGCTGTCCTGTGATCACTGGGCCGTGAGCGAACGTGACGCTTGAGCGTCTCGCCTACGGCTGAGCGATCGTTACGCAAATAGCGTACCCTTACGGTACTTCTTAAGTAAGCAGCGTACAGTGTTCTTAGACTTCATAAAGGGTTGTTTATACGACAAAGGAATTTAGCATTGTCACATGGACAGTGCACCAATCTAATGGGATGAGGTTGCAGTCCTGACGGTCAGGATACTGTATACTCGCTCCGGAATTCTGACACACAACGGAGTGCTGACACCAGAATCCCAAAAGAGGATAGGACACCTATGCCCGAAATCTAGATTGCAGTGTCAAAATAAAGGAGCCAGTATTCACCCTGTACAGAAACAATATAACCCACCCAAATCTAACTCTCTCTGCACCTGCGTGATGTGATGTTTACTAGCCTTGTACATGATTGCCCCTTTAAAAAAAAAAGTCCGAGCTCAGCTGGCATCCCGCACGGCCGCAAAAAAGTGGACTTCATTACATACCAGCCAGTAACTGAGCGGACTTAAATATTTATTTAAACCTACTCTCCTATTATTTTACAATATGATTGTTATACTATACACTTATAAGACCCTAAACGTATGATTGACACACAAACAAAAAACTGAATGTTAACCAAACTATACTTAAAATCACATGTGACTCATGTTACACACGAATGTGACTCACGTTTCATTTCTGTCCAAAGTCACAGGGCTCTGATACAAATTACTCAGACCTGCAGAATCCACTTGTATTAATTATTGTAGGCCTGGTTATCTTCCTGATTAACTGTGAAGATGTATAAATTATTTATTCTGGTGATGATTGTCATATAAAATACGTTGATTAAATATGTGGAAATTAGCTGGTTTTGCATTAACTTGAACAACTTCCATATACTGTATGTGTAATGTTTACACACGCGGGAAATCGGCACATGGTAAATATATAGATTTTCAATTATCACAATGTGAAATTGTATTATCTTGTATTATGCTTTATATTTTTGTAATGACATATTCTTGCAATGGTAAAAAAAGTTCCCTGACCCCTGATATAGAGAGGGCAGAGCCCCTGTGATTTTGTATATATATATATATATATATATATATATATATACACACAAAATCACAGGTGCTCTGCACTCTCTATATCAGGGGTCAGGGAACTTTTTTACCTTTTACCCCGAAATATATTTAGATACGCCGACGTTGCTCACTTGAAAGGAAGGAAATCATACATTATTGTGCATATATACTGGTTATCACTGTTTAATTTATATGGCGTTTCTGAGATACAATATATATATATATATATATAGCAGAGAATTGCCCGGCATTCAATGCTCTCAATGTTGGTGGCCCAGCGCACCTCAATTTAACGATCTTAGAGAGAAAGGCTTTGGATTCATTATTCCAACTTGATTATCAGACCGGCAGATAAGGACGGGGCGATAGTCCTGCAGGACTTTCAAGATTACAACAGGGAAGCACTACGCCAACTATCTGTTTCTGATGTGTATACTAATACCCCTTTTCCACTAGCTTCCTAAAACACGGGTAAATGCGCGGGGGCGCGCATTTACCCGTGTTTTTCCCTAGTGGAAATGGGTCCCCGGGCAAATTCCCGGATCAAGTGATCCGGGAATCCTACCCTGGTAGCTAGCCGGGTTGAACGCGTGTTCAACTCGGCTAGCTGTCTAGTATGAACGGGAGCCGTGTCGAGGCGACACGGCTCCCATTCACAGTGCATAGGGAGGGCGGCGCTGGGAGATCATGTGATCTCCCAGCGCCGCCCCTGCCGCGTCACTAGCACACCACCAACCCGGCAATTGCCGGGTTGGTGAGCGCTGTCTGCAGGGGGCTGTAGCACGGGTCGCAGCCGAGTCAGGCGACACGGCTGCGACCCGTGCTACTCTAGTGGAAAAGGGGTATAAGTTACAAGCTGATCCTACAATGATGTGTAAAAAGCGGCTGTTGGAGGGTCTGCAGCATGCACTAGCCGTGGGACTGTTAACTGAAGAATTATTGGTGACTTTGGTGCCTAAGTTTCCCTTGGTGCCCCTATTTTACCTATTGCCAAAAAGTCATAAGAATTTGGACCCACCGCCAGGTCGCCCTATTGTGTCGGCTAGGGGTTCGTTGTTACAACCTTTGGCCATATACTTAGACTTCCTTCTGCAACCTTTGCTATATGATGAACCCAGCTGTTTGCTGGACACTACCGCTTTTTTGAATAATTTGCATACAGTTACTACGATACCGTGTGGTTGTTGGCTGGCAACAATTGATGTTGTCATCTTGTATACGTCAATTCCGCATGAGCTTGGTTTGGCATCAGTGAAATGTTTTTTGATTAAAAAGAATGTATTTGATATGGGTAAAATTGAGGTCATATTGTTACTATTGGAGGTGGTCCTAACGCATAATTTTTTCTATATGACAAACAGTTTTATCTTCAAACCCAAGGTTGCGCTATGGGTTCTTCGGTAGCGCTGACGTACGCTAACATAGTCATGTTTGCAATAGAGGAAGAAGCATTCTACAGTAATCCTATATTTAGGTCTAATGTAGTTTTGTTTAATCGCTACATAGTGTAACAGGAGTCTTGCTAAAATGTGCTCTGCTACAGAAATTCCACCAACGACCGACTCCAGGCTTGTGCAAAAACAACAAATACCTTTTATTCAGGTAGCTCAAAAACAAAGATACACATAAAACAAAGATCACTATCTTTAGTATAAACTACCAGGGAGGTTAGGCCCTGCCTCACTCCCTCTTACTTAATAAGGAACCGTTCAGGTCCCGACATCCTGACACTAGTGGCCCAGCCCTCCAGATCCCACTGTCCCTAGCAGGCCTATCACCTGGACACTAACTGCCTTCAGGAGCCCTGACTCATGGGAGAGACTCTGCTTTAAACCCAGCACCCAGGTGCTGGCTGATGAAGCAGCTTCTTGGGCTAGGAAGCCTATAAGACCTGGTCTGGGCCAAATGGATGGGAACCTGGTCCATTCACACTTTCCACCTACCCCCAGGACCCTGTGTGTAGCTTACAGGTGACAAAGTACCTCTCCTGCCACAATAGATTATTTGTTTGTACTGTGGAAAGGTGACTCAAATGAGCTCATTGGTTTAATAGAGCAGTATAATGCAGGTCTAGGACCTATTAAATTTACTTTTACCTTAAGTCAGTCTGAAATTGATTTTCTAGATGTCAAGATTAAAAATAATGAAGGAGTATTAACTACATCTATTTTTACTAAACCTACTGACCGTAATCAATTATTATATGCCCATAGCTGTTATCCTCCCTCTCTAAAAAGAGGTTTACCTTATGCCCAGATGGTTCAAATAAGGAGGGTGAACAGCTGTTTAGAGATGGCAGCCAGTCAAATTGATGGTTTGATTAATAAACTATTGGCTAGGGGTTATGTTAAGAAACAATTATTGGAAGCAAAATCTAGGGCTATGTTGTTGGGTAGAGATGAGATTTTGAAGAAAAAAATCAGGGCTGATAACCATCAAACAAGATTTCCATGGCTTAATAAATTCAATAGGCAGTCAGAACAGAAGTCATTGCCCGAGTAGTTAAGAAGCATTGGCCCATTATTGAAACGGACAGACTATTACATCTGTCTGGTTCAAGTCTCATGCCCTGTTATTCTAGAGGTAGAAACCTAAGGGATTACCTGGTAAAAACTGACATCTCTAAAATGAATTTAGACAATAACCAGCCACCTCAACACTTTCTAAGTTTAAACAAAAAACTGGGCTGTATTAAGTGCTCTTGTGTAACCTGCCAATATTTACTCACAGGCGATTCTTTTTACCATCCCCACACAGGTCAGAAAATCATGATTAGACATTTGTTAACTTGTAATTCCACTTACGTAGTCTATCAAATCTTGTGCCCTTATGGGCTCTGTTATATTGGGAAAACTGAAAGAAAATTTAAAGAACGTATGACCTGTCATCGTTCAGCTATTCGCAGTGCTCTAGCAACAGGGGCTAGTGAACAGCCGGTCGCAAGGCACTTTGCGATATTAAAACATCTCATTAACAGTATTCGGTATAGAATGATCGACCACGTCCCTCTGGATATTAGAGGGGGTGATCAGGCGACCAAATTGCTTAAACTTGAAGCAAGATGGATAGCCAAACTGGATGTAATGCATCCAAAAGGTCTCAACGAGCAGTTTTCGTATTCCTGCTTTAGTGGGGTCTCTTCCTGAGGGCTGTAGGCTTAAATGCATTGATCAATACATGAACTAAACCTCGACTGTTTATTATCTTAGTTAATATAGTGAGTGCAGAGCCCCTGTGATTTCTATTTAAACAATGTGGTCACAAATCTAGGAATATGTGAATGCCGTGGAATAGTGTTTTTATACAGATAGATTGATAGATATATACATATATATATACACACAGTATATGTGTGTGTGTGTGTGTGTGTGTGTGTGTGTGTGTGTGTGTGTGTGTGTGTTTGTGTGTGTGTGTGTGTGTGTGTGTGTGTGTGTGTGTGTGTGTGTGTGTGTATATATATATATATATATATATACACACACATAACTGTTACTTCTAATTGAGACTACTTTGAAATAAATGTACAGTCTGTGGGTTTGAGCATTGTTTATTGCCTTGGTATTATGATAAATTTATATCTTAGTTAATTTTAAAATACACATGAAATGCTAATTACTATGCACTGCAGCCATATTTAGTTACATAAACTAAAATTATAGCGATTTCCTAGTGCAGTAATTACACCTGTCAGTACGGATGGAGAATAACAGCTGTCATCACTGACATCTGCCACAGTTTTACAAAAATAGATTGATTACTAGGAAGGGAAGCTGTATTTTTAGCACAATAGATGGGCTCTCTACTACCACATCTGTATATGGAGGAACAACAAGCTCTGCTGGCTTGCTCATTCACAGATATTCTCCAAATATAATATATCTATGTATATTAGTAAAGTTATGTGCATATCTGTAGTAGTCTTTACCCATAAAAATTGTTGCATGTTTCACCACTATGTACACTTCTACATACCATTGTGGAGCCATATAAATAAATGATAACAGTGATAATAATAATCGGTGGGAATATATTAGTCCATAATAATAGCTCTCATTATCCAATTGGCAAATAAATTCCTGGAAAAGTTCTTGTAGAAATACAGAAAACAGCGTTCAACCCAACACAATAGATCAACTCAATCTTGGAAGCCCATAAGCAAGTGGGGTGCACGGATGGTGTAATGGATAGCATTGCTGCCTCACAGCACTGAGATCATAGGCTTGAGTCCCACCACAGCCCCAACTATGTGGAGTTTATATAGTCTCCCCCGTGCTTAAGTGGGTTTCCTCCGGGTATTCCGGTTTCCTCCAACAATCCTAAAATATACTAGCAGGTTAATTGACTCCCAGCAAAAACTGAACCCTAGTGTGTGTATAGGGCAGACAAGATGGGCCAAGTGTTTTTGTTATCTACCATCAAATTCTATATTTCTATACGATATCTAACCCTATATCATTTGAAAGTACCATCTACCAGCATCATTTTCCTGCTGTGTCCATCCAGCTTCTTGTGTCTCATGCATAGAGCACACACAGACAATAACTATAGCAACATGGATAGCCTAATTAAGAGTAATTGAGCATTCCCATGAGCACTACAAAACCACATGTGCCTGGCAACACCTAGGGAATCTCTACCACCGCTGGCACCAATTGCAGTCATCTTAGACTCTGGATACCCCTACAGTACCCTTGTGTATTGTGGAATTCCATGCTCACGCCTCGAGGTTTATACCTGCCTACTGTTATCCAAGAACAAGTAAGAGTGGACAGCAAGTCAGGTAAAGAGACAAGTTAACCCTGGAAGAGAATAAAATAATGAAGCATAATAAACTCATCATGTTTAACCCACCCACAAATATTCATTTATTAAACTGATAAGAAATATAATGGTCTGTACTGTAATGAATGGCTACATGTCCATATCATGCAGAACCACTCAGAAACGCTAACACCACACGATCCTGGCATCCCCTGGACTGAAATATGTGAAACTTTATGCAAATCACGTTTTGCAGCAGAACAGACAATTTGCAGAAGTGCGACGTTACAACACGTGTCATTTGGGCATGGCGATTCCACAATGTACTGTTTGCTGAATACAAAGTCTATGATTACAGCTGAGATAACAATTGTCAGTCCTTTGTGGCGTGGTTGGGGCAGTACTGGGAACACTTAAGATCCAAATTCTGCCTGTGAAACAAAATGTTTAATGAGGATAATAAGATTTTGCTCTTCTGTACTTTCTACCTATGTCACTGCATATATTAAACAGCTGAAACCAAAGCTGAACAAACATAAGTTCCCGACTTCATTTGTCTTCAAGTCATCCATATCGTTAAACAGAGCCGGCAGCCTGGTGTCAAAGTCAGAAAAATATCACGTTGCCATATATTCATCTCATGCGCTTGCCCGCTGCACATGCACTTTCACTGGCGTGCGTGCACATACTCGCAAATGCGTGACGGCGCCTCTACGGGCGTGCGCTCGAGCGCATGGTATGTGCACTTACGGTAGAGTTTGTGTGCGTCTAGCGAGCGACTCAATCGCTCCTTAATAAATCCATATAGCAGGTTTTATAGGTAATGTTCCCCTTAGTGATAACTGTAAGTTTGTTTAATGTGACTTGTTCACAGACTTGGGAATCCCTCTTTACGTGGTACAAAGGGTCTGATTAAGGTAGAACAGTTGTGTCTGGTACCTAACCGAAGAGTATTTTAATAGCAACAATCCGGTGTTGGTTAGGTAAAGATTAATCGCTCCTGCATATAGTTATGGCCATTAGTAGTTTCTGGACATTTCTTATATTTGCAGTTCATTATCCATGCGGCGGGAATCCGGCGATTCCCTCCCACCTGAGCTGTTTGTAATAGTCACAGCCCACCTGTTCAAATCCACCTATGACCTTTTGTTATAATGCGAGGAGACATTCCTGTGTCCAATGAACAATGAGATTATAGGTCCCTTTGTAGTATACTGTATGCAGTGTATATAAGATCAGCCAGCCTGGACAGCTCAGTCTCTCTCACTCCACAAACGGTTTTCATATTGACTAACTCGGAGCTGGTACCAGGACTAGCGCAGCGATCATTCCCAGTGTGTGTAAGTAATTCTCTGTAATCATCTCGCTCTTTGTATTGGCCACATTCTCTCTCTCTCTGTTTAGTATAAGATTGTAACGTTATTGTATATTTCTGTCTAGATAATCTGTTAGAATTATATGTTAGTTTGTAGTGTATGACTTGTGAACTGTTTACCTTTTTCGATAAAACTTAAAAGCTTGTTAGTAAAGGTGTTGGAACCTTAGCACGGTATGGTGTGTTCATTACATTGCAGTGGGTAATAGGAGCGTCTCGATCGCTCAAACAGCTTTAGTGTTAACCAGGTTAAGCAGCGTTATATCGCTACAGTGTTTCAGAACAAGGTTTACAGCATAAGAGTATCCTTTCTGTGTGTTACATTCAAGGTTTACTGATTATCATCTTGTGAGCGTCTGTGCCGCTCGTGATCTCCTCGTGGTCTCGAGCGTCCGCTACGCCGGTAGCGTAGCATTACGGTAGTCGCTCGCCTATAGCGTGCTCGACACCAAGCGTAAGCTGTGAACGAGCGTGCCGCATGTGCGTCTCGATCACGGCCGAGCGTATGCTACGCTAAGTGCTTACCCTTACGGTACCCCATACGCCAATTGCGTACTGAGTATCTTACCCATATAGTGAAGGTTATAAGGTAATCAAAATCAGCATTATCAATTGAGGGCTCGTCCGTCCTCCACATATCCGCACTAACGAAAACAAACGTTATCTGCCAGCAAGGGCGGGAAGGCAGTAGTGCTGGCTAGATAAGCGTCTGTTTCGCTACGCTGTAGGAGTGCTGGGGTGGAATCGGGAACCGGAAGGTAGAAAGGTAAGAACAATACGCTATTGTCTTTTAAAACTGTTTATTTCTGTTTTGTGCATACACACGCACACATCTACATTGTTGCAGCTCACTTTCTTGTTGCCATTAGAATTGATTATTAGACACGTGCTGAGGAATTCTGGTGCTATTTAATTGAGATTAAATAGGATAATTTTTAAGGGAATAATTGTAAAGGACACGCACACAGCATAGCAAATACTGTGTGGTGTACGGTAAGCGATTATAGTTGAATATCGTTTACATTGATAGAAGCGTGTTGATTGTGTCGCTGTGGGCATACCTGCACTTTGTGCATACGTGTCTCGGACAACGTGCGAAATCACGTACGTGACGCAAAGGCATACGCACGCGGCGTGTTTACGCAACGGAGCGTACGGTTACGCCCACTGGGACTCAAATCACACAATAACCTTGTTTAGGGTGGGCGGTATAGTATAGCCACCTGATAATAGCACAGATTTGTTCAGTTTTCCAAAAAGTATTAGTTAAAAGAGAACCTTTTTCTATTGCAAAACCCAGGGATTAGACTCCTGCCTGTATGAAAGGAATTTCTGTACAGAAAGATCAGTGTATATGAGTGAGTAGGAGTGAGTGTGGAACTTAAAGTATTATTTTTGTGAACCCACAAATCGGGATCCCGTCGGAGACCACATCAGGTGAGTGGACACTTGGTGGCGTGGACTGGCTTGCCCGCGTTAACATTGTAGAAGGTAAAAGGAGCAAGTAGTTTCCGCAGACAAAAGGACTGCGAGGTATTTAAGCGCAGCCCGAGGGGTTTTGCGTAGCACCCATATAGTCAAGTTAAGCTCCGGCTGAAGGTTTTGCAGCCTAAACAACCGATTCCATTGGTCGTAAAGCGTATAAATATTTAGTTATTTATGCGCTGTGCGACTGGACCGCACGTAATTGTGTGCATTAGTTTGTTACCTTGATACCCATTAAAAAAAAATTTACTGTGGGATCATAAACGCTATTTGTACATTCTAACGTGATTTGTGTAGGTTTTTGTTATTTTAAGGGAGTTTCACTGCTCACTCAGGAAATCTCCAACGACCAATACTTGCTGGGGAGGGATCGCATACTCTCACACGCCCCAGTAAATAGAGGTTACAAAAGATCCCACGGATTGGATTGGCCAGTTGGGGCGCAGAGTGAACTTTCACCGTCGCCTTACCGCGGGCAATCTGGTCTGTTTGTGAGAATTAGCTAAGACAGCAATATCTACAAACGATGGGGGCCAGTTGTTCAAAGAAGGGACATCCAACAAGGGTTCACGTTGGTAGTTGCTGGCCCAAAGGGTCCGCAAGGTATATAATGTGTGAAAAATACGGATCACACACACAGGTATTATGCAAAGAATGGGAACGAATGACAGAGGATGATGGGGAACAGTCTCCCCGGGTAGGCAGTCTGAACCCTGAGGTATTACAGAACCTACGAAAAAGGATAGGTCTAATAAAATCTGCCAAGCAGAGGATTAGACAAAATGATTGTTTACAGTTATGGCAACGGGAAAGTGAAATACAAGGAGAATTAGCTCATACAGCTGACTCTCACCTTGGTGAGAGAAATATGGCAATGGGAGAGAAGGTGGTTACAGAGAATGGCACACTGGTGTATGATAAAAATGCACTTAGCAACTGTATTATAAATGATAAGAATAATTGTAATAAACGTAACAATGATAATTGTAATACTGTTAAATGTACAACTGTTAACCTGTGCAAGTCGCACCCCATGTTAAACTTCCCTCAGGATTACCAGCAAGAAAGTGAGCCCAGCACGATGTCGGCACCTTTTCCAGCAGCCATCACACAAGACATCCAGGTGGACGCGACCAATTCGGTAAAGGCAATAATCAAACCCCCTAACTGAGGGTCAGGTGAGGTCGTGTCCACAGGTACGTACGGTGTTATATATCACGCACAAACAAATGTACCTCATATTGTAGAACCAACACAAGATGATGTAATTGAATTTAACCCTGTCAGGGTGATCACAGTCCCCAATGGGAAGACTGACGCTCAGGGAATCATTCCCGTCAAGGACAGTGCAATGCACCGTCCCTGGTCTCGGACAGAATTAAGGTCAATTATGTCTGAATTTCCTGATCCTAGGAAAGATCTAGTTGCATGTCAAAGGTTTATTAAAGAACTAGGAAACTCCACAAAACCCACCAACAAAGATTGGCGGACAGTGCTGAGGGCAGGTTTGCCCTCCAGTGTTGACCCTGCGAAATTTATTGCTGATTGTAAAATAGACACAGAAGTACCTCAAACGGAGGAACACAATCAGGAATGTATTAAGCAGATCAACCGACAGTTAGAAGTATATTTCCCAGCCATTGTCGAGTGGAACAAAATCTTCTCCATAAGACAAAACGAAGGGGAAAGTACTTCTAATTATTTCCACCGGGCATTGCAGGACATGACTAGGTATACAGGTATAGAAAACATCGAAACAAGTGCACCGCACAGAGAAGTAGCAGTATTTGTGTTAATGGATGGTTTAAAGGAAGTGTTGAGAGCAAGGATACAGACCACCAATCCATACTGGAGAAATAACTCAGTGACTGCATTAAGAAAGTCCGCTGTTGGGCATGAGCAAAACATCAGCAAGCACAGGGAAACACAGAGACGTAAGGAGCCTCAGATCCCTGTGGGTAAGTCCAAGGTGATAAGGTGTTATAATTGCCAGAAGGAAGGTCATTATGCAAGAGATTGTAGATCAAGAAATTTACAGAAGGTATATCAACCCCCTAGACAACAACATAACCATGGTATCCAAGGAATCAGGGAAGTACAGGGAAAGCGGTTGATGGTGATGAGCATCCAAGCGTTTGAGGACGCATCAAATCAACCAAGACCTCAGGTCACTGGCACTTGGAGGAAGCCCAGGGCTTGTTATCTTTGTAAAAGAGAAGGGCATCATGCCAGCAACTGTAACAGCCCACATAAAGTCAGACCCCCTAGACAAGAACACGAGCAGAGTTACGACACTCGGAAGTATAATCAGGTATCACACATGTCAAATTTTGGTCCACACATATAATTTATGATTAGGAAAGTTGATCATTAACCTTGATAAAGCCTGAGGTAACAGTTAATAAATTGGGAGGTCATTCCTTGAAGACACAGGAATGACCGGGTAAAAATTTGTAATGTATCTGTAAAATGTTTCTTTTTCCCCATCTCTGACGTTCACCACAACAGCTCCAACATCACCTGACTACCTGACCTTTTCAGAAGTCTACCAAACCCCAGTATGACCTACCAGCATCGATGTATCCTGGCCAGATACAAAGGGTAGAGTATGGAAATACTGGTGGGAGAGACTATGCAAAGATACCATTGGACATGTAGATGTGACAGCCTGATGGTGAACGGAAGATCTGACAATGTTTGTTTTTTTCCCCTGAAAATGTTTTTTTTTCCTGTTGTTGTTTATTGTTGGTTTATGTAACATATATATATGAATTGTTCTCTCTCTCTCTTTTGTTTTTTTTCCTTCTTTCTCATGTTCTCATACTTTACAGATGGTATGTCCCACATCAGTTGGATAAATGGTAATGCGAGATTTTTGCTCCTTACAGAGAGATCGCTGAGCTAGAAGGAATATTGTATCACCAGAATGTTTAGAAGACTGAGAGACAGCACCTTTGAGATGACAACAGAACAAGAAGAACAACAAGACTAGAGAACTAATTATCGTAACAAGTTTCTCTCCCCCTCAAACTGTTTTTCTGTACCCCCATTACAAATTTCCCCTTTCTCCTCCTGCAAGATGGACTCGCCTCAAGAGACTGTGATCCGTGTTTTCATGTTGACCCTGATGTTGACCAGAGCAGTCTGTTTCGGTGAGAGTACCAGTGAGGTCGAGAAAGGATCCAGAAAGGTTCTGATGACAGAGATGGAGGCGTAGATTTCCAAGAACAACATAATCACCAAGCAAAGGCGAGTATCAGAAAACGATCTGGTAGCATTGACCATAGAAGGAATTGTGAAGGATTGTTAGCTGAAGAAAATTGCATCTGTAGGCATTGTGATAACTTAGCTGAGGATGGGTGCATCAAGAAATGTCAGTCCAGTTTTAACATTAACATGGACCGGCATCCATTGGGTGACTATCACTCATTAGTGGGAAAGGTGTTAAACCAAACAGATTGTTGGGTATGCTCTCAAGTACCTCAAGGCCATAGAAAATCAGGACTAGGACCATTTCCTTTAACGATAGGGGAGGTACTTGAGTTAAGTGGTGGGAGGCCGGTGGACAAGAGGATTAATATCTCTAGTCCTCCTAGTTTGAAGCTCCACCAATATCATGTGGATAGGTCCATAGTGTGTTTTAACATTTCCAATCCCCGAAAGCCGGGAAATTGGGAAGTGTCATGGAATAACAAAACCATGACCTTTTCATATAGAGCCGATAGAATGCCTACAGATACAGAGCTTATAAGCCACAGTGGAAAATATTTCCGATATAGGTATACCCTAGGAAGTAGGACAATGAGAGTTGGAGAAGTATCACCAGGATACTGTGCACATATCATACAACCGGATACGTGTACTAGACAGATGGGAGAATTAGGGTTAGGAGAGTTCACATGGAAAATGTGTAACATGGTTTTGACATATTCAGTCCCATATGTTCTCCCCGATGATGCATATTTCATATGCGGGAGAAAGGCGTATGAGTGGCTTGCCCCAAACTCAGAGAGATTATGTTATATTGGAAAGGTACCGCCTGAAGTAATGACTGTATCGCATAACAAAATTGATTTGATTTACGACCCAACCACTGAGACCACGCTGTGATAAAATATGATTCCACGATCCGTTTCTTTCACCCGTTTCTCCTTTGTTTTTCTCCAAGGTACAAAGACTCGCTTGGAAGAAGGATTTGAAGACCACATTTATACAAAGATTTTTTCATGGACTATGTTGCCGGCCCCCAATATCCCTAGTGACTTTAATGAAAACGCTAGCCCAGAATTTTAGTGATTTAAAATTTTATGGACATTGAAACGGCTTTGCTCGCATTATAGCAAAAGCCCAAAGAGACTACAGTCAACATGTACATCGAGACAAGACACAAGACAAGACCTCAATCAACAAATGTATATTAAACTCACATAGTTTATGACTGCATTTACCATAATTGCTTCTTATCTTCATTTCTACAACCTTCAGGTAATGACACACATAGTCGATAGGGAATATAGGCACAGATATCAGCACTCACATATCCCCCCATTCATGTATCATCAACTAAAATGTGCTCCCCCATTTTGTTGCAACCACAAGCCGAAAAGAGCTCGGTAAAGTTTGACAGCCCATCCACAGACCCGTAATAAGGGATAAGAAGGAATTCAAATGTATACTTCGCAATACCTCGAAGCTTGATTTAAAACACGTACGGCACGATGATACATGACCCCTCAAACATGGATTTATACACACATGCTACTACTATCTCACTAGGTCATACCTTTTTCCCACCTTCTTCTCTTCTCCCTTACCCAATCATAGAAATGTATTTACATATGACATATATTTTTCTCTTTTTGAACTGTTTAAAGGAAGTGGCAGTTATTGGTGACTGCCAAAGGGTGGACTGTCAAAGTCAGAAAAATATCACGCTGCACGTTGCCATATAATCACCTCATGCGCTTGACCGCTGCACATGCACTTTCACTGGCGTGCGTGCACATACTCGCAAATGCGTGACGGCGCCTCTACGGGAGTGCACTCGAGCGCATGGTATGTGCACTTACGGTAGAGTTTGTGTGCGTCTAGCGAGCGACTCAATCGCTCCTTAATAAATCCATATAGCAGGTTTTATAGGTAATGTTCCCCTTAGTGATAACTGTAAGTTTGTTTAATGTGACTTGTTCACGGACTTGGGAATCCCTCTTTACGTGGTACAAAGGGTCTGATTAAGGTAGAACAGTTGTGTCTGGCACCTAACCGAAGAGTATTTTAATAGCAACAATCCGGTGTTGGTTAGGTAAAGATTAATCGCTCCTGCATATAGTTATGGCCATTAGTAGTTTCTGGACATTTCTTATATTTGCAGTTCATTATCCATGCGGCGGGAATCCGGCGATTCCCTCCCACCTGAGCTGTTTGTAATAGTCACAGCCCACCTGTTCAAACTAACCTATGACCTTTTGTTATAATGCGAGGAGACATTCCTGTGTCCAATGAACAATGAGATTATAGGTCCCTTTGTAGTATGCTGTATGCAGTGTATATAAGATCAGCCAGCCTGGACAGCTCAGTCTCTCTCACTCCACAAACGGTTTTCATATTGACTAACTCGGAGCTGGTACCAGGACAAGCGCAGCGATCATTCCCAGTGTGTGTAAGTAATTCTCTGTAATCATCTCGCTCTTTGTTTGTATTGGCCACATTCTCTCTCTCTCTCTGTTTAGTATAAGATTGTAACGTTATTGTATATTTCTGTCTAGATAATCTGTTAGAATTATATGTTAGTTTGTAGTGTATGACTTGTGAACTGTTTACCTTTTTCGATATAACTTAAAAGCTTGTTAGTAAAGGTGTTGGAACCTTAGCACGGTATGGTGTGTTCATTACATTGCAGTGGGTAATAGGAGCGTCTCGATCGCTCAAACAGCTTTAGTGTTAACCAGGTTAAGCAGCGTTATATCGCTACAGTGTTTCAGAACAAGGTTTACAGCATAAGAGTATCCTTTCTGTGTGTTACATTCAAGGTTTACTGATTATCATCTTGTGAGCGTCTGCGCCGCTCGTGATCTCCTCGTGGTCTCGAGCGTCTGCTACGCCGGTAGCGTAGCATTACGGTAGTCGCTCGCCTATAGCGTGCTCGACACCAAGCGTAAGCTGTGAGCGAGCGTGCCGCATGTGCGTCTCGATCACGGCCGAGCGTATGCTACGCTAAGTGCTTACCCTTACGGTACCCCATACGCCAATTGCGTACTGAGTCTCTTACCCATGTAGTAAAGGTTATAAGGTAATCAAAATCAGCATTATCACTGGGATTCCCCCATTTGCTACAAAACAATCATCCCCTCTCTATATGTCGTTCTCTCTATCAAGAGATCTTTGAGGTCTTTGCAATTATGGAATACTGCACAGGATCCGACATCATATGCACAGTAATGTGTAAGTCTAACTCCAGTCTGAACATCAATGAGTTTTGGGAGATATAAACATAATGAGATAATTCACAGTCAGTGTCCCGATGTGGACGTTTCCTGGGGGAAGGGAATGTCACTTCCTGGCACATAGCCTATAACTATATGGACAAGTCAGAAGGTACTGGACAGCACTGATACACTTCCCTTACCTACCATCCCACTGCCAGGCCCTAAGTGTCGGCCCAGGCACTTTAAGCTATGATAACTGGAACATGAGTCGTTGTTATAGGTTATAGAACAGTTAGGATCTTATTGGCTGTTACAGGCTATAGATCAGATACAGTCTGCTTGTAACAGTTCCTCCAATCTGACCGGTAGTTACAGGTAATAGAATAGTTAGAATCTGTTTGGTTGCTCTAGGTAACAGAACAGTTAAAATCTGATTGGCTGTAACAGGTTATATAGCAGAATATGATTGGTCGCTATAAATTATACAATAGTTCTAATCTCATTGGTTGTTACAGGCAATATAATCTGTCTGGTTGCTATGCGTAACAGAACAGTTAGAAACTGGTTACTAAAGGTTATATACACGTAGCACAGTTAAAATCTGATTGGCTGCTCGGGGATAGTTAGTATTAATGAGTACCTGGGGTATATTACACACACACACACACACACACACACACACATATATATACATACAGTATATGTATATATATATATATGTATATATATATATACAGTATATATATATATATATGTAACTCTGTATTATTGACTGAAAGGGATGATATGTTTATTGTTAAATTATAGCATATAAGTATAGTATAGCTGATGTATTGATGTTTTGTGTTTTTTTTTTTTATAATAACATATATAAGTTTCTTTAATGTGGTGACGATTGGGCATGAGGGAATGTCAGAGACTATTCTGGAAGCCCTCGCGGAAGCCCTCGCGCCGATGGAAGTGTGTCAGGGTAACGGATCCAGTGAGAGCGAGACAGTGTGAGGGAGCTCGAGCCGGGCGGTGGGGAGCGAGAGACGAAAAGAAGGGAGTGAGGATCGGCTGCGAGAGAGGAGAGGAGAGAGCACGGAGAGCTACGCATGGGAAAACGGAGCCGAGAGGCTGGTCCGGAACCACCGCCTTACTATTTTCCCCCCAAAGACACTCACCATTAGAGGAGGGAACCGAGGACCGTGTGGTGGTCGGGTCCCGGAGAGCGGATGGTCTCGGTATCTGACCCCGCTTGAGGGGGCGGCTGCCATTGACGGGTCACAGAAATGAGAGTCCTGGCTGGGCGGCACTGAGAGAAAGCTCCGGCCGGATCCGCCTATAGGGAGGTGATCAACCCTCCTAGAACAGTGACTGAGGGAGGCTATAAACAGAGGAAGGAGGCAGTAACCTACTATCAGATTCCAATGAGCCGGAATGACAGAGCCAAGACCGCCTTAATTTGCCCGATTGGATTCTTTGAGTTTCTAAAGATGCCCCAAGGCATAAAAGGAGCCCCCGCTACTTTTCAAAGAACCATGGAAAAGACCGTCGGGGACATGTGCTACCGGGAGGTATTGGTGTACCTTGATGACATCATAGTTTTCGGAAAAGATCTAGAAGAGCACAATGAAAGGTTACTTAAAGTACTCGATCGACTTCAGGCACGTGGGCTAAAATTGTCCATTGAAAAATGTAAGCTCTGTCGGTCTTCTGTCAAATATTTGGGGCATATAGTGAGCAGGCAAGGCATATCCACGGATCCGGAAAAAGTGGTGACTGTTAAGAACTGGCCACGACCTGAAAACCTGAAAGATCTAAGATCCTTTCTAGGATTCTGTGGTTATTATCGTAAATTTGTGCCACAGTATGCGGTAGTTGCCAAACCTTTGACTGAATTGACTCGAGGGTATCCTCCTGTTAATCAACGATCATGCCCTACAAGGGAGGATAGGGAACACCAGTATTATAAGCCTCGAGAACCATTTGGCGAAAGGTGGACAGCATCGTGTGAGGAAGCGTTTAACCAGCTAAAAGATAGTCTCACTAAATCCCCTGTATTGGCCTATGTACAACCAGACTTACCTTATGAGGTCCACATAGATGCTTCCTTTGAGGGCCTAGGGGGGGTGTTGTATCAGTTACATGGGAAACATTTATGCCCCATCGCTTATATTAGTCGAGGATTGTCAACCAGTGAACGAAATTATCCGGTACATAAGTTGGAGTTTTTGGCTCTTAAATGGGCTGTGAGTGAAAAATTCCACGATTACTTATATGGAGTGCAATTTACTGTACACACGGATAACAACCCATTGACTTATATACAATCATCTGCAAAATTGGACTGTACTGGCCATCGGTGGCTGGCTGCTCTGACTAACTATGAATTTACTATCAAATATCGTCCCGGGGCCAAAAATCATGATGCTGATGCTCTATCCTGGTTATCTCATGAAGATGGCGATGTAAAGGAGGATGAGTGGATCGAAGTGCCTGCAGCCTCGGTTAAGGGGTTATGCCAACATATAAGTATTAACCGACATCACGAACCAGCTGCCATTTTGTCCACTGGAGCGTCTGCTGCGGCCATTCCCCCCTCCTACTGTTGGTTAAGTCGTATGGAATTGGAGGGTTTAGATATGATAACTCCGGAGCAGATGGCTAGATCCCAACGAGAGGATCAAGATATAGTTGCTGTGTTGAGACTGGTAGAGAATCCCCATCTTCCCGTGGTGTGGTCGCAAATGTCACCAGTCTCCAAAATATTATGGCGACAACGTCCTAAGTTGAGGATCGTGAAAGAAGTGTTATATAGAACTGTTAGGAAGAATGACGGAAGACTTAACTTGCAGTTGATTTTGCCTACGCGGTATAGACAGATGGTACTGAATTCCTTACATGATCAGCATGGCCATTTGGGATACGATAAGACTCAGGGATTAGTGGCTGATCGTTTTTTTCTGGCCTTTTATGAACAAAGAAATTGAGAAATATTGTCGGACGTGCGGTAATTGTATCCTGAGGAAAACACTACCTATCCACCGGGCTGCTCCTTTAGTGAACATCAGTAGCTCGGGGCCGATGGAGTTAGTATGCATAGACTTTTTAACTTTGGAAGGACCTGAAGGACCAGATAGTCACCTATTGGTGGTAACTGATCACTTTACACGTTATGCTCAAGCTTATCTAACATCCAATCAAAGAGCAGGGACAGTTGCACACACTTTATGGGAAAAGTTTTTTGTCCATTATGGACTACCAGCAAGGATTCACTCCGATCAAGGAAGAGAGTTCGAAAGCCGGTTAATTAAAGAGTTGTGTAAATGCTGTGGAATTCAAAAATCTCGGACCACACCATACCATCCTCAAGGTGATCCCCAACCTGAGCGATTTAACAGGACACTGTTAAATATGCTTGGTACTCTCGGAACCCAGAGGAAATATCAGTGGAAAAGATATGTATCTACTTTAGTGCACGCATATAATTGCACCAGAAATGAGACTACCGGATTTACACCGTATTACCTCATGTTTGGCCGTGAAGCTCGGCTGCCTGTAGATGTTTGCTTAGGGACACAGGTTAATTATTCTGTCGGATCCTCACACTCTCAGTACATTAAACAACTACGACAACAGCTGAAAGATTCTTATCAAATAGCAAAAGCTGCATCGAAGCACATGGGAGAAAAGAATAAGACACACTTCGACCGTGGCTTAAAGGAACAGTGTTTGCAGCCAGGGGACCGTGTACTAATACAATTGTTAGGAGTGCCCAAGAAAAAAAAATTAAGTAATAGATGGAGAAGTGAGCCATATGTGGTAGTGAAAAAATTACCTAATATTCCTGCTTATCAATTGGCACGGGCTGATGGGCAGGGAGCAGTAGTAACATATCATAGGCAGCCTTTGCTCCCCATTGGTCAAGATATACGGTGGGGGGAGGATGTTGGAAGTGACATTCCTCCGAGTGATCGAGGTGGTTTCAAAGGGATGAACATTGCTCAGGGTGATGGAAGTATCTTGGCTACAGAGAATAGTGACAATATGGATGAATATTCTTCAGGATGTTATTATCAAGACCAAGAATGTTTACGGGAGGAGTGTGTTTCGGAGCAGAAGCATCAACAACCTGAAGTGATTGATTCTACTTTTACGGGGGAAGTGGATGAGGGAAGTTGGGGAGTAAGGGAAGCTTCTGAGTTGTTCGATGTCCCTCAAGGAAGATTAGAGGTAGTGCCTGAAGTACTACTTAGTTCACCTAGACCACAAAGAGTTCGGAAGCCCCCAAGAATTTTAACTTATGAGCAATTGGGCACACCCACGGAAGTTCCTTTGGTAATACACCCTCAGTTGATAATGTCATGGCCGTATTTTGGTTATCGTGTGGGCAATTAAGAGATGGTCCAGTATCGTTATTAAGCATGGTGATGGTCACTCCTTTCAGAAGTGCCCAACCCCAGGGGGAGAATGTAACTCTGTATTATTGACTGAAAGGGATGATATGTTTATTGTTAAATTATAGCATATAAGTATAGTATAGCTGATGTATTGATGTTTTGTGTTTTTTTTTTTATAATAACATGTATAAGTTTCTTTAATGTGGTGACGATTGGGCATGAGGGAATGTCAGAGACTATTCTGGAAGCCCTCGCGGAAGCCCTCGCGCCGATGGAAGTGTGTCAGGGTAACGGATCCAGTGAGAGCGAGACAGTGTGAGGGAGCTCGAGCCGGGCGGTGGGGAGCGAGAGACGAAAAGAAGGGAGTGAGGATCGGCTGCGAGAGAGGAGAGGAGAGAACACGGAGAGCTACGCATGGGAAAACGGAGCCGGGAGGCTGGTCCGGAACCACCGCCTTACTATTTTCTCCCCAAAGACACTCACCATTAGAGGAGGGAACCAAGGACCGTGTGGTGGTCGGGTCCCGGAGAGCGGATGGTCTCGGTATCTGACCCCGCTTGAGGGGGCGGCTGCCATTGACGGGTCACAGAAATGAGAGTCCTGGCTGGGCGGCACTGAGAGAAAGCTCCGGCCGGATCCGCCTATAGGGAGGTGATCAACCCTCCTAGAACAGTGACTGAGGGAGGCAATAAACAGAGGAAGGAGGCAGTAACCTTCTCCCCATATAAGGTAAAAGGGAGTAGATTTTCCTATACTCGGCAAGAGAAGGGCCTCTCACGGAAGGGAGTTTAATACCTCACATAGTGCAGAGGCACACTACCGAAGGGGATTTTTTGCAATTACCTTCCCCTACTGCAGGTAATCAGCACTGCAGGGTGTTGGATGAATATAATAAAGTCAAGTGACAGTCAGAGGTGCAAAGGGACAATAATATTTGGCTTTGCATAGTTTAGAATCTCGTCAGGGAATTACTTCAGTCAGATTTTGTCCCCCCAAGATGAACTTAACTCAGCGACAGATTCAGCTTGGCGTGTCGTTAGTATATCAGTGGTCCGCTCCGGGAGCCTAGCCTCCTCTATTTCCTTGAGAAAACCGCCCCGGTTACTTACTGACACTAGAGTAAAACCAAGCTAAATACCTTCAGTTTCCTCAGACACATGTCAGAAATATTAGCACAAGCCAGTGCAGCAGACTCACGACAAATAATTGGAAGCAAATGTATCTCCGTTAATTCCGGCTCCATTTCAGTGTCTAACATTGCTTAATTTTTGGATGTATTTAGCTTTGTACTCTATTTTAAAGTGGCAGGACCCGGAATCCGGAATCAGGGAAGTGGCCGCTGGGAGAAGGAAGCACCACCGGAGCATTATCCTGCAGAGCAGCCCTGGAGGGAGGAGCGGTCCAACGGAGGTCTGCTTTCCACATAGCGCCAGGCTATTAATTGTGAGTAACTGCTGGGAGGCCGCCCAGTAGGGGGAGGACAATAGAGCTACCACCTTTTCAGTATCAGTGTCTGCCAGCCTAGCAGCTCCGACACAGGGAGAGAGACTTATAGTGTTGAGAGGAGAGTGCACCGCCCCACCGGGACACTGCCTTACTGAGGATAAGCTTATAATCGGTATCAGAAGTAGAGCCGATTCAACCGTTACCCATGTCAATCCCACATGGCATATAGTAGATCACACGTCACCCTCTGAGTGATCACTGTATAGATACTATGACTAACATTTAGTTATAGATTATCAAATCTGAGGAGCCACATCGCTGGAGGTAGGCCATGCAAGTGAGCCTCATCTACTAAATTGTTGCACTATCTACCCCGATAGGGGTCCTACAAACTTATAGCTATATACTGTAAACTGATTAGCTTCCCGTGTAGGAGAAATGCACTGTTGAACTTATTCACCTTTATTTTGTTGCTATGCATTATTTGGAGTGTAGAGTATAGTGGATACACTAACCCGGGACCTCACACAGAGGATCTGCAGTACCGGTGGAGCAATACTGGTAATAGCCAAGAGCATCGAAGAGACAAGTAATATTGATTACACTGCATGTGCCATATCTCTTATGGAGACCATAGGATATATATATATAAGAATTTCACCACTTTATGGAAACTATATAACCAGTGGGATATATAATTATCATCGTCATCCCAACGCACTCAGCTACTATTTAGCATATTCTCCAGGGCCCCAACGTGTGCACCAACGAACCATTCGAGGGTAGGGAACATAATAATAATAAGTGTAGCACTGGCACACCCATAACTGTTATATGTACTCTTTTGGGGTCCCCGGGTTTTTTTCATGGATAACAGGTTTCCAAGGTTTTTTTTTGTATTGCATGCAGATATTATTGTATACACATAGAGTATATCAGTATTGAAATGTTTATAGTGATATATTTATAACTGTGAACAAACAAAATATAAGTACTAAAATTGGTTGGTTGTGTGGTATTCCTATTTACTGAACTTACCTGTAGCTAGGGATTCCGGAGAAGCTCACTGGTACCTGTCTGGAAGACAAAATAGAAGAACATAGGTAATGCTAAAGTGAACGTATATATACTGTACTACTCTTACGGTATACCAAAATTAGTAACATTTCATCCTAAGGGCTTTCCCAAGCTAGCCCACCTCAAACCTGCTTGGGTGGAGGCACACTTTAGTCGTAATTAGTGGTAACCTTACTTCCCCAAGGGAGTAACGAGTAGGGAGGGGTTACATATATATATACAGTATATATATATATATATATATATATATATATATATATAGATCCACAATAAGGATGCACTCACCAGGGACTTTGTCTTATGCAAACAGTTCCATAGAAACTTTCATTACTCACAACACCTGCATCATAACATGGTCAGTCTGACCATAACATGCAGACTGACCATGTTATGATGCAGGTGTTGTGAGTAATGAAAGTTTCTATGGGACTGTTTGCATAAGATAAAGTCCCTGGTGAGTGCTTCCTTATTGTGGATCTACATTTGTTTCTACTCATTGGAAAGGAGGAGTACCTGGTCTGCACCCCAGGCAGATGCTTTAAGTAAAGAGTGTGTGCCAACCTAATCATGGATTGTATATATATATATATATAGAGATATATATATATATATATATATATATAGATATATATATATATATAACGGGGTGAAATAGGCGGCACTCAGCAGACTGAGAACAAACGTAGTTACTTTATTGGCAACGGGCCGACATGTTTCGGAGAAGACCTCTCCGTCCTCAGGGCCAGACAAACATACAGAATGTGCACAACAGACATATAAAGCATGAAACCCCCACCGTTAACAACCCTAACCATACTCACCTGCTCCATGGCGCACCCGCCCGCCAGCCGTCCCGATCCACTTCCGCGCCTCGCAACCGCGACGTCACGGATGCGCCGCGTCGCAGGGGAGCTCCATGGAAACCGGAGCATAAACAAGTCATGTCCCCGGTACCAACTGAAAAGACATATATATAACATTAGTAAACTGGATCTAATAACAACAAAACAAACATGATAAAAACACCTGAAGCAGGGGCTGGGAATAAACTCTTACGTGACCCGGCTACATGAAATTGTATATCTATAAAACCTGTGACTATCAATCAAGGTTCACTACTGATCTTAATAGTCCCATGTCTAACAAAAAGTCCCGATTAGAGGACTAAACGTCATTACATGGAGCTTATTAACAAATAAACATACATCAGTATAATGTACATGCTTCATCTCTTGTATCTGTTATAAGAAACATTGAAGTCCAGGGATGCTTTAGGTGCCTGGGGTGTGCCACCTGTAATACCCTTATTACAAGGGCTACATTTAATCACCCCCACACAGGTCGGAAAATTAAAATCAAACATAGGCTAACTTGCACCACGACACATGTGGTGTATCTCCTTACCTGTCCATGTGGTCTTGCCTATATTGGCAAGACCATAAGACAATTTAGGGAACGCATGGCCCTACACCGTAGTGCTATTAAAAAAGCTCATGAAAAGGGCCATAGCGAACAGCCATTTGCTCGTCACTGCATGGAAGCCAAACATGGAGTGTCTAGCATTAGGGCCATTCTTATAGATCATGTCCCCAAGTCCTTGCGAGGTGGTAACAGGGATAGGCTCCTATTACAGAAGGAGTCCAGGTGGATTTATACCCTGGGGACCATTTTCCCCAAGGATCTAAATGAGAACCTAGGACTTCAATGTTTCTTATAACAGATACAAGAGATGAAGCATGTACATTATACTGATTTACAGAGCCGGCCCTAACCAATATGATTCCCTAGGCAAGATTTTGGCTGGTGCACCCTAGCACCACCGCTAGTTCCGCCTCTGACCCTGCACCCCTTTCCCAACACCATCATCCCCCACCCATAGCAGTCCTTTTTTTTTTTTCCTACCCCCTGTAATTTAAATAACAGTGTGCAAATTCGGCGCACAGCCCAAAAAGGTATGTGTTTTTGCTGGCAAGGGGCATGGCCACACAATAGTACCCCCAATTCAATTTATGCCTCACAGTAGTGCAACTGTATTCACAATTTATAATGCGATAGTGTCCCTTATTCACATTACATCACACAGTAGTACCACTTTACCTTATATATGTTACTCCTCACAGTAGTGCCCCTCATTTACATAACATCATACTGAATTGCTCCTTATTCACATTACACCACACCATATTGTTCTTTATTCTCATTACACCACACCATATTGCTCCTTATTCACATTACACCACAACACATTGCTCTTTATTCATATTAGACCACACAGTAGTGCCCTTTTTATACGTTACACCACACAGTAGAGCACCTTATACACATAATGCCACACATTGGTAATGCATTTATACACATAATACCACACAGTAATGCCCCTTACACATATGACACACATTATTAATGTCCTTAAAAACATAATGCGCCTTACACATTATGCCAACCCTTATTAATGCCCTTATACACATAATTTCCCTTACACATATGCCACACATTGTTAATGCCCTTGTACACGTAATGACATACATAAAGTCCCTTACATATATGCCACACATTATTAGTGCCCTTATACACATAATGACACACATAGTACCCCTTACACATATGTTACACATTATTAATGCCCTTATACACGTAATGACACATATAGTTCCTGGCGTGAGTCAACTGGCAGCTCTGCTAATGTCGGGTGCCTACTTTTTTATGAAAATGCTTCTTATTTGCATTGCTATGTGGCTAGGATGCGCAAGCAGCTTCTGCTGATTAAAGGGCTATGCAGCATGCCTATATACTGTGTGCGACTGTGGCTGTATCTGCATATGAAATGCTACACACAGAATATAGGCATGCTGCATATAATTTTAATCAGCAGAAGCTGCTTGTGCCCCTAGGCATACCAGATGCCCTAGGCAATTGCCTAGTTTGCCTATGCCTAGGGCCGGCTCTGCTGATGTATATTTATTTGTTAATAAGCTCCATGTAATGACGTTTAGTCCTCTAATCGGGACTTTTTGTTAGACATGGGACTATTAAGATCAGTAGTGAACCTTGATTGATAGTCACAGGTTTTATAGATATACAATTTCATGTAGCCGGGTCACGTAAGAGTTTATTCCCAGCCCCTGCTTCAGGTGTTTTTATCATGTTTGTTTTGTTGTTATTAGATCCAGTTTACTAATGTTATATATATATGTCTTTTCAGTTGGTACCGGGGACATGACTTGTTTATGCTCCGGTTTCCATGGAGCTCCCTTGCGACGCGGCGCATCCGTGACGTCGCGGTTGTGAGACGCGGAAGTGGATCGGGACGGCTGGCGGGCGGGTGCGCCGTGGAGCAGGTGAGTATGGTTAGGGTTGTTAACGGTGGGGGTTTCATGCTTTATATGTCTGTTGTGCACATTCTGTATGTTTGTCTGGCCCTGAGGACGGAGAGGTCTTCTCCAAAACATGTCGGCCCGTTGCCAATAAAGTAACTACGTTTGTTCTCAGTCTGCTGAGTGCCGCCTATTTCACCCCGTTATATGATGGGAAGCGCTTTTCCATGAGGAGGGCACCACAGCATTTTACAACACTACATTAGAGTGCCGGACAACGCATTGGATTCTATATATATATATATATATATATATATATATATATAAAATAGTACCATCATTGTTGCTGTCCACAGGGCACATAAGAGCATGGCACATTCTCCAGGAGGTGCGTAGAACTTCTGACGTGCTTTGGTGTAAGTTGTTTGGTTTTGGAATGAGGCATTTTGCAGGGATGGTGCCAGCTAGTATTTTCTCATCCAATAAGTCCTATAAAAGTGATTATTTATATAGTGATTTATTCTCAAGCAGGCACCAAACTGAATGATTCAATACAGAAATAAGTATAATCCCTGTTTACTAGGCTCTATGTGTACTTAATGATATTTATGCAACCAGCATCTTACCTGGGCTGCACCAGTTACAGTCCTACCCTTACACAGGAGTATTGACCAATGTTTGCTGCACACAGTGTTCTGTTCTGCTAGAGGAACACACTGAATGTTCCCATCACTGGCTGAGCAGTTCATGGCTCTAGCTTAGCGGTTAGCACACAGCAAACACTCTGTGTATTCCTGTGTGTACATATAAAGCAAACACTACAACCTTGACATCTCTGTTGGGCCTGGCAGGATAGTGGTGTCATCCATTTAAAGGGATTTTTCACTTACACTTTAATTCCCATTTACATTACAATGGATAATCTTCATTTACGGTTCATTGTTGTTACAGAATTCATCAGAGACCATGATGTGAGATAGAGGGGGCAATCGCTGGGCATCCAGTTCCAGTGGCAAATGCAGGATTCCTAGAGGAGGGTTTCCAAATACAATCCACAATCTCCCGCTCTGCAGAGCATTGGAGCAAGTGTGGGAGTCTGGGGGAGAGACATTGGTGTATCTATAATGGGTGCAGTGAGTACGGTGCACACGGGCTCCTGGGTCCAGAGAGGGCCCCACACCGCACACACTGCTACCATTTCTTGTATGCTTACCTTTCTGGTATCCGTGTGTGGGCCCCCTCCTCTCCCGTAGCTGGCAGCGCCCTGTTGGCACTCTGAGCCAGAGTCTACAGTGCATTCGCAGGTCTCCGAAAAAATGGCCGCCGCGCCATTTTTCCAGAGACCTGAGCATGCGCTGTAGACTCTGGCACTGTGCCAGAGTCTCTAGTGCTCAGAGCGCTAACAGCGGCGCTGCCGGCTTCAAGGGAGGAGGAGGCCCACACACGGAGACTGCACACGGGTCTCCTTCTCTCTAAATACGCCCCTGGGGAGCGGTAAAAGAACCTAGTATTATTTATTAACCCTGGACATTAATGTAAACATTGGACTTTTTATATACTGGATGCTGTATGGAATACAGTATTAATATTTAACTAGGGTATAGGCTGTCTCAAACATTTTAAATAAAATTAATTAGATAAGTGGTCAGGAAAAGGTTAAACATACCATATAAATAAATAAATACACAAACATAACAGAACCAGTACTGCACTTTCGAAGCATTCTCCCACCTCATGGTAAGGCACCTGTCTCTTCTTCCTGGTAGCTACTCTCTGGTCCAGTGCACTTATTGAGGACTTAGATCCACACACACAGCAAACTTGGTTGAAGAAGCTGCTAGCACTCTATCCATTAAACTGTATGATGTGGCTGCAGCTCTAGTAGTTGTATTATATACCATTGCTACTGCTGTCATAA
Organism: Pseudophryne corroboree; assembly: GCF_028390025.1. Classification (NCBI taxonomy): domain Eukaryota; kingdom Metazoa; phylum Chordata; class Amphibia; order Anura; family Myobatrachidae; genus Pseudophryne; species Pseudophryne corroboree. The sequence goes on along the minus strand of NC_086453.1, from coordinate 325,605,974 downwards.
GATGAGCCACATGCCAAGAGGAGGGAGGTTTCCATGCAACCGGAAACCCCCCCTGCGTTTGCCTATGACTGTTCTCCTCTGCTTATTAATATGATGAATGCAGACACTTGCCAATCCACGCAGCTGGTGGTCAGCCCCACACTAACCCCCTCTCTTTAACCACTCCTGCAGAGAGACCCCAATACTACTGCCATTAGGCAGAAGACAGGTTAAATTGTTAGGCCAGAATCCAGTCCCAGCAGCAGCTGGCAATAATGGGCATAAACCATAACTGAGAACCGGAGAAGCAAGGACCCAATGTCATCAGCACTGGGGCAGAGACGACTAACCCCAAGTTCCAGCACTCAGGGGGTACAGACCCTCAGAAGTGTCTCTTGCTGTTTCTTTGGGCTGGGGGGTGAGATATTTAAAACCTCTGACCTGCAAAACTCATCCTCTTCCGTGTCAGGTTGCAACTGTGTAATTAACAAGTACTAAAATTTGTATTTAATTGGAGATAATGTTACACTTTAGGAGAGATGACATAAGGTTAATATTACCATACCATGTCCCTTTGCACTATAATGCACATGTAGGGGATCATGTAGAGGTGGATGTATATCTGTTTTGTACTGTATGTGAGGTGTGCATTTCTGTATTGCACATATATACTGTATACATAAGACTGTATACATACAAATCGGTGCACAGATTGGGGCACACTTACAGTACTCTGACTTCTAACGCCTGGAGAGACACACAAGGGAATAGAAGTAGCAGATATGCATGTGCTGATTAAGTAAAGATGTGTTGCTGCAATTGTCTCTTATGTACTGTAGATCTGATCCAGACACAGATATGCTTGAAAGCAGCAGAAAAGTACAAAAATACTCCAACATAATCCAAATGCAAACAATGTCCTTTCTGGCTCAGGTTCTCCCAATTGAATAGTCAGTACCACTGCTTTGAAACAGAATCAGAATCAGCTTTATTGGCCAGGTATACTTGCGTATACTAGGAATTTGTCTTTGGTTTGGTATACAACAGCCAAGCAGGTAACAGATAAGCAGGTGGGAGGGGGGGGGGGGGGAGTAAAGTCAGACAGATAGCATACCGTAGGGACACAAGTGAGTTACATGTACGTCTAGTCAGTCAATGTTCAGGAGTTCAGCAGGCGGACCACTTGGGGGAAAAAACTTTTGTGGCTTCAGGTGGACCCGGCGGGTACGGCCCAGTAACGCCTGCCTGAAGGAAGCAAGTTAAACATGCTGTGGACGGGGTGTAGCTGGTCCTTTACTATCTTCGTTGCCCACTTTTTAGCTCTGGACAGGTACAGGTCCTAGACTGAGGGAACGTCGGCCCAGATCTTCTCTGCGGTTCTGACCACCTTTTGGAGCCTGCATCTGTCCCTTGCGCTGGTGGATCCGTACCATACCAGTATCTAGATGCACAGTACCGACTCCACAATCACGTAGTAGAAGAGAAGCAGAAGCTTCTGTGGGATGTTGAAGTTCATTAGTTGCCTGAGGAAGAACAACTGCTGCTGCGCTTTCCTGACAGTGGCATCAGCGTTGGACCCCCATTTAAGGTCCCTGGAGATTGTGGTCCCTAGGATCTTGAAGGAGTCCACTAGCGATACCACACTGTCAGCAATTGTTATTGGAGGTGCACTAGCGACTTCTTCCTGAAGTCCACTATCATCTCGACAGTTTTGAGGGGGTTGAGCGCAAGGTTGTTGTGGCTGCACCACTGGGCCAACCGGTCTACTTCCCTTCTATAGGCTGATTCGTCCCCGTCCTTGATGAGGCCGATGATGGTGGTGTCATCAGTGAATTTGATGATCTTTACTGATTGCGCCTTTGAGGTGCAGTCATTTATGTACACAGAGAAGAGCAGGGCTGAGAGGACATAGCCCTCAAGGGCCCCTGTACTAATGGACCGCGCTTGAGAGGAGAATTCCCCCGCTTTCACCACCTGTGTCCTATCTGTCAGGAAATCTACTATCCAGGAACAGGTAGCTACAGAGACCCCTAGCCAAAGTAATTTGGGGTAGAGGATGCTGGGCACGATTGTATTGAAGTCCGAGCTGAAATTGACAAACAGGACCCTCACGTAGGTACCGAGAATATCTAGGTGCTGTAGAATATAGCGCAGGCCCAGGTTGACTGCATCCTCAACACACCAATTTGATCAATAGGCGAACTGTAGGGGGTCCAGTTGGGGACCAGTCACAGTTTTGAGGTGAATCGAACAAGACGCTCAAACGTTTTCATGACCACAGACATCAGTGCTATCGGCTTGTAGTCGTTCAGGTTCATGATAGAGGGTTTCATGGGAACCGGGATAATAGTGGACCTTTTGAGGCAGGAAGGGACTTTCTGTAGCTCCAGCGATTCGTTGTAGATCAGCTCGTCTGCTAGATCTTGGTGCATGGTGGTGGACTTCAATGTTTTCTTGTAGTTGGTTATGGATTGCATTCCCCTCCATACAGATACGGGGTCATTGGTGGAGAGATCGTTTGTCAGCTTGTCCGAGAACCACTTTTTTGCTAGCCTGATTTCTTTAGTCAGAGAGTTCCTAGTTTGGTTGTATAGTGCTCTGTTACCGCTGCTATAGGCCTCCTCTTTGGCCTGATGAACTTGCCTGAGCTGGGCGCTGAACCAGGGCTTGTTGTTGTTGTAAATGGGGTAAGTCTTGGTAGGTACACACATGTCCTCACAGTAGCTGATGTAGGATGTGACAGTGTCTGTCAGGTCATTCAGGTCAGTTGCCAGGGCTTTGAAGACCCCCCTATTCCGTGCAGTCGAAGCAGACCTGGAGCTTCATCTTAGCCTCGTTGGTCCATTTCTTAACAGTCTTGATGACAGCCTTAACCACTCTCAGCTTCTGTGTATGGGTAGGGAGTAGGTGGACAAGGCAGTGGTCAGATAGGCTGAGTGCAGAACGCGGGATAGACCAGAAGGCAGACTTGAGTGTAGTGTAGCAGTTGTCAAGGGTGCGCCCTTCCCTAGTGGGACATGTGACTTGTTGTTTCTACTTGGGTAGCTCCTTGCTCAGGTTAGTTCTGTTGACGTTGCCCAGCACTATAAGCAGAGAGTCTGGGTGTTTTTTTTCTAAGTCGCATATGCATACGGACAGGTGGTGCAGGGCTTCATTCGCGCAGGCAAGGGGGGGATGTACACTCCCACAAGGACAATTGAGGCAAATTCCCTGGGGGAATAGAAGGGGTTGCAGTTGATACTTAGCATCTCCAGGTGAGTGCTACAGTACGTGATTTGCCTAGGATTGTGGTGCACCCCCTGTCATTGATGCAGAAGCAGATGCCACCACCCTTCATTTTTCCTTTATTAAAGATTCATGGTATGGCATCAATACAACATGTCTTGATCATCTGGTACAACATGTGATAGACTGCTTAAACTTTGTTACGCATTTCATGGGACTGCTGCCTACTTCTTACGACAATTTATGCCTATTGTTTTCTGATTATCCTATTGCTGGAATCAGGATGAACACGCTTTTTATCCTTGCAGAGTGCCAGCTTGTTCTGTGCTGGGGATTTTTAGCAGATCTTTATTCTGTCTGAAGAAACAGGCATAAGTCCTGTGAAACGCGTAACAAAGTTAATTAATGCATCAGCGAGTTTTTTCAAACTTGGATTGGAATAATCCATTAGACACTGTGTTACAAAGCTTGAGTTTGACTAAGAAAGCCATCTCAATGATTTACAACTGTATACACCAGGTATATCTGCCGGACAACTCTTCTAAATATCTTAATTCATGGCTCTCTCAATCATCCTAATGTGTCAGCAAATAATTGACTTCGTTCCCACTACAAATCATGCACATTATTACCTTATTCCCCATACATCACCATGTTCCTGAACATTCTACATAGAGCATATCTATCCCCGAATAGAAAAATTTTAATGGGAGATTCTTCAAATTCACGTTTTTATAAATGCGGTGCCCCTTCCGCTGACTTGTTCCATTGTCTTTGGGCTTGCCCAATAATTCGTGGCTTTTGGCTTTAGGTTAGAAACTACTCCACCACTAAGTTGGTCAATTATATCCCTTTAACGCCTGATTGGGCCCTGTTTGGTATGTTACCCTCTGACATTCGGATTACACAAGGTGGGAAATGCCTTTTATTGGCGATCAGTGCAGCAGCCTGTAAGACTATATTGCAGACCTGGTTGTAACCTTCCCAGCCTTCTCTTTCACTCTTTAAGTCCAAATTACACTACTTATTCAGAATGCAGTGGGTGGAGGTTATTTTAGACAGGGAAGCCAAAACAGAGAAATTTTTCTTGATGCGGAAGTCGTACATAGCCACTCTATCGACTCCATTGAAAACGCAAATCCATAACAGCTTGAAAAATTCATCTTAGTACATGCTACAACTAGCAGCCAACGATCTTCCTATTCAACTCTAAAATTCTCCTGAAAAGATAAATTGAGATAGTTATAATCATCTAATGTGTATTCCTGCTTTTTTTTCACTCTGGGGGGCGGTGGTGGTGGTGGTGGTGGGGGGGGGGGGGGGGGGGCGATGGCCTGATAACACATCAGTTTAATTGCACTCAAATTAACTGTTTATATGTGTTGTTTTGAAATAATATGCACTCAACATGTTTTTGTGACAATTGATCGACTTATTGTACTATTGCAATTTGTACATTATATTACTGATTGTCAAATACAGGTTGAGTATCCTGTACCATGTTCTATAACAATTGCAATGTTATTTATTACATCGCTTGTAAAATTGACGTACGATGCTTCAATAAAAAACTTTAAAAAAATAATAATTAATGCATCAGCTATGCAGAACATGCCCGCCTCTGCTGTCGCACCATTAGCCCAATTCCAGTGGGTGTGGGTTCAAAAGTATACTTGTTGCATTGTGGCTTCCAAAGCCATCAATGCAAATATGTTGTAGGTTATGTTAAATACACTCTGCTAGAAAGTGTAGCTATGGCAATTAAAAAACAAAAGTTCATTAACAGTGGGAACAATTGACAAAAATTATAATTTCGGTCTCCTGTATTAGCAAAACAAAATTGGCATCGTTTATCTCAGATGTGCCTACAGTATATTGAATCCAGAGTATCAACAGATAGACTAATGGGAACACATGCATAATCCCACAGTACACAGGTGGCCTCTGCATTTTTTTTTTAACCCTACGTCTACTGAAGAAAAATGGCAGCCACCGAAAGGGCTTTGATCTTCACACCGTGTGCCACTTAAACAGGACTACAGCTCCTGATATTGTAACTAATTACAACTACACACAGTCCATTATATAGAGGTGAAGCACAGATGGACATTGGTGTAAACACAGTCTGAGGAAGCTGGAAGCTTGCCAGTGAGACGCGTCACAAAAGATTATGTGCACCTTACTCTGAAGAGGCTTATGTGAGCTGATGTCTACCTATCCATATTATGTTTGATGAAACTCTAATAAATTCAAGTCAATGAAGTGATAAAGATTTGTCAATTGTTTAGGACATGCTCCATAAATCCTTTTAATTGGACTTTTATAAGAGGTCTTTGGATTCCTCTTCCTGTTGGCAGCAAACACTAACAATCAATAGAATAGTTTCGCAAGTGAGTGGGCGCGAATCACCTTTCACCAAGCTGGAGTCTACTGTGCCGCCTGAAAGGATGAGGCCGGCATGGAGTCTGCACACGGGCCCTCTTCTCTCTTAGACCTCTCCTGCCAAGATTTAGGAGCACTGGGGAAGCATGACAATGGTTCCTGTTGAGAATTGGTCCGAGGTGAATGAAACCTTTTTCTCATACGTCCTAGAGGATGCTGGGGACTCCAAAAGGACCATGGCGTATAGACGGATCCGCAGGAGCTTGGGTACACTATAAAGACTTAAACTGGGTGTGAACTGGCTCCTCCCCCTATGCCCCTCCTCCAGACCTCAGTTAGACTTTGTGCCCAGGAGTGATGGGACACACACTAGGGGAGCTCTCCTGAGTTTCTCTGAAAGACTTGATGTTAGGTTTTTTATTTTCAGGTAGACCTGCTGGCTACAGGCTTCCTGCAGCGTGGGAGTGAGGGGAGAGAAGCAGACCTACTTCTTCTTAGTTCAAGGGCTCTGCTTCTCGGCTACTGGACACCATTAGCTCCAGAGGGTTCGATCACTTGGTGCGCCTAGCTGCTTGTTCCCGGAGCCACGCCGTCAACCCCATCACAAAGCCAGAAGAAAGAAGCCGGGTGAGTATGTGAAGAACAGAAGACTTCAGACGGCAGAAGACTTCAGTAACGGAGGTACAGCGGTCGCGCTGCGCTCCATGCTCCCACACACCAACAGCACTCTCAGGGTGCAGGGCGCTGGGGGGGGGGAGCGCCCTGGGCAGCAGGTTACTGTTTTCTGGAACAGGCTGGCAGTGAAAGTTTTTTTTCGGTGCCTTAGCACCGTGTCTCATACCCCCGCCAGCAACAGCGCGCTACGCGCCTTTGATCTCCCGCCGCCGGCTTCCACGGGTGCTGGGCGCCGGGGGGGAGCGCCCTGGGCAGCAAGGTAAGCGCTGTATGGTAGTGAGGGGCCGGGGCTCCGTGTCCCGGACCCGCCGGCGGCTTCTAGCGCACTACGCGCCACTTCCTCCAGCGCCGCCGGCTTCCATGGGTGCAGGGCGCTGGGGGGGGGGGGGGGGGAGGCCCTGAGCGGCAGTTACTGAGCAGGGAGAAGAGGGGCAACCATTCCCCGGACGCCGCGGCCGTTACCCCCGCCATTTACAGCCTGCGGGCGCGCTGCGCGCCGGGGCGCCTACATGCTGAAGGGCTTGCTTGGGTGCGGGGCGCACGGGGCGCCCTGAGCAGCATTAGTTTCATGTGATATAGTGTATTTACACTATATATGGGCCAGATCTGTATATCTGGGATATAAGGAGCTATAGCGCGCCGAGGACGGCGGGGCTTAGCTCTCACACAAACAAGGTCAGCGCCATTTTTTTTTCCTGTCCCCGCCAAGATGTATGTATTGCACAAACAAGGGGGGGCACTGTGTTTTAGTGTTGTATACTCATATATAACACTAGTTGACTTAGGATTGGGCATGCAATCATTCTTGTGTGTAGTTTTTGTGTGCTCCCTGTCAAAAATACCTAGTTTAGTACACTTGTATCGACGGGCGTAAGTGTTCGGTTAAATACACATATGGGTTCACTGTCAGCATCGCCGACGCACGTGGGTACTTGCTACAAATAAGAAGTATATGTTTATGGGGGACACGATGGTATGTGGGTGACCCTGTCGGCACCAACTGTTGTCACCGGGGGTAACTGGACATGCTGTATATGACTTATACCTGTGTATATAAAGTTGAACGTTACTTCCCTCAGACCCATTGGGGTCGCAAGACGGTAATTTTCCCTGGTTACTAATCCCTGCTGTCGACGAATACTGGGGTTTTCTGTCGACTATAACAATTCCTGGTAGATCCACAACTGGGGCTTTTTCAGTACATGGTCATACACGCTCGGACCACATTAATGTCACTGGGGACCAGAAGGCTCAGGACAATCTGATTATATATATAGTTTATATATATTTAGGATATGTGGCTATATGTGTATTGTAATATATATATTCATATGATGTTTCTGATGAATACTGGTGTAATAGTATTCCTTCTCATGTGCTGATCACTCTGTTGATAAAGCTCTAGGTCGGCTGTGACTCACACCCTCTCCGGAAGTCCGAAGGGTTATTCTCTTTCCGCCACGGATGGACTATGGTGAAAGTCAACGACTGGTCGACACGGGGCCCTGTCTCAATGGATTGTATACAGAAAAGCTAAGTGATATGATTATTTTTTCTATGCTGTGGGTTTTTTGCATTGCAGACACATGAGGGAGTGTTTGTGTTTGGTAGGTCATTAAATAGATTTACCCTAAAGAGAGAAGGGTGGTTCCTTATGTTGGATCCTCTCTATAATTTTGCGGCAGACTGTCGTATGTATACAGGTAGTGTGGATGTACAGTATATCTGATTACCTGATGTATATCCATGAATGCTGTAATAATGGTATTCTATCATGTACTCGTCGCTGTTGATTAAGCTCTAGATTGGCCGTGACGAGTTGGTTTTCGATCCTCTCAAGGAGTCCGAATATTATTCTCTTCACAATGCGGAGAGAAAATTATGACAGTCAACCCCTGGTCGACGCAGAGCCCGGTCACAAAGGATCATACACAGGCAGCTAAGTAAAATTTTATTTGTATACGTTGACCAAATTTGCACTGTATGCACATGAGGGAGTGTTGTATTCGGGTAGGCATCCGATAGAATTACCCTACCCAGAGTGGGTAGGCCTGCCTATGTTGATTCTACCTTATAACATTACAACAGGCTGCCACGTGACAGCAGGAGATGTCACCGGAAAAATGCTGAGGATGTCTCCGGGCAATCTCGGCGGATACCTCTAGTAAGTCTAACTTCGTGTGTTAGCCTCCTTCACAACGGTTGGTGACGCATTCTTTTGTGGGATGCTGTCGTTTTAACCGGTTCGATACCGTTCTTTTTTCCTTTTCTGTGCAGACAGTGGAAAGTGACACGGTAAGAGTTCGGCAGCCTTGTTAGGTTCGCAGTAGTGGATGTCATTTTCTGTTTCCTCCACATCCACCACTAGTCACTGAGTCTTTCGGGCTGGTCCCCACTCCGGTGGGCACTCGTCTACTAATTTTCAGTTGGTCCGGGAATAGACTAGGACCTGTGGGTTATTTATAGAATCCAAAGGGGAACATTCTGAGTTGCGGTTGTTTCTCCTTACTGTTTTTCTAATAGTTCTTGCCGTTCCACGATGGAAGGGAAGATAGTACGCGACGCCATACAGAGGTGCGTCAGGATCAGGAGATTGTCCGGTTGTCCCTGTATAAAGGTGCACATCGTTGTTTCTCTCTGACTGTTCTTCGACACGGGGATTGCCTGTTGGATCGGCTTTACTGTGACGCTTCATCATTGTGTTCCGTTCCTAAACCGGTTGGGTGCGGCCTGAGAGGCCTTTTTTGGTGAACGGGTCTATTGCTAGAGTGACTTTCAAGAGACCAGTTGGAAATGTGGTCCGGGTCTCACCTGCACATGCACCTGAATATAATCATAACGGCCAGGACATCGTTCCTGTGGTGTCAGCTCGGTTCTCTCCCTCTAGAGGGATGAAGGTTCGGTTTCTGGGTGTAGATCCTGGTGTCCGTGCATACAGATCTCCGAGACGGGGGAGCAGTACTTGCAAGGGACGTGTTTCCAGGGGATAAGGTCAAGTTGGAAAGCTTGTCTGCTATAAGCTTTCTTAAATTAAGAATTAGTTTCGACAACCGTATTCTTCGTGTTCTGCTCGAGTTAGTTCTGCTAAACAACTTGTCAGCAGTGGCGTAAGTAAGCCACTGTGGCGGAGCAAGGAGAAGAGCGGCAATGGCAGAAGATGCACAGTTTTGCCATTGGGTGGAAAGTCTGGTAAATGCTATATTAGCAGTCTTCGTTCCGGAGGTGAACGACTGAGAACTGGATTTCATCTGCTGACGCGATCTCCATCCTGGGAGAAATTCAGTCGTCATCGAGAAGTTTTCACAAACGTTACAAGTCTTTGAGGAATGTCACAATTGGATTTGTTGGCGTCTCGCCTCAACGAGAGGCCTCAGGGATATTGTTCCAGGTCAAGGGACGCTCGGGCTATGGCAGTGGATGCCCTCGTGTCACCGTGGGTGTTTTTAGTCGGTCTATGTGGTCTCTCCGCTTTCACTTTTTCTGAAGGTGATAAACGGGAGATGAAAAAAAAAAAAAAAAGGTTCAGGCGATCCTCTTGGATCCGGTCTGGCCAAGGAGGGTTTGCTATCCGGTTTTTCATGATTTACTCACAGAAGATGCCTGCCCTCTTCCTCTACGTGAGGATCTGTTACAACAAGATCAGGGCGTGTTTCCAGACTTACCGCAGCTGCGTCTGACGTCGTGGCGGTTGAATGCCATATCCTAAGCTGAAAGGGTGTTCCTAGTGTAGTCATTTCCTCAATTCTTCAGACTAAGAAGAAGTAACGGCTAAGCTTTACCACAGTAGTTGGCGTAACTATGGTTTTTGGTGTGTATCCAGGAAGGCTTATGGAAGACTTTCAGCTAGGTCGTTCTTATCCATACTTTACAAACCGATGTGGATGCAAGCTTAAAGTTGGGCTCCATTTCTGTGCAGTGTAGCCTAATAACTTCTTTACAAAAATTTCTCTCTTGGAAATTGGTCGTGCTCTTGGCTTTGACATCCGCAAGGCGGGTATCGGAAGTGGTGGTTTTGTCTCACAAGTGCCTTGTTTGATTTTTCATGTGGATAGAGAGGACTTGAGAACTCTGTTAGTAGTTCTGCCAAGGGTGGTTTCTGGGTTTCGCAGAAATCGGTCTATTTTGATGCCGGTGGTTACTTAGGCATTAGCTGATTCAATTTCTCTCGATGTAGCCAGGGACTTGAATAGTTTGGTCACCAGTTTGGCCCAGTTTGGAGAACCAGAGGTTCTGTTTGTCTGGTATGTTCCCAGCATGGTTTGGGTGACTGTGTTATGCAGTCTGTTACAGGCTGGATCTGTGATGCTATTTGGCATGTTCGTTCTACGGCTGGATTGCCGTCACCGAGGTCGGTGGAGGCCCATTCTACTGGGAAGATGGGCTCTTCTTGGGCGGATGCCCGTGGAGTCTCTGCGGTTCTACTTTGCCGAGTGGATATTTGGTCGGGTTCAAACGCTTTTGATATGCTCTACAAGTTTGATACCCTGCCTGAGGGGGACCTTTTGTTTGCTCAATCGGTGCTGCAGAGTCATCCGCACTCTCCCTCCCGTTCTGGAGCTTTAGTATAGACCCCATGGTCCTTTTGGAGTCCCCAGCATCCTCTAGGACGTATGAGAAAATAGGATTTTAGTACCTACCAGTAAATCCTTTTCTCTTAGTCCGTAGAGGATGCTGGGCGCCCGTCCCAGTGCGTACTGTGTCTGCAGTTGTTGCTTTTGGTTACACTCTAGTGGTGTTTCTTCTCTGTCAGACTGTTGCTGACGTTGTTCATGCCATGGCATGCGGTGTCTTACTATTGGTTGTGGTGACACACAGGTTGTGTTACATAGTCTCTCAGCGTGTGGCTGTGTATTTTTCATGCCGTAGGCTGGTTTTCTATTGAATGCCAGGTTCTGCGGTATGTTCGTGGTATGAGCTGGTATGACACTCCCCGTGTTATAAATTCTTTCCTCGAAATGTCCATCTCTCCTGGGCACAGTTTTCTAACTGAGGTCTGCAGGAGGGGCATAGAGGGAGGAGCCAGTTCACACCCAGTTTAAGTCTTTATAGTGTGCCCAAGCTTCTGCGGATCCGTCTATACCCCGTGGTCCTTTTGGAGTCCCCAGCATCCTCTACGGACTAAGAGAAAAGGATTTACCGGTAGGTACTAAAGTCCTATTTTTTGCTCTTCCGGTTACCAACTTCTTTTTCAAAAGCTATAACATATACAATATAACATACACAAATAGGATGTCATCCGAACAGTCCAGTTTACTACCGCAGTACAAGAAATATACTGGTTGGTTAATTTCTTCCAGCCACACCCTCATCATTTTCTAAAGTGCTTTGAGTACTATTGGGAAAAAGGCACCACATCAATAACTGTTATTATCAGTATTATTAATTACAGGTAGAAACATGATTTGTCGTGCTATGGGTTGCTAGTACCATGCCAGATATATGGGCCAGTAGTTTCAGTATTATGATTACATTTCATAAAATCTTAATTAACCTAATGGGCGGGATGTAATGACCCCAAATTCGTGGCCATGCGGGATGCTGACTTTTTTTAAAGGAGCAATCACTTACATGGCATGGTTTTGCCTTGTAAGTGATTGCCCCTTTTAAAAAATTGTCTGAGTTCAGCCAGTATCCTGCACGGCCGGTCGCCGAACTCGGGGTCACTACATCCGGCCTATTAGCACAGTGTATTTATGCAAATATCTCCAGGATTTCACATCTGGGAAAGGCAAGATAAGGCATCGGTTTGGGGAAGCTTGATAAATATGGAATTAAAAAGAAAAGAAAAAACAATCTTGCAGGTGTATGCAACTAGCATGCTCTTACAATTACCCATGATGTCTAACGTGCATAGGGAAAACCACTGTATGACTGTAGATGTTTGTCAAGGGTGGTCTTCAGTTTGCCAGCTGTTGGGATCCCGGCGCACAGTATAATGGTGCCGGAATCCCGACACCCGGCATACCAACACCTTTTCTACCTCTTGGGGGTAAACGACCCCCCTGGAGGGAGAATAGATAGCGTGGCGCGCGTAGCACACCACCGTGCCCACAGCGTGGCGAATGCAGCGAGCCCGCAAGGAGCTCATTTGTGCTTGCCCAGCTGTCGGTATGCCGGCGGTCGGGATTCCGGCGCCGGTATGCTGGCCGCCGGCAGCCCGTCTGCCGCCGTACCATACTACACCCGGTTCTCAAATATGCTAGGTCCAAAAGGGATGTGGTCATGTGACCGCCAATCAGGATCCCGGCGGTCATCATGCCGACGCTGGGATCCCGAGCGATCAAAGGCCCGACAGTCGGCATGACAAGTAACAGGGACTATTTCCACTTGTGGATCTCCACAACACCCGTAGAGTGGGTATAGAACCTGGGGCGGGTGCAGCGAGCCACTGAGCCTGCAAGGCGCTCTGTTGCGCTCCCCCCCCCCCTCCCCCGACAGCATTCTGGGATCCTGGGGTCGCAGCCCCAACCCGTTCAAAAAGACTCCAAAAACACTGTATGCAGTATATCTGTGGTAGCAGGTTTACGCAAGACATTTTGCACATTCAGCTCCTAGCCGTTTACGCCGAAGAATTTCTTGGTAATTGTGAGGTATTGTGAAGGAATAAATATGTGCCAGATGAGCAAATGATTGTGTCAATACTACGCCGATAGTGGCATTGCAGCAAACTAAAGGGCATCCAACTTTAAAGAGCAAATATTAAACTGTTTGCAGAACTGACCAGGTAATTTCTTTTAAAATACACGAAAGTGTCACATTGGGTTAAAATGACTGATAAAAGCAAGATAATGGTTCGCCGGGTTACGGTTTCACAATAATAGCTGGAAGTCGCACGTCACAAGCTAGCACCATGTACAGGTCACAGATGTCAGTATTCTTTCGCATGATGTTATCTGAAGTTCATTGGAATATAGAGGTGGATGGCAGGGGGAACATATAGGTCTGTAAGACCCATAAGCTGTAAGGCTCTATAATGTATAATTATATAGTTGAGGTGATATATCAGCTAAACTATGTAATTATGTTATAAAAAGCAAGCACAATAAACATTGCAGGTTCATTTCCTCAAAATGTGTTCTATGTTCCTGATACAAACCTTGCCGTCTGCCCATCAATTCTAATTCCCCCTTTATACTGTACTAGATATTTTTAAATAGTTACCTCCCTCTATTGATCTGAAATGAGTGGCTTCACACAGATCAAACTCCTCTGAAGTGTTGGGCTCCCACTACAAAGCGTCCCATGTAGAGTCATACTGGGGCTAAAAATTGTCCTAATTATTTTGTACGTCCAAGGCCATTGGTGCGTGACCACACATTGCGGGGGGGGGGGACCATGCTATACCCATCTAAGCATGCTGGCAGAGCGCTGGAAGGGGTAGCTAATGGCAGGACCAACCAGCTAAGATATTTACCCTTTTGGCATTTACCAGATGGCAAGTCCAGCTGTGGGCCCTTGAGGACAACAGGATACTAGCTGCTCTACTGGCCCCATCTCCTTATCTCCTCATTGCATGGCCTTAGCATGATACTACTGGTGACCATCAACAGCCAGAACTGGCATGACCATAAAATCGGGATGTGGTACTCGTATGGGGCTCAGCCTGTAGCCTACTTGTGTTGGAAACCAGTAGAATCATAGATCACTACAGCCCCTATGAGGGTAGCCTGTGGGAGGAGCTCCCATATCACAGAAAAAGGTGTGGAACATTTTCCACTATAAAGGTAGGATTATACTCTTAGCTCAAGTTGTTGTTTTTTCTATTCCTTCTGTGTCCTGTCGAAGTCAAAAATATTACATACAGAAAACATACAAACTCCACACATTATGAGTCGCTGTGCGTACGAATACACGCAGCGTGCACAGCGATATATGGTAGCATACGCATTCACACAGACAAGCCACAAGGATATATTCAACACATATTTCTTACCACACATAAATGAAACATGTCAAGCACTAGACATTTTAATGTTTTAAATTATATAATGGAGTATAACATCATGTATATGTATTAATGGAACGGAACAAGATAAACATGTCATGCTTGGTGTCAAAATGATCAAGGGAATGAGTGTGTTGGTTTGATACCTGTGGTTAGATTGTAGCACATTGCAATGAGCAGTTATGATTAAATGTATGAAAGCTAAAGTCACTCTTATTAGAACAAAGAACTTCCTGGAAGACAGCATGTGTGCAGAAAGGAACCAGTGGCTAACCCCTGTAATTACACCATCATATTGGACATTACTTGCATATGAACTGACCAATAACACATCATGAATGAGAAAGTTCCCTCCCCTGGACCAATAACAGAAGACTCAGTCCCAGACCTGTACTCCCCCAATATACACAGTGTATAGCTAATTGCAGACACACAAGAAGTTCTGTTTGCTGGTTGCTGGTAGTTGCTGTTTTTGCTGAGAGAGAGAGAGACACACAGAGAGAGATAGAGAGAGAGATGGAGCGGAGTGTGCATTGAGGGAAATGGTAATTGTATGCTGGTTGTAACTGTAATGGATTCTTTTGTAACCATCTGCTTTTTGTGTAACTGTAAAATTATAACTGAATGATATATACTGTACATGTGATATATTGTATACATATCCTTTTAATATCAAATATATACATCACTGAGCATTGGAACGCAGACGATGTGTGCGAGTGCTTGTTTTCTCTTAAGGGCTGTAGTGTTTGCGACGTACAGCGCACTTTTATCTTATATGGTAATAAGATGTGCCTTGCATCCGCAACATATATTAATGCTGGCATTTTAAATATTTATTAGAAATTATCTGAACTTCTCAGTTGGGGGCTGTGTCAGGGATATCACATACTTAATGATGCACTGTACAGACGCCGCAGTGGTCTACCAGCTAACGATGGACGCATCTTGATGCTGCTGAACCACATGCCATTTATTTTTTTGTGTTATCAGTAAGGCGCTGATATGAAATTCAGGGGACAATATATTTCTCACAATATTGGAAATGCTACAGCGTATTTTATTCTTGCAAAACAAGGTTCAAATAAGTCATATTGTGTTTGATTCAGATTGGATTGTTTATCTGTTAAGGTTATTTAAAGAGCATTTAAAGGTTGGTGCATAGGTATGATATAGCTGTGTTAGCATGCTGAGGCCTATTCGCATACTGCTAACGCAGGCCTAAAAGTAACAAATTTCTGGTGCCTGTAAAATTTGTGATTTATTTGTGACAAAAGAGCTAGCCACATGGTCTGTCCGCCATTTTGTCCATGCACATGGCTTGGAAAAGGGGGAGGAGCAGTGGCCATTTTAGGAAGGTCACTCTATCCACCTAGCTAACAGCTGACTTTCAGTCTGGTTAAAACACTCAGTTTCCTTTGTCACAAATAAACAATATATATGTACAAATCCAACACCATTTAAAAGCAACTGATGAATTTATTTAACCCATGCCACAGTTAATTACAAATAGTTTTAATTGGGCCTAGTGAGAGTTAATAGTGAGATGAATACTCGATGTAAGAATTACACACAGATATAAAAAAGTTTTTTTTCTTCTTTCCCAGGATTTGTTAACCCTCTACTAGGGTAGGATAGGCATTGAAATGTTAATGAACCTGTTCAACCACTGGAACAAGCAGGCGAACAATCTGTTGATATGCAAATTAGAGGCACTGAAGGGGTGAGGGGTTTCATAGAAGTGTAGAGTCAAGTGGTGTGTATGTGTATATATATATATATATATATTATATATATATTATTATATAAAATGGGTATTTATATCAGCGTATGTTCTGCATTATAGCTATCCAGTCTGAATCATAGCATTTAAATGATAGTCAATAGTCATTATAGATCTGCATAGAATCGGATACGTTTATTTGTTATACATTTTGTGTATTTGTTTAAGTGGGTAAATTGTAAAACACACACAAAATGCAGTTCCGGCCTAAAAGTTTAGGTGAGCACTCAAAGGAGGATTAACCGTGTGGGCGACTTCCAGCGGGTGTGAGGAACAAAGGTGTATTGTGTAATGAACAGTAGAATTTTGCTTACATTGATCGTGATAAGTGTTGAATATTCAGTTGCGAACACACAGTGTACACGTGGTATGGTAAAAGTACGTGAGGTAAGTGTACGGAAACGTGCACGTGGTGCGAGAAAGCGCACAGTTGCGTGCTTACGCAAGGTTGCGTGAAGTAGCGAGCGCAAGTTTTACCACACAATAGGAATACATTTAAACGGTGGGATAAAAGATTTGTAGTTATACAATAGCAAGTAACTATCCGATTTTTAAAGCAGATTACTATAATATTTTGTTTAAAGTGTACTACCTCTGGAACAAGCTATCAATCAAAGGGAGTGATATTTTTCTGTACAGAAAACCTTGTGTATTAGCGTGAGTTGAAAATAGGTGTGGATGTATTGAACCCTGGAGAAACTGGGATCCCGTGGAAGACGCTGAGTTAGCAGAGGCTCAGCGGCGTGAAAGGGTCGCAACCTTACGTATTCACTAGTAGGCACGTACTAAAACGTGTAGAGGAGCATGATAGATTGGGGCACGTACTGTGTGAAAACGTGCAGAGGTTTTTTTTTTTAGTGTTACGCTCCGGCTGTGGAGCGCAGCTTGTGAATTAGACTCCTCTGATCATAGGGCATATAGATAAAAAGTATCTATAGGCCATGCGATTGGACCGCACGTCTGTGCGTCATCATACGCGCTGTGTGGAGCATACGCAGACGTGATTTGTGTAAAGTAGAAGGAATTTTTCGCTGGCTCTCTCTCAGGAAATATTCCGGGTGGAAGTCCATAGGAAGGCTTGGTGACGTTTCCCAGGCGGAATTCCTGTGGAAAGAAACCCCAAAGATCAGGCTGATTTTTAACCTCCACTGAAAAAGGTGGTGTATTGATTTATTGCTGTTAATACATCAATACTTACAGTGAAGAAGGGCCTGGTAGGGATCCTCAATGGGTACGCGGGGAATCACTATTGGAGTGAGTCGTGGTACTGCCAGCGGAGAAGGAGTTGGTGAGAGAACTCGGAGGACTTTCACCATTTGCTCATCTTGTTCATTTGGGGATCGTGTCAAAAGTCCGCGATGGGAGCCAAGTGCACAAGCGAGAAACGTTCGGCAGCCAGGGTTCAGGCTGGAGAGCTGAGGCCAAGAGGGTCCGCTCGGTATTGAGGCATGTACTGTGTGTAAAATGTGCGGAGGTGATAATGTGTGGAAAGTACAGTATGGTGCACACGGAAAGACTTTTTGTGACGAATGGGTGCGAATGACAGTGGATGATAGGGCATCATATCCTAGAGTTTCTGGGTTTGATCCTGAGGTATTGCAGGTAGTATGTGTAACCAAAGTCACGTAAGACAAGAACGAAAACATAATAATCGTTTGAACTTGTAGCAACAATAAATAAGTAGAAAAAAGTGAAAGCAAGTATACCGCCATATGTGGATGTGGAAGCAGTTACA
Organism: Pseudophryne corroboree; assembly: GCF_028390025.1. Taxonomy (NCBI): domain Eukaryota; kingdom Metazoa; phylum Chordata; class Amphibia; order Anura; family Myobatrachidae; genus Pseudophryne; species Pseudophryne corroboree. The sequence continues at coordinate 325,588,250 of NC_086453.1, read as the reverse complement.
GCCAGCATACAAACTACAGAAAATAATAAAAAAAAAAAAAATATGAAAAATATGAATGTAACTAATGTGTAAATATGTACTAATGAATGTCAAAGTTTTATTTAGGAGGAGAAGGCGACCTGACTGGTTTCAGCCATTTCTCATGCACTCAAAGGAGTATCCAACCGGTAAAAGAGGAGCAGTAGCCTGCAGGGGAAGTGGCTGAGACCAGTGGAACTGGTAAGTATGGAGTCATTCAAGTACATATATAGTAAAACCCAAAAATAAAATAAAAACCAAGAAAGTAATGTCATTAATGTAGAATATCCTGTCCGCACATTAGTATTTCCCAGTAGGAAATTGGACAGAGATAGGGTAACCCCCAGGTATTCTTTTTAGTTACCACATAAGAAGTATTCATTTCTAGTAATGCCCCTAGTCAAGATAAGCTTTGAAATGTTTGTTGGACCATGTACAGACCCTTAATACGGGATGAGAAGGATTGAATGAATACTTCGCATGACCTAGAAGCTTGTTGTTGTTGTTTTTTTTTCTTTTTTCAGTACTAGAAAATTCTCCGTCAGGATAAGATCACTGGTAAACACTAATCCGGCAAATGGGAAGAACTAGAGAAGTGCAACATTACCCTTTGACAAGACCTGCTGAAGTTACGATTGGGCCTCTATGATGCTAAACCCTTTCCTTTTTTTTTCCTAGCAGCAGTGGCCCCTGACTAACTTAATCGACAGAGATTTTGTTATGTAAATTGAAATGTGAAATACATATATTGTACTCCCACTCAGGAAGTACAAGGTCTGTTAGATACTCCTCAAAGACTAATGTTGCATTCCACTGTTCTAGATTCATGTCCATCACAGGTAGAGGAAATTATCTCACAGATATTGGGTTCCCTATGAATTTAGGATGGACAGGACACTGGATTGATGGCTTAGGTAGTCCCAGTAGTGACACAGCAAGCACAAGCTTTAAGGGGGGTAGACCAAGTATTTAAGAATCGATTCCCCGTAGTGCCCAATCCAGTTGTCATTTTAATAAAATCCTCTCCACCTCTACAAACTTATCTGTCACCAACCTCTTCTGTTTCTCCACAGTTTCCTCTTCATCTTTTGCGTTCACACAGGGTGGTACAATACATGGACCCGATTCTCCCAAGGTTTCAGTGACAGCCTGAGTATTTTCTCCCAAGCCCTACAGGACTGTTAACAGTCCCTTCAGCCTGAGAATGGGTCGGTGCTGATACAATATGTTGATGACTTGTTCATGTGCACTGATTCATTTGAGTCGTCCTTGGCAGATACGAAGCAGTTTCTGTTTCGTCTCTTCCAAACAGGACACCAGGTCTCAAGGGATAAACTACAGTTGTGTAGGACAAGGGTCAAATACCTGGGACGTAGTACTGGTACATGATTTGACAGTTCATACACCACATGCCGTATTGGTCCTTCAAAGTTCTGCCCGAACCCAGTATGTCTCACCATCACGATGACACCAGTATATTACTGCAGTGTGCCTTGTCATGCACAAAGGGTGGAGCATGAGAATAGTGGTGAAGGAAAATTTTGTATAAACACTGATATGTATGATGGTATGGAATATCTGAATCAGACCTTTACTATGAGACCAGACATAAGTGACAGCCCGTTGGTGAACGCAGACCTGATATTTTCTTCTTCTTTTTCTCCTCTAGAGATGTTTTTTTCTTTTTTTTTTGAGTGATGCTCATGGTACTCTACATTGCAACACACAACAGTTAAATTAAGATGCAAATTTGTGTTCCTTACAGGAAAAGGAGGTCTGGAAGGCGAAGGGGTATGGTCAGGAGTCATTAGGACTCTAGAGAGATGGACAAGGTAAGCCAGTGGCCCCCAGGACGTATCTCCCAGGCCTAGCTGAGGCAGCACATCGTCTGACTCACCTAGGGTAAGGAAGGTATGTGCAAATTGGTAAGAGCTTACTGGCGTGCACCAGGGTTCTCTTCTCAGGCAAGCAGGAAAGCAATGACCTGTCTAACTTGCATGAGGAAGAACATTTGGTAAGGTAGTACTGACAGAACCATTCCATATCCCTCCTGCAGATGGACCTATTTCAGGTAACACAAATCGACTTCCTACAGTTAACACCCTGTAGGAATTTGAATTATGTATTGGTGTGCACTGATGTTTTCTCAAACTGGGTAGAGGCATTTCCTGCCACCACAGATGCTGCTGTGACCAATAACAGAAGACTCAGTCCCAGACCTGTACTCCCCCAATATACACAGTGTATAGCTAATTGCAGACACACAAGAAGTTCTGGTTGCTGGTTGCTGGTAGTTGCTGTTTTTGCTGAGAGAGAGAGAGAGAGAAACACAGAGAGAGAGAGATGGAGCGGAGTGTGCATTGAGGGAAATGGTAATTGTATGCTGGTTGTAACTGTAATGGATTCTTTTGTAACCATCTGCTTTTTGTGTAACTGTAAAATTATAACTGAATAATATAAACTGTACAGGTGATATATTGTATACATAGCCTTTTAATATCAAATATATACATCACTGAGCGTTGCAACTCAGACAATGTAGGCGAGTGCTTGTTTTCTCTTAAGGGCTGTAGTGTTTGCGATGTACAGCGCACTTTTATCGTATATGGTAATAAGATTTGCCTTGCATCCGCAACATATATTAATGCTGGCATTTTAAATATGTATTAGAAATAATCTGAACTTCTCAGTCCCTATTAGTCTCTGTGCTTTACTATATTGTGAAGCGAGAGAACCCTCTTTTCTATCATGTATGTACACATACTCCTATCAAGTATTTGATTCCAGTATGTCCCAGAACAGCATCTGGGCAAAGCTAGTAGACATTGTTTTTGTCCAACTACCAGATTCACGGAGGGATTTCCCACTAGAAGATGGATTGTTGTGTGCTCTAGGATTGCCAATCCTGCAAAGGAATTCTAAAAATAAGCTTTCCTTTTAAAATCACCTTTATATATATATATTGAGCACTGGGTCTGAACTCTTCTTCAATATATACTGTTTGTGTTTAAACCAAAGTTGTCGAATTGTCAATAAGTGTGAATAGGTTTGTTGCTTAACATCAGAGAACCCCAGGGGATGAACATTCTACCAAAGTAAAGATAAATGGCACTTTCCATATGTTGGAAAGTGCCACATATGTTGTCATGTTCACAAAAATCTCTTAAAGCAGATGAATCTATAAAGTAGAACTACAGCCAACAAAGCATAGTACTCTAGTACTCTGGTAAATGGCCACAGGAAATATCAAGACTTGCTCCTTTGGTATCAGATAAAAAATTGTTGAGTGTTAAGGAATCAATAGACCCAATTAACCATTTACAGAGGTTGAGCAAAGGATTTCTACATCAGAGGATTATCTAGTGTAAGGAGAAATTTTCTACAAAATTATGGAAAACATCCCTATCTTCAAGATTCTGAGTATTTGGAGAATAGAATTAGGGGAAAAAATATTGTTGCTTCACCTGGAACTGTTAAATGAAAGATCTTAAGGTGCATACACACTGGGCATTTTTCCCCAGCGTGTATGCTGGGCGATGATGTGAACATTGCTGGCAGGAAAATAGCTCAGTGCATACACACCAAGCTATTTTCCCTGTGCCCAGCGATGTTCACGGGGGGGTGAAGCACTTTTCACAATAGGAGACTGTGGAAAGTACTTCACTCGGCTGTTCAAACAGCCCGACAGATGACGGCAGCCAGCGATGATGCGGGAGCGCGCATCAGCGCTCACTGCTTATTGCCCTGCCATACACACTTGCCGAGTTTGAGCTCAAAGTAGCTGAAAAGTAAAAATGCCAAAAGTAAGCAACTTTGAGCTCAAAATCGGCCAGTGTGTATGGACCTTTACTCAATGTGTTTCAATATAGCTGCCAACAGAGCTGGGTATTTACATTACAACTGATTGCTGTAAATGAGTACAATAGGGCCAACGTAAGCCAAGGCATGTTATTATTAAAATATCAAATTGTATCAATAAAGTCAGGAAGTTGAAGACTTTGAAGTCAAAGACTTCCCGCTTTCCAATTTAAATTATATAATATTTTGTATCAAGTAGCTAGCAACTGCACGGAAGGAATTTTTACCAATGTGCAAAGATTTATTGGCTGCTCTTAAGTAGCACTTACATTAGTTTGCACAGCGTATCTGGCATGTTTTCGCACATGCTCTAGAACCGAGTGTACGAGAGAGTCACACATTGTATTTCACAAGTATCTGCACTTACAGTATGACTGACCCCAAAAATGGGCTGTAATGGGTTATTCTTACATAGGCAATGTTCAGTGTGGGCACGCTGGTGCAACTGCTATTGCGTCCAGTATAGGCTGGTATGGCTGCTCAGTGATGGTAATCACTAGTACTAATGCAAGCATATATATATATATATATATATATATATACAGTATATATATATATATATATATATATATGGGATTGGACACACGGCATACATCTCTGCATATGGGTAAATCTATCCATTTGATTCCATGCAAGCAATGCAGAATCACATATTCAAACCAATTCTATCCAACTCAGCATTTGGCTGGGGAAATTATATTTGCATTAATGTACCTAACAAAATTGAAAATTGTACACAATGGCAAATACCTTTACTTTGATTCTGTAGACATGCTAACAAATTATCCTCAGTCAAATCAAACCGAGTAGCCAAGAATGACAATAATTAAGTTTTAATGATTGCATTTGATAATAGAAAATCCTAAAATTAAAGTAGGTTTCTCTATTACAGTTTTATTTTATAGATATTGTGAGTGTGTTTAGGAAACAATAGTCTAAATAGGGAACTAAATGTGCATGTTAGCCCGTCTGAAGAGTTGCAGCATGTGTCTTGCGGTTGTACAGTCTCCATGTGAAGGAAATACTTGCTCCTTTAACACCAGCAGATACAAAGGCCTGCATTCTCATGGAACGCATAAACTATCTCATTCTGCACAAAGACCTAGCAGGGGTATCACATGCCCAAACCCATCATTTAAAGTACAACCTGATGAATCACGTGGCTACACACGAAACGCGTCATGTGCTTGAGAAAATGAAATACCGTTTATGAAATGTTTATCTTTTTATTGTCACATGGTGAAAAATATTTTATTATAATCACAAAGACAGTTATTTGCTATAGTAAAAATAATATATTGATTCCCCGATTTACTGGCGCCCAAGTGTAACACACTGTCGTCTATCATTTTCAGGTGTCTCTTGCATTATTGATACTGTCCTAAAATACAAAGATATTGGAAAGAAATAGAGAAATATATAATTAATGTACTGAGAAATACATTTATAATAACATGTGAGTAGGTGTCTTGGAACAATTATAATTGAGAAACAAATAGAAAAATATCGGTTCAGTATGTAGGAATTAATGTTATGGGCTGTTTCAAAAAAGCTATTATATCCCATTCCATGTATTACACTGTATCTTCCTAAAATGGGATGTGTTCGGCATCCCAGCGGCCTGGATGCCAGCTGTCATGTGACCGACGCCAGATTTCTGACACCACTCGGGAGACCGGTCCCAGATCACCGACTGTCAGAATTCCGCAGGTGAGTATTAGGGTTAGTAGAGTTAGGACCCGGGGGAGGGGGGTGAAAGGTTTAGGGTTAGGCAATAGGAGGGAGATAGGGTTAGCCACTAGGGGGTGGTTAGCCGTAGCCGCCACCCCCAAGGGTTAGTCCTAGCTGCCACCCTCCACTGATTAGCCATAGCTAACAACCCCCAAGGGGTAGGGTTAAGCTAAGGGGCAGGAGAGGGGTAAAATATTTACCCCTGTCCGGTGTCGGACAGGAGTAAGTATTTTACATGAGCGACCATGGGATGCCGCGGTCGCTCATGTGACTGCCGGCATCTCAACCAGCGGTATTTCATGCCCAACCCCTAAAAAAAGTAGGGTGTATAATATGATATCTAATAGATTATAATATCTTTTTCATATTGACTGGGTGTGCAAGCTACTGATAATATCCAAAAATGAACAATAAAAATGTTTTAGTGTTTGGTCATCATACCGTATGTGAAGACTTTGGTCTAGATTTACTAAGCAGTGGTTTTTGCAAGCTGACGATTCTTTGTGCTTTTGACACGAAATTGAAAACAGCAATAATATTTAATGCAAAACAAAGCATGCTCTGCATTTAATATTATTACTGTTTTAGAGAGTGCGGATGAAGGGCCTAATTCAGACCTGATCGCAGGTCTGAACTGCGCATGCGAAGACAGACAGCCGACGGCCCTCTCAGCCTTGCGATCGCATCTGCCTGACAAACAGAGGCGGTTGCTGGGCGGGAGGGGGCAGCGGCGTTTGTCTGCCATTTAGGGGGCGCTGTCCGGGCAATGCAGGCGTGCCTGTACCATTGGGGGGGGGGGCTGCGGCGGCTGCATAACATCACAATCAGCCGCTGTGACCCTCACAGCGACGAGTAGCTCCTGACAGCGCTCCTAAAGTACAAAAGCATCGCCGTCATGTGATGCTTTTGTACCTGTGCGGGGGTAGGGGGTCGGGCCTGACATGCGGGGCAGACTAGCCCTGTGCTGGGCGTCCCCCTGCATGTCTGTGTGACTGATCGTAGATGTGCTAAATTTAGCACATCTACAATCAGGTCTGAATTAGGCCCGAAGATGGGATGTCAGTTTCAGGCTGACATTTTGCACCCAGCACATAGTTTTGTAATTCCCAATACTAATAATGACACCTGAGGCTGCACACTTAAGAACAGTGTCAGGTTCCACATCAGCTGCACGATTAGTGGATTCTTGCATTAGCATACACTAGTGAGAAGGCTGTCACAAGCGTACCGAAAGCAACCACCTACTCCTGGAAACTGCACACAGGTCACCTGCCCCTAGAATTTATAGTGGAGTATATATGGGTCCAACACCGTCAAAACAGCGATTAGTTAAACGACGATATTTGATACTTTCACAATACAAGAGTAGAGAGTACAGTTAAATTCTGCACCCATGTACTGAAGGCTTTATAAATAGGCTTGCCATAATATCCCTTTAATCCTGGACCCATATGATTTACACAGGTCTGTAGCTGGCTAATTTCAAACCTGCATTTCACCTGGTTGTAATCAGCCACAGAACCTTTATAAATCATAGGTGTTCCGGATTAAAGGGATATTATGGCAAGCCTATATATAAGGTTTCTCAGGTAATGGTGTTTAATGCATATTGTGTCCATAGCATGTCTAAACTTGTTGGAAATGTGCCGCAGATTTATAAAACGCTTACAGTTAAACAAATACAAAAAAAAGCTTTCAAATGCAAATACTGGTGTCCTGCACTGTGTGTGTAGCCTCTTGTGTAGCATTTCCATACCTCCCAACATGACCCTCTCCAGGAGGGACAGAATGCTCTGCTTCTGGACTTTTCTCTTACTTTATGATTGCCATCACCTGTGCTGAAACACCTTTCTTATTCATTAACCTGTTCAACACAGGTGCCGGCAATCATAAATTAAGAGAAAAGTCCAGAAGCAGAGCATTGTGTCCCTCCTGGAGAGGGTAATGTTGGGAGGTATGCATTTCTGCTTTATCTGTTTTACACAACATATACCATATATAGGGGCCATTTTTAATACTTACCTGTCTGGAGTTCCCCGTCGGAGCCATCCCTTCTCGGCAGCGCAATAGAGTCTGAACACTAGGCGGAACAAACTCTATTGCGCTTGCTGAAAACTCCAGAAACGAGGCACGGCGGCCATTTTTCCTGAATTTCACGCATGCGCATTAGGAAACTTTTCAAGAAAATTACCACCGTGCCGTGTTCCTGGAGGTTTGCACATGCGTAATAGAGTCTGTGCCGCTGCGGAGAAGGCTGGCACCACCGGGGGACTTCGGTGAGGTAAGTATTAAAACCTTGTGCATTGGTCAGAGAGGAGGGGGGCCCCTGAGGCAGAAGGATGCACACGGGCCTCCTCCTCTCTTAAAACGCCCCTGATAGGGGGTATCCAATTAGTTGTGATAAGTCTCCATGGGCTTTCTTGCAAATTTGTCTTCACCATCTCTGAGCAAGGGATAAGTAATGCAAAATCCCTATTTTAAGTTTAAAATGTCGGTATCTGGTCCAGAAACCCTGGGTTACCCCAATTCCCACACATGACTAATTAGGCACTTTGAAATGTTTAATTATTTTTAATTAGCCAATACTGACATTGTTATTGGGGTCAAAAAATGCAAAGTGATGGACATTGGGGTAGAAGGTATGGGACAGATATATTGGGGTGCTTTATTTTTGGGACAAGTGTATTTAGGCTTGCAGGTATGAGTAGTCGGTCCGTTTCCACTTTTTATTAAAAGTCTTCTAGAATGACCCACATATATACTTATACCCATTTTTATGTACCCCAAACGTAATGAGAGCACTTATTTTGCTGGAAAAATAAATAGCTTTCTCTTTTTCACAGTTTAAAAATATGCATATACTGTAACAGCCTTTTGACCAGCGGTGCAAGTGGGCAGGTATGGGTGGGTGCGGAGTACCCTTAAGAATTTAACCGTGGGTACGCCGTACCCACCGCCGCCGGACCGCCGCTCCCTCCCTCCGCTGCTGCTCACCGCGCCGCTGCTGCATAAGGGGAGGAGAGCGCAGCGTGCGCCTCTCCTGCAGTGTCTACCTTCAATTCGGTGCTGGCCCGTGAGCCAATCAGAGCTCGCGGACCGGCAGCCAAGGCTCCTGATTGGCTGCCGGACCGCAAGCTTTGATTGGCTCACGGATCGGCACCTAATTGAAGGTAGAGTGACACTTGCAGCGCCGCTAGAGACTGAGAGGCAGGAGAGGCGCATGCTGCGCTCTCCTCCCCTCACACACAGGAACAGTGCAGCAGCAGCGCGATAAGCAGCAGGGGAAGGGGGGGCATACAGTATCTGGCACTGCGGGGGCATGTGTATCTGGCACTGCGGGCATCTCTATCTGGCACTGGGGGCATCTCTATCTGGCACTTGGGGCATATCTGGCACTGGGGGCATCTCTATCTGGCTCTGGGGGCATATCTGGCACTGGGGGCATATCTGGCACCGTGGGGGCATTTCTGTATCTGGCACTGAGTGGACATGTGTATCTGTCACTGGGGGCATTTCTGTATTTGGCACTGGGGGCATATCTCGCACTGTAGGGGCATTTCTGTATCTGGCACTGGGGGGACATGTGTATCTGGCACTGGGGGGGATATGTGTATCTGGCACTGGGGGCATATCTGGCACTGTGGGGGTATTTCTGTATCTGGCACTGCGGGGCAATGTATATCTGACACAGTGGGGGCATTTGTGTATCTGGCACTGTGGGGCAATGTGCATCTCGCACTGTGGGGCAATGTGTATCTGGCACTGTGGGGCAATGTATATCTGGCACTGTGGGGCAACGTATATCTGGCACTATTGGAGTCATATATGTATCTCCCCCCCCCCCATATGTGTATCACGCCCCCATTTTCATTGGCCATGCCCCATGTGGCATTTGGCCGCACCCTTTTTATGGCGCGTGCGCCTCCGGCGCGCGCACACAGTACCTGTAAGACATTTTTCCTACTTGCACCACTGCTTTTGACCCAATTTTATTACACCAAAATAGTTTTATTATGGCCACTAATAGACTTCTATAATGTTTTCTTATATTAGTTTGCCATTTTTGGGGGTATAGGTTGAGTATCCCATATCCAAAATGCTTGGGACCAGAAGTATTTTGGATATCGGATTTTTCCGTATTTTGGAATAATTGCATACCATAATGAGAGATTATGGCGATGGGACCCAATTCTAAGCACAGAATGCATTTATGTTTCATATAAACCTTATACACACAGCTTGAAGGTGATTTTAGACAATATTTTTAATAACTTTGTGTATTAAACAAAGTTTGTGTACATTGAGCCATCGGTAAACAAAGGTTTCACTATCTCACTCCCGCTCAAAAAATTCCTTATTTCGGAATATTTGGATATGGAATACTTAACCTGTACAGGCAAATTTACCCATTTACTTCTATACTTATCTCTGATTCGCCGGCTAGAATTATCGCGCAAATCCCGTTATCACTATTTTGGAATAGAACTGGTGCGATAAACAGGAGCGCACAGGCTGCGATAAGCTGATTTTTCAGGTAATATGTGCAACAATCTTAACAGCGTTCGCGGATCGTGTCATCGCAGCTAATAGGATACCCCCCATATTGTTTTGTTATTTCATTATTATTATTGTTGTTGTTGTTATTATTATTCATTGTTTGTATGTATCTGATAGTTTGCATTTTACGTTAATAATTTATCTGTTAAAATAGAATACATCCTGACACAGATCACAGTATTACTTTAATAATTTACAATATCTACATAAGCGTAGGGAAATGCATTTATAAACGTAGTGAAATGCATTTGCTGGAAACCTGAGCTCTCTCCCGTAGTTCCTCAGCAGAAATAGGGATTACTTAGAAAAGCATGAGCTGTCACTGATATGCCAGGTTAATTCTTAAATCTTTTCCCCTTCCTGAAATTGAGCTGGTGCCAGAGGATGCATCACTGGTATCTCGCTCTGTTGTGCAGATCGGTCTATGTGCAGAGCAGGTGCAAAATGACATAGGGATCAGAAAGGAACAGCTGCATTTTCTGCTCTGCCTCCGCAGGCACTGGGGGAGAACTTGCCAACAATGGAAGAGCTTATACAGACACGTACGCTTCCTTATAGCCTGGAAATAATAGACAGATAAGCATTTCAGTCCGTGAGGGTGAATTCTTTAAACTAACTTCCACTTGAAAGCATACTTGCCTACTCTCCCGGAATGGCCGGGAGGCTCCCGAAAATCGGGTGACCCTCCCGGCCCCACGGAAGAGCAGGCAAGTCTCCGGTTTTTCAAATTCCTCCCTGCCCGGCCACCCACTTTGAGAGTAAAGTGGGCGGTCCGGACAGCGCGATTCTTGTTGAATCGCGTCATCATAGTCACGCCCCCTGCTGTAAAATGCTGGTTATCGCGGCATTACAGAGCGGGGGGCGTGGTTTAAACGTGTGCCGCTGTAACCCCGCCCTCATTCCTCCTCCTCCCTCCTCCTCCTCCCGCCCCATTCCGCCTTCTCCCCGCCCCGTTCCGCCTCCTCCCCGCCCCCTCCTCTCGACATTGCCCAGCCCAGCCCCTCCACTGAGCCGTCCTGGCAGCTCTCTCCCGGAGAGAGCTGCCAGAAAGTAGGTAAGTATGCTTGAAAGTCTCGTACACAGAGGTGGACGCTATTGCAGCCGCGACCTCGTCTGTTTGCGCGGTGCGACTGCGTATTTATGCAAATTCCTCAGCCGATGAGGCTGCCCACTGGATACAGTGGGAGCAAAGACGTACAATCAGTCATCCGTTGCCCCATGGGACATTGCACCAGCCTTACTGAGGCACAGAATCTCCGTCTGAACAGGCTGCCAGTGCCATTGCAACTGCCACAAAAGCGATAGTCGCTAGCCACCCCCCAGAAACGGTAAATCAAAATTGCATGGATATGCACATAACTGTGCGTCTTTCTGCGGTGATCATCGAGACCTATATGCACAGACAGCTGTCACCACACATGAGGAGTAACACAAACAAATAAATAAATAAATTAGAAAATGTGTCTGTTATAAGGAATGACATCAGTTTTACTCAGTGGTGCAAGTAGACATTTTTTCTTAGTGGTACTGATAGTAAACAATGAGCGTAGTCACGTGTCGTGAGGGGGCGTGGTTACACAAAACTAGGGGAGTGGCTACATGACAATAGGGGCATGGCCACATTATACCACGCCGTAATGCCCATTACACATTATTCCACACACCGTAATGCCCATTACACATTATGCCAGACACCGTCACATCCATTACACATTAGGCCAAACACTGTAATGCCCATTACACATTATGCCACACACCGTAATGCCCATTACACATTATGCCACACACAACGTAATGCCCATTACAAATTATGCCACACACCGTAACACCCATTACACATTATGTCACACACCGTAACACCCGTTACACATTATGCCACACACCGTAATGCCCATTACACATTATGCCACACACATAATGCCTTACATATTATACCACACACCGTAATGCCTATTACATATTATGCCACACACAGTTATGCCACTGACACCATTTTATGTCCCACACACAAAAATGCCCCTTATACATTATGCCCCAGTGGTGGGCTGGTGGTACCGAGTACCACCACCATATTTCTTAATGGTACTCCGTACCACCCTACTTTCAGCACTAGTTTTACTGGGAATTGAAAGGTGATCGTCTGACATACCCTTCCTCTGCTATTGCTCGTTACTGATTTTCTGTGGAACAATCAGGGAGTTCATTGTTTAGAATAACCTTAGTGTAGTTAAAGATACATTTCTGAGAAGTTAAATATGGTACGTTTCTTCTAGATTATTATTCAAATGACTTTAAAAGAGATTTCCTACCAGAAAGACTCTGCACTGCAGTGGCACTGTCCGAGATGGGATGTACATAAAAATTCAACTATTTAAACGTCAAAACTAATAATAATATCACAGTGTCAACAGTTATTTTGTCAACATTGTTAAATTGCATTCTTAGAATGCCGACAGGTGAAATGTCAACAGTGTCAGGATGCTCGGGAATCGGAGATCTGACCAGGAAGTGCTGGTCACATGATCACCTGGACCTGGAAGATGCCCCTGGAACCACTGCAGTCGCCGGGAAAAGGTCAGTTACAGCTGGGCCACCAACATGTTGACATTTCATCACTGTCTACATGATGAATGTCAGCATTGAAATTGTGACCATGTTGACATTCTCATGTCAAAATGGTGAATGTTGCCAATATGACTGTCAGCATTACATACCCAAGCTGCCTTAGACCTACAGTGAATCAGTTACTAAAATAGTAATAACCAAAGCAGTGTGCTTTAGTCACATGGAGTGTGGGGACAAAGCCATGAATTTGTGAACTGGTGGCACTACAATGTGGCATTATGTGAATTGGGGGCACTACAATGTGGCATTACATAAGCTAGGGGCACTTCAATGTGGCATTACGTGAACTGGTGGCACTACAATGTGGCATTACGTGAACTGGGGGCACTACAATGTGGCATTACGTGAACTGGGGCAATACAATGTGGCATTATGTAAACTGGTGGCACTACAGTGTGGCATTACGTGAACTGGGGGCAATACAATGTGGCATTATGTGAACTGGTGGCACTATAATGTGGCATTATGTGAACTGGGGGCATTATAATGTTGCATTATGTGAACTGGAGGAATTATAATGTGGCATTATGTTAACTGGGGCACTACAATGTGGCATCATGTAACCTAGATTTTCAGCACTCAATTACTTAGCTATGGAGGGCTTAAGGCGAAATGGAATTGCTTTCAGATTAGTTCAAATTAAATAATCAGGTAAATGTGCAATGTGCAAGTTTTAGCCCTTTCTACTTCATTCAAAAACAGCTGTTTTCTTTATCAAATCTGAAAGCTTGGTTGACCTTTAGGCCTAAAAATAAGCCAGGTGAAAACAATTATAAAGTTGAATAAATACCATGGGCCCACTAACTTGTAAGGACATTAGAGGTGATTCAGGCCCAGCCGCAATCTTGCAGTACCTGTACTGAGCATGTGTAGGACCGGTCCTGCATCTCCAGACGTGGTATGGCTGCAGTCGGCAGTTGATTGACTGGTTGCAGCCATTTGAGTGCAGGGGTAGGGGGTGGCGATGGGCTCCGTTTTACAAAATGGAATTGTGTCGCCTCCATTTTGTGGGAGTGCAGAGGTCTCTGGCTTCTGACGGAGATTTCCTGGTCTCAGCGGCAGAGCTGTGTCAGCCAGTCTGCGCAACCTCATGGGTTCCTCAGAAGTGTCCATAAAGTGTACACAACCTGTAGAGAACCTGCAGAACGATTTAGCTGACACAGGAGTAGCTTGACGCGTGTCCACAGTATGACGTTGCTGAATCAAAATTGATCTGCATGGAAAGAAGTCAAAAGGAAACTTTTCCAAAGACATCATCACAAAAGCCAACGTCTCAAGCACTGTTTTCCAAGCTCGGTCCTCAAAGCCTCCTAACAATCCAGGCTTTAAGGATAACCAAGTTTGAGCGCAGATGGTTAAATCAAAATGACTGAGATACTAAGTAGGTCGCCTGTGCTCAGGCATCCTTAAAATCTGGACTGTTAATTGGCTTTGAGGACCAGTTTTGGAAAAGTATGCAAAATAATACTTAGAGAAGCTAAAAACTTTGTGTAAGAAAATATTGTAGATTGAACTTAAACCACAAAGGAAACATTTGAAGGAAAACAGGTGAAGGTTAGACCTTGCCAGCTGTTAAGCATGGGGGCGGATGTATTATGCTTTTGGTTGTAAGGCACCCGTTGGTACAGGAAATTCTGTCCGGATGGAAGGAAGAATGGATTCAATGAAAAGTCAGCACTCCTAGAAGCTAATATCCTTGAAGAAACTGAAGTCCAAAAAAAGGTTGGATATTTCAGCAGAACAAAGATCCAAAATATACCTCCAAATCGACCATGAAATCTCTACAGGAATGAGAGATTAAGGTTTGGAAAGGCCTTAAACAGTCCCAGACTAAAATATTATTGAAACTACAGTATGTTGGGAAATGGGAAACACGCAGAACATGTAAGACCTGGAGATATTTCCAAAGTTGAAGAGTTCTTTCAAGAAGAGCGGGGAAAAATTAAGAATGGCAAGAACGGAAAGGCTCTCAGCTGACTACGAGAAACGTTTGGAAGCTGTGATTGCAGTCAAAGGAGGCGATAATTAGGGGGAGATGAACTAACCCTTGGAGAGTGATTAAGTGGATAGAGATAAAGTACCAACCAGTCAGTTTCTAACTGCCATTTTTGAAATCCAGCCTGTAACATGACTGCTAGAAGCTGATTGGCTGGTACTTTATTTCTCTCCACTGTATCAAAGCCCAAGGCTAGTACATCTCTCCTGACAGTGTCTGTCCTTTTTTTTATATTGCTCCGATTAGATTATCAGCTGCGGGAACGTTAAACCTCGGTGGCTGCAAACCCTTCCAGAAATATTAATGACCACAGTGAACTTCCTGCGTTTTTATTCTGAATAGATGACCCCCAGCCATGATGATGAAATAATATATTAGACAGCAGATGTCTATGTAAAGCATCCTCTTAGAAAAGATTATTGTGTATGTGAATATACATTACTCCTCTGCTTGTACACCCACACTAATGATGCGCTCCCTGTTTGGACAGCTGTGCTTTACAACACTCTCTAAAGTTTACTCAGCATTGCCTGGGAGCAAGTGGATAGTGTATCAGCAGGTAGCATGCAAAGTACCAGGATGGATTTGTCTGTCTGGCAAGGTCTACAACTTGTATCAGCATGAAAAGTTGCTTTATCATATTTCGGAATACACTGATGACTCTTCTTCAGACTGAATATATGGCTGTGCCATTTGCAATGTCAGAGCCCTCTGCTCTGGTTTATCAAGCATTTGCCTAAAATGGGCCTGATTCTGCAACTAATGCCACATCTATTTCCTTATGCGAATGTCAGAATCCGCACAGCCTCAAGCGGGAAGCTGCACGCCCCTCTGATTTTCCATCCACGGCGGCAATCGCGATCATTAGTGCTTGCACCTAACACAATATTGGGTGCCAGACACAGGTTTCCCTTTGCAGTATGCACAGCTCAGAATACCACGAGAGTATAGCTACATGCAGGGCTGGGCCCCTAGGCTTTCAGGTATTTCAGGCCCCCTCCAGCACTGTAGTCTTTCACCCCACTACAGCTGACGTTGGGGAAGCAGAGCTCATGACATCACTTACACTTTCGGTATTCACACGGACACAGATGCCCAGATTAATTAAAGTCCGCTGACGGTGTCTATTACCGCCCCCCCCCCTCCCCCCCAACCAGAACCCCCCAATCCGCATTGTTTCAAAACAAACCACACCTTACTACGGCACAGCATGCAAAGTGCCTTTAACCGTTGAAGCCCTAGGGCGCAGGTAACAGTGCCTCAGCTAAAAAACTATACGGCCACTAGTCCCTGCGGAGCCCCTATGCTTCAGCCTAGTCAGCCTAATGGATAATAAGGCCCTGACTACACACCCACAAATATTCAATGACACTTCCAGGAGGCAGAGCTCTTGCTTGCGACCACGGTTGCTGTCCAGTTGCCACGGTGAAATGCCATTTTACACAAAGAGAGATCTGGCAAAGATACCTCCAACTCAGAATCGGCCACAGATGCGCAAAAATGCGCTAATTAGCTTCTGCGCATTCGCAATATACGAAGCCTCGCTACTTGCGGTAGTATAGGAGCTGTGTCCGTTCAGAATCAGACCCGAGATCTGTAAGTTTCAAGATCTCTCACAACTAAACAGGTTTGGGTTTGCCTTTGATAACTGCAGGACAGACGTTCAAGATGAGCAGCGATCCAGCCGGCCAAGCACGTTCACCACAGGCAGTGCACCAAATGTGTTTCAGTGACATGACGCTATCACCGTACACCTCGACAAGCTGGTGTGCCCATTACATGCCCCGGCATCTTACACCTGACCTGATGTTGGGACAGTATGATGGATATGAGGCGCTGTCTGATGGCCACGAGGGGAAGCAGTGGTCTACCTGCTCTGGCCTAGCGGGAAAATAGGACGAAACAGAGATCATTACACACGTGAGAGGCCTTGTTACCCTTCTTATTGAACCACACTCGTACATTACTTTGTTTTTATATATACTTTTATTTGGGTACCAAACCATTTCTCAATGGTATTGATTTGGGCAAAACAATAGTCCGGTTGGTAGTATTACTGTATGACCGCACTGACAATGTGCTTCTGACAAAATAATGAAACATAGGGGGGAATTCAATGAGGAGAGAGGTTTAGAAAGGTTAAAAAAAAACTTGCTTGCCTCGTGCCCAATTTTGGATTACCGCGGGTACGCGTGCTCCGGATACTCACTATATCCAATAAAAAAATCACCTCTCCGGGGTCTCCACGACTCCCGGTGGTCTCCCCTCCATCTTCAGACTAGGAAGGGGGCTGCTGGGAATCTCTGGGGCTGTTGGAAGGCTCCGGGGCTTCTGGGAGGCACAAAGGGCTGTTGTGAGATGTAGTTCTCCCAGTGGCTGGCTCCAGGAGAGGGGGGGGGGGGGTGTCACACACACACACACACACACACCATAGCACACACTCACACATACGTACACAATCACAAATACCCACGTACACTACAAACTCACCGCTACTGCAGAAAATCCGGCTACGACCATAGTTGCAGAAGACACCACTTCTGAAGCTGAGTAATGGCAACTCCTCGGGGATGCAACACATTTATGTGTTTATATGTTCCCTTATACAGATGGGGCCATATACCTCATAACGATATAGGGGGTCATTCAGAGTTGATCGCTAGCTGCCGTTGTTCGCAGCGCATCGATTAGGTTAAAAAATTGGCATACGGGTACAAAGACCTTTGTGGTTTTGCACAGGTTCTAGCAAAGCTTTAAGTCGCACGGCACAATGCAAGATTGACAGGAAGGGTGCATTTCTGGGTGTCAACTGACCGTTTTCAGGGAGTGTTTGGAAAAACGCAGGCGTGGCTGGACGAACGCTGGGCGGGTGTGTGACGTCAAAAGCCAACCCTCTAACGTTAGAATCAACGCACACGAAGAGTAAGTCCAGGGCTGGTCTTGTTTTGCACAAAATGTTTTTGCAGGCGCTCTGCTGTACAGGCGTTCGCACTTCTGCAAAGCGAAAATACACTCCTGGTGGGCGGCGACAATGCGTTTGCACGGCTGCTAAAAACTGCTAGGGAGCGATCAACTCGGAATGACCCCCATAGTGCAATTTATGCTTGTTTACACCTATAATGCATGTTATGAATCCTTTTTCTCATGTGAAGGATGCATGCAGTAGCGGATCTTGCCACGGGCAAGCAGGACTTTTACCCGGGTGCCGCCTTCCGGAGGGCGCCAGCGCCATTTGGAGAGCGCCGCACCATGGCAAGATCCGCTGCTGCTGTGCCCCCCGTTGGTCGCTCTGTCCCGCTGCCGCTGCCGCTGTCCCCCGCTGCCCCCCGCTGTGAAGGGAACTAGACGCGTAGCGTCTAGTTTCCCTTCATGGAGAGGACCTTTACTGTGCGGTGCGCGATGACGTCATCGTGCACCGCACATCATTTCACTACTGTACAGGGGGCGTAAATGACCACGCCCCCTTTGCCCGCCCGGGGCGCTGGAAGACCTAGAACCGGCCCTGGATGCATGGCAAGATTTTATGTTGTAAACGAACAAGTTTCGATTGCTCTTAAAACGTTTCATCCTCCGTTCTTGACTATGGTGTCATGGTGTTTATTCAGCTGGATCTTAAAACTTAAAAGTTGGAGCATATAATCTGTCCGCCCACTTTCCTTCTCTATGTTCCCTCTGCTAGCATTTCCATGTTCACACTAAAGTCATATTTTGCAAAGGTTTTTAAGACATGTGACAATTATACACTCGTCACATTCTCCATTACAGTGTTCGGGCTTTGGGATCAGCAGCGATGTGTTTCAGTCAATGTTACCGTCTATGATTTGTCAACACTTCAGAGATTCTCCCAGAATATTTCTGCATCACACTTTTAATATTTTATAGGAAAACTATTGGCCTGTTGGGTATTTTGCTATGCTGTGTAACATCTATTTGGAAGAGACTTCAGTTTATTTTTTTGAGGTGGGGGGGTGTTAAAAATAAGTTATATACACGGTCAAGTCACATTATTATAATCGCCAGCTAATAGCCAGAGTAACCGCCGTGTGTAGCACGGACAGCAACTGGATGGGCTGGGAGTGACTCAAAATGGTGCTGGTAGGTTGGCACAGATACAGTCTGACGGTGAGCTGTTCAGGCGGCCCTCACGCACCTTCGTAGCCGACATTCACCTCTGACATCAGGGGCACGTGGTGCTCTGCAGTTTCCACGTTGGTTATTCGCCATGGTGCCATCTGTCCAGTCACGATACACTTTCACCACAGCAGCACGCGGACAGGTCACACACAGGGCAGTCGAGAGCCGGGCTGGGCCCAGGTACTTTTCAAGGGGTGTGGCCTAATCACAGGAGGTGTGGTCTTGTACCCTTAGAAAAAAATACTGAAAAATATTGTATTTTAAGCACCTCCATGACCACATTACAGCCCAGCACACAGCAACGAGTGCTGGGCTGAGGAGAAGAGCTGCAGCTGCTGCTGCCAGGTAAGGGGGAGGGGGCCTGGGCTCTTACTGGACCCTCACTGGGCCCCTCCATTAGACCTGAGCCCGGGTAATTTGTACCCTCCCCCCCCCTCTCTCGGCACCACTGGTCACACACTGCGCTGTGTCAGAAATACCACCACCCTTGTCCCAAAAGCCAGTAATCATCCCTTTTTGCAGACAAAAAAGGAAGGAGTGTGTTCAATATCCGCGCACAACTGTTTGAAACATGTATACCCTTCACCTTAATACAAACAGAGTCACAAATAAATGCAGTATACTGAGCTTTAAATGTCCGACTCCTTTTGCCAAGTTGTTCATAAAGGTGAGTTTTGGAAATTCATTTAATTCCAAGTAATAGCGATTCTGTAAAAATGTGTTCCAAACCAGTGCTTGATAACAGCGGAATGGGAGACACAAGAAATAAAAACAATAATAGTGCAATAGTAAAAACAAAGCTGATGTTTTAATAACAAGTTGCACTTACAGAAAAATAGAATTAAAATCACATGTAAAGGACCCAGTGGCACACAGGAACACAGCACAGCAGCTCACGGACATCCACAGATGGTCTCCAAAGGATAACGACGGCCTCAAGACCGGAATTTGAAGTCGTCAGTCCTCGAGATAGCATGCAGCGTCCTCAGGTGTCCACAAGAGTAGATAGTCCGCAGCCACACTTAACGCGTGTATAAGCTTCCGGTCGATGTAATATCCGCCGGAAGGAAGTAGTTGTGATCGATTTGCACATATGTTTTAGATTATGTAGTTAGGAGGTCTTTAAAAGGACTGTTTCTGGACTTTCTTTCACCACACTTCTGATGAAGGATCCTATGTGATCCGAAACGCGTTAAGTGTGGCTGTGGACTATCTACTCTTGTGGACACCTGAGGACGCTGCATGCTATCTCGAGGACTGACGACTTCAAATTCCGGTCTTGAGGCCGTCGTTATCCTTTGGAGACCATCTGTGGATGTCCGTGAGCTGCTGTGCTGTGTTCCTGTGTGCCACTGGGTCCTTTACATGTGATTTTAATTCTATTTTTCTGTAAGTGCAACTTGTTATTAAAACATCAGCTTTGTTTTTACTATTGCACTATTATTGTTTTTATTTCTTGTGTCTCCCATTCCGCTGTTATCAAGCACTGGTTTGGAACACATTTTTACAGAATCGCTATTACTTGGAATTGAATGAATTTCCAAAACTCACCTTTATGAACAACTTGGCAAAAGGAGTCGGACATTTAAAGCTCAGTATACTGCATTTATTTGTGACTCTGTTTGTATTAAGGTGAAGGGTATACATGTTTCAAACAGTTGTGCGCGGATATTGAACACACTCCTTCCTTTTTTGTCTGCTTTCTTGGAGTATTGGGTGATTACTCTTTGTGTGTTTTTCTGCTGCAAAAATACTGTCTGTCAACAGCGCACTATTATAACATCAATTCTTTTACATCCCTTTTTGCAACTTGGATAAATCCCCCCTTTTACCCATGACAGCAATGAGTGATATATGTGCAGGTGGCCTATCACACACCTTATATACCCACCAAGCCAGTGCACAACACGTGATGTACATCACGGGCTACGCGCTGCTGGCCGTGTAGTTTTCATATATACTGTTCCATTATTATGACCTTACTTTTCAGCCATATCAGTTACTGTACTGAAATGAAATCTTTAAAAAGTCTTTGGACTGAAGCGAATTTGTACTGTTAATTTAAATATCACATTAAATTGTTCTTGTTAGTGCAATTGATTACTGAATTCCCACGACAGGGAAGAAATATTATTTTAGCAATAATAAAGACATTTTATTGTAGCTATAGGCTAAGCAGTTTTATGTTGCCATGTTGTTATTATTGTATATTTTATATTGTTTAGAAATCATTTTACAAACTTTTTTATGTTTATCTCTGTATACTATTTGGCATTACTCCAATTTAATAGACATACCACCATGCCACATTGGCACCAGTGCTGCAAGTGTGGCGGTACGGGGCGGTACGGCGTACCTCTAAGAAAATCGCAGCAGGTACGCCGTACCGCCGGGCCGCCACCTTGCAGACAACAGGTGTTGGAGAGAGAAGAGTGCAGCATCCGCCTCTCCTCTCCTGCCTGAGTCCCATGAGTCCGGCAGCGGCGGTGGCGTGCACTGAGCCGGTTCGTGAGCCAATCAGAGCTCGCGGACCAGCAGCCAATCAGGAGACGCTGCTGCCGGGCCACAAGCGCCAGTTTTAATATACAGGAGACCGGACTGAGGGCAGGAGAGGGGCAGGAGGAGCGCGTGCTGCGCTCTCCTCTCCCCAGCAGCAGAAGATAGTGCCAGCCCCAGGCAGCAGCAACAATGGTGAGTTGCACTGCTGGGGCATTTCAGGCCCTCTGGGGGTATGTGTATCTGGCATGTGGGGGCATATCTGGCACTGTGGGGGTATATCTGGCACTGGGGGGGCATCTATATCTGGCACTGTGGGGGCATATCTGGCACTGTGGGGGCATATCTGGCACTGTGGGGGCATATCTGGCACTGTGGAGGCATGTATATCTGGCACTGTGGTGGAATATCTGGGGGGCATATCTGGCACTGTGGGGACATATCTGGCACTGAAGGAGCATATCTGGCACTCTGGGGGCATACAGTATGTGTATCTGGCACTGTGGGGGCATGTGTATCTGGCACTGTGGGAGCATATGTGTATCTGGCGCAGTGGGGGCATATCTGGCACTCTGGGGGCATATGTGTATCTGACGCTCTGGGACAATGTGTATCTGACACTTTGGGGCAATGTGTATCTGGCACTGTGGGGCATTTGTGAATTTGGCACCATGGGTCATTTGTGTATCTGGCACTGTAGGAGCATATCTGGTACGGTGGGGGCATATCTGGCACTGTGGGGGCATATGTGTATCTGGCACTGTGGGGGCATATCTGGCACTGTGGGGGCATATGTGTATCTGGCACTGTGGGGGCATATATGGCACTGTGGGGGCATATCTGGCACTGTGGAAGCATATGTGTATTTGGCACTGTGGGGGCATATGTGTATCTGGCACTGTGGGGCATGTGTATCTGGCACTGTGGGGTCATATCTGGCACTGTGGGGGCATATCTGGCACTGTGGGGCATATCTGGCACGGTAGGGGCATATGTGTATCTGACACTGTGGGGGCATATCTGGCACTGTGGGGGCATATATGGCACTCTGGGGGCATATGTGTTTCTGGCACTGTAGGGGCATGTGTATCTGGCACTGTGGGGGCATATGTGTGTCTGGCACAGTGGAGGCATATCTGGCACGCTGGGGGCATATGTGTATCTGACACTCTGGGACAATCTGTATCTGACACTCTGGGTCAATGTGTATCTGGCACTGTGGGGGCATACCTGGCACTGTGGGGCATATCTGGCACTGAATGGGCATATCTGGCACTGTAGGGGCATATGTGTATCTGGCACTGTGGGGGCATGTGTATCTGGCACTGTGGGGGCATGTGTATCTGGCACTGTGGGGGCATATCTGGTACTGTGGGGCATATCTGGCACTGTGGGGGCATATGTGTATCTGCACTGTGGGGCATATCTGGCATTGTGGGGACATATCTGGCATTGAAGGGGCATATCTGGCACTCTGGGGGCATATGTGTATCTGGCACTGTGGGGACATATGTGTATCTGGCACTGTGGGGGCATATGTGTATCTGGCACAGTGGGGGCATATCTGGCACACTGAGGGCATATATGTATCTGACACTCTGGGGCAATGTGTATCTGACACTCTGAGGCAATGTGTATCTGGCACTTGGGGGCATATATGGCACTACTGGGGGCATTTGTGTATCTAGCACCGTGCGGCATTTGTGCATCTGCCACTGTAGGAGCATATCTGTCACTGTGGGGGCATATGTATATCTGCCACTATTGGTGTCATAAGTGTATCTGCCCCCCCCCATATATGTATCACGCCCCCATTTTCATTGGCCATGCCCCATGTGCCATTTGGTCACACCCATTTTTCTGTGTGCACGCACACAGTACCTATAACACATTTTTTCTACTTGCACCACTGGTTGACAGATTCTGCCACCAGCCAGCTGAATGGACCAGCGATTCCATGAGAAATAACCTGTTGTCCAGCCACAGATCAGCAGTTTTGGACAATTACTGTGTAATGTACTGTAAATGAAGTAGGATAAATTCTGAAGAGTCATTAGCCACACAGACTTAACAAAGCTTGAGTGGGTGGGTGCTGCAGACACAAGAAATCCGGACTGTGAGCAGTTTATAAGTGGACTAATAAATAAAGTCTTCTCCAGCACCGCAGAGCTTACACATCTCTAATGACCTTGAATAACACATCTTGCTTCTGTTTTGCAGAAATCGGCGGACATTTTTTAAATGCTTCACAGTGCTTGTGCGCATGCGCAGAAGCTTCACTAAACGCTGCCCGGCTGCCGTGATCGCGGCTGATGGGCTGCTTAAGTGGTGATTATAGCGGCGGCGGCCTGCTTAGGGGGTGATGATAGCGGCTGCGGCTGGTGGTTGGCGGCGGCCTGCATAGGGAATGATGGCCAGGCAATGAGGGCTGTATTTTATGGGTGTAGTTTGGTATGCCGGTGGCCGGGCTCCCGGCGACCAGCATACCGGTGTCGGGATCCCGACCGCCGGCGTACTGACAGCGTGGCGAGCGCAAATGAGCCACGCTATTTAATCTTCCTCCAGGGGGGTCGTGTACCCCCAAGAGGGAGAAAAAGTGTCGGTATGCCGGCTGTCGGGATTCCGGCGCTGGTATACTGTGCGCCGGGATCCCGACAGCCGGCAACTGAAGACCACCCGTATTTTATATATGATTTAGGATTAACTATAAAGCTATGTTTGCTGCAGAGTGACGGCCATCTAATGAGAGGCAACATTACTGACAGCTCTGCCTCCCGCCAGTGGCATCATGTGTTCCGCCTCCCCTTCAGCCCCTCCGTCACACTGTTCAAAGGAACGGCTGCTGATAAAACTTGGACGCGGCAACCAGCTAATTCTGACTGCATCACACACCAGTTGTGTGACATTCAGTAAGTGCTATCTACTCTACTACATTTAATAATTATATAGTGTGCCTGCCTCCTGCATCATATATAAATATATTATATATTAGTATAACATGCTCTACCTGGTGTATAATGTGCACTGCCTGGTGCAATGTGTATAACGTGCTTTACCTGGTGCAATGTGTATAACGTGCTTTACCTGGTGCAATGTGTATAATGTGCTTTACCTGGTGCAATGTGTTTAATGTGCTTTACCTGGTGCAATGTGTATAACGGGCTCTACCTGGTGCATTGTGTATAAAGTGCTCTACCTTGTGCAATGTGTATAATGGTGGTCATTCCGAGTTGTTCGCTCGGTAATTTTCTTCGCATCACAGCTATTTTCCGCTAACTGCGCATGCGCAATGTTCGTACTGCGACTGCGCCAAGTAAATTTGCTATGAAGATTGGTATTTTACTCACGGCATTACAAGGTTTTTTCTTCGTACTGGAGATCGGAGTGTGATTGACAGGAAGTGGGTGTTTCTGGGCGGAAACTGGCCATTTTATGGGAGTGTGTGGAAAAACGCTACCGTTTCTGGGAAAAACGCGGGAGTGGCTGGAGAAACGGAGGAGTGTCTGGGCGAACGCTGGGTGTGTTTGTGACGTCAAACCAGGAACGACAAGCACTGAACTGATCGCACTGGAAGAGTAAGTCTCGAGCTACTCAGAAACTGCACAGAGAAGTCTTTTCGCAATATTACAAATCTTTCGTTCGCAATTTTGATAAGCTAAGATTCACTCCCAGTAGGCGGCGGCTTAGCGTGTGCAATGCTGCTAAAAGCAGCTTGCGAGCGAACAACTCGGAATGAGGGCCAATGTGCTTTACCTGGTGCATTGTGTATAATGTGCTTTACCTGGTGCAGTGTGTATAATGTGCTCTGCCTGGCGCAAAGTGTATAATGTGCTTTACCTGGTGCAATGTGTATAATGTGCTCTGCCTGGCGCAAAGTGTATAATGTGCTTTACCTGGTGCAATGTGTATAATGTGCTCTGCCTGGCGCAAAGTGTATAATGTGCTTTACCTAGTGCAATGTGTATAATGTGTTCTACCTGGCGCAAAGTGTATAATGTGCTTTGCCTGGTGCAATGTGTATAATGTGCTCTGCCTGGTGCAAAGTGTATACCGTGCTCTATCTGGCGCAAAGTGTACAATGTGCTCTATCTGGCGCAATATGTATAACATACTCTACCTGGCGCAGTGTGTATAGGAGGTTCTACCTGGTGCAATGTGTATAATCGGCACTACTGTTTGGTGTAATGTGAATTGGCACTGTTATGTGACCACGCCCCTTCCCCATGAAGCCACGCCCCTAAATAATTCTGCACGCCTGCGGCGCGCACTTCCTATTCTTCCATGTAGTCAGGCCTTCTGAGCAGTAACCCTGCCCACTTGACAGACTCCACCCCCTCAACAGACCCCACCCCTATTAGGGCTGCTTCCATAAATTTCCCGGGCTGGTTTTTGATCCCAATCCGCCCCTGTGGTGGTGGCACCATATAGCGGTAATAGTGGTTTGTGCTTCTATACTGACAGTCTCTAACTCAGACACGCTTCCAGCTGGCGGCATATCCAATGTAACAAACTTGTTCCAGCTTTAGTTCACATGGTGCTGTTTCATGGTATATAACATCCCTTGACTTTATACGTTTTTTATTTGCAGTGTTCCAGAGTCTGTATCCTTTACTTTCTTGGCAGTATCCAAGCATGATACATTCTGCAAGCTTATGTCTTTTTTTGTTGATATTTTAGGATTTGCATTCAAACACTCTGAGATACTTGATGCTTGGGTTACTTCCAGACTACACCCCTAGCTTGTTTAGCTTTTTACTACTCCTGTGGGTACACAAGTCTTTAGGTATACTGACATAGACTGCTTCTGCCCAAAAACACATTTCTAGGGTCGATGTAATTTAGAATAGTTCACATTTATTTCACAATTGTTGGCACTAGTGACGCGCAGTGAGGTGTGTGGCTGAGGAGGCACACATGGGATTGGTCTGAATTCTGGGAGCCTGCCTCACCCTCTACTCACTGTAACTCTCCCGTCACTACACTAAGCTACAGTGTCCATTGAGTCTCCTACCTGCATCCCTGTGTCTTCTCTTACTGCTGCTGAATGAGCTCTGACTACAGTGCACTTCCTGGTCACATGACAAATCCAAGTGTCCATCAGTGCACAAGGCTCGCCCCCACACTCAGAGGCATGTCTCTATTGGCTCCCATTCTTTACAGCGTTACTGCCCATGGTGTGGCCCCGCTCCCAGCTCTGCACAGCAGTGTCTGACTGTAGAACCGAGGCTGAGCTGTTGATGCCTCATCTCTCGTCTCGCAGCAGCTCCAGGAATCTCCACACAGCTGCTGAGTGCTACATAGATGTTTATGTTATACATATCTTCTTTGTATTATTCGAATTATTTTTAAATGAAATATCACGAGTATGACAGGGAGGGCAGAGCCTACCCTGACGGCACGTCCTTGGTTGGCATGCTCACTGAAAGCATTTTATACTGCGGTGTATGCAATGGTTAGTTAGTGGTAAAGGCCATACTACTTTTGGAGGTTTGCTACATCTCTATGTGTCTAGGATGTACAGTTGTGTTGCTTTTGCTTTTGCTCTGTACAACACATTTGCCCTCTGTGAACTTGACCTGTCCGCTCTAGGATACTTATAGCAATGAGGTTTGTCTCCATATCTGGTGTGAATAAAACATCCTGGATGTCTGTGACTATGGTTTCAGCTCTTATTTGTAGGCGTACCGTGATTGTCTTGACATTTTGTGGCTATAAAGACCTTTTCTCCAATCCATTGACTGTTACAGGGTTGTGCATGTAAACCATTCATGATTAAATTGCCATGTGACTACCGGGATAATGTACCTGAAATCTCTCCTACAACTATCTGTGACATCGATCTTGTCAGGCTTCTTTTGCTGTGCGATATTTGTATTTTTCAGATTGCATTCAAATGGCTTTTGTCCAACTTTGTGACATATGAAACCATGGGGGACATTTACTAAGCAGTGATAAAAGTAGAGAAGTGAGGCAGTGGAGAAGTTGCCCATGGCAACCAATCAGCATTGACGTAACATTTATCATTTGCATACTATAACAGTATACAGAGCAGCTAATTGGTTGACATGGGCAACTTCTCCACTGGCTCACTTCTCTACTTTTATCACTGCTTAGTAAATGTCCCCCCATGTACCTGGGCTTCTTGGGCTTGGTATTCCTTCTGTGTAACGCAGTACTTTCAGCAATTGTTTCAACTAGCTTTCCTTCCCGGAACTGCAGCAGTTTAGTTTCACGTTCTCTGTTGATTATTTATCCGTACTGTACTCTAAAGCTGCTACTAAGAAATCAAATTCAGATGTTAGGTTCATAAGCTTTGCTATTTTGACTTCCTCATCATTGACCTGGACTCCTACAGATGTCAATTGCTGAGATATGGACAGCATCTTGTCAATATACTCGTTCATATCTCTACATTCCAGGGACGTGCGGTGAGCTAAATGGCTCAGGAGGCACTGGCTAACCCCAGAGCCAGATTTACATGCAATATATGAGCCAAAGGGTACATCTGGGCATTATACACAGGTGCAGCATTATAAACTCCTGGAAATCTGGTGAGTTTTGATTAGAGATGTGTGGAAAGGATACACAGGTGAGGCACTGCCTCACCTGCCATAGACTTTTTACTCCAGAGTTTGGGCTATAAAAATTATTAGAATAATGCAAAGAAGATAATTCAAACAAATTATCAGTATTTTTCATATATTTTATTCAGTCAAAACTCTGGTTTAAACGTAAGTATGGCAGGAAAGGCTCTGCCTCACCTGCCTCACCCCACCGCACGTCACTGCTACATTCACTCAAATTGATACTGTACAGCACACTTGCCTACTTTTGAAAAAGCATTTCAGGGAGATTGTGAAAGTAATACCTATTAGCGCGGGCGCGTACTGCTACACCGGAGAGGCGTATCATGAACAGGACTTACATCCAAATGTAAATGAGCCCCAAAGTTAGCAAGATCTGTTTGTTGAAGAAAAGACACTGGCCCTCATTCCGAGTTGTTCGCTCGCTAGCCGCTTTTCGCAGCAGTACACACGCTAAGCCGCCGCCCTCTGGGAGTGTATCTTAGCTTAGCAGAATTGCGAACGAAGTATTCGCAATATTGCGAAAAGATTTTTCTGTGCAGTTTCTGAGTAGCTCGAGACTTACTCTTCCAGTGCGATCAGTTCAGTGCTTGTCGTTCCTGGTTTGACGTCATAAACACACCCAGCGTTCGCCCAGACACTCCCCCGTTTCTTCAGCCACTCCCGCATTTTTCCCAGAAACGGCAGCGTTTTTTCACACACTCCCATAAAACGGCCAGTTTCCGCCCAGAAACATCCACTTCCTGTCAATCACACTCCGATCACCAGAACGAAGAAAAAACCTCGTAATGCCGTGAGTAAAATACCAAACTTCTTAGCAAATTTACTTGGCGCAGTCGCAGTGCGAACATTGCGCATGCGCAATTAGCGGAAAATCGCTGCGATGCGAAGAAAATTACCGAGCGAACAACTCGGAATGAGGGCCACTGATATCTTGCAGAATTTACTCGGGTATTGTGTTTTACAAGAGGTTCCATATACTGTAAGTGGCCATGAGAAACCTTATTTAAAATGCATGTAGCCATAGGGATCATTGTGCCTTATGACCAATGCAGGGAAATTGCACTGATGAGCCCATTTGAATGTATGTATCTCTGATTTCTTTTTTCCCCCCAAGAATGTAACAGCTGCATAATGGGGGTAAGGTACAATCAGGAAGATTGCTGGACTATTCAGGGAGTGAGGGAGATTGCTGCTATTTCAGGGAGTCTTCTGCAGAATGAGGGAGGGTAGGCAACTGTGCTGTACAGTCAGTGGTGCAAGTAGAAATATTTTCTTAGTGGTACTGAGTGCCGAAAAATGGGCGTGGACATGTGTTTTGAGGGGGCGTGGTCACATGCTGCTAGTGGGAGTGGCTACATGACACTAGTGGCGTGGCCACACGACAGCCCCCCCCCCTTTTTTTTTTATTTGGAGGCAAGGCTAAACATATATAGTAATGACTCCAGTATAATAAAATCTATAGTAATGCCTCCATTATAACAGGAAAATACAGCCACTGTTGCACTCCCAGTAACCCTGACAAAGTGGGAGGAGCCGTCATGCTGCAAAGCTTATTGCTTTATGGTGCATTATAATTGTGGCAATGGCAAAGTGTGTGGCAGGTGGTACTGAGTACCCGCTGCCAAATTCTTATGGGTTCTCCGTACCTGAGCGTACCCGCATACTTGCACCGCTGTGTACAGTATACACCTTAAGGCCCATACACACTTGCCGAAAAAATGAGCGACGACGCTCATTTTCTCCTTTCCTGAGCGTCATCGCTCATTTTGTCGGCCAGTGTGTATGCCACCAGCGACGATCAATGCGTGGCCCCATGGGCTTGGCAATGGTTGTAGATGTTGTAGATGTCGGCAGTGCAGGCAAGCTCGATCTGGACAGTCGTCCAGGAGCTGCATGCATGGCCGGCAGCTACGTGACGTCACTGAGCAATATGAGCGGTGTGTACGGGCTATATGTGTGTACGGGTGATATAAGTGTGTACTGGCAGCCGCCAACCGCCCGGCCCGGCAGAGGAATCACTAGAGCGACGCTGTGTAGTGTGTATGGGCCTTTAGGTTTATTCTCCTTATGATGCCTTTGGGGGTAATTCCGACCTGATCGCACGCTAGCTATTTTTTGCAGCGCTGCGATCAGGTCAAAACTTAGCAAAACTGCGCATGCGTATGCACGGCAATGAGCAGGCGTGTTGTACGGGTACAAAGAGGATCGGTGCTGGGCGATGGATTTAACAAAGAATCCATTCGCACAGCCGATCGCAAGGTGATTAACAGGAAGAGGGCTTTTATGGGTGTCAACTGACCGTTTTCTGGGAGTGTTTGGGAAAACGCAGGCATGTCCAGGCGTTTGCAGGGCGGGTGTTTGACGTCAATTCCGGGACCAAAAAGACTGAAGTGATTGCAGCGGCTGAGTAAGTCCAGAGCTACTCAGAAACTGCAAAAAACTTTTTTGTACCGCTCGGCTGCAAAAGCGTTCGCACACTTGCAAAGCGAATATACACTCCCCATAGGCTGCAACTATCTGATCGCTGTGCTGCAAAAAAATAGCTAACGAGCGAACAACTCGGAATGACCCCCTTTATCTTCATACACTGTTTGCAGGGCTATCCCCATACTGACATTTTCCTGTGAATTATGACATAAGCGTATTGCTCCACACTTAGGCCTATGGGTCTCATACTCTATTCACTTCATCAGGATTTGGATTGTCACCTGGATTACTTGTAATCTTCCAAAGCTTTTCACTCTTGAGTACAGCGGTAGTAGGAGTTACAGCAACAACGATAACATGTACTTACACCTAAGAGGAGCTATTTTCTGCAGGTCCAAGAAGCACTGCAGCACTCAACACAGTGACTTGCAGGGGAGGAAGGGGGGAGGGGGGGTGTCACACATGTGAAGTAACACTCCTGTTGACCATCTTGGTAAAGGTGCCTAGCTTCAATACAGAAGATGGGAGACAATGCAGGAGCATACTCTTCTCTAACAGCTACAGTATGTATCAGATGCCAAAGGAAATTCACAGCCTGGGCTCCTCTTGGTGTAGAACTGGCCATGTTAACACCCCATGATGTAGGGGCTAACCAGTTGCATTTCTCTTTCCTCAGTGGGGGATGCTGTCTCTGCTCCTCTCCCTATCACAACAGATATTACTAGTAGATCTGGAGTTTAGGGTAGGGATAGGAATCGACAAGAGACTATCATTCCTAACAATTTTACCCATCCAAAGGTGAGGAAAATATTTGTCGATAGTGATAAACAAAAGGTCCCTCGCCATCAATTTTTTCTCTCCGATTATATAGCGACTCTGATGTTTTTTGCCCATCTTTGCCAATTTTCATAATCTCCTCTCTGGCCACTTCAGATAATGGGGGTGGGGCCGGACTATTAGGCCCAACCACTTACCGCAAAATGCCATACATTACGCTATTATCATGGGAAGTGTGTGTGTGTGTGTGTGTGTGTGTGTGTGTGTGTGTGGATAGATAGATAGATAGATAGATAGATAGATAGATAGATAGATAGATAGATAGATAGATAGATAGATAGATAGATAGATAGATAGATTCTGGACAATGGATTTTATATTTTTAAGTAACTGCATAATTAAAGTGTGAGGGAAATTCTTTATTATTCCCTCCAGGCTTCCCACTACTGTAAGTAATAAACAGGATTCAGTTTCCAGTACTGAGAAAATGTCATGCAAAGAAGACTGTAGCCTAAAGTCAGAATCATTTAATATTATCCAGAAACAATGGTAAACATTATTTTACTTATTCAACACATATCACTGACTGTGACATTAAGCAACATCCAAGTGCTCCAGGCTTAGTGGGGTACTTCTTATAAAACTCCTGGGTAAAATGTGGAGCATGGCCATTGTTAAGTGGTTCCCATGAAGTCTGCTCCTATTCACAGCCTTCCTCGTTCATGAGACTCTAGAATTTTTTCAACTACATATTCGTCTTGTGTTTCATTGGAGTCATAGCTGTATGAGTAGTATGATTAATGTACTGTATATAAGTAGGAGTAAGTGACCAGAGGACTAGCAGTAGGAGTAGAATTAGTGGGGGGCATAGCAGTAGGAGTAGAATAAGTGTGGGGCATAGCAGAAGGAGTAGAGTGACTGGAGGCATAGCAGTAGGAGTAGAGTGACTAGAGGCATAGCAGCAGAGCCGGCCATAGGCATATGCAAACTAGGCAATCGCCTAGGGCATTTGATATGCCTTGGGGCATCAGCAGCTTCTGCTGATTAAAATGATATGCGGCATGCCTATATTATGTATGTAGCATTTCATATGCAGATACAGCCACAGACTCACACAATATATAGGCATGCTGCATATCATTTTAATCAGTAGAAGCTGCTTGTGCATCCTAGCCACATAGCAATGCAAATAAGATGCATCTTCATTAAAAAAAGGTGCCATATTTTAGCATTGAGGCAATATTTATGAGGACACATCTGTATCCAAGCAGAGGCAGAGGTCACAGTGTTAGTGGCAGTGTGAGTGCTGTGTGCATGTGAGTGGGTTGGTTGTGCAGTAGTGTTCAGAATATGTGTAAGGAGCATTATGTGTAGGGGCACTATGCGTGTCATTATGTGTATAAGGGCAATAATAATGTGCGGCATATGTGTAAAAGGGTACTACTGTATGTGTGTCATTATGTGTATAGGGGCACTAATAGTGTGCACCTAATGTGTAAGGGACATTATGTGTAAAAGTGCATTAATAAAGGTTGTCATAATATGTAAGCCACATTATGTTTATAAGGACATTAATAATGTGTCTCATATGTGTAAGGGGCATTACTGTGTGGAATTATGTGTATAAATGCATTATTGTGTGGCATTATGTGTATAAGGTGCTCTACTATGTGGCGTTGCGTATAGAAAGGGCACTACTGTGTCGTCTAATGTGAATAAAGAGCAACAGGGTGTGATGTAATGTGAATAAGGGACTCTATTGTGAGTAGTAACGTTTATGAGGTAAAGTAATACTACTGTGGGATGTAATATGAATTATGAACACTATTGCATGATCAAATGTGAATGAAGTTGCAGTACTGTGTGGCGTAATTGGAATTGGGGTTACTATTATTGGAGGCATAGCAGTAGCAGTAGAGTGGCTGGAGGCATAGCAGTAGGAGTAGAGTGACTGGAGGCATAGCAGTAGGAGTAGAGTGACTTGAGGCATAACAGTAGGAGTAGAGTGACTGGAGGCATAGCAGTAGGAGTAGAGTGACTGGGAGCATAACAGCAGGAGTAGAGTGACTGGAGGCATAGCAGTAGGAGTAGAGCGGCTGGGGGCATAGCAGCAGGAGTAGAGTGACTGGAGGCATAGTAGTAGGAGTAGAGTGACTGGAGGCATAGCAGTAGGAGTAGAGCGGCTGGGAGCATAGCAGCAGGAGTAGTGCAGCTGGGGGCATAGCAGCAGGAGTGGAGAAGCTGGGGCATAGCAGTAGGAGCAGAGTGACTGGAAGCACAGCAGTAGGTGTAGAGTGACTGAAGGCATAGCAGTAGGAGTAGAGTGACTGGAGGCATAGCAGTAGGAGTAGAGTGACTGGAGGCATAGCAGTAGGAGTAGAGTGACTGGGAGCATAACAGTAGGAGTAGAGTGACTGGAGGCATAGCAGTAGGAGTAGAGCGGCTGAATGCATAGCAGCAGGAGTAGAGTGACTGGGGGCATAGCAGCAGGAGTAGAGTGACTGGAGGCATAGTAGTAGGAGTAGAGTGACTGAAGGCATAGCAGTAGGAGTAGAGCGGCTGGGAGCATAGCAGCAGGAGTAGAGCGGCTGGGGGCATAGCAGCAGGAGTGGAGAAGCTGGGGCATAGCAGTAGGAGTAGAGTGACTGGAAGCACAGCAGTAGGTGTAGAGTGACTGAAGGCATAGCAGTAGGAGTAGAGTGACTGGAGGCATAGCAGTAGGTGTAGAGTGACTGGAGGCATAGCAGTAGGAGTAGAGCAGCTGCGTGTATAGCAGTAGTGGTAGAGTGACTGGAGGCATAGCAGTATGAGAAGAAGGACCAGTAGGAGTAGAGCAGCTGGGGGCATAGCAGTAGGAGTTGAGTTACTGTAGGTGTAGCAGTAGGAGCACAGTGACTGGAGGCATAGCAGTAGGAATAGAGTGACTGGAGGCACAGCAGCAGGTGTAGAGTGACTGGAGGCATAGCAGTAAGTGTAAAGTGACTACAGGCATAGTACTAGGAGTAGAGTGACTGGAGGGATAGCAGCAGGAGTAGAGTGACTGGAGACATAGCAGTAGGATTAAAGTGACTGGATGCATAGCAGTAGGTGTAGAGTGACTGGAGGCATAGCAGTATGAGAAGAGGGACCGGTAGGAGTAGAGCAACTGGTGGCATAGCAGTAGGAGTTGAGTGACTGTAGGTGTAGCAGTAGGAGCAGAGTGACTGGAGGCATAGCAGTAGGAATAGAATGACTGGAGGCATAGCAGTAGGTGTAGAGTGACTGGAGGCATAGCAGTAGGAGTAGAGTGATTGGACGCATAGCAGTAGGAGTAGAGTGACTGGAGGCATAGCAGTAGGAGTAGAGTGATTGGAGGCATAGCAGTAGGAGTAGAGCGGCTGGGGGCATAGCAGCAGGAGTAGAGCGGCTGGGGGCATAGCAGCAGGAGTAGAGAAGCTGGGGCATAGCAGTAGGAGTAGAGTG
Organism: Pseudophryne corroboree; assembly: GCF_028390025.1. Lineage (NCBI taxonomy): Eukaryota > Metazoa > Chordata > Amphibia > Anura > Myobatrachidae > Pseudophryne > Pseudophryne corroboree. Next base: position 325,553,582 of record NC_086453.1, on the reverse strand, counting down.
ACTGGAAGCACAGCAGTAGGTGTAGAGTGACTGAAGGCATAGCAGTAGGAGTAGAGTGACTGGAGGCATAGCAGTAGGAGTAGAGTGACTGGAGGCATAGCAGTAGGAGTACAGCAGCTGGGGTCATAGCAGTAGGAGTAGAGTGACTGGAGGCATAGCAGTAGGTGTAGAGTGACTGGAGGCATAGCAGTAGGAGTAGAGCAGCTGCGTGTATAGCAGTAGTAGTAGAGTGACTGGAGGCATAGCAGTAGGTGTAGAGTGACTGGAGGCATAGCAGTAGGTGTAAAGTGACTACAGGCATAGTGCTAGGAGTAGAGTGACTGGAGGGATAGCAGTAGGAGTAGAGTGACTGGAGACATAGCATTAGGATTAAAGTGACTGGATGAATAGCAGTAGGTGTAGAGTGACAGGAGGCATAGCAGTATGAGAAGAGGGACCGGTAGGAGTAGAGCAACTGGAGGCATAGCAGTAGGAGTTGAGTTACTGTAGGTGTAGCAGTAGGAGCAGAGTGACTGGAGGCATAGCAGTAGGAATAGAGTGACTGGAGGCATAGCAGTAGGTCTAGAGTGACTGGAGGCATAGCAGTAGGTGTGGAATGACTGGAGACATATTAGTAGGAGTAGACTGACTGGAGGCATAGCAGTAGGAGTAGAGTGACTGGAGACATAGTAGTAGGAGTAGAGTGACTAGAGGCTTAGCAGTAGGAGTAGAGTGACTAGAGGCATAGCAGTAGGAGTAGAGTGACTAGATGCATAGCAGCAGGAGTAGAGTGACTGGAGGCAAAGCAGTAGGTGTAGAGTTACTGGAGGCATAACAGTAGGAGTAGAGCAGCTGGGGTCATAGCAGTAGGCGTAGAGAAGCTGGGGGCATAGCGGTAGGAGTAGAGCCTCTGGAGGCATAGCAGTAGGTGTAGAGTGACTGGAGGCATAGCAGTAGGAGTACAGTGACTGGAGACATATCAGTAGGAGTAGAGTGACTGGAGGCATAGCAGCAGCAGTAGAGTGACTGGAGGCATAGCAGTAGCAGTAGAATGACTGGAGGCATAGCAGTAGGAGTAGAGTGACTGGAAGCATAGCAGTAGGAGTAGAGTGAATGGAGGCATAGCAGTAGGAGTAGAGCATCTGGGGGCATAGCAGTAGGAGTAGAGTGACTGGAGTCATAGCAGTAGAAGTAGAGTGACTGGAGGCATAGCAGTAGGAGTAGAGCAGCTGGGGGCATAGCAGTAGGAGTAGAGTGACAGGAGTCATAGCAGTAGGAGTAGAGTGACTTTAGGCATAGCAGTAGGAGTAGAGAGACTGGAGGCATAGCAGTAGGAGTAGAGAGACTTAGAGGCATAGCAGTAGGAGTAGAGTGACTAGAGGCATAGCAGTAGGAGTAGAGTGACTGGAGGCATACAGTAGCAGTAGGAGTAGAGAGACTGGAGGCTTAGCAGTAGGAGTAGAGTGACTAGAGGCGTAGCAGTAGGAGTAGAGTGACTAGATGCATAGCAGCAGGAGTAGAGTGACTGGAGGCACAGCAGTAGCAGTAGAGTTACTGGAGGCATAGCAGCAGGAGTAGAGTGACTGAAGGCATAGCATCAGGAGTAGAGTGACTGGAGGGATAGCAATAGGAGTAGAGTGACTGGAGGCATAGCAGTAGGAGTAGAGCAGCTGGGGGCATAGCAGTAGAAGTAGAGTGATTGGAGGCAGGGCAGTAGGAGTAGAGTGGCTGGAGGCATAGCAGTAGGTGTAGAGTGAGTGGAGGCATAGCAGTAGGTGTAGAGTGACTGGAGGCATAGCAGTAGGTAGAAAAGTGACTGGAGGCATAGCAGTAGGTGTAGAGCACCTGGGGGCATATAAGTAGGAGTAGAGTGACTGGAGGCATAGCGGTAGGAGTTGAGTTACTATAGGTGTAGCAGTAGGAGTAGAGTGACTGGAGGCATAGCAGTAGGAGTAGAGCAGCTGGGAGCATAGTGGTAGGAGTTGAGTTACTGTAGGTGTAGCAGTAGGAGTAGAGTGACTGGAGGCATAGCTGTACGTGTAGAGTGACTGGAGGCATAGCAGTAGGAGTAGAGTGACTGGAGACATAGCTGTAGGAGTAGAGTGTCTGAAGGCATATCAGTAGGAGTTGAATTACTGTAGGTGTAGCAGTAGGATTAGAGTGACTGGAGGTATAGCAGTAGGAGTAGAGCAGCTGGGGGCATAGCAGTAGGAGTAGAGTGACTGGAGGCATAGCAGTTGGAGTAGAGTGACTGGAGGCACAGCAGTAGGAGTAAAGTGACTGGAGGCATAGCAGTAGGAGTAGAGCAGCTGGGGGCAGAGCAGTAGGAGTAGAGTGACTGGAGACATAGCCGTAGGAGTAGAGTGGCTGGAGGCATATCAGTAGGTGTAGAGTGAGTGGAGGCATAGCAGTAGGTGTAGAGTGAGTGTAGGCATAGCAGTAGGTACAAAAGTGACTGGAGGCATAGCAGTATGCGTAGAGTGACTGGAGGCATAGCAGTAGCTGTAGAGTGACTGGAGGCATAGCAGTAGGATTAGAGCAGTTGGGGGCATAGTTGTAAGAGTTGAGTTACTGTAGGTGTACAGTATTTATTTTTTATTTATTAACAGTTTCTTATATAGCGCAGCATATTCCGTTGCGCTTTACAATTAGAACAACAGTAATAGAACAAAACTGGGTAAAAACAGACAGACAGAGGTAGGAAGGCCCTGCTCGCAAGCTTACAATCTATAGGGGAGAAGAGTGACTGAAGGCATAGCAGTAGGAGTAGAGTGACTGGAGGCATAGCATTAGGAGTAGAGTGACTGCAGTCATAGCAGTAGGAGTAGAGTGACGAGAGGCATAGCAGTAGGAGTAGAGTGACTGGAGGCATAGTAGTAGATGTAGAGTGACTGGAGACATATTAGTAGGAGTAGAGTGAGTGGAGGCATAGCAATATGAGTAGAGTGACTAGAGGCATAGCAGTAGGAGTAGAATGACTGGAGGCATAGCAGTAGGAGTAGAGTGACTAGAAGCATAGAAGTAGGAGTAGAGTGACTGGAGGCAAAGCAGTAGGAGTAGAGTGACTGGAGACATATTAGTAGGAGTAGAGTGACTGGAGGCATAGCCGTAGCAGTAGAGTGACTGGAGGCATAGCAGCAGGAGTAGAGTAACTGGAGGCATAAAAGGAAGGGGTAGAGTGACTGGAGGCATAGCAGTAGGAGTAGAGTGACTGGAGGCATAGCAGTAGGTAGAAAAGTAACTAAAGGCATAGCAGTATGTTTAGAGTGACTGGAGGCATAGCAGTAGGCGTAGAGCAGCTGGGGACATAGTGGTAGGAGTTGAGTTACTGTAGGTTTAGCGGTAGGAGTAGAGTGACTGGAGGCATAGCAGTAGGAGTAGAGTGACTGGAGGCATAGCGGTAGGAGTAGAGGATGTGGAGGCATAGCAGTAGGAGTAAAGTGACTGGAGGCATAGCAGTAGGAGTAAAGTGACTAGAGGCTTAGCAGTATGAGTACGGTGACTGGAAGCATAGCAGTAGGTGTAGAGTGACTGGAGGCATAGCAGTAGGAGTAGAGTGACTAGAGGCATAGCAGTAGGAGTAGAGTGACTAGAGGAATAGCAGTAGGTGTAGAGTGACTGGAGGCATAGCAGTAGGAGTAGAGTGACTGGAGGCATAGCAGTAGGAGTAGAGTGACCGGAAGCATAGCAGTAAGTGTAGAGATACTAGAGACATATTAGTAGGAGTAAATGAAAATGTGGGTGTGTTACACTGCGCTTATCATATAGCTTTACAAGTGGCAAATTTTAGTGAAAAACTGTATTCCAATATATACAAAATCAAAAGGAAGCATGTAAATATACAAAAATGTTTATTAATAATAAGATAAAAGATTATAATAACCTAATACTGGTATACTATACAGGTAGGACAAAACATATAGACAAACACAAAAACACAAAACATAAAAAAGGATGGTATTTTGTGGGGTAGATACACAGAATTGCGTTTTACTCGTCCCCCATAATAAAAGTCCAAATGGATTAACTGGAGAATGAGGCATGAGTATAAGTGCCTGAATGTTTTTATAAAACACCCTTTGCTGGGATGTAATCCAGAAATCAAAGTCAATGTTGTATACGAGAGCAGTTTTACTCACAGTAATAACAGGTGTCCGTAGTGAGCAAAGATTGTCCCTGGAATGCAGAAAAGTTCTCCGTCACTGGTGCTGAAAAGGGAAGAAATCCAAGAGTCTGCCGGCAGACTGAATCACTTGTGCTGAGATCGACCGGTTTCGCCTGAACCCAGGCTTCATCAGGATAGAGTATTAGTAGGAGTAGACTGAGTGAAGGCATACCAGTAGGAGTAGAGTGACTAGAGGCATAGCAGTAGGAGTAGAGTGACTAGAGGCATAGCAGTAGGAGTAGAGTGACTAGAGGCTTAACAGTAGGTGTAGAGTGACTGGAGGCTTAACAGTAGGTGTAGAGTGACTGGAGGCTTAACAGTAGGTGTAGAGTGACCGGAGGCATAACAGTAGGAGTAGAGTGACTAGAGGCTTAGCAGTAGGAGTAGAGTGACTAGAGGCTTAACAGTAGGTGTAGAGTGACTGGAGGCATAGCAGTAGGTGTAGAGATACTGGAGACATATTAGTAGGAGTAGAGTGACTAGAGGCATAGCAGCAGGAGTAGAGTGACTAGAGGCATAGCAGCAGGAGTAGAGTGACTAGAGGCATAGCAGTAGGTGTAGAGCCTGAGGCTAATTTAATCTGAGAACATGGAATATAGAACAAATTCTTCTGAATGGTAAATTGTAGACTCACTGTGACTGGAGAGGGAACTGATATTACAGAAAACGTTCAAACAAGTATTTTAGTAAACTTTGGAGAAGGTTGAGAGATTTTAACATTTCTTGTTGACCACCAGACTATTGGGGCAGATTTATCAAAGCTTGGAGAGAGATAAAGTAGAGAGAGCTGCACCAACCATCAGTTCCTAGCTGCCATGTCAAAGGCTTTGTTTGAAATATGACAGGATCTGATTGATTGGTACTTTACAGTATCTTACTCCATCAAGCTTTGATAAATCTCCCTCCTTACAGTAGAGATGAGCGGGTTCGGTTCGTTGAGATCTGTATCCCCCCGAACTTCACGTGTTTTACACGGGGCCGAGGCAGCCTCGGATCTTCCCGCCTTGCTCGGTTAACCCGAGCGAGGCCGAACGTCATCATCCCGCTGTCGGATTCTCGCAAGATTCCTATTCCATATAAAGAACCGCGCGTCGCTACCATTTTAACTCGTGCATTGTAGATTGAGCGGAGAGGACGTGGCTACGTTCTGCCTGAAAAGCTCAATATCTGTGCTCAGTGTGCTGCATTGTGGTGACCACCAGTATATTATAGTAGTACAGTGCAGTAGGCCATTGCTGTATCGTGCAGCTCCGTGTCAGACTCAGTTCTAGTATCCTGATCAGTGCTCAATATCTGCTGCATTGTTGTGTGACCAGTATATACTATATAGTACTACAGTGCAGCATATTGGTGACCACCAGTATATAGTAGTACAGTACAGTAGGCCATTGCTGTGTCTTGCAGCTCTGTGTCACTTCAAGTTTCCATATCTGTGCTGCATTGTTGTGAGCAGTATATAGTAGTACAGTGCAGCATTTTGGTGACCACCAGCATATAGTAGTACAGTACAGTAGGCCATTGCTGTATCTTCCAGCTCTGTGTCACTTCAAGTATCCATATCTGTGCTGCATTGTTGTGAGCAGTATATACAGGTTGAGTATCCCATATCCAAATATTCCGAAATACGGAATATTCCGAAATACAGACTTTTTTGAGTGAGAGTGAGATAGTGAAACCTTTGTTTTCTGATGGCTCAATGTACACAAATTTTGTTTAATACACAAAGTTATTCAAAATATTGTATTAAATGACCTTCAGGATGTGTGTATAAGGTGTATATGAAACATAAATTAGTTGTGTGAATGTAGACACACTTTGTTTAATTCACAAAGTTATAAAAAATATTGGCTAAAATTACCTTCAGGCTGTGTGTATAAGGTGTATATGTAACATAAATGCATTCTGTGCTTCGACTTAGGTCCTATCACCATGATATCTCATTATGGTATGCAATTATTCCAAAATACGGAAAAATCCCATATCCAAAATACTTCTGGTCCCAAGTATTTTGGATAAGGGATACTCAACCTGTAGTAGTACAGTACAGTAGGCCATTGCTGTATCTTGCAGCTCCGTGTCACTTTAAGTATCCATATCTGTGCTGCATTGTTGTGACCAGTATATAGTAGTTCAGTGCAGCATTTTGGTGACCACCAGTATATAGTAGTACAGTACAGTAGGCCATTGTTGTACCTTGCAGCTCTGTGTCACTTCTAGTATCCTGATCAGTGCTGCATTGTTGTGACCAGTATATAGTAGTACAGTGCAGCATTGTGGTGACCACTAGTATATAGTAGTACAGTACAGTAGGCCATTGCTGTATCTTGCAGCTCTGTGTCACTTCAAGTATCCATATCTATGCTGCATTGTTGTGAGCAGTATATAGTAGTACAGTGCAGCATTTTGGTGACCACCAGTATATAGTAATACAGTACAGTAGGCCATTGCTGTATCTTGCAGCACTGTGTCACTTCAAGTATCCATATCTGTGCTGCATTGTTGTGAGCAGTATACAGTAGTACAGTGCAGCATTGTGGTGACCACCAGTATATAGTAGTACAGTACAGTAGGCCATTACTGTATCTTGCAGCTCCGTGTCACTTCAAGTATCCATATCTGTGCTGCATTGTTGTGACCAGTATATAGTAGTACAGTGCAGCATTGTGGTGACCACCAGTATATAGTAGTACAGTACAGTAGGCCATTGCTATATCTTGCAGCTCCGTGTCACTTCTAGTATCCTGATCAGTGCTGCATTGTTGTGACCAGTATATAGTAGTACAGTGCAGCATTGTGGTGACCACCAGTATATAGTAGTACAGTACAGTAGGCCATTGCTGTATCTTGCAGCTCCGTGTCAGACTCAGTTCTATTCTCCGGATCAGTGCTCAATATCTTTGCTGCATTGTGGAGCCCCGTATACTACAGTACAATAGTCCAGTCCTGTTCTTGCTGCTCAGTGTCAGTTCTCCGTAGTATCATCAGTGATCAGTATAATCAGTTCTCAGTATAATCAGTGCGCTGTTAGACGTGCGCCAATTTTCCGCCATAAGTGCATTGGGATTTAGACAATTAATGAAGTTATTGTGTCCCCGGTACAAAATCCCATCTAGATTCCACTTCACTAGGCAGGCTATAGCGAGATTTTACCAATTAATATCAGTGATTTATAATTATCAATTACAGTGATCTTGCCAAATAATTCCTGTGATTTTGTAATTTTCTTCCAGTGATTTGGACCAATAATACCATTGATTAGAACAAATAATTCCTGTGATATTGAGGTGTTTGTGTCGCTTAGCTTAGCCATCCAGCGACCACAGTGCACCTCTTTTTCTCTTTTCTTTGTATCATGTGCTGTTTGGGGACTATTTTTTTAAGTGCCATCCTGTCTGACACTTCCATATATGTCCAGTGGTACTGCCATTTGATATAATTCCCGACATTACTGCCATTTAATTCCAGTGATTTTGTCATTTTCTTCCAGTGATTTGGACCAATAATACCATTGATTAGAACAAATAATTCCTGTGATTTTGTCATTTTCTTCCAGTGATTTAGACCAATAATACCATTGATTAGAACGAATAATTCCTGTTATATTGAGGTGTTTGTGTCGCTTAGCTTACCCATCCAGCGACCACAGTGCACCTGTTTTTCTCTTTTCTTTGCGTCATGTGCTGTTTGGGGCCAAGTTTTTTAAGTGCCATCCTGCCTGACACTGCAGTGCCACTCCTAGATGGGCAAGGTGTTTGTGCCAGCCACTTGGGTCGCTTAGCTTAGCCATCCAGCGACCTCGGTGCAAATTTTAGGACTAAAAATAATATTGTGAGGTGTTCAGAATAGACTGGAAATGAGTGGAAATTATGGTTATTGAGGTTAATAATACTATAGGATCAAAATTACCCCCAAATTCTATGATTTAAGCTGTTTTTGAGGGGGTTTTGAAAAAAAAAATGTTAAGGGAGGTTTTGCCAAAACGCGTCCGAATCCAAAACGCGGCCGCGGAACCGAATCCACAACCAAAACACAAAACCCGAAAAATTTCTGGTGCACATCTCTACCTTACAGTATCTCCTACAGCAATAGATGGGATTTTTACACCACTCCTATCTTCCTGCAATATGTACCTGAATTGACCTTGTTGCAAGTTGACTGTAACTCTTACCCATGACTTTTTTGGTTACTCACACAGCTCCGGCACTGCATTGCTTGAAAGAGGAAAAGATTGCGGATGATAGTCATAATTCACAAAAAACGGCTTTATAACTTGTTGTATGCAATTTCAGCTAATTATACTGATTCTGCCCAGTTAGGTGCTATAAATTTGTACTGATTGTTCAATACACTGATTTATTCTGTTTCTCTGGTTGTTTGTCTCACAGAAAACTTTCCAATATCGAGATGTGACTTTTAGTCCTCTATCAGAGGCAATAGGTTCTCTATCAGAGGCAATGGGTCCTCTATCAGAGGCAATGGGTCCTCTATTGGAGGCAATATGTCCTCTATCAGAGGCAATAGATTCTGGGCAAACATGGAGTCTATAAATATTTTTGAACAACAAACAAGCTGAGGAGCAGTGGATGACTTAGCCCAGGGCTGTCTTTTTGTATGGGCTCAATGGGCAGCTGACCATGGGCCCCAGGAGTATAGACACTAAGCTGATAGTTGAATGTCCCCTTTTTCCAGGAGTACCAGATTTTTGAAAATCGGCCCTGGGAAACTGGAGATATCTGACTTCAAAGAAGTGGTGCCCATCTGAGCCTGTTAATTGTTTTTGCCAACCAGAAATCTTGAGTTTTATCAGATTTAGAGTTTTTCTGAGGGTATTTCGGTGGACACTGGCAGCTTGTCTCTACTATACCCAAAACCAGAGCAGGGCCGAAACTAGGATTTTCAGCACCCGGGGCAAGGCAGTCATTTAGCCCCCCCACCCCCCCAAAAAAAAAGAAACAAAGAGAGTCATTACATTAAAAATTAAGAAATAAACAAAAGAAAATCCAACCTACGCCGTACAGTAGTGCATCCTTATTCACATTAGATAGTAATACCCCTCATTAACATTATACAGTATATATATATATATATATATATATATATATATATATATAATATATTTAGGGGATGCAGTTATGTGACTGGCAGTCGGGAGTCCACCAGTCACTATACCGACACCCCAAACAGTGAACAGCCTGCCCCTCGGCATACCAACCAACAGGCACTATTCCACGAAACCCATAGAGTGGGAATAGAACCTGTGGCGAGCGCAGCAGGCCACCGAGAAAGCAAGGAGCTTTTTGTGCTCGCCCACCCGCCAGCCATCTAATAACCAGGTTCCCGGCGGTCTCCCAACCACCGGTCACATGAACCCAACCCATACAATATATTTCAGCAAACGAGATGCGGCTATCACGGGTCCTAATGTAAGCCGTACGCAACAGGTTTTCCTGGATTGTCAACGTTTCATTAATTCAAATAAACAAAATTTATATGAATAAATTAAACATTGACAAGCCAGGAAAACCTGCTGCGCACAGCTTACATTAGAACCCGTGATAGCCGCATCTCGTTTGCTGGACATTTAACTTGATGGCACCCGGGCACACTTCCACATGTACAGGCATATTATATATATATATATATATATGTATATATATATACATACACACTGCTCAAAAAAATAAAAGGAACACTTAACACAATGTAACTCCAAGTCAATCACACTTCTGTGAAATCAAACTGTCCACTTAGGAAGCAACACTGATTGACAATCAATTTCACATGCTGTTGTGCAAATGGAATAGACAACAGGTGGAAATTATAGGCAATTAGCAAGACACCACCAATAAAGGAGTTGTTCTGCAGGTGGTGACCACAGACCACTTCTCAGCTCCTATGCTTTCTGGCTGATATTTTGGTCACTTTTGAAAGCTGGCGGTGCTTTCACTCTAGTGGTAGCATGAGAGGGAGTTTACAACCCACTCAAGTGGCTCAGGTAGTGCAGCTCATCCAGGATGGCACATCAATGCGAGCTGTGGCAAGAAGGTTTGCTGTGTCTGTCAGTGTAGTGTCCAGAGCATGGAGGTGCTACAAGGAGACAGGCCAGTACATCAGTAGACGTGGAGGAGGCCGTAGGAGGGCAACAACCCAGCAGCAGGACCGCTACCTCCGCCTTTGTGCAAGGAGGAACAGGAGGAGCACTGCCAGAGCCCTGCAAAATGACCTCCAGCAAGCCACAAATGTGCATGTGTCTACTCAAACGATCAGAAACAGACTCCATGAGGGTGGTATGAGGGCCCAACGTCCACAGGTGGGGGTTGTGCTTACAGCCCAACACCATGCAGGACGTTTGGCATTTGCCAGAGAACACCAAGATTGGCAAATTCGCCACTGGCGCCCTGTGCTCTTCACAGATGAAAGCAGGTTCTCGCTGAGCACATGTGACAGACGTGACAGAGTCTGGAGACGCCAAGGAGAACGTTCTACTGCCTGCAACATCCTCCAGCATGACCGGTTTGGCAGTGGGTTAGTAATGGTGTGGGGTGGCATTTCTTTGGGGGGCCGCACAGCCCTCCATGTGCTCGCCAGAGGTAGCCTGGCTGCCATTAGGTACCGAGATGAGATCCTCAGACCCCTTGTGAGACCATATGCTGGTGCGTTTGGCCATGGGTTCCTCCTAATGCAAGACAATGCTAGACCTCATGTAGCTGGAGTGTGTCAGCAGTTCCTGCAAGACGAAGGCATTGATGCTATGGACTGGCCCGCCCGTTCCCCAGACCTGAATCCAATTGAGCACATCATGTCTCGCTCCATCCACCAACGCCACGTTGCACACAGACTGTCCAGGAGTTGGCGGATGCTTTAGTCCAGGTCTGGGAAGAGATCCCTCAGTAGACCATCCGCCACCTCATCAGGAGCATGCCCAGGCGTTGTATGGAGGTCATACAGGCACGTGGAGGCCACAAACACAACTGAGCCTCATTTTGACTTGTTTTAAGGACATTACATCAAAGTTGGATCAGCCTGTAGTGTGTTTTTTTCACTTTAATTTTGAGTGTGACTCCAAATCCAGACCTCCATGGGTTAATAAATTCGATTTCCATTGATAATTTTTGTGTGATTTTGTTGTCAGCACATTCAACTATGTAAAGAACAAAGTATTTAATAAGAATATTTCATTCATTCAGATCTAGGATGTGTTATTTTAGTGTTCCCTTTATTTTTTTGAGCAGTGTATATATACATATACACACACACACACACACTGCATTTACTTAAAAGGCTGCTTCTCCTGCCTGGTCTCCCCGTCACATTGCCCACTTGCCTGAAGAACTTTGTCGCCTGCTGTCTTCACCCCTCCGGATGGCCGCCTTCTGTATGGGAGGCTCTGGCAGGCTGGCAGCTGAGTGTGCAGGAGGCATGGATGGGCGGTTGTGCAGAGCCGGGGGCATGGACGGTCGGAGCCTTGAAGCAGCTGCGGGACATAACGCGGCGGCGGCCGCGGCGGAGATTGCATCAGCAGAGTAGATCGCGGCGGGGGCGGGAGAGTAGCTAGCCGAGGGAGAGGTCAGCGTTCTCAGCGCCCTATGAAATCCGACGCCTGGGGCACGTGACTACCTAGCCCCCTTCCCTAGTTATGGCCGTGACCAGCGATATCAGCCTTCCAGCAGCTGGTCCCTGCTCCAGCAAAACACGCCTGGTATGCTTTTTTATATTTTCGTCGGTGGATTGCTCTGGCTCCTAATCTCTGATCCTCAAGTCCCCAGTACCTCTTAAAAGGCAGGACTCTAGATTTTATCCCATTGAAAGCTAAGAAATCTATTTCCAGGAACTGGAGATATCTGCAGTCAAGCAAGCTGCCCTCTAACTAGAAAATATGACTATTAAGCCCACTCCACTATCAACTCCTCCCCTGCATGTTAAACACCCCCTACCACCCTGGAAGTCAGCCCAATGCACCCTTCTACAGTTTTGGGTTCTCCCTCCCGCCCCATCTCCCACCATCTGTGCAATAAAGGAGTAATTAGCAGAAATTACTGTTCCATGTCCTCCCATTTACATCTCTGACCTTATCTCCCTTGACATTCCCACCCATCCTCTGCACTCTGCTAATGCACGATGACTCTCCTGCCTACGGATTACTTACTCCCACTCAGACCTCCAAGATTTTTCACGTGCTGCTCCCTTTCTCTGGAATTCCCTACCTCTCTCCCTCAGACTCTCTTCCTCTCTACAAAACTTCTAATGGGCTCTCAAGACCCACTTCTTCACCAAACCCAGCCAAATCTCATCATAACCCTCAGATCCACGCTCTCTGTGTCACTCCTTTCTGTCTGCCCTTCCTCTTTAGAATGTAAGCTCTCACGAGCAGGGCCCTCTTCCCTCAGATAAAACACCCACGGGACATCAAAGCTTCCGTTGATACAGTTGGAGGATGCGTAGGGGCCCCAGTGCATTGCTTTGCCCAGGGGCCTACACTGCTGTTAAGACGGCCCTAACTAAGCCAGTGGTATAACATGTCGCATTTTAGAAAATCTATCCACGAATAAAATATAAGATCATATACACTGATAAGATTTGACATTCAGATAACCATCTGCCGGGATTTGAGTCCTATTTCATATTAACATCTTTTTAATAATTCTAAAATGAGTAGCAATAACAGAACATTTTTTGACATTACAGAGCTAGTCCAGCCATGATTTTATATTAGAAGAATGGGAAACAAACCTTGAGAGTTTTGTCTAGGCAAAGGCTCCGCTTTTCAACAGATAGAGTACAAACAAAAGAAGAGAAGGACCCACATCTCAGGTGCTAAAACAAACATTGACTGATTGGCTGGAGCACTATATATCATACGCAACAAGTTTTATCATTCACAATGAGTTTTATCACTTGTAGATAAATAAGCCAAATAATATGTGTGGAAAACCAAATATTTAAAGCAGAGAGCAGCCAATCATGAAAGACAAGTAAATGTACAACATCACATTATAGAGTGTGAGTCAGGGCATGATTGAAGTCCTAACACCATCAGTCAGTCTTATCAACATCACAGAGGGTGTGATTAATAATTTGGATTATTCTTGAGACGTCCTACACATATGTTTTCTTCTTTTTCCCCCATATGACACTACAGGTGACGAAAAGGCTTTTAAGAGATTGTAAGAAAATTAGCACAATCATCGAGATTATCTTTGACTCCTTCAAAAAGGAACATGTTGTATGGTGTATACAACATGTTCCTTTTTGAAGGAGTCGAAGATAATCTTCAGCCACTTACATGTTTGTATTAGTGCCTGAGATTTGAGCCCTTCTTTTCTTTTCTTTGTATTTGTTGACATGTGGTGATGTTTCTTGATGTGACTCTACTCCCAACAGCTTACTAGGAAGGAATCACTCCAACTCATATTTTGTAAAAAGCCCCTTCTTTGATAGTCTTAGATTCCGGTCTGTAGGTATTATGAAATTAACTTGAGTAAGAAACTAGGCCATCTGGCCTGTTGACCATTCAAATGTTTAGCTGACTTGATATACAATAAATTCGGAAGGAAGGTCACTGGTCGAGGCCAAGACTAGCTAATCATTTTCTGTCCTCGACTGAGTCGTTTTGCTCAGACTTGGTTAATCACATGGATGCAATGTTCTTCAAACCCTGTTTTTAAGATAAAATGGCATCAGCTGTGTCTCTGTAACATCTACTTCTCAAACAAATCGCAGTTGAGAATCAGAGTCCGCAGCACTGGAGCAGGTTGAAAGCTTAAATTTACTGAAGGCCTTATGTTGAGTTTCTGACCAAGCATACAGTATGGGTGATTCTTCTAAGTTAATATGGTCAGGGGTTAGACAATCTTAGAGAAACCCTTAATGAAACATTACTAATAATTTGAGAATCCATGAAATCACTGAATTGCGTTCACATCTTCACGCTCTTGCCAATCTTGAACTGCCTTCATCTTCACTTGGTCCATCTCTATTCCTTTAGCCAAAATTATATCAGCACTAAATTCAATGATAATTGTGTAAATAAGGCACTTTTCCATCATGGAATATACGGGTTGGATACAGGATCCCGACAGTGAGGATGCTGGCAGTCAGGATACTGATACCGGAATTCCGACAGTCAGCATCCAGGCACATTTTAGTAAGCTAACCTTTCTCCTTCCTCTTTCCCTCCCTAAACACAACCTAACCCTCTCCCGCAGCCTAACCCCAACCTCCCCACTCCCGCTGCCTGACCCTAAACCCCCCTAGTGCCTAACCCTCCCGCAGCCTAACCCTAACCTCCCCCTCCTGCAGCCTAACCCTAACCCTCCCCCTAGTGCCTAACTCTAACCCTCCCGCAGCCTAACCCTAACCTTCTCCTTATGCAGCCTAAACCTAACCATCCCCTAGTGCCTAACCCTAACCCCACCTCCACTGCAGCCTAAGCCGAACCCTCCCCATAGTGCCTAACCCTAACCCCCCTCCCTCCCCTGCAGCCTAACCCAGGGCCGGATTAAGCCTTGGGGGTGCCTAGGGCACTTAAAACAGGGGGGGCCCTGGTGGAGGCAGGGTGTATATTAGATTGTGCATATATGACTGGTGTCACCTGTGTTAAACTACTTAATTGATAAGGAAGTGTTTCAACACAGGTGATTGCAATCATAATTTAAGAAGAATGTCCAGGTAGAGAGCATTTTGTCCCTCCTGGAATAGGTCATGTTGGGATGTCTGGATTGTGTATATTAAATTTATACCAATGGTATATATTAGATTTAAACTAATAGTTTAATAATGCCTGGGTACTGTTTATAGTTCCACGAATTGAGGGACAACTATTTTATAAAATATACTTGTAGAACAACTAAGGCAACTTAAACAACCTTGAAACATAGACACACACATAGAAAAATAAAATCTATAGTTTATCTTGTCATGTGCAAGAATAGCAGTATCCTCTGTGCTACTTGCACACTGGGACAGGACGCAGGAGGACTCTGTGTGTGTGTGTCTCTGTCTAGACCCTCATTAGACTGCAGGTTACACAGGACCCAGAATCCCAGGCAGGGAGGAGGAGAAGCTGGGATCCCTGTGTCACTTACAGCTCTCTCCACCCTCCTAACTCTCCTCTGGTCGGTATCTCATGAAACCTAATTCTCCTGTGCCTCTGCCTGCACTGCATACTGCCCTGCTTGCATTCTGGCCTCCTGGTTTTGCTGTTGCATAAGAGGAAAAGTTAGGGATGCCAGTATGCTCTGGCCAGGGGGGGGGGGGCTGATAAAGGGGGGCCCGGGGTACAGTATGCCCTACGTCCCCTCCTTAATCTGGCTATGACCTAACCCTAACTTTCCCCTTATACAGTACTTACCTTCAGGATGCTGACTGTTGGGATTCCGGCTCCGGTTCCCTGACTGTCGCCATCTTCAGTTAGGATGCCAACTACATCCCGAATATACAGTAGTCTACAAGTTCTCAGTAATACAGCAGTAAACATGATTCAGTTTCCAGTAATGAGAAAATGCAAAGCAAATAAGACTGTAGCCTAATGCCAGAATCATTTAACATTGTCCGGAAACAATGACTGGTAAATATTATTGTACTTATTCCATGGAAGTGACTCAAAATATATTTGAATTGCAGATGATTAAACTAGATGTCTTGTGAAGTAGTGTTTACATAAAGCGTGTATATTACAGTGTAAAATACCCCCCTCACCATTCATATGCCGAAAAGCCTCTAGATCAGGGGACATCAACATGTAGCCCTTCATGATTGTTTGGGCCAGCTGCTACTCTTTGTCCATGCACGGATTTACAGAATATTAATTTTATTTAATTCATATTTTATTATCTCATTTGTATGTGTAACCCACCAACACTGACACTCAGATTCATTCCACATACCAGCTGTTTTATGTATTAAGAGTCGCTATGGTCAGTTGCTGTTGACCATAATGTTGTATTATGATTTTAGACACAAAGAATATGAATGTAGTCATTTAGCACAAGCTCCATCCATTCTGCTCAGGCCTCCAACTGTACTGTATATGTAGAACCCCGGAACCTGGTGTGTGTGCCCCTTTAAGAACGTTTGCTGCAGCTCTGGAGAAATGTTGGGGCAGGAGGATTTAACTGCAGCCCTGGGTCCAGTTATGTGGCTTCTGGAGATTGAGTTGATTGGACAAAGGCTGCTGGGAGAAGAAGAGGCTGCTAGGAAGAAGGAGGGAGGGCGTGGTATGTGCGGGCAGACAGAGGAACGTGGAGCAGATTGGGAGCTGTATGTTGGAGACGGCCGCAGGATGCTGGGTGGTGACAGCAGTGCTGCTAAGGAAGAGCAGCGGAGTGTTGCCAAAGAGCAGGTGTAGAGATGTCGCAGCCTTCAGCCTCTGTCACCTGTGTTACAGACCAAATAGTGTTAAAAAGGGCGCAGCCAGCAGCGCCATATTGTGCCAGCTAAGACCCATAGAAAGAGAGATTAAAAAGGACTGAGCTTATTACAAGTACAATTACGAGTTCAAGAGAAATATTTGTGCTCAAGGGCTGAGCTTTGTGCAAACGCAGATAGTTATTGCTGGAAGGACTGAGCTACTTATGCAAATGAGTAATGTCATTTTCCATCAAAGGCTTCTCCACAATAACTGTGTTCCTGTCCCCCCCCCGTCCCCCCCCCCATTGACACGCTGTGGCACAGTAGACTTTAACCAGAGCTCCAATGTTATTGCCGGTGAAGATATTTGTTACCTTGGCTAGGGAGAGCTAGAAAGTTAATATTTAGGATTATTGAACATATTGCTATTATTCTTCCTATCATCACATTGTAGAATGGAATGCACAGTGTCTGATATTCTTTCATGATTCCAATGATTTTATGTTAATCTGTGATTCCAATTGTTCTTCATCCTGATTTGAATTGTTCTTATTCTGTGATTCAAAATGCTTGTCTTTTGCATTTTGGATGATCTTTTGTGGTGAACTGTAGTGAATTGCATATTCCTGTTCTTCTTGTATGTCAAAGTCTTCTTTTTGTGATTTACAACCAAAGCAACGTCCCCTAATATACCAATTACCCCAAATCCAGAGTTCATTGCAGATCAATAAAAATGCTTCATGTTGGAATTGCTGTGTCACTTCTGATTCGTATCATTCGTCTCAATCTGTTCAACTTCTCTGAGCACAGTACTATGAGACAAGGTACAGGGCACAACATTTCAGGGGAAAGGTCCGTCACACAGCAACCCAACACCGGTGATACCTCTCTCAACCACTTAGACATACCCTGTCAACTCTGTGGGTGTTACATATAGATGATAATTTTTGCATGTATGCAAAACACATTTTATAAAAAAAGAAAATCTTTTTTATGTGAAAGCCACACTTTAAATGAATCTGGCACTGAATACATCTCTCATAAATTTCAGAAGATGTGCAACTGTGCAGATGACATGTGCTGTGAATAGTAATATTACATCTCAGATGGGGATATGTGTTGGCAGATGAGACCAATTTCCCCCAAAATGATTGCCTCCTGATGTAAGCTTCGGGCAGTGCCACACTTCCTGGTGCTGACGGTCCCGCCCCCTCAAAATAACATTATGATGTCATGCACTAAGGGGGCAGGGCTGGCACAAGCTGCAATGGGGCCCCGTTACGGCACTGAGAGTAGGTTACCTCCATAGTGAAATGGATGTAGAGGGGGAATGATGACACAATTCTCAGAGATGGGCCAGATGATGGGATTCACTTGGCCTAACCCCACAATCACTGTGGGGTTAGGCCAAGTGAATCCCATCATCTGGTCCATCTCTGAGAATTGTGTCATCATTCCCCCTCTACATCCATTTCACTATGGAGGTAACCTACTCTCAGTGCCGTAACGGGGCCCCATTGCAGCTTGTGCCAGCCCTGCCCCCTTAGTGCATGACATCATAATGTTATTTTGAGGGGGCGGGACCTTTCCTCCTGGAGAGTGCCAAGGTTGGCATCTATGGCCAAGGGTAGATACTAGCTAGCCCCTCCTTCTCATAGCGCAGCTGGTAACATACAGTAGTATTATTTTAAACAGAATTTCTATGCGCCAGTTCACTGACCACTGTTGTTTTTTTGACCACTTGCTTTCTAGTACGTAACTTATCTCAGAATACACTGCCTGGGTAACGCTATCCCAAGTGTATTTACTAACTGTCAGCGTTTATCTTCTTTTGAGTTGTTCAGTTCCTCTTCTGGCTTTTTGTAACATGATTCATAAAGGAGGGAGATCTCGCTGACAGCATTCTTAGCTGCTGAGTGTTTAGGGAAGGAAATAAAAGTTATTGTAGTACTGAGAGAGGTCACTCAGGGGTTTAAATACACACTTGTTTTTTTGATAAAAAAATATAACTTAATTAAAAAGTACATGACTCCAAGTACTGGACGTCCACGATTTTATCAATGCAAAAACAAATCGTATCAGCTTCTATTTCAGATTTTGAAAAGATGTGTTTTTGTGTCATTGGTTACTGGGCACAGAACTGTTTAAGACTAAATGTTTCTTTTAATATGCAAATTATAGCTTTTGTACTACAGGTTGAGTATCCCATATCCAAATATTCCGAAATACGGAATATTCCGAAATACGGACTTTTTTGAGTGGGAGTGACATAGTGAAACCTTTGTTTTCTGATGGCTCAATGTACACAAACTTTGTTTAATACACAGAGTTATTAAAAATATTGTATTAAATGACCTTCAGGCTGTGTGTATAAGGTGTATATGAAACATAAATGAATTGTGTGAATGTACATACACTTTGTTTAATGCACAAAGTTATCAAAAATATTGGCTAAAATGACCTTCAGGCTGTGTGTATAAGGTGTATATGAAACATAAATGCATTCTGTGCTTAGTCTTGGGTCCCATCCCCATGATATCTCATTATGGTATGCAATTATTCCAAAATACGGAAAAATCCCATATCCAAAATACCTCTGGTCCCAAGCATTTTGGATAAGGGATACTCAACCTGTATTAAAATTCTGAAAGTTTGTTTAATAAACAGTGCACTCAAGTACAGAGTATCTGGTCTCTTAGGCAGACAATGTCTAGGTTGACCACTATTGGTCGACAGTCACAATTTTTTTCTTTTTTTGAACTTTTTCATACTTAACGATCCACGTGGACTACGATTGGGAACGGTAACCTTGCCCGAAGCATGGCGAGCTAAGCGAACCATGCAAGGGGACGCGGTGCACTAATTGGGGTTCCGGGTCAGTGTACGGAGAACATGACACCAAAAAAAAGTTAAAACCTTTGTCGACCTTTTGACCTGTCGACCTAGAAACCCTGTTGACCTAGAATCCCTGTTGACCTAGTTACTGTCGACCAATACTGGTCGACCTAGACACTGTCGACCTAAGTGTGGTCAACCTTCTACTGATTACCTGAGCCCAGGTCTTTTGAAGGGGGGGGGGGGGGGGGCAAACCAGCTGCTGAGAGGGGACAAATGTACCCCTTTACAGCATGTGGTTCCATGCATAGTAACTAGCAGTGTATTTTTGGAGGATACGTGACCACGCCTCCCAGATTTGCCCACACCCACCCAGTACCCCACTGATCTGTCAATGGTTCGAAACAGTACAGCTAAAAACCTAGTGGGACTGATGTACAGTAGAATTAAATGCAAAGTGGTTTGCAGATACGTTTTGAGTATTTCCGCAATGAGAATGCTCCAAAGCTGAGCAGATGGACATTGCAGAGTTATAGTGTATTCAAATCAGTCGCATCGTCATTTGCAGAAGAAGGACCATAACTGGATGGTATTGGAACTGTTTTAAATGGATCTTTTGCACCAGGTGGAGCTGCTGCAAGTGCCCCGTTTGCAAGCCTTGAGTGTGCACCACTAGAGGCACCAAGAGGAGGTGGAGGCTCACCAACTACCACCGTCATGTCTGTATGGTGGGGTGGGGGGTTGCATTGGTTCTGCTGCATTAGCCAGTACACACATCGAGAGCTTCAGAGAGGGTGGGGCATGTGGGTAGATGTGGGAGTAGTGTGGGGCATCTGAAGGGCATGCTGCCCATTTACAACTTTTTTCTTTGCCCCCAGTTGAACAGTTCCAATGGAGGACGTTGTAGCAGCGCGAATGAACATGTAGTGCCTGTTAAAGACTGTTTGGACACAATAGTGGGGTTAGGGCATGTGGGGTTGTGTACACTTTTTTGTATACAGTATTGTGTAATTGTGTTTAGGTAGGTGTGTGTGTGTGTGTGTGTGTGGGGGGGGGGGGGGGGGCTAACTGTGTTGTGATATTATTGCTGTCAAGTTAAAGTGCACCCATTATCCAGGTGCTACACAGTGTTCTACACCACAAAACCATAACATAATTCTATATTCATTTCTAGCTACCAGCCAAGCGCACCATGAGCTAACAGAGGAGTCTTTGCATAAGAATCTGCACGAGACACTTTGTTCCTCATGCCTCAGTCATTAGTTGTTAGATCAGTGGTTTTCAGCCTTGAGTTATGCCAGTGACACATCAGCTGATGCATCTGTTTCATCACTGCAGACACACCTGTGGTAAAACATTGTGGTAAATAAAACAAGAACACCAGTTGTGCCATAAAATATCTGCTTCCGCTACGTGTAGGTGACTGGTAGATTTTAAAGAAACTTTCTCCGCCTGTGGTCTATCAGTTGGCAAAATCTAGCTAGCTGCAGCATTATCCTGGGGTGAGTAATCTCCGGCACCTGTATTCGCGGACAGCTGCACGGCTCTGTGGCTGGTCAGTAAGACCCACATCCTCGCCGAGACATTTGCCAGGGTATTCAGTGGGCACAGTAGCTATTATAGACATTGTGCACACTCAAAGAGCATTTAGGATCAGGATGAGAGGTATCAAAGCTTGGATAGAAATGAAGTGATGGGGATAAAGCAGAAAAAAACTAATAAAATGAAGTGCTGCCAATTACACATTTATTAATCACCCAAGTTATAAAACATCATTTAAACACGCACTCATTTTTAATGACAGAAGCGGGACTCTCTCTCTCTCGCGTGCCTGAAAAGGGGCGTGGCATGTTCTAAAGGGGGCGTGGCCTTGTGGCAGTGTCACGCTCGCAAGCCACGCCCCGTTTGCCATCACTGAGGGGGCATGCCCAGCGATCTGTGAGCTGCTGGCATTCCCCCTCTCCCTCTGTCTCCAGTGAATAGACGGTGTGCGCTTGTGTGTGTGTGGGGGGGGGAGTGTTAAGTTATGGAATCACCAGGCATGTTATGGTTAGGCTGTGGGTTGGTGGGGGAGTTTGGGTTAGGCACTACCGGGAAGGGTTAGAGTTAGGCTGTGGGTGGGTGGGGGTGGGGGGTGTTAGGGTTAGGCACTACCGCGGAGGGTTAGGGTTAGGCTGTGGGTGGGGGCTGTTAAGTTAAGGCACCACCAGGCAGGTTAGGGTTAGGCTGTGGGTGGGTGGGGGGCATTAGGGTTAGGCAGCGGGGAGGGTTATGGTTAGGCTGCGGAGGGGGGGGGTAAGGCTTAGGCATCACTGGGGAGGGTTAGGGTTAGGCTGCAGGGGAGAGCGTTCGAGTTAGTCTGTGGGAAGGGAGGGTTAGGGTAAGGAAGGTAGGGGGGGTGTAAGCAGAGGCAGAACTCTGGGAGGCAATGGAGTCATCTGCCGCCGGGCTCCTGCTCTGAAGGGGGGCACCTCTCCTCCCATTCTGTGACACCATTGAATTAAGTTAACTGATAGCTGTCGCTGTCTTTTCAGTGGCCGACTTCCTCACTGGTCCCTGCACCTTACAAATCACACCCTCTTTATTATACTGAATATACACATTTTACAAGTATCACACCCAGGATTAGAAAACCACAACCTATTACACTGGAAGCAGACACCTTACTGATGAAGCTGTTTGCTCCTGTATAGCAAATATGAGAATTTTAACTATATGAAGTTATTTCTCTGACAATTACACGTAACTTCTTATAGTTAGAATTCTCATGCTTCCACTACAGGAGCAAATAACTCCATCAGTAAAGTGTCTGCTGTAGAGATGTGCACTTGAAATTTTTCGGGTTTTGTGTTTTGGTTTTGGGTTCGGTTCCGCGGCCGTGTTTTGGGTTCGACCGCGTTTTGGCAAAACCTCACCGAATTTTTTTTGTCGGATTCGGGTGTGTTTTGGATTCGGGTGTTTTTTTTCAAAAAACCCTAAACAACAGCTTAAATCATAGAATTTGGGGGTCATTTTGATCCCAAAGTATTATTAACCTCAAAAACCATAATTTCCACTCATTTTCAGTCTATTCTGAACACCTCACACCTCACAATATTATTTTTAGTCCTAAAATTTGCACCGAGGTCGCTGGATGACTAAGCTAAGCGACCCAAGTGGCCGACACAAACACCTGGCCCATCTAGGAGTGGCACTGCAGTGTCACGCAGGATGGCCCTTCCAAAAAACACTCCCCAAACAGCACATGACGCAAAGAAAAAAAGAGGCGCAATGAGGTAGCTGTGTGAGTAAGATAAGCGACCCTAGTGGCCGACACAAACACCTGGCCCATCTAGGAGTGGCACTGCAGTGTCACGCAGGATGGCCCTTCCAAAAAACACTCCCCAAACAGCACATGACGCAAAGAAAAAAAGAGGCGCAATGAGGTAGCTGTGTGAGTAAGCTAAGCGACCCTAGTGGCCGACACAAACACCTGGCCCATCTAGGAGTGGCACTGCAGTGTCACGCAGGATGGCCCTTCCAAAAAACACTCCCCAAACAGCACATGACGCAAAGAAAAAAAGAGGCGCAATGAGGTAGCTGTGTGAGTAAGCTAAGCGACCCTAGTGGCCGACACAAACACCTGGCCCATCTAGGAGTGGCACTGCAGTGTCACGCAGGATGGCCCTTCCAAAAAACACTCCCCAAACAGCACATGACGCAAAGAAAAAAAGAGGCGCAATGAGGTAGCTGTGTGAGTAAGCTAAGCGACCCTAGTGGCCGACACAAACACCTGGCCCATCTAGGAGTGGCACTGCAGTGTCACGCAGGATGGCCCTTCCAAAAAACACTCCCCAAACAGCACATGACGCAAAGAAAAATGAAAGAAAAAAGAGGTGCAAGATGGAATTGTCCTTGGGCCCTCCCACCCACCCTTATGTTGTATAAACAGGACATGCACACTTTAACCAACCCATCATTTCAGTGACAGGGTCTGCCACACGACTGTGACTGAAATGACGGGTTGGTTTGGACCCCCACCAAAAAAGAAGCAAATAATCTCTCCTTGCACAAACTGGCTCTACAGAGGCAAGATGTCCACCTCATCATCATCCTCCGATATATCACCGTGTACATCCCCCTCCTCACAGATTATCAATTCGTCCCCACTGGAATCCACCATCTCAGCTCCCTGTGTACTTTGTGGAGGCAATTGCTGCTGGTCAATGTCTCCACGGAGGAATTGATTATAATTAATTTTAATGAACATCATCTTCTCCACATTTTCTGGATGTAACCTCGTACGCCGATTGCTGACAAGGTGAGCGGCGGCACTAAACACTCTTTCGGAGTACACACTTGTGGCAGGGCAACTTAGGTAGAATAAAGCCAGTTTGTGCAAGGGCCTCCAAATTGCCTCTTTTTCCTGCCAGTATAAGTACGGACTGTCTGACGTGCCTACTTGGATGCGGTCACTCATATAATCCTCCACCATTCTTTCAATGGTGAGAGAATCATATGCAGTGCCAGTAGACGACATGTCCGTAATCGTTGGCAGGTCCTTCAGTCCGGACCAGATGTCAGCATCAGCAGTCGCTCCAGACTGCCCTGCATCACCGCCAGCGGGTGGGCTCGGAATTCTGAGCCTTTTCCTCGCACCCCCAGTTGCGGGAGAATGTGAAGGAGGAGATGTTGACAGGTCGCGTTCCGCTTGACTTGACAATTTTGTCACCAGCAGGTCTTTGAACCCCAGCAGACTTGTGTCTGCCGGAAAGAGAGATCCAAGGTAGGTTTTAAATCTAGGATCGAGCACGGTGGCCAAAATGTAGTGCTCTGATTTCAACAGATTGACCACCCGTGAATCCTTGTTAAGCGAATTAAGGGCTCCATCCACAAGTCCCACATGCCTAGCGGAATCGCTCTGTGTTAGCTCCTCCTTCAATGTCTCCAGCTTCTTCTGCAAAAGCCTGATGAGGGGAATGACCTGACTCAGGCTGGCAGTGTCTGAACTGACTTCACGTGTGGCAAGTTCAAAGGGCAGCAGAACCTTGCACAACGTTGAAATCATTCTCCACTGCGCTTGAGACAGGTGCATTCCACCTCCTATATCGTGCTCAATTGTATAGGCTTGAATGGCCTTTTGCTGCTCCTCCAACCTCTGAAGCATATATAGGGTTGAATTCCACCTCGTTACCACTTCTTGCTTCAGATGATGGCAGGGCAGGTTCAGGCGTTTTTGGTGGTGCTCCAGTCTTCTGTACGTGGTGCCTGTATGCCGAAAGTGTCCCGCAATTCTTCTGGCCACCGACAGCATCTCTTGCACGCCCCTCTCGTTTTTTAAATAATTCTGCACCACCAAATTCAAGGTATGTGCAAAACATGGGACGTGCTGGAATTTGCCCATATTTAATGCACACACAATATTGCTGGCGTTTTCCGATGCCACAAATCCACAGGAGAGTCCAATTGGGGTAAGCCATTCCGCGATGATCTTCCTCAGTTGCCGTAAGAGGTTTTCAGCTGTGTGCGTATTCTGGAAACCGGTGATACAAAGCGTAGCCTGCCTAGGAAAGAGTTGGCGTTTGCGAGATGCTGCTACTGGTGCCGCCGCTGCTGTTCTTGCGGCGGGAGTCCATACATCTACCCAGTGGGCTGTCACAGTCATATAGTCCTGACCCTGCCCTGCTCCACTTGTCCACATGTCCATGGTTAAGTGGACATTGGGTACAGCTGCATTTTTTAGGACACTGGTGACTCTTTTTCTGAGGTCTGTGTACATTTTCGGTATCGCCTGCCTAGAGAAATGGAACCTAGATGGTATTTGGTACCGGGGACACAGTACCTCCAACAAGTCTCTAGTTGGCTCTGCAGTAATGATGGATACCGGAACCACGTTTCTCACCACCCAGGATGCCAAGGCCTCAGTTATCCGCTTTGCAGCAGGATGACTGCTGTGATATTTCATCTTCCTCGCAAAGGACTGTTGGACAGTCAATTGCTTGGTGGAAGTAGTAAAAGTGGTCTTACGACTTCCCCTCTGGGATGACCATCGACTCCCAGCAGCAACAACAGCAGCGCCAGCAGCAGTAGGCGTTACACGCAAGGATGCATCGGAGGAATCCCAGGCAGGAGAGGACTCATCAGAATTGCCAGTGACATGGCCTGCAGGACTATTGGCATTCCTGGGGAAGGAGGAAATTGACAATGAGGGAGTTGGTGGGGTGGTTTGCGTGAGCTTGGTTACAAGAGGAAGGGATTTACTGGTCAGTGGACTGCTTCCGCTGTCGCCCAAAGTTTTTGAACTTGTCACTGACTTATTATGAATGCGCTGCAGGTGACGTATAAGGGAGGATGATCCTAGGTGGTTAACGTCCTTACCCCTACTTATTACAGTTTGACAAAGGCAACACACGGCTTGACAAATGTTGTCCGCATTTCTGTTGAAATACTTCCACACCGAAGAGCTGATTTTTTTGGTATTTTCACCAGGCATGTCAATGGCCATATTCCTCCCACGGACAACAGGTGTCTCCCCGGGTGCCTGACTTAAACAAACCACCTCACCATCAGAATCCTCCTTGTCAATTTCCTCCCCAGTGCCAGCAACACCCATATCCTCCTCATCCTGGTGTACTTCAACACTGACATCTTCAATCTGACTATCAGGAACTGGACTGCGGGTGCTCCTTCCAGCACTTGCAGGGGGCGTGCAAATGGTGGAAGGCACATGCTCTTCACGTCCAGTGTTGGGAAGGTCAGGCATCGCAACCGACACAATTGGACTCTCCTTGTGGATTTGGGATTTCGAAGAACGCACAGTTCTTTGCTGTGCTTTTGCCAGCTTGAGTCTTTTCATTTTTCTAGCGAGAGGCTGAGTGCTTCCATCCTCATGTGAAGCTGAACCACTAGCCATGAACATAGGCCAGGGCCTCAGCCGTTCCTTGCCACTCCGTGTGGTAAATGGCCTATTGGCAAGTTTACGCTTCTCCTCCGACAATTTTATTTTAGATTTTTGAGTCCTTTTTTTACTGATATTTGGTGTTTTGGATTTTACATGCTCTGTACTATGACATTGGGCATAGGCCTTGGCAGACGACGTTGATGGAATTTCATCGTCTCGGCCATGACTAGTGGCAGCAGCTTCAGCACGAGGTGGAAGTCGATCTTGATCTTTCCCTATTTTTGGAACCTCAACATTTTTGTTCTCCATATTTTAATAGGCACAACTAAAAGGCACCTCAGGTAAACAATGGAGATGGATGGATACTAGTATACAATTATGGATGGACGAGCGACTGCCGACACAGAGGTAGCTACAGCCGTGGACTACCGTACTGTGTCTGCTGCTAATATAGACTGGATGATAATGAGATAAAATTAAAATATATATATATATCACACTAGTACTGCAGCCGGACAGGTATATATATTATGTAATGACGGACCTGCTGGACACTGTCTGTCAGCACTGCAGACTCCTAAAGTAAGCTACTAGTATCAAGAAGATAGAAAAAAAAAACACGGGTAGGTGGTATACAATTATGGATGGACGAACGACTGCCGACACAGAGGTAGCTACAGCCGTGGACTACCGTACTGTGTCTGCTGCTAATATAGACTGGATGATAATGAGATAAAAATAAAATATATATATATATCACACTAGTACTGCAGCCGGACAGGTATATATATTATGTAATGACGGACCTGCTGGACACTGTCTGTCAGCACTGCAGACTCCTAAAGTAAGCTACTAGTATCAAGAAGATAGAAAAAAAAACCACGGGTAGGTGGTATACAATTATGGATGGACGAGCGACTGCCGACACAGAGGTAGCTACAGCCGTGGACTACCGTACTGTGTCTGCTGCTAATATAGACTGGATGATAATGAGATAAAAATAAAATATATATATATATATCACACTAGTACTGCAGCCGGACAGGTATATATATTATGTAATGACGGACCTGCTGGACACTGTCTGTCAGCACTGCAGACTCCTAAAGTAAGCTACTAGTATCAAGAAGATAGAAAAAAAAACCACGGGTAGGTGGTATACAATTATGGATGGACGAGCGACTGCCGACACAGAGGTAGCTACAGCCGTGGACTACCGTACTGTGTCTGCTGCTAATATAGACTGGATGATAATGAGATAAAATTAAAATATATATATATATATATCACACTAGTACTGCAGCCGGACAGGTATATATATTATGTAATGACGGACCTGCTGGACACTGTGTCAGCACTGCAGACTCCTAAAGTAAGCTACTAGTATCAAGAAGATAGAAAAAAAAAACACGGGTAGGTGGTATACAATTATGGATGGACGAGCGACTGCCGACACAGAGGTAGCTACAGCCGTGGACTACCGTACTGTGTCTGCTGCTAATATAGACTGGATGATAATGAGATAAAATTAAAATATATATATATATATATCACACTAGTACTGCAGCCGGACAGGTATATATTATGTAATGACGGACCTGCTGGACACTGTCTGCAGAATGCGTTTATAAAAACACCACACGACGAGTGTTTAACTTTTTCAGGCAGACAATCACAATATACTGGTGGTCAGCAGACAATCACAATATACTGGTGGTCAGTGGTCACTGGTCAGTCACACTGGCAGTGGCACTCTGGCAGCAAAAGTGTGCACTGTACTTAAAATATGTACTCCTGCTATAACTGCTCCCCAGTCTCCCCCACAAATAAGCTGTGTGAGCAGTGAGCACTCAGCACAGTCAGATAATGATATACAGTATTACATATGATGCAGCACACTGGGCTGAGCACAGATATGGTATGTGACTGTGTCACACTGTGTATCGTTTTTTTTTCAGGCAGAGAACGGATTAATTAAACTGGTGGTGGTCACTGGTCACTGGTCACACTATCAGCAAGTAGTACTCCGTCCTAAGCAGACAATCACAATATACTGGTGGTCAGTGTGGTCACTGGTCAGTCACACTGGCAGTGTGGCACTCTGGCAGCAAAAGTGTGCACTGTACTTAAAATATATTATTTATGTACTCCTGCTCTAACTGCTCCCCAGTCTCCCCCACAATTAAGCTGTGTGAGCAGTCAGCACTCAGCACAGTCAGATATATAGTATTACATATGATGATGCAGCACACTGAGGCTGAGCACAGATATGGTATGTGACTGTGTCACACTGTGTATCATTTTTTTTCAGGCAGAGAACGGATTAATTAAACTGGTGGTCACTGGTCACACTATCAGCAAGTAGTAGTACTCCAGTCCTAATATGCTCCCCAAAATTAGTAAATACTAAATAGTGTCTCTAACTCTCTACTCTCTTCTCTATAAACGGAGAGGACGCCAGCCACGTCCTCTCCCTATCAATCTCAATGCACGTGTGAAAATGGCGGCGACGCGCGGCTCCTTATATAGAATCCGAGTCTCGCGATAGAATTCGAGCCTCGCGAGAATCTGACAGCGGGATGATGACGTTCGGGCGCGCTCGGGTTAGCCGAGCAAGGCGGGAAGGTTCGAACCTGCCTCGGACCCGTGTAAAAAGGCTGAAGTTCGGGGGGGTTCGGATTCCGAGGAACCGAACCCGCTCATCTCTAGTCTGCTGTCAGTGTAACAGGTCATGGGTTCTAATCCTGGGTATGACTGCTAAGAAATGTGTGATTTAAAATAAAAAACAATTAAATGTATAAATACAGTATATAAAAATTTTCAGAACACTCCATACACACACACACACGGTACATACATATATTTATCTTGCCTCCGGGCCACTGTGACGAACTTACGCCACTGGGTGTAAGTATACTTACCCGACCTCTGTCGGCATTCTCAGCATCAGGATGCCGGTGTCTGTCTTTTCATCGCTGGCATCCCAAACGCCAGTCACACTTATCACACCCCCACCTAGCACAATAGCAATAGGTTTACATACACACTATGTAAATGTAGGTACACATTTAAAGTCGCCATAGACAGAGACATTGTAACGCTACCAGTAATACTTTTATGTATGTCTGTGGCTAAAATGCACAAATGGGACCTTATTCAGGTTTGTTAGCAAAAAAAAAAAAACAACTGGGAAAACCATGTTGCACTGCAGGTGGGGCTGATGTAACATGTGCAGAGAGAGTTAGATTTGGGCGGCGTGTGTTCAAACTGAAATCTAAATTGCAGTGTAGAAATTAAGCAGCCACTATTTACCCTGCACAGAAACAATATAACCCACCCAAATCTAAATCTCTCTGCACATGTTACATCTGCCCCACCTGCAGTGCAATATGATTTTGACCAATTGCTAACTTTTTGTCATAAACTGGTCACTCACCGCTGCGGGTTCTGGGGTCCGTCTGTTGCTGGTGCGGTTGCGTGGTGTGCTCCATTCCGAATATATTTCCTTCCTCGTGATTCCAAAGCCTCTCATCACAGCCGTAACTAGGTGTGGGCAGATGGTGCGTTGCACACAGCGCATTTGCGCTGTGGGCGCACCATCAGCATCCACCACCACTATAATACAGTATATCATAGCAGCGTTGCGCCCAGCATGTTCTTTGCTGGATGCACAGCTGCTGATTTACTGTACGTTACAGGCGGCAGCAGCAGCAGCGCTCCCCTCTTCCCCCTCCTGCCTCGACTCCAGAAGCGTGCTGCGCGCTGTACACCTCGGGTTAGGAGGACACGCCTCCGGCTCCTCCTGGCGGGGAGCTGTGTGGGAGCTGTGCGTCGGATGCTAGGGCTTTAACTAGCGGGCCGCAGCAGCTCCATACCTTGTTACATCCCCCGCCGCTGCCACGGCCGTCCGACTTCCCAAGAACAGCAGCTCTGAGCCTCCGACACCGCCGATGGGTGAGTGCAGCTATGTGAACTCATCCTCTGCCAGCCCTGCACATTCACACTATACAGCCATACACACCGACACTATGCAGCCATACACACCAACACTATGCAGCCATACACACTGACACTATGCAGCCATACACACTGACACTATGCAGCCATACACACCAACACTATGCAGCCATACACACTCACACTATGCAGCCATACACACTCACACTATGCAGCCATGCACACTCACACTATGCAGCCATACACACTGACACTATGCAGCCATGCACACTCACACTATGCAACCATACACACTGACACTATGCAGGCCTACACATTCACACTATGCAGCCATGCACACTGACACTATGCAGCCATACACACTGACACTATGCAGCCTTACACACTGACACTATGCAGCCATACACACTGACACTATGCAGCCTTACACACTGACACTATGCAGCCATACACACTGACACTATGCAGCCTTACACACTGACACTATGCAGCCATACACACTGACACTATGCAGTCTTACACACTGACACTATGCAGCCATACACACTGACACTATGCAGCCATACACACTGACACTATGCAGCCATACACACTGACACTATGCAGCCATACACATTCACACTATGCAGCCATGCACACTGACACTATGCAGTCATACACACTGTCACTATGCAGCCATACACACTGACACTATGCAGCCATACACACTGACACTATGCAGCTATACACACTGACACTATGCAGCCATACACACTGACACTATGCAGCCATACACATTCACACTATGCCGCCATACACACTGACACTATGCAGCCATACACACTGACACTATGCAGCCATACACATTCACACTATGCAGCCATGCACACTGACACTATGCAGCCATACACACTGACACTATGCAGCCATACACACTGACACTATGCAGCCATACACACTGACACTATGCAGCCATACACACTAACACTATGCAGCCATACACACTGACACTATGCAGCCCTGCAATTTCACACTATACAGCCATACACACTGACACTATGCAGCCATACACATTCACACTATGCATCCATACACACTGACACTATGCAGCCATACACACTGACACTATGCAGCCATACACACTGACACTATGCAGCCATACACATTCACACTATGCAGCCATGCACACTGACACTATGCAGTCATACACACTGACACTATGCAGCCATACACACTGACACTATGCAGCCATACACACTGACACTATGCAGCTATACACACTGACACTATGCAGCCATACACACTGACACTATGCAGCCATACACATTCACACTATGCCGCCATACACACTGACACTATGCAGCCATACACACTGACACTATGCAGCCATACACATTCACACTATGCAGCCATAAACACTGACACTATGCAGCCATACACACTCACACTATGCAGCCATGGGGGGACGCTGTCTGCCGTAATGTGTAAAAAGGGGGACGCTGTCTGCCGTAATGTGTAAAAAGGGTGACGCTGTCTGCTGTACTGTGTAAAAAGGGGACGCTGTCTGCCGTAATGTGTAAAAAAGGGGGATGCTGTCTGCCGTAATGTGTAAAAAGGGGGACGCTGTCTTCCGTAATGTGTAAAAAAGGGGACGCTGTCTGCCGTAATGTGTAAAAAAAAAGGGGACGCTGTCTGCCGTAATGTGTAAAAAAAGGGGACGTTGTCTGCCGTAATGTGTAAAAAATGGGACGCTGTCTGCCGTAATGTGTAAAAAGGGGGACGCTGTCTGCCGTAATGTGTAAAAAGGGGACTCTGTCTGCCGTAATGTGTAAAAAAGGGGACGCTATCTGCCGTAATGTGTAAAATGGGGACTCTGTCTGCCGTAATGTGAAAAAGGGTCTCTACCTGGTGTAGTGGCGCTACTGTGCGGCGTAATTTGAATAATGGAGACTACTGTGCACCATTGTATGACGTAATATTATTTTCTGGCCACACCCCTTTCCCATGAAGCCACGCCCCTATATATTTTTGCTGCCGCTGGTTTACGTTAAGGGGGGGGGGCGCCGATGCCGTTTCTTGCACACAGCGCTAAAATGTCTAGTTACGGCACTGCCTCTCATGATGTGATACCGGGATTACATTGGCTGCAGAAACATAATCCATATTTCAGCTGGTGAACCATGGAAATTCTTTCATGGGGTGAATCTTTTACCAAGGATTGTTTAGCTTCAGTTAAACCCCTCCAGTCAGTTGGTCTTCCCGAGTTACCTTCAGTCTATCAATCTTTTATGGATGTCTTCAGTAAACAAGCTGCAGACTCCTTGCCCCCTCATCGCGAATGGGATTGCCCAATCGATTTGGTGCCAGGCAAAACACCTCCTAGGGGTCGAATGTATCCGCTGTTCATTCCGGAGATTCAAGCTATGTCTGATTATATGCAGAAAAATTATATATCAAGTATATAATAAACAGGCGCTGAAATGAGTAGTTCCTCCAAGCTGCTGTAGGTAGGAGAAAGTCAATCTCCTTAATGAAAGTCACAAAAAAATAAAAATTACAGCGCTTATACAACTGATGCTAATAATGTATAAATTTAATAATTACAACATACTGATTTACCAAACATATAGATAAAAAAATTGATGATAAAATATGAAATTGCTCATAGACCAATTCGTGGACATACACTAAGCTCCTCAAAAATAACCTTAATAAGGCAAAGGTCCATATGTTAGTATTCGGACACAAAGTCTAGATTAGACCAGGACTAATATAGTTTGTTAACCAACATGTGTTCCAATGCAGGGATCCGGATTCAGGTCCTTAGTTATGGAATGGATTCTGGTTCACAGTCTGTTATGATGACGCTGTAATGTCCTGCACACTGTGTTCCACTTTAGATGAATCCTGGGAAGTTCATTCCTTATTGGACCAAATGGAATCGGGATCCTGGTTCACTTGTAGCATAAAGATGGGTCGTCCTGGATTTGGAGCCAGTGGGATTTGTCTTAAGTGACGTCCAATGGTCTGGAGCAATGTTTCCTTACGCGTTTCGCCGCTCCAGGCAGCTTTGTCAAAGGGTAATGTGGTGTTCAAATTTTACCCCTTTTTATAGGGGAAATGATGTCATCAATTAATTTGCATAAACAATCAATTAAAACCAAGCATCATAATTTCAAATTTTAAATTACGCAGAAACAGCAGAAACTAAAAAATAAAAACATTCATGAACTAGTGTTCACAAAACTATTCATAGATCCCTTAAAAGAACATTTTATTTACATTCCAATAATCAGTCATGTGATCGTATTGCCGATCACGTGACACCACTCAGAGTGACTTCCTATAATGCTGTCTGTTCATAGGGACAGCCATCCGTCACTCAGAACATCCTGCCCCACTCGCAAATCACGTAAGTCCTACCTCTTTTTCAATGACTTGAACTTCTTCGGTCCTGGTCCCTCCTCCTGGCAGAACCTTTGTCGCCTCAAATCTTCGTAAATGACTGCTTACTTGGGCTCACTCTTCGTCTTTCATGGGTCATCCTGGTGTCCAAAAGACTTGTACATTTATTCAACAGTCTTACTGGTGGCCATAGGCGTGCGCATGGGGGGTGCCTTGTGTGCACAGGCACCCCCTAATGTCCGTCACCCCCCGCACGCCACGCCTGCAGCACAGGGCCGGCCCTATCATTATGCAAGGTACGCGGCTGCGCTCCGCACTTAGAAGGGCGCTGCAGCCCAACATACCCTGCAGCAGTTTGACACGGCCTCAGACACTGGCGCACCACTGACTGACCTTTGTGTTCCCCTTCCCCCATGTGTTTGCTGCTGTCCCCGCGGCTGCCGGCTCATGTCAGATGTGCATGACAGCCAGGCAGCTGTTCGGGTGTGCTGTGGGGCCGTACCGCAAAGTGTCAGGCGACCGCTGATGGGGGAATCATAGGTGTGGGGCCAGGCAGCTATTGTTTCAACTAGCCGCCGGAGCTCAGCTACGGGGCCGGGCTGACTGACATGCTTCATGGCGGGTGGAGCTGAGGAGGGGGCAGCACAGTGTTCTCAGCCGGTTGTGCTGCAGTGCTAATAGGCCTGGCTGACTGAGGAGGCGGGCAGCAGGTGGAGCCGATTCCAAGTTGATCGCAGCAAGAAATTTTTTAGCATATGGACAAAACCATGTGCACTGCAGGGGGGGGCATATATAACATGTGCAGAGAGAGATAGATTTGGGTGTGGTGAGTTCAATCTGCAATCTAAATTGCAGTGTAAAAATAAAGCAGCCAGTATTTACCCTGCACAGAAACAAAATAACCCACCCAAATCTAACTCTCTCTGCATATGTTATATCTGCCCCACCTGCAGTGCACATGGTTTTGCACTCCTGCTAACAAATTTCCTGCTGCGATCAACTTGGAATTACCCCCTTGGAGTAGTCCTCCTGACTCTATATGGGACCACTGCCGAAAGTCTCTAACAGCTCCCTCATTATCCCTTGCCCCCCTGCTTCCCCTTGGCTTGGCTGGACATAGAAACTAAGAAGAAATTCCCCATCTGCGTCTCCGCGCCTACCCACCACTACCCTTTGTGTTTGCTCCTCCTCCCCCTTATGTGCTTCTATCCCCTTCCTTTTCCTTCCGTACTTCTCCAGCTGCTATCTCTTCCCCCCCCCCCCACCTTGTGTTGCTCTGCCCCTACCCTATCTGTACCTCTGCTACCTCCTCATGTGTGCTTCTGCCACCCCAACCCCTGTGACTGGTGGCTGCCATCTGTGGCAAAGACGATGTCTGGGGTCACATAGTTCATCTGATAGCAGGTAAGCACAATTTTCCATTGATCATTTAAATTTCCACTGTATATGTGTACATATAATTACATTTCTGTTGTGTGTGTGTGTGTGTGTGTGTGTGTGTGTGTGTGTGTGTGTGTGTGTGTATAAATATACATACACACTGTATATTAGCTGTGCCAAGCACTCAGTAGTTTCCTGAGTGGGGTTTTAAGGGTATCTGGCATTGCTGGGGGCATACTGTGTGGATTTGGCTCATACTGTGTGGCGTAATGTGAATTTCCGCTTATACCATGTGGGGTGAAGTGAATTTTCACTAATACCATGTAGCGTAATGTGAATTTGGCTCATACTGTTTGGCATAATGTGAATTACCGCCTATACCGTGTGGCGTAATGTGAATTTCAACTCATACCATGTGGCGTAATGTCAATTTCCGCTCATACCATGTGTCGTAATGAGAATTTGAGCTCATACTGTGTGGCGTAATGTGGTTTTGACTCATACCGTGTGGCGTAATGTGAATTTCAGCTAATAGTGTGTGGCGTAATGTGAATTTGGCTCATATTGTGTGGTGTAATGCGAATTTAAGTTTATACCGTGTGGTGTAATGTGAATTTATGTTTATACCGTGTGGTGTAATGTGAATTTCAGCTCATACCGAGCTGATCATCTTCCCTCCCTCCCGCATAACCTCACCTCCTACAATCTCATTATCTATTGATGGCACTACTATCTCCTCTAGCCCCCATGTGCGCTGTCTTGGAGTAATCCTTGACTCCTCCCTCTCCTTCAAACCACACATTCAGCACCTCTCACAAACCTGCCGTTTTCATCTAAAAAATATTTCCAGGATCAGACCCTTTCTGACCCATGATGCTACTAAGACTCTTATCCACTCACTGGTCATCTCCAGACTGGACTACTGTAATCTCCTCCCGGCTGGCATTCCTGACAAATACCTCTCTCCACTCCAATCTATCCTCAATGCTGCTGCCCGGCTCATCTTCCTCACCAAACGCACCACGTCCACCTATCCTCTCTTACTAGACCTTCATTGGCTCCCCTTCCCTTTCAGAATCCATTTCAAGTTTCTCACACTGCTTACAAAGCCCTCACCCAATCCTCTCCCATCTACATCTCTGACCTTATCTCCTTTAGACTCCCACACGTCCTCTTCGCTCTGCTAATGCACGCCGACTCTTCTGCCTACGGATTACTTCCTCCCACTCCTACCTCCAAGATTTGTTCACGTGCTGCACCACTTTTCTGGAATTCCCTACCTCTCCCCCTCAGACTCTCCACTGCTCTACAAAACTTCAAACGGGCTCTCAAGACCCACTTCTTCACCAAACCCAGCCAAATCTCATCCTAAACCTCTGTTCCATGCTCTCTATGTACCCCATCTGTCTCACCCCTGTCTGTCTACCCCTCCCCTTTAGAATGTAAACTCTCACGAGCAGGACCCTCTTCCCTCATGTGCTTATCCTTTTCTTACTCTAATAATCTTCAACTGCACCAAATCCAGCAGTCTTCTGCCACCTGATACTTATTCCAGTGTCATCTGCTGATGTAGCTATGTTTATTTACCCTGTACTTGTCCTATATTGTCGTCAACTGTAAGTTGCTGTTTTCCTGCTTGATTATTTGTTTATGTATTCTGTAATTGGGCACTGCGGAACCCTTGTGGCGCCATATAAATAAAGGATAATAATAAATACTGTGTGTCATAATATAAATTTCGGCTCATACTGTTTGGCATAATGTGAATAAGGGGTAGCTGGTGAGCATGGGGACATGTGTGACAAATGTCACACATGTACTGCGGACGAGGAGTCTGATGGCATAGAATGAGGCAGATATGGCTCTGATGGCACATGTGTAAATGTTAAACTTGTGTTGTATTAAAGCTCAAATGTTCAGCCCCCTAATACAGTATATTTCTCCTGTTTTCTGTACTGTTACGTTCAAGCAACACTTAATTCTGCTGTTAAACACGTGAAATCAGCAGTAACCATGTATTTTAAAGGCTGAATTGCTTGATAAATAGGTGTCATAGTATTATTACAGCAGAAACCAGTTTTTAATACTTTACTGGTGTTGTTGTTTTAACTTGTCCATGGGCAGATGTAGGGCCTAGACAGCAATGACCATACACATTAAATGCATCATAAACTGGTGCATCTGGACTGCAGCCATGGCAGTCAGCCCTAAGAAGGGAAAAAGGTATTATTTTTATTTTAATAGTGGGTCTTGGTGTTGGGGGCAGAGGCGTCACAAGGGGGGTGCGAGACCAAAATAAAAAATTTTTTAATATTACAGGCCACTTTTCTCTTAGCTAAGTAACTTAATATTCTTTCTGTTTATTGCAAACACTCACGGAGAAACGTAATGGCGTGTCATATGCTCGAATCCAAAAATTGTAATTACATTTTTGAATTGATTCGCTAGCAATTTACTGTTACACCCTCCAAGTCAAATAAATTCAGCCTTCTGGTGAATTGCGGTAAGTTTGAATATTACCCCATTACATTTCCCCCCTCACCCTCTATTTACCTCCCTCATTCTGCTACTCGCCTTATTTGGAAAGTTCTCATCCTGAGAGATAATGTCAAGTCTGTGGGGGTCGGACAGTTCCAGCAAAGCTAAGCACATCACTGATCCAAGGTGGTAATTCAGACCTGATCTCTGGGCTGCAAACTTTGCAGTCCTGCGTTCAGATAGTCGCCGCCTCCAGGGGGAGTGTATATTCGCCGTGCAAGTGTGTGATCCTATGTGTACGCAAAGCTGCAAAAATCCGCTTTGTGCAGTCTGTGCGCAGCCCAGGACTTACTCCTACAGTGTGATCAGAACAGGCTGATCGGGGGCGGAGCTGACGTCAGATACCCTCCCTGAAAATGATTGGGCACGCCTGCGTTTTTCCGGACACTCCAAATAAACGGTCAGTTACCAACCACCTTCCTGTCACTCACCTTGCGAACGCCCGTGCGATCAGATTTTTCGCACCATTCCGTCACTGACCGGCGATGCCCTTTGTTGTTGTCCGATGCACGTGTGCATTGCGGTGTATACGCATGAGCAGTTAGTACCTGATCACCCGCACAGCAGCGATCAGGTCTGAATCCCCCCCTAAGAGAGAGGTTCTGAGTAATAATAATGCCGCAGTAATCAGTAGGTGAATGGAATTGGGAATGGGAGCAGCTGAATAAATACACAAGTGTCAGGATCTCAGAATTCCCGAGCAGAATGTTTGTGTGGCCATCCTTACAGAGCTCCACGCTCACAGTGCAATGCACCTGGGACTATATGAATGGATCTCCCTGGAGAATGCCTCATCCTAATTAGTCTCACTGTTCCCGCCCACTCCCCCATCGCGTTACAAGCAGAAGCATTAAAGCCGTACTAAACAGCTGGCAGCTCGTGCGCACATGAAACGTTCTCATGTCTCAGCAAGCTGCCGAAAATTCTCTAAATCAAATTTAAAAAAACAGACAAAAGATTTAATTTCACCCGTCTAATAATTGGGGCTGCGTCTTGATAATGCACATTATTTACTATTGAATATCAGCACCGTTGTATTTTACGTATATGTAGGTTAACAGTAAAAGCAGTAAAAGACCTATTCTTCATATTGGGGAAGTTGTTCTGTATCGATGTCATTTCTATGATAATCTGCTAGATGGCTTTATGGTTTGGTTTAAATAAAGTTACAAAAAAAAAGCAGCAGACAGACACGGGACTTTATTCAGAGATGGAGGCAGATCGCAGCATACGCAGCCAGATCTGACTGCGTCCATCTCCTCACATAGTGGGGGCCGCCCAGCACAGGGCAAGGCCACCCAGCATGTGATGCCGCCTTCCGATGCGTCCGCAATTAAGGTCCGTACACATTAGACGATGTCGCTCTGTGAGCATCGTCGTCTAATGTTTCCCCTCCCGGGCCAGCCGGTCGGGGGCCGACTGTACACACTGAGCGATATGATCGCTCATATCGGTCAGTGACGTCATGCCTCCGCCAGCCCTGCATGCAGGTCGTGGACGACAGTCCAGATCCTGCATGCATGCACTGGCGACAGTGACGATCGTTGCCGACCAGCGGGGCCGTGCATCGGTCGTCGCTGGGGGCATACACACTTGCCGATAAAATGAGCGACGTTGCTCAGGGAGGGGGAGAATGAGCGATGTCGCTCATTTTATCGTCAAGTGTGTATGGGCCTTTGGATTGCGGATGCATCGGAACTAAGGTTTACCCCTGGCAACGCAGCCTGGCTCAGTTGTCAGGTGGTCGGCCGCCTTTTTTTTTTTTTTTGTCGGAGTGTCTGCCTGCGGCGCCGAAAATGGTCCCTGCATGCTCCCGTTTGGACCCCCCAAAGCTGAATCCCTTTTTTTGGG
This sequence comes from Pseudophryne corroboree, assembly GCF_028390025.1. Taxonomy (NCBI): domain Eukaryota; kingdom Metazoa; phylum Chordata; class Amphibia; order Anura; family Myobatrachidae; genus Pseudophryne; species Pseudophryne corroboree. The sequence goes on along the minus strand of NC_086453.1, from coordinate 325,514,265 downwards.
ACTGTCCTGCTGTCCCACCGGCGGTCCGCAGTGTCCCGCGGTGGGGTGGGGTGGGGGGGTCAGTTTAAAGGCTCCTGTCAGTCAATAGACACTGTGCTGACCATGCCCCCATTGTAACGGAAAACGCGGGCGTGGTTCACGATCGCAGTACCCCCCCCCCCGCCGCAAAGTCACGCCCCCTTTTCTTCACAACATATGTGGACAAACAGGCGAATCCTGTCCATCGCCTCATAACTGAATCTTAAGCCCCGTACACACGGGGAGAGATATGTGCTGAGCGATCTATCACAGACCACTCAGTAGACATCTCTGCCCCCGCTAAGCACAGCGCGATGTGTGTTGAGCGAGGGGGGTGGACGGGGGAGATGGATGGGGGGCGCAAATGAGTGGCCAGCTAGAATGTGTCTGCATGCAGGCCAATCTAGCACCGGCGACAGCGACGCTAGGAGGTACACATGGAGACTGGAGAGATCCGTGCTTAACTTCTAAGCAATATAGGGGGTCATTCCGACCTGATCGCACGCTGCCGTTTTTTGCAGTGCAGCGTTTAGGTCACTACTGCGCATGCGTGTGCACCGCAATGCGCAGGCGCGTCGTACGGGTACAAAGTGGATCGTTGCTGGGCGATTGATTTAACGAAGAATCCATTCGTACAGCCGATCGCAAGGAGATTGACAGGAAGAAGGCGTTTGTGGGTGTCAACTGACTGTTTTCTGGGAGTGTTTGGAAAAACGCAGGTGTGTCCAAGCGTTTGCAGGGTGGGTGTTTGACGTCAATTCCGGGACCGGACAGACTGAAGTGATCACAGCGGCTGAGTAAGGTCAGACCTACTCAGAAACTGCACAAACTGTTTTTGTACCGCTCGGCTGCACAGGCGTTCGCACGCTTGCACAGCTAAAATACACTCCCCTGTGGGCGGCGACTATGCATTCACACGGCTGCTAAAAACAGCTAGCGAGCGATCAACTCGGAATGACCCCCACAGTCAGATTGCTTAGAATTTAAGCACTGATCTCTCTGTGTGTGTACCCCCCTTATGGATGACATATACACAACTTAATTCATTTAATACTATCTTCTGAATTTCTCTGTAACAAACTTGTGGCCTAGGAGTGCAATGAAAAAAATTCTGATACTCTAGGGCAGGCATTCCCAACCACGGTCCTCAAGGCACACCAACAGTGCAGGTTTTTGTGATATCCAGGCTTCAGCACAGGTGACTTAATTAGTAGCTCAGTTATTTTGATTTACCCACCTGTGCTGCAGCCTGGATATCACTAAAACCTGCACTGTTGGTGTGCCTTGAGGACCGTGGTTGGGAATGCCTGCTCTAGGGTGCAGTGATTAAAAAAAAGGGGGGGGGGGGGGTTACCACTGTAATATATAATAATTATAATAATATAACATAATTCTAATGACTTCTGTTATATTTTAAGAGACGTATGTTTTGCCACATTGCTAAAGATATTTCTCAGCCCGATAATGCCAAAATATTTAAATCACCAAGTGTGATGTTAGTAACTTAATACTGCCACCTAGTGACAGACATATAAACCTACACATATTTTTTGAGAACATGCTGCTCTGCTGTCCGTCAGTTATGTATACAGAGTAGCGGGCACTTAGGCTTTTTCTGTGCAGTGTATACCTCCCATGGGCAGCGTTCAGTAAGCCTATTGTCACCACATATTGCAGTGATTTGGAATGATTTTTCTGGGCTATTGATTATGGCTCAGATACCGGGGTTTGCCGGAGGGCGGGAAGCCAGCTGATCTTTGACATTTTTTTAAAGCGGCAATCATTTACTAACCATGCCTTGTAAATGAATGCTGCTTTAAAAAATGTCAGAGATCGGCCGTCATACCGCACCTCCGTCAAATTTGTACCCAATTTCATATGCCCCATGTCTTTCATAGGAGTTAACAAGTCTGTGCATATGCACGGATGGTGTAATGGTTAGCATTACTGTCTCTCAGCACTGAGGTCATGGGTTTGATTCCCAACATGGCCTTAACTCATACCTCCCAACTGCCCCCTATTTTAGCGGGACAGTCCCATTTTTTGGGGACTGTCCCGCTGTCCCACCCGCAGGCCGCAGTGTCCTGCGGGGGGGGAGGGGGGCAGTTGGGAGGCTCCTGCACTCGCTGCTCTGCCTAGCATTCAGGGGAGACAGGAGGAGAGTGGGCATGCCAGCAGATCACAGAGCACTGGGCATGCCCCCTCAGTGCCAAAAATGGGGCGTGGCTCGTGACCGCGGGCCCTCTTGCGAATCCACGCCCAGTTTTGTAGGCCATGCCCCTTATCCGGGCGGGCGCAGATGTCCCTCCTCACGATAAAGAAAAGTTGGGAGGTATGGTAACTGTGTGGAGTTTGTATATTCTCCCCGTACTTGCGTGGGTTTCCTCCGGTTACTCCGGTTTCCTCCCACAATCCAAAAATATACTGGTAGGTTAATTGGCTCCCAACAAAATTAACCCTAGCATGAATATGTGTGTGTGTGTGTGTGTGTGTGTGTGTGTGTGTGTGTGTGTGTGTGTGTGTGTGTGCACATGTGATAGGGAATATAGAGTGTAAGCTCCACTGGGGCAGGGACTGATGTGAATGGCCAAATATTCTCTGTAAAGCGCTGCGGAATATGTGTGCGCTATATAAATAACTGGTATAATAAATAAATAAGGGTACATGTAGTCTATATGCTACAATGACTAATGCTCCGTAAAGTTGGTGTGCCGGCGCTCTAAATACTGCAGCTGGAATCCCGACGCACGACTAAAATGCCCTCGCTGGAACTCTGACATCACTTGGAATCTCAACGCCAAAATTCCGACCGTCTGCTGACTTCTCAAATGTCTGAATGCCGGGGTCTCCAACATTGTAGCCTCGGAGGGGAAGTTAGGTTTAGGCTGTGGGGGGAGGGTTAGTGTTAGGCTGCGGTGAGGGGGAGTTAGGGTTAGGCACTGCCGAGGAGGGTTGGGATTAGGCTGCGGGGAGGGGTAGTCAGGGTTAGGCACCCGCCAGAGAGTGTTAGGCTGTGGTGAAGGGGGGGGGGTTACAGTAATGCTGCTGGGGGGGTGAGGGCTTCAGGTTTAGACACCACCGGGGAAGGTTTGGATGCAGTGGGAGAAGGGGGGGGGGGGGGGTAGGCTGCGGGGAGGGAGGAGGAGAGGCATACTTGCCTACTCTCCCGGAATGGCCGGAAGGCTCCCGAAAATCGTGTGACCCTCCCGGACCCCAGAGAAGCAACAAAGTCTCCCGATTTTTCAGATCCCACCCCCCCCTGCCCGGCCGCCCACTTAGTGAGTAAAGTGGGCAGTCCGGGCGGTCGATGATGCAATTCACGCTGAATCGCGTAATCTTAGCCACGCCCTCTTCTGTATAATGCCGGTAATTGCGGCATTACAGATCAGGGGGCATGGATTAAATGACGTGTCACAATAACCCCGCACCATTCCGCCTCCACACTGTCCCCATTCCGCCTCCGCACCACCCCCTATGCACGTCATAGAGCTGCCCGCCCCTCTGCTGAGCCGACCTATGTTCTCACTCCCGGAGAGAGCAGCCAGGAAGTCGGCATGTATGAGGACAGGGTAAGCATATTTACCTGATCCCTGTCAGGATGCTGAACTTCAGGATGCTGGTGTCGGACGTATGACCGCCGGCTTCCCGTATCACCATAGGTGTGCGCAGGGGGGGTGCCTGGTGCGCACAGGCACCCCCTAATGTCCGGAACCCCAATCTCACATGCCTGATGCAGCAATCGCTGAGCAGGCAGATTACTGTCCCCTCTGCGCTGCACCCTGTCAGGACTGCACTACTGACCGGACGCCTGGGTTAATCAAGGGTGCCACTGTCACCGGCTTTCAAATTCCCAGCTCCACCTTCATGTACAAAAACAGTGTGATGTTACGTGAGGAAGACAAGTTCAATACTGGCAGGCGGTCAGCAGCAGCATTGACACGTCACTCGTTATTCCAGCAGCAGCAGTAACTAGTCTGCGACTGTCAGTGTCAGTGAGTGACTGCAGCTTGCAGGGGAAAGAGAGGGGGAGCTAGAAAAGGCTGAGGAGGAGCACTGTAATTGCAGTGAGTGCCATCAGGGGTGTTTGTTTGGTGCACACCACAACATATGACAATGTATCTGCTTTATTAGGATTGGTACAAGGGTGGATATTTTATATGCGTTGACCATCAATAGATGGTACTAGACACGCCCAAAAGGCTGTGCTAGACACACCCCTCCGACGGTGCACCCCCTAATCAAATGTGCTGCGCACGCCAGTGCGTATCACACTGAACACTAGCTAATGGGAAGCTTCAGAAAGCTAAGCATTTCGGCTCTTGCTAAATGGGCATTATTGCAGTCCCCATGGAAAGCTGTAGGGTCTGCTCTGTAAATGAAGGGCTGTAGCAGATATCTTAATATGCTGTAGTACCCCATTCTTAAATAGCCAGGGGGAAATCCTCTGAAAATAGTCATTTTCTGAGGATTAACCACAATCTCTAGTTTCACAAATAGGCCCCTTTTTATTCCAGTGCTCTGTTAGCAAACACTGGTGGTCATTCCGAGTTGTTCACTCTCTGCTACTTTTAGCAGAATTGCTAATAGGCAAAAATCCGGCAGTTCTGCGCATGAGTATGCACAGCAGGGCGCACGCGCTAAGCAATTTTACACAAAACTATGCTATTTTACACACGGGCGAACAAAGCTTTTCAATGGCTCTGCTGAGCGTAGTGTGATTGACAGGAATTGGGTGTTTTTGGGCGGAAACGGTCCGTTTTCAGGGAGTGTGCTAAAAAACGCAGGCGTGCCAGGTAAAAACGCAGGAGTGGCTGGAGAAACGGGGGAGTGGCTGGCCGAACGCAGGGCGTGTTTGTGACGTCAAACCAGGATCTAAACGGACTGAGGTGATCGCAATCTGTGAGGTCTGGAGCTACTCAGAAACTGCAAGGAAATACTTAATAGCAGAATTGCTAATCTTTCGTTTGCTATTCTGCTAAGCTAAGATACACTCCCAGAGGGCGGCGGCCTAGCGTGTGCAATGCTGCTAAAAGCAGCTAGCGAGCGAACAACTCGGAATGAGGGCCACTGTGCCTGATTCCGATGTGGATTGTATGGAACGGTCGCAGGGAAGCGGCTGTGCAATACTGTGCAACTAATATTCAGATACTGTAAGAGGCATCTCTGGGACATAGGAGCTAATTCAGACCTGAAATCTATAATACTCTCTTGTGCTTAAAAAGCTGCTCGATCTGAACGGAATAGTACTATAAATATATGGGGTGGAGCGAGCACTGCGGTGGATGTAAATATTTGTACCTTTTAAATGGAAAAAAATGTGTGAATTAGATTCAAATAAATAGAATAAAATACGAGTTACCAATGTTATAGCTCTTTTCTGAGCATTTGTATTTGGTAGCACAGATGGGGGGTAATTCCAAGTTGATCGCAGCAGGAAATTTTTTAGAAGTTGGGCAAAACCATGGAGGTCATTCCGAGTTGTTCGCTCGCAAGGCGATTTTAGCAGAGTTGCTCACGCTAAGCCGCCGCCTACTGGGAGTGAATCTTAGCATCTTAAAATTGCGAACGATGTATTCGCAATATTGCGATTACACACCTCGTAGCAGTTTCTGAGTTGCTTCAGACTTACTCGGCATCTGCGATCAGTTCAGTGCTTGTCGTTCCTGGTTTGACGTCATAAACACACCCAGCGTTCGCCCAGACACTCATCCGTTTCTCCGGCCACTCCTGCGTTTTTTCCGGAAACTGTAGCGTTTTTTCCCACACGCCCATAAAACGGCCTGTTTCCGCCCAGAAACACCCATTTCCTGTCAATCACATTACGATCGCCAGAACGAAGAAAAAGCCGTGAGTAAAATTCCTAACTTCATAGCAAATTTACTTGGCGCAGTCGCAGTGCGGACATTGCGCATGCGCACTAAGCGGAAAATCGCTGCGATGCAATGAAATTTACCGAGCGAACAGCTCGGAATGAGGGCCCATGTGCACTGCCGGGGGGGCAGATATAACATGTGCAGAGAGAGTTAGATTTGGTTGGGTTATATTTTTTCTGTGCAGGGTACATACTGGCTGCTTTATTTTTACACTGCAATTTAGAATGCAGATTGAACACACCCCACCCAAATCTAACTCCCTCTGCACATGTTATATCTGCCTCCCCTGCAGTGCACAGTGGCCCTCATTCCGAGTTGTTCGCTCGCAAGCTGCTTTTAGCAGCAGTGCACACGCTAAGCCGCCGCCTACTGGGAGTGAATCTTAGCATAGTAAAATTGAGAACGAAAGATTAGCAAAATTGCGAATAGACACTTCTTAGCAGTTTCTGAGTAGCTCCACACTTACTCGGCATCTGCAATCAGTTCAGTGCTTGTCGTTCCTGGTTTGACGTCACAAACACACCCAGCGTTCGCCCAGACACTCCTCCGTTTCTCCAGCCACTCCCGCGTTTTTCCCAGAAACTAGAGATGAGCGCCTGAAATTTTTCGGGTTTTGTGTTTTGGTTTTGGGTTCGGTTCCGCGGCCGTGTTTTGGGTTCGAACGCGTTTTGGCAAAACCTCACCGAATTTTTTTTGTCGGATTCGGGTGTGTTTTGGATTCGGGTGTTTTTTTCAAAAAACACTAAAAAACAGCTTAAATCATAGAATTTGGGGGTCATTTTGATCCCAAAGTATTATTAACCTCAAAAACCATAATTTACACTCATTTTCAGTCTATTCTGAATACCTCACACCTCACAATATTATTTTTAGTCCTAAAATTTGCACCGAGGTCGCTGTGTGAGTAAGATAAGCGACCCTAGTGGCCGACACAAACACCGGGCCCATCTAGGAGTGGCACTGCAGTGTCACGCAGGATGTCCCTTCCAAAAAACCCTCCCCAAACAGCACATGACGCAAAGAAAAAAAGAGGCGCAATGAGGTAGCTGTGTGAGTAAGATTAGCGACCCTAGTGGCCGACACAAACACCGGGCCCATCTAGGAGTGGCAATGCAGTGTCACGCAGGATGTCCCTTCCAAAAAACCCTCCCCAAACAGCACATGACGCAAAGAAAAAAAGAGGCGCAATGAGGTAGCTGTGTGAGTAAGATTAGCGACCCTAGTGGCCGACACAAACACCGGGCCCATCTAGGAGTGGCACTGCAGTGTCACGCAGGATGTCCCTTCCAAAAAACCCTCCCCAAACAGCACATGACGCAAAGAAAAAAAGAGGCGCAATGAGGTAGCTGTGTGAGTAAGATTAGCGACCCTAGTGGCCGACACAAACACCGGGCCCATCTAGGAGTGGCACTGCAGTGTCACGCAGGATGTCCCTTCCAAAAAACCCTCCCCAAACAGCACATGACGCAAAGAAAAAAAGAGGCGCAATGAGGTAGCTGACTGTGTGAGTAAGATTAGCGACCCTAGTGGCCGACACAAACACCGGGCCCATCTAGGAGTGGCACTGCAGTGTCACGCAGGATGTCCCTTCCAAAAAACCCTCCCCAATCAGCACATGATGCAAAGAAAAAGAAAAGAAAAAAGAGGTGCAAGATGGAATTGTCCTTGGGCCCTCCCACCCACCCTTATGTTGTATAAACAAAACAGGACATGCACACTTTAACCAACCCATCATTTCAGTGACAGGGTCTGCCACACGACTGTGACTGATATGACGGGTTGGTTTGGACCCCCCCCCAAAAAAGAAGCAATTAATCTCTCCTTGCACAAACTGGCTCTACAGAGGCAAGATGTCCACCTCATCTTCACCCTCCGATATATCACCGTGTACATCCCCCTCCTCACAGATTATCAATTCGTCCCCACTGGAATCCACCATCTCAGCTCCCTGTGTACTTTGTGGAGGCAATTGCTGCTGGTCAATGTCTCCGCGGAGGAATTGATTATAATTCATTTTAATGAACATCATCTTCTCCACATTTTCTGGATGTAACCTCGTACGCCGATTGCTGACAAGGTGAGCGGCGGCACTAAACACTCTTTCGGAGTACACACTTGTGGGAGGGCAACTTAGGTAGAATAAAGCCAGTTTGTGCAAGGGCCTCCAAATTGCCTCTTTTTCCTGCCAGTATAAGTACGGACTGTGTGACGTGCCTACTTGGATGCGGTCACTCATATAATCCTCCACCATTCTATCAATGTTGAGCGAATCATATGCAGTGACAGTAGACGACATGTCCGTAATCGTTGTCAGGTCCTTCAGTCCGGACCAGATGTCAGCATCAGCAGTCGCTCCAGACTGCCCTGCATCACCGCCAGCGGGTGGGCTCGGAATTCTGAGCCTTTTCCTCGCACCCCCAGTTGCGGGAGAATGTGAAGGAGGAGATGTTGACAGGTCGCGTTCCGCTTGACTTGACAATTTTGTCACCAGCAGGTCTTTCAACCCCAGCAGACTTGTGTCTGCCGGAAAGAGAGATCCAAGGTAGGCTTTAAATCTAGGATCGAGCACGGTGGCCAAAATGTAGTGCTCTGATTTCAACAGATTGACCACCCGTGAATCCTTGCTAAGCGAATTAAGGGCTGCATCCACAAGTCCCACATGCCTAGCGGAATCGCTCCCTTTTAGCTCCTTCTTCAATGCCTCCAGCTTCTTCTGCAAAAGCCTGATGAGGGGAATGACCTGACTCAGGCTGGCAGTGTCTGAACTGACTTCACGTGTGGCAAGTTCAAAGGGCATCAGAACCTTGCACAACGTTGAAATCATTCTCCACTGCACTTGAGACAGGTGCATTCCACCTCCTATATCGTGCTCAATTGTATAGGCTTGAATGGCCTTTTGCTGCTCCTCCAACCTCTGAAGCATATAGAGGGTTGAATTCCACCTCGTTACCACTTCTTGCTTCAGATGATGGCAGGGCAGGTTCAGTAGTTTTTGGTGGTGCTCCAGTCTTCTGTACGTGGTGCCTGTACGCCGAAAGTGTCCCGCAATTCTTCTGGCCACCGACAGCATCTCTTGCACGCCCCTGTCGTTTTTTAAAAAATTCTGCACCACCAAATTCAAGGTATGTGCAAAACATGGGACGTGCTGGAATTTGCCCATATTTAATGCACACACAATATTGCTGGCGTTGTCCGATGCCACAAATCCACAGGAGAGTCCAATTGGGGTAAGCCATTCCGCGATGATCTTCCTCAGTTGCCGTAAGAGGTTTTCAGCTGTGTGCGTATTCTGGAAAGCGGTGATACAAAGCGTAGCCTGCCTAGGAAAGAGTTGGCGTTTGCGAGATGCTGCTACTGGTGCCGCCGCTGCTGTTCTTGCGGCGGGAGTCCATACATCTACCCAGTGGGCTGTCACAGTCATATAGTCCTGACCCTGCCCTGCTCCACTTGTCCACATGTCCGTGGTTAAGTAGACATTGGGTACAACTGCATTTTTTAGGACACTGGTGAGTCTTTTTCTGACGTCCGTGTACATTCTCGGTATCGCCTGCCTAGAGAAGTGGAACCTAGATGGTATTTGGTAACGGGGGCACACTGCCTCAATAAATTGTCTAGTTCCCTGTGAACTAACGGCGGATACCGGACGCACGTCTAACACCAACATAGTTGTCAAGGCCTCAGTTATCCGCTTTGCAGTAGGATGACTGCTGTGATATTTCATCTTCCTCGCAAAGGACTGTTGAACAGTCAATTGCTTACTGGAAGTAGTACAAGTGGGCTTACGACTTCCCCTCTGGGATGACCATCGACTCCCAGCGGCAACAACAGCAGCGCCAGCAGCAGTAGGCGTTACACGCAAGGATGCATCGGAGGAATCCCAGGCAGGAGAGGACTCGTCAGAATTGCCAGTGACATGGCCTGCAGGACTATTGGCATTCCTGGGGAAGGAGGAAATTGACACTGAGGGAGTTGGTGGGGTGGTTTGCGTGAGCTTGGTTACAAGAGGAAGGGATTTACTGGTCAGTGGACTGCTTCCGCTGTCACCCAAAGTTTTTGAACTTGTCACTGACTTATTATGAATGCGCTGCAGGTGACGTATAAGGGAGGATGTTCCGAGGTGGTTAACGTCCTTACCCCTACTTATTACAGCTTGACAAAGGGAACACACGGCTTGACACCTGTTGTCCGCATTTCTGGTGAAATACCTCCACACCGAAGAGCTGATTTTTTTGGTATTTTCACCCGGCATGTCAACGGCCATATTCCTCCCACGGACAACAGGTGTCTCCCCGGGTGCCTGACTTAAACAAACCACCTCACCATCAGAATCCTCCTGGTCAATTTCCTCCCCAGCGCCAGCAACACCCATATCCTCCTCATCCTGGTGTACTTCAACACTGACATCTTCAATCTGACTATCAGGAACTGGACTGCGGGTGCTCCTTCCAGCACTTGCAGGGGGCGTGCAAATGGTGGAAGGCGCATGCTCTTCACGTCCAGTGTTGGGAAGGTCAGGCATCGCAACCGACACAATTGGACTCTCCTTGTGGATTTGGGATTTCGAAGAATGCACAGTTCTTTGCTGTGCTGCTTTTGCCAGCTTGAGTCTTTTCATTTTTCTAGCGAGAGGCTGAGTGCTTCCATCCTCATGTGAAGCTGAACCACTAGCCATGAACATAGGCCAGGGCCTCAGCCGTTCCTTGCCACTCCGTGTGGTAAATGGCATATTGGCAAGTTTACGCTTCTCCTCCGACAATTTTATTTTAGGTTTTGGAGTCCTTTTTTTTCTGATATTTGGTGTTTTGGATTTGACATGCTCTGTACTATGACATTGGGCATCGGCCTTGGCAGACGACGTTGCTGGCATTTCATCGTCTCGGCCATGACTAGTGGCAGCAGCTTCAGCACGAGGTGGAAGTGGATCTTGATCTTTCCCTAATTTTGGAACCTCAACATTTTTGTTCTCCATATTTTAATAGGCACAACTAAAAGGCACCTCAGGTAAACAATGGAGATGGATACTAGTATACAATTATGGACTGCCTGCCGACTGCAGACACAGAGGTAGCCACAGCCGTGAACTACCGTACTGTACTGTGTCTGCAGCTAATATAGACTGGTTGATAAAGAGAAGATGTCTATTTAACTATGTATGTATAAAGAAGACTGAAAAAAATCCACGGTTAGGTGGTATACAATTATGGACGGACTGCCTGCCGAGTGCAGACACAGAGGTAGCCACAGCCGTGAACTACCGTACTGTACTGTGTCTGCAGCTAATATAGACTGGTTGATAAAGAGAAGATGTCTATGTAACTATGTATGTATAAAGAAGAATGAAAAAAAACCACGGTTAGGTGGTATACAATTATGGACGGACTGCCTGCCGAGTGCAGACACAGAGGTAGCCACAGCCGTGAACTACCGTACTGTACTGTGTCTGCAGCTAATATAGACTGGTTGATAAAGAGAAGATGTCTATGTAACTATGTATGTATAAAGAAGAATGAAAAAAATCCACGGTTAGGTGGTATTACAATTATGGACGGACTGCCTGCCGAGTGCAGAGACACAGAGGTAGCCACAGCCGTGAACTACCGTACTGTGTCTGCTGCGACTGGATGATAAATGATATAAAAAATATATATATATCACTACTGCAGCCGGACAGGTATATATTATATATTATATAATGACGGACCTGCTGGACACTGTCTGTCAGCAGAATGAGTTTTATTTTTATAGAATAAAAAAAAAAAACACACAAGTGAAGTCACACGACGAGTGTTTAACTTTTTCAGGCAATCACAATATAAGTATACTACTAACTATACTGGTGGTCAGTGTGGTCAGGTCACTGGTCAGTCACACTGGCAGTGGCACTCCTGCAGCAAAAGTGTGCACTGTTTAATTTTAATATAATATGTACTCCTGGCTCCTGCTATAACCTATAACTGGCACTGCAGTAGTGCTCCCCAGTCTCCCCCACAATTATAAGCTGTGTGAGCTGAGCAGTCAGACAGATATATAATATATATAGATGATGCAGCACACTGGCCTGAGCCTGAGCAGTGCACACAGATATGGTATGTGACTGACTGAGTCACTGTGTGTATCGCTTTTTTCAGGCAGAGAACGGATATATTAAATAAACTGCACTGTGTGTCTGGTGGTCACTCACTATATAATATATTATGTACTCCTGGCTCCTGCTATAACCTATAACTGGCACTGCAGTAGTGCTCCCCAGTCTCCCCCACAATTATAAGCTGTGTGAGCTGAGCAGTCAGACAGATATATATAATATTATATATAGATAATAGATGATGCAGCACACTGGCCTGAGCCTGAGCAGTGCACACAGATATGGTATGTGACTGAGTCACTGTGTGCTGTGTATCGCTTTTTTCAGGCAGAGAACGGATTATAAAGTAAACTGCACTGTCCTCACTAGTAAACTCTCTCCACTCAGTCTCTACACTTCTACAGTAACAGTACTCCTCCTAGTCAGCTCCAGTAAATCTCTCTCAGTCTCTTATAATCTAAATGGAGAGGACGCCAGCCACGTCCTCTCCCTATCAATCTCAATGCACGTGTGAAAATGGCGGCGACGCGCGGCTCCTTATATAGAATCCGAGTCTCGCGATAGAATCCGAGCCTCGCGAGAATCCGACAGCGTCATGATGACGTTCGGGCGCGCTCGGGTTAACCGAGCAAGGCGGGAAGATCCGAGTCGCTCGGACCCGTGAAAAAAAACATGAAGTTCTGGCGGGTTCGGATTCAGAGAAACCGAACCCGCTCATCTCTACCAGAAACGGTAGCGTTTTTTCACACACACCCATAAAACAGCCAGTTTCCGCCCAGAAACACCCACTTCCTGTCAATCACATTACGATCACCAGAACGAAGAAAAAACCTCGTAATGCCGTGAGTAAAATACCTAACTGCATAGTAAATTTACTTGACGCAGTCGCACTGCGGATATTGCGCATGCGCATTAGCGACTAATCGCTCTGTTGCGAGAAAAAAAATAACGAGCGAACAACTCGGAATGAGGGCCATGGTTTTGCTGCTAACAAAGATCCTGCTGCGATCAACTCAGAATTACCCCCCTGGTCCTTATATACGTTGCATTGTCTCTCCCTATTTTACCCTACTAGTTGCTTTAATCAGAGTCCGTCCTGCAGCAGCGTGCTGTGTGAGCTGGCGGCACAAGTTCAAAGGTGCGCTCCGTGCTCTGCTTAGCTGTAAGCAGCGGTGGGCGGGATGATGATCAGTGGCGGTGAGTGCGGATGGCAGCTAGCGGGAATTTGGCAACAGGACCAGCGGCTGTGTTTATCCTATTCAGACCTGATCGCTGCATTTTCGCACAGCGTGTGATCAAGTCTGAACTGCGCATGCGTATGCACTCTGCGACAGTCCACAGCGACGGGCAGCAACGGGATAGTGCAAAAAAATCAGATTGCAGCAATGATCGCAAGAAGATTGACATGAAGAGGGCGTTTGTGGGTAGCAACTGACCTATTCTATGGAGTGTCCGGAAAAACACAGGAGGGACCCGGCGTTCTGTGGGAGGATTCGTGACGTCAGCTCCGGCCCCAATCATTACAGTGGCTGAGTAAGTCCTGGGCTGTGCAGAGACTGCTGTTTGTGCAGCTCTCCTGCATATGTGATCGCACACCAGCACAGCGAATTCCCCCTCCCCCTGTAGGCGGCGACTACTGGATCTCAGGGATGAAAAAAACGCACCCTAGTGATCAGGTATGAATTACCCCCATAGATGGCTTCTGCCAGCAGCTGCAGTTCTAGTGCTGCGTCCAAAAGATTTAGCATCTGATCACCATAGCAACCAATGGTCGCTGCTCCCAGCAATGTTCAGACTCAGAGAGGACATGTCAACAGAACTGCGGGCTACTGTCTGCAGGCGTGGATGGAATGGAAGCATGAACAGGATGCCTGTATCCAGGCTTATCTTTTACACCAGCTGCACCAGCAGTAAGTCTGGTGCCGGCACACACTCATGTTTACAGGTATCAAACCAAGTCAACAAATAGTGCCAACCCACATGCAGAGATATGCACCACTGTGCACACAGGCAAATATATCTTATTTATTGCCTGATTCAGGTTGGGTACGGGATACCGGAAGTCAGGATACCGGCGGTCAGAATACCGACACCACCTTCCCGACTGCTTGAACACCCGACTGTGTGCAGGAGGCAGGTAACCCTAATCCTGCCTCTCCCCCTAACCCTCCCCACAGCCTAAACTTAACCTTCCTTCCCCGCAACCTAACCCTAACCTCCCCTGCATGCAGCCTAACTCTAATCTTCCACCTCCAGCCTAACCCTAACCCTCCCTGCCGCAGCCAAACCCTAACCTCCCCAGTCTGCCGCCTAACCCTAACCCTCCCTCCCACAGCCTAACCCTAATCTTCTGCCTGCAGCCTATCCCTAACCCTCCCCCCCCCACAGCCCAACCCTAATCTTCCGCCTCCAGCCTAACCCTAACCCTCCACCCACAGCCTAACCTCCCCAGCCTGCTGCCTAACCCTCCCTCCCACAGCCTAACCCTAATCTTCTGCCTACAGCCTATCCCTAACCCTCCCCCCACAGCCTAACCCTAACCTCCCCAGCCTGCCGCCTAACCCTAACCCTCCCTCCCACATCCTAACCCTGATCTTCCGCCTCCAGCCTAACCCTAACCCTCCCTCCCTCCCTCCCTCCCTCCCACAACCTAACCCTAATCTTCCGCTTGAAGCCTAACCCTAACTCCCACGGGATACTTATGTTCAGGATGAAGTATACAAGCCCTAAAATGCCCACTTTCAGTCTCAGGGACGGATTATAGGCGGGGCGGTCACCAAGGGGCCCCCCCACACATGCGCATAAATAAATATTGCTCAACTGCTGAAACATCGACATGGAGTCCGCCTCTGAATCAGGTGCTTGCTTTTGTGCATTGAACTCTTCATCAGGAGCCTTTCCTGATAAAAGAGAACACTGTAGACTGCAGAGACGGAGGGGAAGAGAGATAGAGAAGAGAGGGAGAGAGAGAGAGAGAGAGAGAGAGAGAGATTAAAAATACACCACACCACAACATACAGAGATACAGTTACACCGGAAATAGGGAAAATATATTTGCATGTGTCAAAATAAATATATATATATATATATATATATATCATACTTGCCTACCTGACCCTCTCCATGAGGGAGAAAATGCTCTGTTCCTGGACTTTCCTGGTAATGTATGATTGCCATCACCTGTGGTGAGCTAGTTAATTGATAAGAAAGGTGTTTCACCACAGGTGATGGCAATCATACATTACCAGGAAAGTCCAGGAACAGAGCATTTTCTCCCTCATGGAGAGGGTCAGGTAGGCAAATATGATATATATATATATATATATATATATATATATTGTATTATAACAGGGTGAGGGGAACAGGGACCATCTCCTGGGGTTGATGGCAGGATGCAGCAGCTGAGTGATCACACAAGTACGTTGGTTTGGTGAAACTGGCCTCAACCAGTTTTATTGTGCATGAAAAGTGGACACAAACATTAAAATAATATCTTTGCCGTCCAGCGCTAACTATACACAGGATAAACCTAACTCACTGAAAAAAAACAATACAAGAAGTTTTTACCAGACACAGCTCACTGGATTTCAAGAGCAGCTTTCTCTCACAGAGCCTCCATAGTCTCTCCTTTTCCCCAGACAGTGTAAGAGAGCAATGATCATGCTGACATCCTTTTTAACACACCCATACCACCCAAAAACCCAAACTGGGCCTAAATGGATGGAGAATCCGCCCTCTCTTCTCACAACCAACCCCAGGAACCTAATCCGGTTCTTACCAAAAGCCAAAAGCTCTCAGCAGATCCAATACAATATTCCTGGGGGTTTAAAACACATAAGTAAGAAACCTGGGGCAGATATACAGTACCTGCCTTCCACCACTATTCCAGTGATCTTGTCACAATATATATATGTACAGTAAAACCCACCTCCATATCCCCTGCATAACCCTAAACACTATAACCTATGCATACCTCCCAACATTCCATTTGTTTAGAATCTGCATGTTGTGTTGTGGAGTTGTGGTTGCACTGTGCACACTTGGACTTTCAGTAGCAGTTTCCATAAAAAGTTTAAAAAAATATACATATAAAAAATAATACACTTTGAAATTTTTAAAAAAGTTATTTCGTTAAATAAATTCCTTCCTCTAATGCTGTCGCTATTGCCACCCTGAGATGGCGACGGTGTGGAGCGGATGGCGGCAGTACCTTTACCATCTGTCTTAACATGCTTAAATCATGAGCATCGTGGTTACATCACATCAAGTCACGTCTGTCTATGGGCATTAAGTGATATTTCCACATGGACTAATGCAGTAAATTAGGTTACCATTTGATTTTTTTACATGGGAAAACAACTCATCTTGCTTTTATTTAATTTAATGTAGTTTGGATTTATTTGTACATGTACCACCTGTTCACCTGGTATCTTCTGTCGCTGGCAGTGTGCTAGGCTTATAATGGTATAACCTATGGTGGTTCCTCCTCCGGGCAGTGTCTCCTTCCTAGCAGTCTTCTTTCTTCCAAGGAGAGGAGTTCAACTGTGGTCATCTTGAGGATACCCCTAGGTGTTGTAAACCTGGTCCCCTCTCTTCCCCAATAAATTAACACAAAAGGACACTTGTTAGAATAAATAACACAAAATGGGTGAGTAGTGTTACAGGTTTGAGTATCCCTTATCCAAAATTCAAAATCACACATTTTTGGTTCCCCTACTGAGATAATGACACATAGACAGGTTGAGTCTCCCTTATCCAAAATGTTTGGGATCAGAGGTATTTTGGATATCGTATTTTTCCGTATTTTGGAATAATTGCATACCATAATGAGATATCATGGCGATGGGACCCAAGTCTAAGCACAGAATGCATTTGTTACATATACACCTTATACACACAGCGTGAAGGTCATTTTAGCTAATATTTTTTAGAACTTTGTGCATTAAACAAAGTGTGTGTACATTCACACAATTCATTTATGTTTCATGTACACCTTATATGCACAGCCTGAAGGACAATTAATACAATATTTTTAATAACTTTGTGTATTAAACAAAGTTTGTGTACATTGAGCCATCAGAAAACAAAGGTTTCACTATCTCACTCTCACTCAAAAAAGTCCGTATTTCGGAATATTCCGTATTTTGGAATATTTGGATATGGGATACTCAACCTGTACATATATATTATATTATATATTGATATAATATATCTATATATACACATAATATATAATATATATATATATATATATATATATGTCATTATCTAAGTAGGGGACCTAAAAATTTGGAATTTGGAATTTTGGATAAGGGATACTCAACCTGTATTAACAAAATAAAAAAATTATTTTGCAATAAATATAAGGAATTCTAATACACATCATTGCAATCTATATATTGCCACTAGACATGTACCCAATAAAATGATGGAACCCTCTTTTCCATATATTTTCTGATATCATCCAACATTCCCCACACGATTACACTACCTCCCCCTTTATGAACACATAACAATGTTTGTCCCCTGAGTATCAACCTTCTACAGCTAGGTGTGTTATAGAATTATACAATAAGTGTGATCCTGTAGCCAAATTAATCAAAACTAGTCAACTGCGTTGCTTGAAACTGAGCGAATAAAATGTATTTTGTGTTCTACAATGCGTTGATCTAAAGTTTACTGTATCCTGACAGTAAAGGCAGGAGCATTTTAAGAGAGGAGAGGGGCCGTGTGCAGACCCCGTCGCGGGCCCCCTTATCTCCGGCAGCAGTAGACTCTGGCAGTATGGCGCATGCACAGGTCTCTGGGAACATGGCGCCCGCGCCTTGTTCCCGGGGACATTTCCAGCGTGCATGCACAAATAACTCGGAAATGGCCGTGGCGGCCATTTTCCAAGTGATTTGTGTCTGCACTGCAGGGTCACTGCCGTGAGACTCCAGAGAGGTAAGTATAATATATAGGTGCCGGGTGTGCTGTGTGGGCCCCCTTGGATACAGGGGCCCATACGCGCTACACACCTTGCAACCATTATAGAAATACCAATGCCAAAAGTGTTGGAAAGAATTAATTATATCAACCGAATTTAGGGCAAATAAAAATTGCCAAGGGCTTAGCTGCAATTTATAACCCAAAGGGAAAAGCGCGCCCCCCGCCAAAAAGCTTTGTCTATGGGGAAAAATCCTGACTTTAATGCGCTATACCTCAACAACCTGACTACTTATCAATATTATGTGACCTTATTGCACATCTACATCACACACATGATCAAATGGCACCTGAACCATCAAACCGGAGTTGTCATTGTGGAGTAGTTGCTCTCACAAAAGAATTGCTTTCCCTGATTGAATATATAGATTCTCTTATTCTTGGCTGTCCTACCTACTGTCCTGTCCCTATAAGTTCTAACTGTGCATTAACACAGATTCCATTGCCCCTTCTCCACACAGTCACTCACAATCATTCACTCACTAAAAATTACATTAACTGGTAAATAAATAGATATCAATCAATAAATAGTTCTGAACAACTGCATGGCCATTCTTTTGTTGGTGCACTTTGTTAAGATTTTCCTTTGTTGGGCTGAGGTCTTTAAGACCCAAAATTGATTTAACCTACACAGTACCTCATTTGACAAAAATCTCCTCCTAATCCAAAGGGTTTTATTTCTGAAGCCTTCCGAGTGTGTTTATTTAAGATGGGTATTTTAAAGGGCACTGCTTTTACTAGCAAGACACAGCTAGTAATAGCATTGCCCTTTTAAATATTGGGCATAAACATGCTCAGAAGCGCCAGGTTTTACAACCTGGCACTTTGCAAATAAACCATAAATGATATGACTACAGGTCTTTGACACACATGGCCCTAATTCAGAGGATCATGGAATGCAGATGTTCATGTCGCTAAGCAATTTTTAACAACTGTGCATGTGCAAATAGTTCTGAATACCACAATGACGCATGCATTATACAAAGTGCACACACAAAGATGGTGACCTGAAGTGAACGCAAAGAAATCCTTATCATGGGAGTATTATGGGAGTGTCAAGGGTGTGTCAGTGAAAGCGGCTGCACTCCCAGCATCACAGTAGACAAATGTTTAGTACAATCTAAATGTGTAACAAGGATGAAACATATTAAAGTTTAGATTTAATATAGGTCATTAAAGATAAGTGAAAAAAAAAAGTGCAATACAGTCATAAAACAAAATGGATATCTGTATGCCTGGGACGAGGCAGAAAAAAATGGATAGCTCTTAAGTTTTGAATGAGTCTCCAGACCGGAGTTTTTCCTAACATGGCATGGATTGTTGAACATGTTTACCTGGGCATTCCAGGTACCGGGGAAATCCCACAGTGGTATGAATCATAACTTATTAAGCAAATTGTCTAAAAGAATGTATCTTCCAATTCTTTCCTTAGATATATTAATAAGCAGAAATCAAAATCCCTTCAATAAGCAGGTAATAACCTCATGTGCAACTAAGTAGAATATTATTATGACATTGGTGGTCATTCCAAGTTGATCGCTAGCTGCATTTGTTCGCAGCGCAGCGATCAGGCTAAAAACCGCCAGTTCTGCGCATGCATATGCAGTGCAATGCGCATGCGCGTCGCACGAGCACAACGAACGATGTAGTTTTGCACAGGGTCTAGAGAAGCATTTCAGTCACACTGGTGGCCGCAGAGTGATTGACATGAAGTGTTTCTGGGTGGCAACTGACCGTTTTCATGGAGTGTTCGGAAAAACGCAGGCGTGCCAGGAAAAACTCAGGCGTGGCTGGGCGAACGCTGGGCGGGTTTGTGACGTCAAAACAGGAACTGAACAGTCTGAAGTGATCGCAAGCGCTGAGTAGGTCTGAAGCTACTCTGAAACTACACAAAAAAACTTTGTAGCTGCTCTGCGATCCTTTCGTTCGCACTTCTGCTAAGCTAAAATACACTCCCAGTGGGAGGCGGCATAGCGTTTGCACGGCTGCTACAAACTGCTAGCGAGCGAACATTTCGGAATGACCCCCATTATTCACAACTGTCTGGAAGATACATGATTACTGGAGTGTCACTGCACAGGGTTTATTTACAGGTATAATTTATACATTTGAAGCCATTTTGGTCCTTGAACTTAAATTGGAGCACATATTTCTTAAACATGAATTATGAAGAAATGTACTTTGAAGGTTCATATTTTCCTTGTACTGTAAGTGTATATGCTACATTTATTTTGGATATGGATTCCACTGAGCTACTGTACACCTCCTTGTTAATTGGCAGGAATGACACCTGCAGTTAGAGAAGAGACTTAATTGATTTCCCAGGCTTTCTGGCATTCTGGTCTCTTGACATGGCTATGGTACAACTTCAGAGGCGGGCGGGGCTGGGGGGCAGGGTGACAGATGCCCCTGGGCCTGTCTCATTTTCAGCACCTTGGGC
Source organism: Pseudophryne corroboree (assembly GCF_028390025.1). Lineage (NCBI taxonomy): Eukaryota > Metazoa > Chordata > Amphibia > Anura > Myobatrachidae > Pseudophryne > Pseudophryne corroboree. The sequence continues at coordinate 325,493,864 of NC_086453.1, read as the reverse complement.
CAGCTGCTGATATGTGCAGTGCTGCAGCTTGGGGACATGGGCTGCACTGCTATTGCCCCTCTCTAGACCGTCGCATTCATTCTGTCCACCGTGACCTGGTTCGCCCCCAGCCTCTCAGCGCCAATTTTCTGGGAAGTTTCCCTCAGTTGCCTGCAGCCTGGGCCAAGTGGTTCTTATCTGCCGTCACAACATTTTGTTTCTATTTCTATTACCCAGCACCTACTTCTCCTGGCCCTACTGCCACTCATGGGCCAGTGCTTTGTACATGCCCTCCAGGATAAATGTTTCCAGCCAGCCCCTTACTTAAAACCTAGGGGCCACTACTGCTGCCAGTATTCCCTGTGTTCCATGTTTAATCTTGCAGGCCTGGCTGAAAACCAGGCCTGTGTGACATTTTGGAAGTGGACACGAGTGGAAAGACCAATAGGAATCTGTAATCTCAGACAATGCAGCTTCTTGTTAGTCCTCCTGCTTAGACACCTAGACAAGTTGGCTACCCAGATTCTCAATGCAGCTAGGTGCCTCATAGGCTCCCACTGCAAGTGCTCCAGTCCTACCCCTTCCAAAGTGTCATTAATAAAATCTGGCAGGGAGCTGCGATTGAAAATTGTACAGTATATCTAATAATACATCACGCAAATTCTCCCAGGCATAGTGCCCCGGGATGCTTATAATGCCACCCACCCACCCTTCTTTCCCTCTTGTCCTCCCTCACATTGACTATTCGACCTTTTTGTTTTAAACGTCCTTGAAGCATAGATCTTCAGTGTCTCAAAAATACACACACATGCTCCAAGGTAGGGCTATACCGCTCTCATTTTAACCACATTGATCTCCACCTTTACCATCCCCTGGTGCACCCCTTACCCACTTGGGAACATCGTTGCTGGAACCCCCAGCGATGTGATCTCCAACATCCCTCACCCCCACACATACCATATTACTGTCTAAATGCTGCCACTCCCCTAGCCTACCATCCATTTTCCCTTACTTAAACATATTTAAGACTAGCGTTTGCCCGTGGCTTCGCTTGGATGGGTGTCTGTTATTGCTCAGCGGAACTCATTTTGCAAAGACAGTAGTGCCATCTAATATTGTGATGTATATTTTATATTGTACACATTGATCACAAAATTTCTTTGTAAACTATATTTGCAGTTTCTCCTTCTTGGATTAACATAAAATGATGCTTGGGGTTACTAACTCATTAGCAAGTCACGTAAAGCTGCCCATGGGGGAAACAGCTGGTCCTGAGATCTACACCTGCAGCCCTAAGCGTTTGCCCCTGTGGCTTGTTGATCATCATCCAGAATTTAATATGTTTGTATCTTAACAACAAAATCCAATTCAAGCGCCAATCAATGTCACTGTCCAGTATAAGTTCACTTTAGTCAAACAGATATTATCTTATAGATCAAAAATCCACTGCTATTTAACCTAACACTGAAAGGTTGCAAGAAACACGACCAGCAACCCTATTATGTATATGTATATATATATATATATCAACTCGCATTGTGCGTAACCATATTGTTTAGTATTTGTCTTGGTGCACCATCCACTTGATTGACATGTAAACTGAAACCTAATGAGTCAAGATAACCTGCCTGATCAGTGATTGATATAGAGTCAGGTTTTAATGTGAAATATGTCCTGTATAGCTATATATATCTGTACATTTTTATATATAACTCTACGAATTTGGGGTGTGCAATATATGTATATATTGTATATATATTTATATACACATAGTCATTTTGGACTTAGGAGACCCTAAACACTGCATGCGTTGAGTGTCAAGCATCTGTTTTTTCCTTTATTGCTCCTCTCCCTGATGTTATATTGAGATCATACATTCCTCAGTTTCTTTCTAGGTCACTAAGCTATACAACAGTGAAAACGTGATCCAAATTCATCCAGTAGTTTTTGCGTGATGCCGGAATGAACAAACAGACAAAAAAATCTGACATTTTTTTTCCATCGCCATAGTTCATAAGCAGTCCCTAGAAATATATTTCTCAAATGAAATTGCTATGTACAGACACAACCCTTACAGTTTTATTATATGTATAGATAACTCACACGCTTTTGCTAAATTTGGAAATAGTTACATGTTTGATCTGCAAAATCACTCAGTATGTTGCAATTCTTATATGTTCTGCGTTTATAATTCTTTATAAATTAGTATAATTTCACTGCATTTGGGACCAACTCTATCTTGTGTTTCTATTAAAAAACTTAGAAAAACATTTTTTTACCACTTTACTTGGTAAACTGGCTCTAAATTTACATTATTTAATTTTTTTGTTTTTCAGATTTATGTGTGTTTTTTCTTGAAGTGTACCCATACCCTATTATGCATCCATTTTCTAGGATGTAGCAATGGTTTTAGGAACTAATTTTATCAGTAGGATACGACTGTTAGGTCGACAGTCATTAGGTCGACCACTGAAGGTCGACATGCATTAGGTCGACATGGTCAATAGGTCGACATGGTCATTAGGTCAATATGTAATAGGTCGACAGGTCAAAAGTTTGACATGAGTTTTTCACTTTTTTTTCCATTTTTTGGACTTTTTCATACTTGACGATCCACGTGGACTACAATTGGGAACGGTAACCTTGCCCAAAGCGCGAGGGGACACGGTGCCCTAATTGGGGTTCCCGTAACTTTACGAAGAAAACGACACCAAAAAAAGTCCAAAAACCCATGCCGACCTAGTACATGTTAACCTAATGACCATGTCGACCTATTGTCCCTGGTAACCTAATGCATGTCGGCCTTCCATGGTCGACCTAATGACTGTCGACCTAAGTTGAGTCGACCTAACGGCCCATACCCTTATCAATTCACTAGGACCAGTAAAACTCCTGAGGCAATGTAAATGCAGCGTTAATGCATGAGGCACATTCAGACTGAGTGGTGACATTTTGGAAATGGCCGAAGATGAGTTTCTTCACAAAGACCAATCATATTTCCCAACATTTCAGATCCAGGATTTGGGAAAGGGGGCATGTCTGCATCACAATAGGGGAAGGACCCCACCCGTTCCACATGTTTAGCACTTGTGAAATGAAAGGCTGGCTTTCAACCATCTTTCCGACCAGCAACTAATTTATGCAATGCAGGCCCAGCCCTGACCTTAACCCTCCGTGCGCGTGTGTTATTCACATTTACCCTCAGTTTATACTCCAGCTCATTATCCTGTGGTCTCCAACCTATTGTGTGAGCCCCTACTGCTGGAGGTTGAAGTCCAGGTGGCAACCTAAGTACCGATGTGCATAACATGGACTAAGGGAACAGCGAGGGGCTGTTACTGACAGAAGATCCTCTCACCGGCTCTAGGCGTCCCACTCAAATAGTGCTGGAGTTCCCTAACAACAACTTTCCCACTGACCAGGCCTTGAGATCAGGCCCTCAGATCAGGACTCTCTCACCTCAATCAAGCCAGTTGAGTGGTATTACAAGTAGATCTGGCTTGCACAGAAGAACCAACATAGTAAAACACTCATTTATATGGAATGCACTGTATTTCATTTTTCTGCAGCTATTTACTAATATACTACAGCATTCAGCTTCCTGTGCACAATGAACCAGCAATTGCTTTTTCTGTTTGTTACATTTTGCGTGTTGAAAGAATGAAATGCAATTTGACTAAGTACAATCTGTGAATTTCATGATCATGACAGTCAGCCTGGAATAAAACTGGTGATTAAACAGCACACACAATCCTGACAGCCTGCTGTTCTGCACGTATAGCAAACTCTGCTACTGCAACGTGTTACTTGGCTCGTAGAAGCACCTTTGACCTTGAACGTGAATTATTGTCATGTGCTTTCCTCTAGCCTGGAGACATTCAAAATGTTCTTTAATAATTAACCGTTTGACAGGTTTTACCACAGTATAAAAAAGTCATCTGAAGTCACAATTGTGTTTTGTTTTGGAGGAAACCATAATGTTAATGCAGCCAGTCATATACAGCGCTAACAAGTGTAATATGGCCATTAGGTTTCCAGGATACGTCATACCCGTGCCCTACGGCATAAGTCATGTGATGTACACAAACAATTTGGGCACGTGGGTATTATTTATATTCATTGTGGAGTTCACTAACCAAGTATAGAAATTAACCTTTTAAGGAGCAGTTTTTAAATGAGCTGATCTTTACAGTACTACCTAAACCGGTGTTCTGCAAGTAGTGAATAATTATTATTATATTAATTCACAAGTGATAACAGTATATCTGCTGTAAATAACACCTGCATAAACAGTAAGCTTTGCTGTCATATGGCTGTCACTTTGGCACAGAGTCCTGAACATACGGCCACAAGCAGAGTTCCTTTTACACTGCCACAATAATCCAGGTTATTGCTGGGGGTCATGGCACGGTGTAAAGAGTCCCCATAAAATAAGTAACCCATGTCCAGTGATCCGGTAATCCAACCTGGGTAGTGAGCAGGGTTATACCCAGTTAACAGGGCGATGTATATGGGTGATTTGGGTCATCCAACCTAAGTCACATTACCAGGGGCGTAGAAAGCCACACAGGGTGGGGGCGTGGCTTAATAAAGTGGGCGTGACAACATCCTTAATGTAAAAATCTTTAAATAATAAAATAACTGCTTTGCGGTACCGCTCGCTCCTAATGGGGGGTGCCGTTTTAACATGGGGGGCACAGCCGAGGGCATCCACTTCCTACTTTTCTTGTTCTGGAAGCAGGTCCCTCCTCTCCGGCCAGCGCCATCTTTCCAGTGATATTTGGGAAGATGACGCTGGCCACTAGAAAGCAAAGACTCTGGAACAGTGCCAGAGTCTTTGCTTTCTATGTGCGCCGCCATCTTCCCAAAGATATCACCGCCGCCAGATACAGCACAGGTATACTTGGGGGGGGGTTTAACGGACCACTTTTACACTTCTGCAATAACCCAAGTTATTGCTGGGTTGTGGCTTGGTGGTAAAGAGTCCCTGAAAAATAACCCGGGTCCAGTGACGCGGGAATCCAACCTGAGTAGCGAGCAGGGTTGTACCTACTGGTGTAAATGGGTGACCTTAGCCATCCAACCTGGATCCTGTTACAAGGCTATGGAGATACAGCTCAAGGGCGATTGAAGATGATGTCATGTTATGATCACATAAAATGTTTAAACTGTAATTTAATGTTGTCAATCCTGTTGTTACTTTAATGTTGCTAAAAAGGGAGGAGTTGCCAGCAGAGCCGGCCTCAGGCATAGGCAAACTAGGCAAATGCCTAGGGCGTTTGGTATTCTTAGGGGCACCAGCAGCTTCTGCTGATTAAAATGATATGCGGCATGCCTATATTCTGTGTGTGACTGCGGCTGTATCTGCATACGTTACAGTGTATTCCTGGAAATCACTGTAATGTAGCATTTCATATGTAGATACAGCCGCAGTCGCACATAGAATATAGGCATGCTGCATATCATTTTAATCAGCAGAAGCTGCTTGTGTATCCTAGCTACAAAGTAATGCAAATAAGATGCATTTTCATAAACAAAAGGCGCCCGGCATTAGCAGAGCTGCCAGCTGACTCATGCCAGGCATCTCCTGCAGAACTAGCAGCGGTGCTAGGGGGCACCAGCCAAAATCTTGCCTAGGGCATCATATTAGTTAGGGCCGGCTCTGGTTGCCAGCCTGGACTGCGCTGAACTGTATTAGGCAGCTGCCACAGGCTGGCAGCAGGAAGGAACCAGCGCAAGCTGACAGTTATAGAAAGAGAAGGAGAGAATCGGTGTAATGGCAGCAGCTTGGTAGAGCAGGAGTACAATCATGGCAGAGCACTACAGAGATACCCCAGCGGCAGAGATAAGGGGGGCTGCTGCAGTGTCTGACCAACACAGAGTGTCCATAATTCTGTTGCAGTGATAGGGGAACGGCCTGGTCAGGGCCGGTGCTAGGGTGTTTGGCGCCCTCCTGCAAACAATAAATTTGCGCCCTCCCTCCCATATGTAATAAAGGGACATTGCATGCCAAAGGGGTGTGGTCTTACATGGAAGGGGCATGGACACACAATAGTACCCCCAATTCAAATTACGCAACAATGTTGTACAATCTTATTCACATTATACCACACATAATGTCCCTGATTCATAGTGCACCAAATAGTAGTGTACCTAATTCACATTATGACACACAGTAGTGCTCCTTGAACACAATACCCACAGTAGTGTCTCTTATACACATAACGCACACAATGGTAGTACCCCTCACACAGGGGCGGATCGAGAACAAAATGACAGGGGGGGCACCATGACAGGGGAAGAGGGGGAGGTTATTTGTGCGCACTCCTGGAAAAGTGGGTGTGGTTTTGCAACAAGGGCCGTGGCCTCAAAGGGAATGCTGTATCCACAAGCCACACCCTCATTTTCATCATGCTTCCTCACCCCCTCCCCTTATGCCAACATCCCCACTCACTCCCCAGCTCATGTCAGCCTTTGCCTCCTCAGTCCTCATCCACTCACCTCAGCAGTCTCAGTCAGGCTCCTCTTCCCAGAATCTAGACTTCAAGTGACAGTCTTCTCTTTCCCCTCTGGCCCCTCTTTCCGCACACAGGACTGCACAGCACCTCACCCCAATCTCAGACTGTTTTTCTGAAGACAGGGAGAGCAGTGGGTGACGCTAAAGAATGGGTGACAGGGGGAGGCAGTGGGTGAAGACAGGGAATGGGTGACACCACAGAATGGTTGACAGTGGGAGGCAGTGGGTGACGCCAGGGAATGGTTGACAGTGGGAGGCAGTGGGTGACATCAGAGAATGGGTGACAGGGGAAGGCAGTGAGTGACGTAGAGGATGATGGGAAGAGGCAGAGGGTGACAGGAGTGAGAGGTGATGGGGAGAGATAGTGGGAGACGAAGAGGCAGTGGGTGACAGAAAAGGGTGATGGGGAAAGGCAGTTGGTGGTGATGAGAGAAGTATAAAGTGACAGAGAGAGGGTGATGCGGAGAGGGTGAAGGGGAGATAGAGAGGCAGAAGGTGAGGCAGTGGGTGACAGGGAGAAACAGAGGGAGACAGAAAGGTAGTGGGTGACAGGGTAGGTATTCGACCATCTGAGATCAACTGGGGTCTCTGTGCCTCTAGTCTAGCAGTTGCCATCTGGATGGATCAGTAAAAATGAGCGAGTGTGTACAAAAATGTTATATATACTTAGTGAATACAAAGGCAGCGGCACTCGGAGAACTTAAATCAATCAAAAGTGTGTTAAAACGACATCATGCCAGACACCATCGTTTCGGGGCCACAACGCCCCTTTGTTCAGGTGAGCAAAAAAAATGTAGTGTCAAGTTTTTGTCAAGGAGTCATGTTTTTATAATATATAACATCTGTAAATTCTCTGAGTGCTGCTGCCTGTTTATTCCGTTTTGTGGTTACTCCATACAAGAGTGCACCAGAGTGGACTGTATCTGCAGCGGAGTGCCTGGCTGCCTGGGGCCTCCGCTCCCATGGTATCTGGCATTTTTGTTTCAGTGTGGTGAGAGAAGACATAGCCCGGCAGTGACTAAGGAGCAGGAAGAGGAGGGCTGAGCCCGGTGGCAGGTTGGCTGGTCCAGCAATCTGTAAAGCAGTGTCACTGAAACGGCCCTGATATGTATGGTGCCCTCATGCTCAGACAGGGTCCTTTCCTTTAGGTTGCGCTGTGGGCAGCACAGCTGTCAGACCAGCCGTCAGCCCCTTTAATGAGCTTTTGCGTATGCGCAACATGCTCAAGCGCTGCCCGAACCGAGCCAGAGCTACAGTAATTTGCTGGTAGCAAGGGTGGTGGGAGCTGTGGCAGGAGCACGGATCCCAGATCAGTGGCCCAATCTGCCCCTGTGACCATAACCATGGCAGTTGCTGTACAATAAATAAGTGTGCTATAAGTAAAATAATATAAAAAAAAATCTCCTAAATGACAGGGGGGCATGTGACTTGTTGACCCTCACCCCTCTGAATCTGCCACTGCCCTTACACATAACGCCCACAGTAGTAGTGCCATACATAATGCCCACAGTAGTAGCGCCCCTTACATATAACACTCACAGTAGTTGTGCCACACAGAACGCCCACAGTAGCCATGCCACACATAATGCCCACAGTAGTCGTGCCACACAACACCCACAATAGTCATGCCACACAGAATGCCCATAGTAGTCATGCCACACAACGCCCACAATAGTCGTGCCACACAGAACAGCCCATAGTAGTCATGCTGCACAAGAACATCCACAGTAGTAGTGCAACACTTGACTTGCCCCTTACACTAATGTCCACAGGAGAAGGGAAGAGAGGGGGAAGTGCGGTACTCACTACGGACAGATCAACGCACAGTGCTATCAGCGCTGATGCGATGAGTAGGAGGAGGGAGGGACCGAGCAGGAGCCGCGCTCCACGCTGCCGGCGTCTGCGCTTCATGCAGCCTGCGTCTGTCACAGTGTGACAGACGTAGCGGCAGCCAGCAGCAGCAGAACGGGGAGAGCGCCTCTGTGGTCCGGCGCCTCCCTGCTTTGCAGGAGCTGCTGAGTGCCTAGCGCCGGCTCTGGGCCTGGTGGTGAGGAGCAGTATCCAAGTGAACAGCTGGGCGGTGATTGGTGATCCTCCAATGCTGGTCCGCTGCCAGTTGAAGGGGCGGTCCCCAGCCGCACAGCTCACATCAGGGACAGATTTGAGACATCTATCTGCCAAGGGGACGGTGCTTCAGGTGCTCCAGTGAGTGATCCTCCCTGCATGGTAGAAAACAGGTATTTCAGCACTGCAAACAGCTACAGGAGCAGACCGAACAGTAAATACACCTACGCTACAGAATTCTGCTTCCGCAAATCTTTAACCTGTCACTAGCCATACACCTTCAATCTTAACAAATCTATAGAATCAACGGGACAGTTGAGAAGGTAACAGACAAAGCTCCTAGTGTAAGATTGATGAGGGAGAGAAACTGGAATCCAAAATCACTCATTCAATACTTAAGGGGGTTAATCCGAGTTGATTGCTAGCTGCATTTGTTCGCAGCGCAGCGATCAGGCTATAAAATGGCAGTTCTGCGCATGCGTATGTGGCGCAATGTGCACGCGCGACGTACGGGCACAACGAACGACGTAGTTTTGCACAGGGTCTAGCGAAGCATTTCAGTCGCACTGGTGGCCGCAGAGTGATTGACATGAAGTGGGATTTCTGGGTGGCAACTGACCGTTTTCAGGGAGTGTTTGGGAAAAACGTGGCTGAGCGAACGCTGGGCGTGTTTGTGACGTCAAAACAGGAACTGAACAGTCTGAAGTGATCGCAAGCGCTGAGTAGGTTTTGAGCTACTCTGAAACTACACAGAAAAACTTTGACGCCGCTCTGCGATCCTTTCGTTCGCACTTCTGCTAAGCTAAAATACACTCCCAGTGGGCGGCGGCATAGCGTTTGCACGGCTGCTACAAACTGCTAGCGAGCGATCAACTCAGAATGACCACCTAAGTCTTTTGCTGTTAATGAGTGAGGGAGTCAAGTTCTGTTTATACTTTTCCCTTATAAGAAATTCCCTAAAAAGGAACTTGGGATAATACTAAAAAGCTTTACAGAAGGAGATTTAGGGGGTCATTCCGACCCGATCGCAGTGTGATTCTCATTCACACAGCTGCGACCGGGTCACTACTGCGCACGCACGGGGGCCGTAATGTGCATGCGCGTCGTTGCCCGATGACGGACGACGCCAGGCAATGACGCTGACTACGAAGAAAGCGGTCGCAGTGGCAACCGCAAGAAGATTGACAGTGGAGAGGCGTTTCGGGGTGGATACTCCCCGTTGGATGCCGTTTTTGGGGAGTGGTCGGCCGAACGCAGGCGTGTCCAGGCGAACGGAGGGCGGATGTCTGATGTCAAAGCCAGGACCTTCGTCGCTAGATCCGTCACACAGGGTAAGTAGCTCCAGCCTTACTCTTCACTTGCACAAAACGTTTTTTAGCTAAGCAGGGCTGCACAAGCGAACGCAGCCCTGCTAAGCTAAAATACACTCCCCCATAGGCGGAGATTAGTTGATCGCACCAGCAGCAAAAAGTTGCTTGGTGCAATCAACTCGGAATGACCCCCTTAGTCAATAGCAAAGTCTCCTTCTTAAGAGTAAGAGCCCAGCTGTACATTAGTCCATAATCTAGACAACTGGGTTCTTAAACTGTGTGCTGAGGCACCCTGGGGTGCCACGGGACAGTTGCAGGGGTGCCTTGGATTGGTGGTCCAGGACCAATTCAAATTATTTATGGTCAATGTAATAGGCCAAACCACTGCCGGTGGCTGCCAGTCATAAAATATGTGGCCAAACAGAAGTGAATCCTGTCCCTCACCACACAACTGACCCTAAGGATGACATATAAACACAATTTACTTAATGTAATATTTCTTTCTAAATTTCTTAATAAGAAACTTGTGGCCTAGAGGTACTGTGAAAAAAATTCTGATACTCTAGGGCGCCGTGATTTAGAAAACGTTTGGGAACCACTGAACTAAAGCCTACAGTATATCAGTTATTGATTTAATTTTCAACTGGATATTGCTCCACATATATTACAGGGAAAAGCAAAGCAACAACTTAGCTGCCAGTGTGAACACAAAAAGGGGGTGTGGTCCTGCTGAAGTGGGCATAGTCTTGTTAAAATGGGCGGGGTCTTGCAGGAAAATGCTACCTTAACCATATTATGCCCCTTGCAATGCCCCACAGAGTAATGCCCCTTGCACCATGCCTCACTTAGTAATAATCACATCAATTCCCCTTAAAATTGTCCACTGCCGCCACATTCCCAGCAGGCACTGCAGTGCTGTTGCCTGCCTCCTCCCTCCGAGCTCCGTCTAAATGTCTTTCCCAGTGGCCATTTTGGGAGGGACGTATTCACAATATTCTATGCAGCTGGCCATACGGCATACTGTAGAATTCTGCACACAATAGCTGCGGGACGGCGCCCTGTGCGATTGCACGGCTGGCCCGGCTCTAAGCACACCACTGAATATATTAGATATTGTTTTGTATAATGAGTATTGTTATGTATCTTATGTTATAGGCTGTTAGACAAATTGGTGCAGATACAATCCTATGTGATGTTAGATAATTTATTAAAGCTGAATTTTTAAGTTGTAAAAATCTGTGTATTTTGTGAACTCACCTTTCCTTGGCAGAAAGCACAGCCTGATGGGGACATCTGCTGGTCCGTTCCTGCACAATAAAGTTGTAAACTTTTGCAAAAGTTGTATTTATTTATCTGTGGTTGAACTACAATTGCAATATATTAAACCCATTATGTAAAGGAAAAAAAATAGTAGGGAAACTCTCTGCAATGGGGTGGGAGAATTGTACAGCAGGTCTAGACAAAAGTTTAATTGTAACCGACCATATCACTGGTGTAACAAACCTGTCACTAGAGGCACAGTGAACTTTGGGGTCATCACAGAGGTCCTGGCAATGCTATCACAGGGATCCTCCAATCAGAGCAAGAAGAGAAGGAGATTCGCTTTCCTGTCTCTCTGCAGAGGCCAATAGGATCAGGCAACACATGGCAAGTAGAGGAGATAGAGAGGTGAAAGATCTCTTTTGAGCACTAAAGGTTATGTGGAGAAATCTGCTGGGTGTATAAGGAGCATGCATGGACATCTGATGGGCATATAAAGGCCATGCAGGGACATCTAATGGGTAAACCAGGCATGGAGGAACATATGGGCATCTAAGGTGCATGGGGGGAACATGTGATGGGCATATAAGCGGCATGGGGGGACATGTGAAGGGCATAAAAGTGGCATGGGTGAACATCTGATGGGCATTTAAGGCCATGTCACAAGGTCTGATGACATCTAAGAACCATTATGGAAAGTTTCATGGTATGTGTGGAGTCTTATGGGCATGCATGAGCCAAGTGGTGATGTCACATGGCATATAAGGGGCATTGTATAAAGTCTGATGGCATGTAGGTGGCTTAATGCGGCATGTGGCAATGTCTTATGATATGTAAGGGGCATTGTGGGAGGTCCGGTGGCATTTGGGGGGGGGGGGGGGGGTCTGGTGGACATATAATTGACATGTGATGATGTCTGATGGCATAAAAGGGGCAAATCGAATCATCTGATGAGCATGTAGGTGTATTTGATGGCCATGTAAGACGCATGTGTGGATGTCTGATTGCATTTAAGGGACAAGTGAGAAGGTCCCGTGGGAAGGCCTGATGGTGTCTGATGGGGCGACCTATGACATGTGTGTGTGGGGAAGGGGGCAGTATCTTCGTCCCACATTAGTATCATACACCTGGCTCTGCCCATATGGACAGTTAAATATTACCAGTCAGCAGCAGGCTTTACAGATTTCTTCCATCAAACTGTCGCTGCTGGAAAAATCCTCATTTTTCAACTAGGAAACACAATTCTCCTCATTCTGTATAGGGAACACAATTCTCATTTCTGTTCTTAGGGCCTGATTCAGGAGATGTACACAAATGCATTCGCAGCTGCAAACTTGTACGCAGCGGCTGTGCGAAAGTATGCAAATGTCAATGCTGCCTGGATTTGTAGTGATAAACCCACCGGCAGCATTGCAAATCCCAGCACCTGGCTGCGGAGAATGTCTGGCAGAACTAAGACATCGGGACCAAAGAAACTGTGTCCTAAGATGCAGTCACTGACAACGACACACCCAAAGAACGCACGCGACACATCCACGTTTGACTACCCACATACCCCCGTTACCACCCATAAACACTCATTGTTCTTCACCTGCGTCCAAACTTTACTACGGTAAACCATAACAGCAGTTGCACAGCGCGACTCTTATGCATGCGCAGTACATAAAACATGGGCCAACTGCGCACACACCAGCACAGCGTCACCTCTGGATCAGTCCCTTCGTATTTATTGAAGAGCAATAAATATAGCAATAAATAGAGCACTCAAAATATAAAGACACTATAACCAGGATGAGAGAAGACATCATAGATGATCATGCACGGGTTCAGTATGATTTGCCGGTGGACGGGATGCTGGCTCTTAGTATACCGACAGTGGCATCCCGTCCATCATAATCCCAGCAGTCCTCTAACCCTCACCTTTTCTCTACCCTAACCCTTCCTTCTGGGTGCCTAACCCTCCCCGGTGGTGTCTAACCCCAACCCTCCCCGCTTGGTGCCTAACCATTCTTTCTGGGTGCCTAACCGTAACCCCCCTTCTAAGTCACTAACCCTCCCTCCCTGGTCCCTAACCTTCCCATCCCTAACCTCCCCTTCGAAGTGCCTAACCCTTCTTCCCCGGTCCCTAACCTTCCCATCCCTAACCTCCCCTTCGAAGTGCCTAACCCTTCTTCCCCGGTCCCTAACCTTCCCATCCCTAACCCCCCTTGTCCTACCTGAAACAAACCTCCCCCCCCCCCCCCCCCCCCGCAGCAGGACAACAGCGCGTCCTGCTGTGAGGACGATCGGGATGCTGGCTGTCGGTGATTTGATGCCAGCATCCTGATCTGCCTTGGTATGTGGATGCCGTCATTGCTTCCTCCCCCGGGATCCCAGCGTCGGTATATTGACCGCCGGGATCTCATCCGTCGGAAAGCTATCTGCTTCCCTTGTGCACATGCACCGCTATAATTCTTAGGAATCAGGGAGGAAGGAGACCATGTGGTGCTGACCAGGGGTGGCTCTAGAGGTGGGGCTGCAGAGCAGTCCAAAATGCAACTAGGGGAGCTACACCAACTGCCACCCCAAACACTGCCAGACATTGTTGCCCAGGAATGACTGACAGTTGGTGTGGCTCCCCTATTTGAAATTTGGACTGCGCTGCAGCCCCACCTATGGAGCCACCACTGGTGCTGACTATACTGTACCTCGTGCCTCTGACCTCACATATGCTGCTGGCACTAGGTGACCACTTAGCATTGTGTGGAGAAGGTCCCACAATGTAGAAAACCCCAGGCAAGGAATAAGGAGCAAAAATGGCATAATTCAGGAAAGAGTTGGGGGCTACTGATAAGGCACAGGGGCTGAACGCAGCCCTAGGGCCAGTTGTTGGCCATCACTGTTCTACAATACAGTAGATAGCCCCATTGATCAAATATCTACCAGTCCAAGCGCAGGTAGCCCTTGGAAATTATTTTAAAACCTGGCAACTACAGCATTCCCCACCAGGGTTGGGCTGGCCCACAGAGGAAACCACCGGTGGGCCCTACTGCCTGTGGGCCCTCCTCCTCTAGGGATCAAGTTCCAGACTGTCCTAGTGCACTGGATTTATGCATTATACATATGTTAAATTATATTTCACAATAATTTGGTTTATTATATATTTAACAAGGGGCACAGAACATGTAATGGTTTGCCAAACCTCTGTGGTGGCTGGCCACGCCCCCACTGGAACCTGGCTACACCTTTAAGCATGGGCCCCTACCAGTGGCGGATTTAGCGGGGGGCGATTAGGGCGAACGCCCCCCTACACATACCGGCACAGGGATGGAGGCCGGGTCCCAGCGCGGCGGGGGAAGGGGAGAGAGGGAGCGTTCTGACGCGCATACAGCGGCCTCTGTTCTGACCACGCCCCCTCCTCCCTGTACGCGCGTCAGGACGCGCTCTCTCTCTCTCGCCGTCCCCCGCCGCGCTGCACCGCTTTCCACCCCGTTCCCAACACCGCGGCGGGACCCGGCCTCTATCCCGACTCCTCATGCTGCTGCGGACAAAATATGAGTAGGTGTCACTGTCAGTGTATGCCATGTCTCCTCCCCTCCAAGCTAAAGTAAGTGTGTGTGTGTGTGTGTGTGTGTGTGTGTGTGTGTGTGTGTGTGTGCGCCCTCCTAGCTAAAGCGTCTGTGTTCCATGTCTCCCCCCTCCGCTCCTAGCTAAAGTGCCTGTGTGCCATTTCTCCCCCCTCTTCTCCTAACTAAAGTGTATATGTCCCCCCTCCTAGCTAAAGTGTGTGTGATCCACGTCTCCCCCCCCTCCTAGCTAAAGTGTGTGTGTGCCATGTCTCCCCCCCCCCTCCCCTCCTAGCTAAAGTGTCGGTGTGCCATGTCTCCCCCCTCTTCTCCTAGCTAAAGTGTGTGTGTGCCACGTCCCCCCCTCCTCCTAGCTAAAGTGTGTGTGTGTGCCACGTCTCCCCCCCCCCTCCCCGCTAAATTGTCGGTGTGCCATGTCTCTCCAAGACAGGGACAGCTCGATGGCCATTTGAGTGGAGTGGCGGGACACATGACTGATCTGGCAGAGGACCTCCAGTTCAGAAGCGGACCTCAGACAGTGAGACATGGGACAAAGATCCGCAGGCCCGCAGCTTGGGGTGAGATACTGTCTAAGCCCTTACGCTGCAATACTCTGAGTAAAGAAGGGGGCAGGCTCCCCTGTGTTTTTTTCCCTCGCTGCCCCAGTGTAAGTTAATTAGGGGGTAGGATTCTCCTTGCCCCCAGTGCCTGCATTATTTTGTCTCATTCAGTGTACTGTAATGTGAATTTCGGCTCATTCTACGTGCTGTAATGTGAATTTCGGCTCATACAGTGTGCTATGATGTGAATTTCGGCTCATTCAGTGTGCTATGATGTGAATTTCGGCTCATTCTGCGTGCTATAATGTGAATTTTGGCTCATTCTGCGTGCTATAATGTGAATTTTGGCTCATTCTGCATGCTATTATGTGAATTTCGGCTCATTCAGTGTGCTATAATGTGAATTTCAACTCATTCAGTGTGCTATAATGTGAATTTCAGCTCATACAGTGTGCTATAATGTGAATTTCAGCTCATTCAGTGTGCTACAATGTGAATTTCGGCTCATTCAGTGTGCTACAATGTGAATTTCGGCTCATTCAGTGTGCTACAAAGTGAATTTCAGCTCATTCAGTGTGCTATAATGTGAATTTCGGCTCATTCAGTGTGCTATGATGTGAATTTCAGCTCATACAGTGTGCTATGATGTGAATTTCAGCTCATACAGTGTGCTATAATGTGAATTTCGGCTCATTCTGTGTGCTGTAGAAACAGAATTTGTCGGCAGATAAGAACCACTTGGCCCATCTAGTCTGCCCCTTTTTTTTTTTTTACATTATTTTTATCTCTAACCTTATTTGATCCTTATTTCTTTGTAAGAATATCCTTATGTCTATCCCATGCATGTTTAAATTGCCCTAGTGTCTTAGCCTCTACCACCCCTGATGGAAGGAATGGCGATTCGCCAGTCTGTATCACCAGTGCGCAGGGTTCTCTCCACTAACTGGCAACATTTTATTAGTAATGGCAACAATAGGAAATTTTAGAAGCGAACGGGAAGGGCATTACTAAGTGGGAGGGGCTATGATTAGGGTGAAGATTCATAATTCTTAAACCGCCCCCCCCCTAAAAGTTAAGTCTAGATCCGCCACTGGCCCCTACAGCAGCATTCCCCCGGTGGGCCCTTCATGCCCCAGTCCGACACTGTTCCCCACTACTGTTAATTAGTGGAGACAGTCCTGAAAATCCAACACATGCCGTCCTCCCCTTCTCCCACCCCAATGTTTTTTGTGTAGAGCCAGCATGAAAACTTCATGAGGTAAGCTTTGTGTTCCTTTAAAACCATCGAAGTAAAGAGGCCAAAATACTTTATTCTTGTGAGAACAGGGCCAGCAATTCCTCAGAATGCAATACAAAATGTCCACTCTGAAAGGAAAACACTGACAGGAAGGGACATGCGTTAGGGGAGGACAAAAAGCAAGAGAAACAACATAGATTAGTTACACCAAGTTCCAAGCAACTCTCTTAACTTTGCATATCCCAATGCATAATACAGTAGAATAGATTTAACAAAGAGCCCTCAAGCGTGCCAAATAACAAGCTCAGCAGGAGGAAACTAAAAAACGAGAAAGAAGCATAATGAGATTTTTTATTATTTGGAAATCTTTTTCATGTGTGTTCAACAAGTTACAGTATTATGTCATATAAATAGTATTATGTAATAAATGTGTATGCAGAATATTTTTGCCCCAGCTAGAGATGAGCAGCTCAGTTTTTGCTTGGATCCTTCAGTCAAGATCAGACCAGAACAGGGCCGCCGAGAGCTGATTAGGGCCCCAGGTCTGGGGAGTGGGCAAAAAAAAAAAATACTATACGTACTGCAAAGGGGAACATTTGTAATCAGCACTCACTCCACCCCCCCTTGGCGCCCTGTGGAAACTGACTCCTTTGTGTCTTTCCTCTTTTTTTTTGTTTTGTTATCTAGACTCGATAGCACCTCCAATACACAGTAGGGTTAAAATAATTTCCTCCCTCCTGTAGAATATAATTGGAAGATCTTTTTGTTTCAAAAACATTTTTTTTTTATATCTGTTCTTAGTGCATCCCGCATGTGGATACAAGAGATATAGATCTCTTGTAGATCTCTTGTATCCACATGAGAGCTATGTTTGACAACAACTGCACTGACACCAACAAAAAGACATTAATGGAGTAATATAAAATTCTGCGCTGGGAAACACAACAACATCCCCATAGATCAGATCTGCATCACACAGTATTATTGGATGTTTTCCTCCCCAAAAATATAGGATTATAATCTCAGTTTTCTTTTTCTTTTTTTTTCCAAAAACAAAAATATTATTACTAAGACTCAGGTCACAGTGCTCAACATGACCCCGCAATTTGGTACAAGATAAACAGTTGCATGTCCAAGATTTTTAAATTAAAATTAGACAGCGGAACTTAAATAAAGAACAAACACAAATGTTATTAACATCTTTATAACACAACGTCCAAATAAGATTTAGAAGCGCCGTGTGAAATCAGGAAAGTAGCTAAATAGGATTTGGTACTTTCCAAAACAAATGCGGCCAAAGAAAATGAATAAAGCCCTGCTGTGTATTAGCAAAACCACTTAACTGGGGGTGATTCCGAGTTGATCGTAGCTGCAGGGCTACGATCATGACCATAGACATGCGGGGGGATGCCCAGCACAGGGCTATCCCGCCCCACATGTCAGTGCCGCCCCCCCCCCCCCCCCCCCCCCCGCAGAAGTGCAAAAGCATCACACAGCGGCGATGCTTTTGCACTTTAGGAGCAACTCCCAGCCAGCGCAGCTTTAGCGTGCTGGCCGGGAGCTACTCGACGCTCCCCGGGCCGCAGCGGCTGCGTGTGACGTCACGCAGCGGATGCGGCCCGCCCCCCTCACGGTCCGGCCACACCTGTGTTGGCTGGACCACGCACACGAAACCGCGGCCAAATGCCGCCGTGCCACCCCCCCTCCACCCAGCGACCGCCTCTGCCTGTCAATCAGGCAGAGGCGATCGTAGCGCAGCGACGGCTTCCGGCCGTCTGGCATGCTCCGGTGCATGCACAGTTCTGATCCGATCGTACCGCTGCGATAAACTACAGCGTGCAATCCGGTCAGAATGGCCCTCTATGTCCCCCAATTTTTGACGAGGAGGTCTGTTCTGCAGAAGTACATAATATAATATTTAAATACTTTAAAAAAATACTTTTTAAACCATATTAAATAACAAAAATAAAAAAAACAATGGTATGAACATTTTTAAGGAAAAAAAATCGTCAGTTAAGTGGTTAAAGATGGTACATTAAAGAAATATTTAGTTGTAGGTCATATGCTACAGAAGGCAACTTAAACATTGATGTAGATAAGACCTAAACAGCGGAAGTGGACATTTCCTGAATTGATATTGATCATGAATGCAGCCTATCAATTCACGAGGAACCAGTGACATGACAAAATGGACGCTCACATTGTGTGATGGAGACTAGCTCACTTTAAGCATGTAAGAAGAACTCACTTGTGTCCCTATTGTATCAGCACAGTCCTGGTGCAGCTACTGTAATACTTTCACCTGAAGTAGTCTTCACATGAGTAATTGAAGAATACCTCTCACAAAAATGAAAATTAGGTCTGATCATTAAACGGTTTAAATAATTTCCATGAATGAATTAAAAATATTGGAAAAATTTCCCATTTGAAAGAACACATCTGCTGTTTTGAGACCATTTTTAACTTTAGTCCATATTCCTCCCCAACTGAGCTGGTCAGCAACAGTTTTGAAATATATCTATTTTTAAAATGATATTTTAACTTTTTATATTGAGTTATCTATTTTTACAAAATGGATTGGAAATCACATATCTTTCAGTTGTTCAGGGTGGGTGTGAGGTACATAGCTGGGTCTCACAAGCGCATATTCTCTCAGACTGGCTCGACAGATCGGTACGTTTACTTCTTACAGCTATAAACCCGAACAACTGAAACACAGTGAACAGGAGTTGTTAATGCTAGATTGCAGCTATTGGTGATCTTCTATCACAGCGGTAACTGTAGAATACCAAAATAATTTAAAAAAAGGAGCGCTTGTGAGTTATACCGCTCATACCTGTAAAAAAATTGGGTTAGTGATAATGTTTACAGCCCCTTTTTGAGGTGTTTTTGTTTAAGATGAGGATATGGAGTATTGAGGATTCCAAATGTAAATTGGTCCGGTAACAGAAGTGGGTGATGTTAGTGTGCAGCTGTCCCGTCCTGTCTAGCCCTGCTGTCCCTACCTTACAAGCCGCTGATCGCGGCTTGCATCCGGTCTCCGGACCTGGTTTCCTCACCGCCAGTTAGCGGTATGTGAGCAAGTTGCTCTGCCGAGCGTCCAACGATGACGTGTAGCGGCGCCTCCTTCCTTCGTCTCTCTCTCTCCCCAACGCGTTTCGGGGTTTGGGCCCCTTTGTCAAGGATGATCCTTGACAAAGGGGCCCAAACCCGAAATGCGTTGGGGCTGTAAACATTATCACTAACCCAATTTTTTTACAGGTATGAGCGGTATAACTCACAACAAGCGCTCCTTTTTTTAAATTATTTCGGTTTTCTTATTTTATGTGGAGCAGCTAATATATACAAGCGCAATAATAATCACATATTATATATGGTAACTGTAGAAAGAAAATCATCTGTATTGCTGCATTTTAATATAATAGGGATTTTAGAATGTCCTACTCACAGAATGTGCATCAATAAGGAGTGCTGCATGTTGCATGTATTGAATCTATCTGTGGGGATTTTACCACAGACTGTGCGGGCACCCAGACAAGTTGTTCATGCATTATAGGAAAGCCGGGCTATGCGCTATTTATATATATTTATATATATATATATATATATATATATACACCACAAATTGTCACAAGCATTTGGAAACGTTTTTCCTCACATTTTCCACACTCACTTCTTGGCACAATTAACTCCTGTATATCAGGGGTCTATTCATGAAACAGTGATAAGAGTGAAGAAGTGAGCCTGTGAAGAAGTTGCCCATGGCAACCAATCAGCTGCTCCATACAATTGTATAGTATACAAATTATAAATGTTACTTCAATGCTGATTGGTTGCCATAAGCAACTTCTCCAATGCCTCATTTCTCCACACTTTTCACTGCTTCATAAATAGACCCCTCAGTGACAACAACCTAAGAAAACCCAATCCATATCTTGCAAACCTAAGGCCACTGGAGGCAGAGACATTATATAAACTGTATAACTTTTAACTGTTAGGATATGTTCTAGATCAGGGTTCCCTATGCCTTTCAATGTCTCATGGTTTGTGGATATGAGGTGAATCTATTAGGTTGTTTGGACATTATAGACCCATGTATGATTCTTGCTTAACGCCACTAAATCTTGAGGCTGAAGAAACCAGTGCTGCAAAATTTGGCAATAGTTAGGGATGGGCTTGAGAGACCTGTAATCATCACCACGCTTACAGCCATTGACTAGTTTAGAAGGCATAACTATCGATACTTCTAAAATAGTTAAGATATCCCGCAGGTGATTTTACTGACCGGTGATTTTACTGACAACAGTTCGTCCTCCTTTGCTCATATGCGCCCGTGGTATCCAGTGTACATGCTATGTGCAATGACACACAATCTGGAAGATGACAACTCATGAAGTCTACTACCTGCAATGAAGTGGGGTTACTCTTTACCAAATCTTACTGTAGCTAGAGATAAGCGCAGTACACTCATTATATAACAGGAAGCCAACGTCTAATGGATAAATGAGGACTGATTCGCTTTTAAGAATCCATCATAACATTACTGGAAGCAATTAATGTGGTATCAGTATGCTAAAAGTGTCTAATGAACTCGCTGGAAGCCGATGCCAAAAGGCAAGTTCCCTTCCCCCAGATCTAGTCTCCCCCCCAGATCTCATGTTCGACCCCCCCCTCCACCACCTTGCTAGATCACCTCCTGTGAATCACAACGCATTGGGGGACATGTATTAAGCAGTGATAAAAGTGTAGAAGTCAGCCAGTGTAGAAGTTGCCCATGGCAACCAATCAGCTGCTCTGTATACTTTTATAATATACAAATTTTAAATGTTACGCCAATGCTGATTGGTTGCCACGGGCAACTTCTCTACTAGCTCACTTCTCCACTTTTATCTCTGCTTAGTACATCTCATAGTCCTTACCAGTATGCATAATGCATTCTGCGCATTGGCTTCAGGCACTGGTTTTCTGTATCGGAGCCACTGGTCTTAATTACTCTATAACAGGGTTCTTCCGGTATTGTGGGACCACAACCTCTTCCACCAGCCGCGGGCTGACAGAACATGGTGGGAGTCGTACTCCTTGAACTGCTGGAGAACCAGATGTTTCCTATCTCTTCTCTATATGCACAAAACTCGTTTCCGAGGATCCCAAATCAAGAGCTTTTTTTTTAACATGTTAGAGTTTGATGAGAACCAATGACTTACAAACATGTTTAAGATATTAAAGCAAAATTTCCAGTACTTCACAAGTCTCAGGTTGCTTCATGATAATGATCACATTTCCTTTCAGAAGTCCTTGGCTGGCTTCTCGGGGATTGATTTTACACAGATATTCAAGTCTGTAAGCCCTGGCCACGTCTTGCTTTCTCTCTTATTTATTTTTACTGTTGCTTTCCTTTTTTGGCTTAATAATACCAAGCAAATGAGCTAATATATTCAGTTTGCCAGCTTCTGTTTGGAAGACTCAATTCCCAGTTCCAAGACAGTGTTTGCTGAGCTGGGCACATTCTTCAGTGATTAGAGAGGCTGGAGGTGCTGAATGAATGAAATGAAGGACAGCCCTTGGTCTGATAAAAGCATTATTGTACTCATGTGGAGCCTCAGACACTAATTATATAGCGATTTTTAAGAATTTCATTGGAAGGTATATATATATATATATATATATATATATGTATATATATATATATATATATATATATACATATATATATATATATATATACATATATATATATATATATATATATATATATATACACACACACAGTGGCAAACGCAGGATTCCTAGGGGGTATATTTACTAAGATTCGTAATTGTCGGGATTTGGTGGGAGATTAAACACAAATGACATCAGTAGTGTGAATTTGCAACTTTTTGTGTTTTTTTTACGTGGCATTTACTATGCTGTCGTATTTTGCATTTTCGTTTTTTCCGATGTCGATGTCATTCGTAATGTCGGGCAGTGTTTTACGGGAGTGATTAGTAAAATACTGCCTGACAAAACACAATGAATCCCGGCCAGATCTGTGAGATCCGTGCAGGGCTTCATTGTGTATATTATGAGAAGTGATGAAAGTGTTAAAAAAATAAAAATATTGCGTGGGGTCCCCCTTCCCAAGCATAACCAGCCTCGGGCTCTTTGAGCTGGTCCTGGTTGTAAAAATACAGGGGGGAAAATTACTGGGGTCTCCCCATATTTAAACAACCAGCACCGGGCTCTGTGCCTGGTCCTGGTGCAAAAAATACGGGGGACAAAAAACGTAGTGGTCACCAGCACCGGGCTCCACTAGCTGGACAGATAATGCCACAGCCTGGGGACACTTTTATATTGGTCCCTGCGGCCCTGGCATTACATCCCCAACTAGTCACCCCTGGCCGGGGTACCCTGGAGGAGTGGGGACCCCTTAAATCAAGGGTTCCCCCCCTCCAGCCACCCAAGGGCCAGGGGTAAAGCCCGAGGCTGTCCCCCCCATCCGTGGGCGGTGGATGGGAGGCTGATAGCCTCCCCCGCAAGCTGGTACTTGGAGAACCACAAGTACCAGCATGCAGGGGGGAAATGGGCCCGCTGGTACCTGTAGTTCTACTACAAAAAAAATACCAAAATAAAAACAAAACACAGACAACAGTACAAGTTTAATTTACATACATGCACACTTACATACACACATACTTACCTAGGTTGACACGGAGCCCCTCGGTCCTCTTCTCCAGTAGAATCCATGGGGTACCTGTAAATAAAAAATATATTTACAAACAATCCTGTGTAGATCGGTCCTCTTCTTTCTCCTTGTAATCCACGTACTTGTAATGCCCAGTGCTGGTTGTTTAAATATGGGGGAACCCTATGCATTTTTCCCCCTGTATTTTTACAACCAGGACCGGCTCAAAGAGCCCGAGGCTGGTTATGCTTAGGAGGGGAGACCCCACGCAATTATTTTTTTTTACATTTGTCACCTATACAGACACTTTCCCACAGATAACCATGCACAGATCTCACTGATCAGTGCATGATTATCCAAACTCGCCAGGAAAAAGCAGGTCTATTTTTTTGCTGCTTTTTTTAACGATTCGCAAAAAAATACACCCGCAATTGAGCATTCAGAGACAAACACCCAAATACGAAAGAATAGTAAATTCCCGTGTTGTATGAACAAACAGCCATGTTTGACCGATGGTCTATTTATTCGTATTTCTGATCTCTGCCATGAAAACCATTACGAATAGCCCCAACACTGCCGAGATTTGTGCTTAGTAAATTCCCGTGTTGCCACTTAGAAAAAACACACAAAATCGGACAAAATCGTGACTTTAGTAAATAAACCCCCTAGAGGGGGGTTTCCAAATACAATCCACAATCTCCCGCTCTGCAGAGCATTGGAGCAAGTGTGGGAGTCTGGGAGAGACATTGGTGTATCTATAATGGGTGCAGTGTGCACGGTGCACACGGGCTCCTGGGTCCAGAGAGGGCCCACACCGCACACACTGCTACCATTTCTTGTATGCTTACCTTTCTGGTATCCGTGTGTGGGCCCCCTCCTCTCCCGTAGCTGACAGCGCCACTGTTGGCACTCTGAGCCAGAGTCTACAGCACATGCGCAGGTCTCCGAAAAAATGGCCGCCGCAACATTTTTCCGGAGACCTGAGCATGTGCTGTAGAGTCTCTAGTGCTCAGAGCGCTAACAGCGGCGCTACCGGCTACAAGAGAGGAGGAGGCCCACACACGGAGACTGCACACGGGTCTCCTTCTCTCTAAATATGCCCCTGGGGAGCGGTAAAAGAACCTAGTATTATTAACCCTGGACATTAATGTAAACATTGGACTTTTTATATACTGGATGCTGTATGGAATACAGTATTAATATTTAACTAGGGTATAGGCTGTATCAAACATATTAAATAAAATAAATTAGATAAGTGGTCAGGAAAAGGTTAAACATACCATATAAATAAATAAATACACAACAGAACCAGTACTGCACTTTCGAAGCATTCTCCCACCTCATGGTAAGGCACCTGTCTCTTCTTCCTGGTAGCTACTCTCTGGTCCAGTGCACTGATTGAGGATCCACACACACAGCAAACTTGGTAGAAGAAGCTGCTACTATAGCACTCTATCCGTTAAACTGCATGATGCGGCTGCAGTTCTATTAATAGTATTATATGCCACATTGCTACTGCTGTCATAAGATGAGCCACATCATGCCAAGAGGAGGAGGGTTTCCGTGCAACCGGAACCCCCCCCCCCCCCCCCCCGCATTTGCCTATGATAGATATATATATATATATATATATAGGGGCCAACCTCGAGTGACTGAACATCAGGAAGTCCCTGCCAGCTATGGACTGCCCAATACAGCACTGCCGAAGAGAGCTAGATCAGAGGAGATGCTCCAATTGCACGCCACCAGTAGATAGACCGAGACACAGCTGTTTCCCTCTATATAAAAAAAAACATATATATAGGGCCTAATTCATGGTTGATCGCAAAAGTAAAATCGGCCTCTAATGGGAAAAACCATGGCCCTCATTCCGAGTTGATCGGTCGCAAGGCGAATTTAGCAGAGTTACACACGCTAAGCCGCCGCCTACTGGGAGTGAATCTTAGCTTCTTAAAATTGCGACCGATGTATTCGCAATATTGCGATTACTAACTACTTAGCAGTTTCAGAGTAGCTCCAGACTTACTCTGCCTGTGCGATCAGTTCAGTGCTTGTCGTTCCTGGTTGACGTCACAAACACACCCAGCGTTCGCCCAGGCACTCCCACCGTTTCCCCGGCCACTCCTGCGTTTTTTCCGGAAACGGTAGCGTTTTCAGCCACACGCCCCTGAAACGCCGTGTTTCCGCCCAGTAACACCCATTTCCTGTCAATCACATTACGATCGCCGGAGCGATGAAAAAGCCGTGAGTAAAAATACTTTCTTCATAGTAAAGTTACTTGGCGCAGTCGCAGTGCGAACATTGCGCATGCGTACTAAGCGGATTTTCACTGCGATGCGATGAAAAATACCGAGCGAACAACTCGGAATGAGGGCCCATGTGCACTGCAGGGGGGGCAGATATAACATGTGCAGAGAGAGTTAGATTTGGGTGGGGTGTGTTCAAAATGAAATCTAAATTGCAGTGTAAAAATAAAGCAGCCAGTATTTACCCTGCACAGAAACAATATAATCCAACCACATCTAACTCTCTCTGCACATGTTATATCTGCCCCCCCTGCAGTGCACATGGTTTTTCCCATTAGAGGTAGCTATTGCTTTTGCAAACAATCTTGAATTAGGCCGCTAGTCTGTTGAGGTAGTAGGCAGTGTTCTCTGTACTCAGAACCCCCCACCACCACACGCACACGCACACACACACACACACACACGCACACACACACACACACACACACACACACACACACACACAAACTTCTACTCCCTAAGCGGTCTATTTACTAAGCCTTGGATGGAGATAAAGTACCAGCCAATCAGCTCCTAGCTGCCATGTTACAGGCTGAGTTTGAAAAATGACAGTTATGAGCTGATTGGCTGGTACTTTATCTCCATCCACTTTATGTCCATCCACGGCTTAGTAAATAGACCCCTAGAGATGCCTGTGTCTGGATGACCAACTATGGGGGTAATTCAGAGTTGATCGCAGCAGCAAATTTGTTAGCAGTTGGGCAAAACCATGTGCACTTGCAGGTGTGGCAGATATAACATGTGCAGAGAGAGTTAGATTTGGGTGGGATATTTTGTTTCTGTGCAGGGTAAATACTGTCTGCTTTATTTTTACACTGCAATTTAGATTTCAGTTTGAACATATCCCACCCAAATATAACTCTCTCTGCACATGTTACATCTGCCCCTTCTGCAGTGCACATGGTTTTGCCCAACTGCTAACAAATTGCTGCTTAACTCTGAATTAGACCCTGAGTGCAGCTCCCAGGTATTTATGGACTCAAATATCCAGGGGAGTGCAGGAGCTAAGTGCACAAAGACTCACCCAAGATGGCCACCGCCTGTGTGGGCTTTCCCAAGATGGTAGTTGTTCATAACTATAGAGGGCAAAATGTCCCATCTGGGAGTATCTCAGGGATGAGGTAGATCAGCTAGGGTAGAGTGCAGGAGGAGCGAGACCTGGCAGAAACTGCATGCCACAGAGCAGAAAAGGGACTATATTGGCACCAAATAAAATACCCAGAGCTGTAAAGCAGAAGCAGAGCCAGGAGGATGACTGCGCTGCCAAAGTCAGTCCTGCTTGGGCGTGGGGCCACTAGAGAGATGCTGCTAAGGAGCTGAGAAACCGGGAAGCAACCCCTGGTTGTGGCTGGAGAGTGGGTTCTGCGTTTGTATAGGTTTCCCCAGGGTACTGAGGACTCCTCCTGGAAGTTGGTTTCATCAGCTGGTAGCACACCAAGCATACAGATAAGGATTTGGCGGACTGGAACTCAGCACGTATGTGCATATAGGCATTTATTTCCAAGCACACAAATGCAGGAGCATATAAGGCTAACCTATATTCATCTCAGGCCCATAGTACAGAAAGCAACATTTTTTCCACAAATGTCTTCCTTCAAGACACTGAGGAATATCAGTGCCATTCGTCTTAAAATCCTGACATCTTTCTAAAAGAATGACTTTACAGGTACTGCTCCTTATGTTTCTCTTCTTAACCTCATACTCGCCAGTTGCTGGAATATGATCTTTCCATTATTTTCAATGATTAAAAAGATTTTTTGTAAAATAAAGAAAAAAGGAAAACAACCCTATGTAACAGGATGCTTACTGAGATTCTCATTAGGAATGGTTATTACGGCAACAAAGAGCTTGTCTAATGTTTCATATGCCAGGGTTAATACGGAAGGCGAATGCCCACAGGGACCAAGTCATATGCTCAGATGTTTAATGCGGCCTCTGAGGAGAACTGCACCGGAGAATCCATAAATATTGTAGCTGGTGGATTCCATGTTTTCACATTCGTACCAAACTGCAAGGCAACTGTTTACATAATTAAAAAAAAGTATAATGCATAAAACAGAGGAAAGTATTACACAAGGGGGACGAGGAGACATGAAGTCCAAGTAGACTAAAGTGTAAGTGGTGAGAGCCATTGTATAGGACACAAGGAGAATGTATCAAGTCTTAAAGAGAGATAAAGTACTTACTAATCAGATTCAAACTGTCATTTTTCAAATGGCAGTTAAAAGTTGATTGGCTGGTATTTTAGCTCTCTCCAAGTTTTATTACACTTAAATGTTGTAGATAGATACAGTGAAGAAGTTATCCAAAGTAACCAATCAGTTTTAACCAATCATAACTGATTAGTTACTTACTGTGGGCAACTTCTCTACTTTATCTTTCTCCAAGGGGTAGATGTATCGAAGCTTGGAGAGAGATAAAATACCAATCAATCAGCTTCTAACTGCCATGTTACAGGTTTGAAAAATGACAATTATCTCAATATCCATTGATGGCACGACTATCTCCTCTAGCCCCCAAGTACGCTGTCTTGACGTAATCCTTGACTCCTCCCTCTCCTTCAAACCACACATTCAGCACCTCTCACAAACCTGTCATTTTCATCTCAAAAACATTTCCAGGATCAGACCCTTTCTCACCCAGGATGCCACCAATACCATTATTCACTCACTGGTCATTTCCAGACTGGATTACTGTAATCTCCTAACTGGCCTCCCTGACAATTACCTCTCTCCACTCCAATCTATCCTCAATGCTACAGCCCGGCTCATCTTCCTCACCAATCGCACTACATCCACTTCCCCTCTCCTACAAGCCCTTCACTGGCTTCCCTTTCCTTTCAGAATCCAATTCAACTTCTCACACTCACTTACAAAGCACTCACCCACTCCTCTCCCATTTACATCTCTGACCTTATCTCCCTTTACTCTCCCACCCATCCTCTTCGCTCTGCTAATGCACACCGACTCTCCTGTCTTCTGATTACTTCCTCCCACTCCTACCTCCAAGATTTTTCACGTGCTGCTCCCTTTCTCTGGAATTCTTTACCTCTCCCCCTCAGACTCTCCACCTCCCTACAGAACTTCAAACGGGCTCTCAAGACCCACTTCTTCACCAAACCCAGCCAAATCTCATCCTAACCCTCTATCCCATGCTCAGTCTACCCCATCTGTGTCACCCCTGTCTGTCTGCCCCTCCCCTTTAGAATGTAAGCTCTCGCGAGCAGGGCCCTCTTCCCTCATGTGCTTATCCTTTTCTTACTTAATAATCCTCAACTTCCCAAATCCTGCAGTTTTTTGGCCACCTTGGAACTTATCTCTATGTCGTCTGCTGGTGTAGTTATGCTTAGTTACCCTGTACTTGTCCTATATTGTCTTCAACTGTAAGTCACTGTTTTCCTGTTTTGATTATGTGCATATGTACTCTGTAATTGGGCGCTACAGAACCCTTGTGGTGCCTTATAAAGGATAATAATAATAATAATAATAATAATAATTAGGAGGTGATTGGTTAGTACTTTTTCTCTCTCCACTTTCTCTCTCTCCGAGTCCAACCTCTGATAAATCTCCCCCCAAGGCTTGATACATCTCCTCCATACAGCGGCAACGTGTCCCTTTATTGAGACAAAACATTCATAGGCCCCTAATGAAAGATAACGGACATAGTGAAGGGGTGGTTTCCTGTAAGCAGGCCCTGCCATAATTTGGGTTTTGTGGCAAGCATGATTGCCAACTGTCAAAAACTCCAATCCAAAATAAATGTAAGCTTTTGTCAGGAGAAACATGATCATAGTACAATCCTCAATAGACCTCGAATTTGTGAATTGAAATTTGATGATTACCAGTTCACATTCATTGATTGCATTCAGGGTTTGGCATTAAAATGTGTGTTGTTAGCCAGTTATTTTACAACAAATCAAAAACCACTGTTGGTGGGGGTAATTCCAAGTTGATCGCAGCAGGAATTCTGTTAGCAGTTGGGCAAAACCATGGGGGTCATTCCGAGTTGGTCGCTCGGTATTTTTTTTCGCATCGCAGCGATTTTCCGCTCAGTGCGCATGCGCAATGTCCGCAGTGCGACTGCGCCAAGTAAATTTGCTATGCAGTTAGGAATTTTACTCACGGCTTTTTCATCGTTCTGGTGATCGTAGTGTGATTGACAGGAAGTGGGTGTTACTGGGCGGAAACTGTCCGTTTTATGGGTGTGTGCGGAAAAATGCTACCGTTTCTGGGAAAAACGCGGGAGTGGCTGGAGAAACGGGGGAGTGTCTGGGCGAACGCTGGGTGTGTTTGTGACGTAAAACCAGGAACGACAAGCACTGAACTGATCGCAGATGCCGAGTAAGTCCGGAGCTACTCAGAAACTGCTAAGAGAGGTGTAATCGCAATATTGCGAATACGTCGTTCGCAATTTTAAGAAGCTAAGATTCACTCCCAGTAGGCGGCGGCTTAGCGTGAGTAAATCTGCTAAAAGCAGCTTGCGAGCGAACAACTCGGAATGAGGGCCCATGTGCACTGCAGGGGAGGCAGATACAACATGTGCAGAGAGAGTTAGATTTGGGTGGGGTGAGTTCAATCTGCAATCTAAATTGCAGTGTAAAAATAAAGCAGCCAGTATTTACCCTGCACAGAAACAAAATAACCCACCCAAATCTAACTCTTTCTGCACATGTTATATCTGCCTCCCCTGCAGTGCACATGGGGGTCATTCCGAGTTGTTCGCTCGCAAGTGAATTTTAGCAGATTTGCTCATGCTAAGCCGCCGCCTACTGGGAGTGAATCTTAGCATCTTAAAATTGCGAACAATGTATTTGCAATATTGCGATTACACACCTCTGTGCAGTTTCTGAGTAGCTTCAGACTTACTCGGCATCTGCGATCAGTTCAGTGCTTGTCGTTCCTGGTTTGACGTCACAAACACACCCAGCGTTCGCCCAGACACTCCCCCGTTTCTCCGGCCACTCCTGCGGTTTTTCCGGAAACGGTAGCGTTTTTTCCCACACGCCCATAAAACGGCCAGTTTCTGCCCAGTAACACCCATTTCCTGTCAATCACATTACGATCGCCAGAATGATGAAAATGCCGTGAGTAAAATTCCTAAGTGCATAGCAAATTTACTTGGCGCAGTCGCAGTGCGGACATTGCGCATGCGCACTAAGCGGAAAATCGCTGCGATGCGAAGATTTTTACAGAGCGAACAACTCGGAATGACCCCCATGGTTTTGTCCAACTGCTAAAAAATTCCCTGCTGCGATCAACTTGGAATTACCCCCGATGTTCTGTTCGCTGCTCTCACAAAAACAAGGTATTAGCAAACCCTGTGAGGAAATGCAAACTAAAAGCAGTGGAGAGCGCAAACAGACTAAAAATTCTTATTTGTATTTATTAAAATATATATGATATTCAACCATTTGGTAGATTACACAGACGTAATTATAATTAATCACTTTTGTTTCTCAAATGCATAACGAGTTAACAATAATTCACAGAATACACAGTTAAAAAAAAAAGTTTTCAATTGTATACTCAAACGAATAAAGTCCTCAAAATTGTTAATTCAGGTGGTACGGATTAAATTATTCCGTAGGATTGATGATAAGGACAAATTGAAAGACACAGTTTAATTATAGCGCTTCCTTTGTTTTGTAATAGAACAATACTTCCTCGAATTTATAGAATATTATTAGTGAAAATTGTATTTGAAATAGAGATGTGCGGCGGGCACTTTTCGTGTTTTGTGTTTTGGTTTTGGTTCTAATTCCCCTTTCGTGTTTTGGTTTTGGATCTGGATGATTTTTGAAAAAAACATAAAAACAGCTAAAATCACAGAATTTGGGGGTCATTTTGCCCCTACGCTATTATTAACCTCAATAACATTTATTTCCACTCATTTCCAGTCTATTCTGAACACCTCACAATGTTGTTTTTAGGCCAAAAGGTTGCACCGAGGTAGCTGGATGACTAAGCTAAGCGACACAAGTGGGAGGCACAAACACCTGGCCCATCTAGGCGTGGCACTGCAGTGGCAGACAGGAGGGCAGATATTAAAAAAGGCCCCAAACAGCACATCATGCAAAGAAGAAAAAGAATTGCAATGAGGTAGTTGTATGACTAAGCTAAGTGACACAACCACCTGGCCCATCTAGTAGTGTCATGCAGTGGCTGAATGTCGAGAGTGGGCCGCAATTGTTCGGTTCACTGACAGCATCTCCAGCACGCTCCAGTCACTTTAAAAAAAATCTGCAATTGGTGGATTTATACGGCAGTACCCCAGGACAAATACAGCAGTACCCCTGGACTCATACGACAGTGTCACACAGGATGGCACTTTTCAAAAACTAAGCCCCAAACAGCACCTCATGCAAA
Organism: Pseudophryne corroboree; assembly: GCF_028390025.1. Taxonomy (NCBI): domain Eukaryota; kingdom Metazoa; phylum Chordata; class Amphibia; order Anura; family Myobatrachidae; genus Pseudophryne; species Pseudophryne corroboree. Next base: position 325,462,060 of record NC_086453.1, on the reverse strand, counting down.
GATGTCGAAGAGGTGCAATGAGGTAGCTGTATGACTAATCCAAGTGACACAAACAATTCCCACTGGAATTATACGTCCAAATCACTGGAATTATACGTCCAAATCACTGGAATTAATTGGCAAAATCACTGTAATTATACATCCAAATCACTGGAATTAATTGGCAAGATCATTGTAATTATACGTCCAAATCACTGTAATTAAATGGCAAGATCACTGTAATTATACATCCAAATCACTGGAATTAATTGGCAAGATCACTGTAATTAATAATTATACGTCCAAATCACTGGAATTAATTGGCAAAATCACTGTAATTATACGTCCAAATCACTGGAATTAATTGGCAAAATCACTGGAATTATACGTCCAAATAACTGGAATTAATTGGCAAGATCACTGTAGTTAATAATTATACGTCCAAATCACTGGAATTAATTGGCAAAATCACTGTAATTATATGTCAAAATCACTGGAATTAATTGGCAAAATCACTTTAATTATATGTCCAAATCACTGGAACTAAATGGCAAGATCACTGTAATTAATAATTATACATCCAAATCACTGTAATTAATTGGCAAGATCACTGTAATTAATAATTTTATGTCCAAATCACTGGAATTAATAGGCAAAATCACTGTAATTATATGTCAAAATCACTGGAATTAATTGGCAAAATCACTGTTATTTAATAATTATACGTCCAAATCACTGGAATTAATAGGTAAAATCACTGTAATTATACATCTAAATCACTGTAATTAACTGGCAAAATCACTGTAATTAATAATTATACGTCCAAATCACTGGAATTACATGGCAAAATCTCGGTATCGCCTGCCTAGTGAAGTGGAATCTAGATGTGATTTGGTACCGGGGACACAATGCCTCCATCAATTGTCTAAATCCCACTGCACTAATGGCGAATACCGGACGCACGTCTAACACCAACATAAGTGTCAAGGCCTCAGTTATGAGGGCTTCCATCGTCATGTGAAGCTGAACCACTAGTCAAGAACATAGGCCAGGACCTCAGCCGTTCCTTGCCACTCCGTGTCGTAAATGCCATATTGGCAAGTTTACGTTTCTCCTCAGACCATTTACATTTCTTTTTTGGGGTCTTTTTACTGAACTTTGCCTTTTTGGATTTTACATGCCCTCTACTACCACAATGGGCATCGGCCTTGGCAGACGACGTTGATGGCATTTCATTGTCTATGTCATGGCTAGTGGCAGCAGCTTCAGCACTAGGAGGAACTGGTTCTTGATCTTTCCCTATTAACTCCTCCAAATGTTTGTTCTCCATTATTTTTCTGGAGTTATATAACACATTATGCCGCACAAGAGAGCATACCCCTACACCTCACAGGGCAAACCCTGTAAAAATTATTTGGATTAAATATTAATAACCCCTTTATTTGGAGAATAATAATATACAGCACAGGACAGCACCACTGAACTTATATGGCAGCCCCACTGGACTGGATTTATACGGAATTATATGGAATTATACGGCAGGATAACTGGAATTATACGCCAGTATCATGGGAATTATATGGCAGTATCACAGGAATTATACGAAAGTATTCCGAGAATTATACGGCAATGTCACAGGAATTATACGCCAGTATTCCGAGAATTATACGGCAATATCACAGGAATTATACGCCAATATCATAGGAATTATACGGCAGTTTTCCGAGAATTATACGGCAATGTCACAGGAATTATACAGCAATATCATAGGAATTATACGGCAGTATTCCGAGAATTATACGGCAATGTCACAGGGATTATATGCCAGTATTCCGAGAATTTTACGGCAATGTCACAGGAATTATATGCCAGTATTCCGAGAATTATACGGCAATGTCACAGGAATTATACGTCAGTTTTCCGAGAATTATACGGCAATGTCACAGGAATTATACAGCAATATCATAGGAATTATATGCCAGTATTCCGGGAATTATACGGCAATGTCACAGGAATTATATGCCAGTATTCCGAGAATCATATGGCAATGTCACAGGAATTATACGACAGTATTCAGAGAATTATACGGCAATGTCACAGGAATTATACGCCAGTATCACGGGAATTATATGGCAGTATAACAAGAATTATACGCCAGTATTCCGAGAATTATACGGCAATGTCACAGGAATTATACGCCAGTATCACGGGAATAGTACGGCAATATCACGGGAATTATACGTTAGTATCACAGGAATTATACGGCAGTAACACTGGATATATGGCAGCAGAGGACACCACCACTGTGACTGGTCACTGGACTGATGCTGCACAAGAGAGACACTACCCCTGGTCTAATGCAGGACAACACAGCTCCACTGAGAGGGACTTATACAGCTACACTGGATATATAGCAGCAGAGGACACCATCACTGTGACTGGTCACTGGACTGATGCTGCACAAGACACTTCCCCTGGTCTAATGCAGTACAACACAGCACCACTGAGAGGGACTTATACAGCAGCACTGGATATATGGCATCAGAGGACACCACCACTGTGACTGGTCACTGGACTGATGCCGCACAAGACACTACCCCTGGTCTGATGCAATACAACACAGCAAAAATGCAAGGGACTTATACAGCAGCCAGCAGCACTGGGGACATATATCAGCAGAGGACACCAACACTGTGACTGGCTGGACTGATACAGCACAATACACTGACTACACTAGACTGGACTGAGCAGCACAACACAGCACAAGACTCGCCACCCCACTTTCCCGTCCCCACACAGACAATGAGGACGGAGACACGTCCTCTCAATACACTCTCCGAGACTGGAGTGAAAATGGCCGCGACGTGCGGCTCCTTATATGGAATCCAAATCCCGCGAGAATCCGACAGCGGGATGATGAAATTTTGCCTCGTTTGGGTTTCCGAGACAGGCGGGAAAACCCGAACCGGGCTTGGAACCGGGTTCGGAGCGCGAAGTTCGGTACGGTTCGGTTCTCTGAGACCCGAACCCGCTCATCTCTAATTTTAATAAATACAAATAAGAATTTTTAGTCTGTTTGCGCTCTCCACTCCTTTTGGTTTGTTCTTTACTAGAGCCTCGAACACTACTGCTTTCAAAGTTTACTATTCGAGGGTCGCAATTAAAGAACGGTGAAAATGCATCTAATTTTCATAAAACGTGATGGAGCGGATACACGCATGGTTGAACAGGGAGACATTATTTTAATAGTAATGATGGCAATATAGAAAAATAAAATATAAAACAAAGGTGGCACAGAATATATAATTATATATATACTATAGGGAACTGTGCTGAAAGTGAAACACCTTTCTTATCCATTAACCTGTTCAACACAGGTGCAGACAATCATAAATTAAGAAAAAAAGTCCAGGAGCAGAGCATTTTGGATCTCCTGAAGAAGGTCATTGTCACAATTGAGGGCTGGTGCTGACCAGAGAAGGCCTCAGTTGTAGGGGCTGAGGTGTACGTGAACCTGGGAAGCAGTATAGGGTTCTTGGACATGCAGAGAACCTTTAGTACAGATGCCCGAAGGTGTGACCAAGACAACTTTGTAAAAGTTTAAGATGTTTATCAAACACAGTTCAGCTTGCACATTGACAGTTCAAGGGAGACAGGAATGCTCAGCAATATGGAGTTGTAGCATAACAGTAGAATCACAGTTCCTTAAATACAGGAATAGTAGGATGCAGTTGGAAGTGGTATAACACACTATAGTCTTGGAAGACCTGGAGATGGAAAGTCCAGAGGACCAACAGCTATCCGCTGTATGGATGGTATGCGTAGGAACTGACCAGCAGATGACACACTGGAAGCTGGAGAAACTGGTGGAATACTGAATGAGGTGAGTACTTGTTAACTGCCAAGGATGCCGGGTGGAACCGGCCCAGGTGGTGAGGGTGCTACGGAGCTCACTGATGGAGTGAGCGTTTTCAGATAGGAGCACCAATGGTGAACTGTGGAATGATGTTAGAACACCAATGTAGCAGAAGATCAGATGAAGAAACACTGGTGATGCTGGAGATCGATGATGGAACACCTAAGGTGACTGGAGATCGATGATGGAACACCGATGGTGACTGGGGATCGATGGTGGAACACCGATGGTAACTATAGATCAATGGAGGAACACCGATAGTGACTAGAGATTGATGGCGGAACACCGATGGTGACTGGAGATCGATGGCGGAACACCGATGGTGACTGGCAGAGCGGAACACCGCTGGAAGCTGGAAGCCAGTACTGGATCACTGCCAATTGTAGGATACTGGGACACTGCAGAGTCAGGCTGCACCGCCAGATGGTAGCTGGTGCGGGTCTCTAGTGGAGCTAGACGCAGGAGCTGGAATACCTGGAACAATAGCTGAATAACCACAGACAGGAGAGACTTGTATCACTGGGTTTGACAACCAAAGCACTGACATCTTTCCAGCCCAGGAACAGGATATTTATACCTGCTGGGAAGCAGGCATTGGCTGGCTGATTAAGCAGAGTCCAGAGTGCAGCGGATAGGTTGAAACAATGACATGTGACTGGAAAAACATGGCTGCGCCCATGTTAGCATTTGGAGGGAAAGTCTGTTTGTAATTCCATGTGGGAAACAGCAGCAATGGTGGCGGAGGCCGCGGAGGGCAGGAAACGCCAGTCTTGAATATTTCATATGGGAAACAGTAGTAATGGCGGCGGAGGCCGCGGAGGGCAGGAAATGCCATTCTTGGAACTAATGAACTAAACTTTTGAGGCTGCCGTGACAGCGCTGCGGGATCACAGGGAGGAGGTGTGAAGTGAAGACATCAGCGTACTGGAACGCTGGGCCAGTCTCAGGAGACACTTGAAAGGTTAATACAGGTTGAGTATCCCTTATCCAAAATGCTTGGGACCAGAGGTATTTTGGATATGGGATTTTTCCGTATTTTGGAATAATTGCATACCATAGTGAGATATCATGGTGATGGGACCTAAGTCTAAGCACAGAATGCATTTATGTTACATATACACCTTATACACACAGCCTGAAGGTAATTTTAGCCAATATTTTTTATAACTTTGTGCATTAAACAAAGTGTGTGTACATTCACACAATTCATTTATGTTTCATATACACCTTATACACACAGCCTGAAGGTCATTTAATACAATATTATTAATAAATTTGTGTATTAAACAAAGTTTGTGTACATTGAGCCATCAGAAAACAAAGGTTTCACTATCTCAGTCTCACTCCCAAAATTCCGTATTTCGGAATATTCTGTATTTCGGAATATTTGGATATGGGATACTTAACCTGTATTTAATAATGATGTCCAGTTACCCGGATCGTGACAGTCATGTTGGGAGGTATGGGATTATATATACTATAGGGAACCTGGCATATATTATTATACTGTATGTAGTGGGGAAGGAGGGTTGGGAATAGGTCATGGAGCGCTGGAATCTTATGATTACAAAAACATTGTGTACATGTAACGGCTTACCACAATTATCTTGGTATGGTCAGTTGGACCTTTATTAATCTGTGGCGGTGCTCTTTGAGAGTATGCGGATTAACAGGGAAAACAACTCATTTCCAAAAGTGGAGTCTCTTTCTTCATTTATTCTTATCTGTTATGGGACTGAGACTACAATCCAGTTCCCTGGGATGGTGGGCCTGTGTCCTCAAATCAAGACTTTCCTGCCTAAAGCAGTAGAGTTAGGAGGCACTCTATAGTCCAGGGGTTCCCAAGTCACCGTAACGGTCCAGGTTTTAAGAGTAACCATGCTTGGGCACAGGTGCCTTAATTAGTACCTCAGTCAGTTTGGTTTGACCATCTCTGCTGAGCCATGGTTATTCTTAAAACCTGGACCGTTGGGGTGCTGTGAGGACCGCGTTTGGGAACTTCTGCTATTTAGTCCTTTATTTATAATCCTTTAGTTTATATTTTGCCAATATATTACACAACACTGTGTTTCTTTATTCATATCAGTCCCTGCCCTAGTGGATCTCACAGACACAAAAATCTGATGTAAAAAAAACTGTAGCGCTGTTTCCAGTTCTGTAGATGGCGCTGTTGTTGTTTATGTCCATGAAGTGTGTTTCTCAACAACATAATATTATGTGGTTTGTGATTATATTTAGTAGAATATTCCAATAACTGACACACTAATCAGTGTGGGAAAATGATTATAAGCGTTTCTGCAAAAATCACTCCGCACTGCTGACACAAAGGATCTAAAAATAACAACTTATCAAATGATTTTATCTCTTATGTGGCCTAAGTCACACATGTATGTTTACAGGAACAGATTCATATCTCAGCTACATCCCGTCTGGGTTCAAGTTCTGGTCCTTCCTGCTATATTTAGACCTTTCCTGACCTTGTTTCTTTGAAACATAATTATTTAATGTTTGTTGTTTAATTTAAATGACTTTGCTGCCATCTAGTGACCAATATGTAGATTGCATGGAGAGATGAATTATATGGCATAAAAAATAGCTATCATCAATATTATAATAACATCTGCACAATTTTTTCCCTTGGATTTTGTAGGTGCAACTTTTTTTTTTAGTTTATTTGTTAATAAAATGTTCACATGCTATGTATGCTATCCTCTCACCCATCCAGGGTAGTAGTATTTTTCTGCGAATGGCTTCATTCCTAGGAGGTGCAGCCACAGACTTTAAGCCTAATTACTCGTAGATTTGATTCCACAAAGCACTCACATCCCCTCATTGGGAAGATTTATCACACACAAATTATGCAAACAGCGCTTATATTTAAATAAAATCTGGCCCTTAGGATCCACTATCTGCATGTTTTCCAGTTATCCTAGGAAGAATATTATTATTATTACCAGTTATTTATATAGCACACACATATTCTGCAGCGCTTTACAGAGAATATTTGCCATTCACATCAGTCCCTGCTCCAGTGGAGCTTACAATCTATATTCCCTACCACATGTACACACAAAGCGGAGTACCCAGAAGAAACCCATGCAAATACGGGGAGAATATACAAACTCCACACAGTTTTGGGCCATGGTGGGAATCGAACCCATGACCTCAGTGCTGTGAGGCAGTAATGCTAACCATTACACCATCCGAATATGCATATTAGTTATAGACTGACTAATTTTGGAGCATCCATATCAGGGGCAAACGCAGGATTTATTGATAGGGGTTTCCAAATGTTTGATTTTAGAGAGATCGTCGCCAGCTCATGAAAGATGCATAATTAGCATATAACAAGTCTGCCCCTAACAAAGGGCAGTTTATGTAATACAGTACATCACACATATGCAGGCCCAATGATCACACTGGGCATGTGCAGCAACGCCATTCCAACCTTTATACTGCATGTAGTGGCCACAGGCCAGGCTGTGGGGAAGGGAAGGGAGTGTTCCAGGCAACTGGAAACCCCCCTGCGTTTGCCTATGCATATATGTATTAGCTATTTTACAAGTTATTCTGTGGCAACATCTGAAAAATATGCATCACTTATGCAACCTGAGTGCCATGGCTCAGGAGCAGTGGCATATCTATAATGGGTGCAGAGTGTAATACACATAGCCCTATCCAAACTTACGTCTGGTGACACCATCTTTTATCCATATCTTAGGAAAGATATCACCTGTACAGTATTTAGTAAAGTTGCTGTGCCTTTTCTACTCATGTGCCATCTTTTCAATACATCACTGGAAAGATAGTACCACCAGAAACACGTGGGGCAGGGCCCATTGAGCATTGTGGGACCTGCTGTACATGTGTCCCGATCGTCTTTATTTATTTATGATTTATTACCAGTTATTTATATAGCGCACACATATTCCGCAGCACTTTACAGAGAATATTTGGCCATTCACATCAGTCCCTGCCCCAGTGGAGCTTACACTCTATATTCCCTATCACATGTACACACAGACACATTTACACTAGGGTTAATTTTGTTGGGAGCCAATTAACCTACCAGTATATATTTGGATTGTGGGAGAGAAACGGGAGCACCCGGAGTAAACCCACGGGGAGAATATACAAACTCCACACAGTTAGGGCCATGGTGGTAATCGAACCCATGACCTCAGTGTTTTTTTAGGAGTAATGCTAACCATTACACTGTCCGTACTGCCCTTTACAACTACCTAGATCAGGAGTAGTGCTTCACAAGATCTGCTGTCTTCTGTTTTAAACAATATTGCCTTATGGCATACCTCCCAACTGTTCCGATTTTCGCAGGACAGTCCCGTTTTTTTGGGACTGTCCCGCTGTCCCACCCACGGGCAGCAGTGTCCCACGGTGGGGGGGGATGGGGTGTTGGGAGTCTCCTGGACTCGCTGTTCTGCGGTGAAAAGAGGCAAGAGACCATGCTCCCATAGTGATGGGAAATGGGGGCGTGGCTCACGATCGCGGCTTTACTGTGAGGCCACGTCCCCTTTTGTGAGGCCGCCCCTTTTTCCGCACAGTCCCTCTTTCTACCTCCCAAAAGTTGGGAAGTATGCGTATGGTGACAAGATGTGCTAAGTTTTAATCAGTTGCATATCTGTTGGTTTTGTACAGTGTGACAATGAAAGCCACATTAACCTATTGGTACATGATACACAGAGCCGGCCCTAGGCATAGGCAAACTAGGCAAATACCTAGGGCATTTGGAATACCATGGGGCACAAGCAGATCCTGCTGATTAAATTTATATGTGGCATGCCTATATTCTGTGTGTGACTGCGGCTGTATCTGCATATGAAATGCTACATTACAGTGTATTCCTGGAAATCACTGTAATGTAGCATTTCATATGCAGATACAGCCACAGTCACACATAGAATATAGGCATGCTAATTATCATTTTAATCAGCAGAAGCTGCTTGTGTGTCCCAGTCACATAGCAATGAAAATAAAACGCATTTTCTGCAAACAAACAAAAAAAAAAAGGCGCCCAACGTTAGCAGAGCTGGACGGGAGCTGCATGGCATATTGAGGCAAGATATATGAGGACAGAACTGTAGCCAAGCAGAGGCAGAGGTAACAGTGTTAGCAGCCATGTGAGTGCTGTGTGTGTGTGGGTAGGTTCGTTATGCAATAGTGTTCAGCATATGTGTAAGGGGCATTATGTGTGTCATGTGTATAAGGGCATTAATAAAGGTTGGCATAATGTGTAAGGCGCATTGTTTATGAGGACATTAATAATGTGTGTCATATGTGTAAGGGGCATTACTGTGTGGTATTATGTGTATAAATGCGTTACTAATGTGTGGCATTATGTGTATAAGGTGCGCTATTGTGTGGCATAATGTATAGAAAAGGCACTACTGTGTGGTCTAATGTGAATAAAGAGCAATATGGTGTGGTGTAATGTGAATAAGGAGCAATTTAATATGATGTAATGTGATTAGTAATGTACAATACAAGTTAGCGTGGTACTACTGTGTGATGTAACGTGAAGAAGAAACGCTACTGCATGATATAATGTGAGTAGAGTTGCACTACTGTGCGGCGTAATTTGAATTGGGGTTACTTTTGTGTGGCCATGCCCCTTCTCAAAAGGACATGCACCTTTTTGGGTTGCGCGCCGAATGTTCCTATTTAAAATATAGGGGGCAGGAGCACCAAAATGAGGACTGCTATGGGTGAGGAGTGATGGTGATAAGAAAGGGGTGCAGGATCAGAGGCGGAACTAGCGGCGGTGCTAGGGGGCATCAGCCAAACTCTTGCCTAGGGCATCATATTGATCAGGGCCAGCTCTGATAATACACAATTCTGTATATAACAATGTAATAAAATGTAATGTACATAAGAAAGAATAATAACTAGACAGTGGTATTAATAGTGAAAGTCACATTTACTATAAAAAAATACAACAAAATACAGACTCAAATACAAAATGAAAGTCCAAATTAGCTTGAGTTAAATACACCCCACCCTCCCCGATTAAAAAAACAAATGGGCATATTCTTAACTGCTGTTGTCTGAATACAAATATTACGGTCAATTAAAGTGAATAGAATGTCGAAACGTCATATAACACAGCAGTCACACTAATGAGTTATAAACTTTTGGTGGGAGGAGTTAAGACACAATCAGCCAATCAGGAGCACCTGATGTCATTTTTACGAGTATGTCTTTTGTACTTGGGTTGAGCATTAACAAGCGGTACTCCTGCTGACAGGTGTGTATGTGACTGTGTCCAGGTCTGATGCATTTATGTGAACAGGCCCTTGCTCTGGTCCCCGTCTACACGTCCCTGATTGTGCTCACCTCATTCTCCCTCTCTGAGCGTACAGAGTTATAAGTGTAACAATGCAGTAATGTAAATTAGCTCTTGCATTTGTTGGGAGCTGAAAGAGAACTTCTCAAGCCCTGTCCTAGCAAAGGGTTAAAAGCCAAATGATAAATTCCGCAATCACTTTGCTTCCAGGTGTGGACCTGGCATGCGCACTGCATATGTGCAGCTATCGGGCTGTACATGGCTCAGTGGGGGCAGACAAAGAGGGATTTGGAGGATCCCTCTCTGGAAAAAAAAGATTAACCCATATGCTACAGCGGGCTAATGCAATCTGAAGATAGCTGCTGGGGCATAACTACGGACTGATTTTGCGGTCAGAAATGGAGGGACTGCGGCAGAAATTGTAACATCCTGAGGATACTTACTTTGACACATAACACATACTTGCCGGGAGGCTCCCCGAAAATTGAGTGAAACTCCCGGCCCCATCCATAAGTCTCCCGGATCCATCCGCACCCCCGCCACCCAGCTGCCAACTTACTGAGTAAAGTGGGTTGACCGGGTGGACGATGATGCGATATGCCCAGAATCACGTAATCGTAGCCACGCCCCCTGCTGTACAATGCCGTTAATCTCGTCATTGCGTGGCTATGATGATGTGATGCGCAGCCACGCCCGCACAAATAGCCTTTACTATTGTGTCCCCGCACTGCACGTTGGGGCAGCCAGAAAGTCGGAGACCATGAGGTAACACTAAACTGAGCAGTTCTCATTTCAATATGATGGCATGGTGACATCAGGGGCCACATCACCTCAAGTAAAAACCTCTGAGAGGCCCAGTTATCAACAATAGTATTTGCATTAGAGATGAGCGGTGATAAAGCTAAATATTTATCTTACTTAAAACCCTTTAAGAGGTCTAAGAACACTGTACGCTATTGACGTATGGAATACCGTAAGGGTACGCACGTTGCGTAACAATCGCTTAGCCGTAGTCGAGACGCTCAAGCGTCACGTTCGCTCACGGCCAAGAGATCACAGGCAGGCACGCTATTGGCTGCCGACTAACGTAATGGTTCGCTATAGCGTAGCGAACGCTCGGGACCACGAGGAGATCACCAGCGGCGCTGACGCTCACAATGTTAAACCTTTATATGTAAACCATGAACAATGTATTATACAGGAAAACCTTAGCGAAATGATAGAGTGTAGATGCAACACAGTGTAACCTTATTAACTCAAAAGCTGTTCGAGCGTCACCGACGCTCTGAGAATACTTAACACTATAAGAAATACACAAATACCGGGCTTAGGGTCTAACGCCTTATATGAATGTTATACTTGCAAAAGAATAATACAATACAAGTCATACACTACAATATAACATAGACTAACTAACCAGATAACTACACAGGAAATACAATACAATACAATTACGTTTAAGGAAAAATGAGAGAGAAAGAGGAAGAGAGAGAGAGAGAGAGAGAGAGAGAGATAGAGAGAGATATGGCTCACAATAACAATAAAGACAATATGATTGCGGAGAAAACTTACGCACAAGGGGAACGATCGCATGCGCCTTTCTGAATATCCAGCTCCCGATTATCAGTGATGAGAACCGTTGAAGAGAGTGAGCTGGATATGATCGGCTTGTCTATTTATGCCCCACACACAATACAATTCAATGGTCCCTACAATCTCATTGTTCATTGGACACAGGAATTCGTCTTCGCATTATAACAAAAGGTCATAGGTTGATTCATACAGGTGGGCTGAGACCATTTCCAACTGCTCAGGTGGGTGGGAAACTAGGTTTCCCGCCGCATGGATAAGTAAGTGCAAATAATAGTAAAAGTACATAAACTTCTTATGTCCATAACTATTCGCACGAGCGATTAATCCGCTTCAAACCAACACCGGAATGTTGCTAATTAAATACTCTTCCGATGGATACTAAACACCACTGTATGACCCATGTCTGACCCTTCGTATCAAACAAAGAGGGATCTCTTTGTCCATGAACATGCTATATTAACTAAACTTTCAGAATCTATCAAGGGGACCATGATCTACAAAATACATTATATAGTTAAAATATGTAACGAACGAGTCGCCCGCTAGACGCACATAAACTTTACCGTAAATGCGCACACCGTGCGCCTGCGGGTGCCCGCAGCGGCGAGTATGCGCACGCACGGCAGGGCTCATGAACGTGCAACAGGCACTCGCATGAGGTGCAAATATGGCAGTGTGTAGCGTGATATTTTTCTGACTTTGACAGTCCACCCTTTGGCAGTCAACAATAACTGCCACTTCCTAAAACATTTCAAAACGAGAAAAATATATGTCAGGTGTAAATACATTTCCATGGTTGGGTAAGGGAGGAGAGAAGAAGGTGTGAAAAGGGTATGACCTAGTGAGATAGCAGAAGCATGTGTGTATGAATCCATGTTTGGGGGGTCATGTATCATCGTGCCGTACGTGTTTTAAATCAAGCTTCGAGGTATTGCGAAGTATACATTTGAATTCCTTCTTATCCCGCGGTACGGGTCTGTGGATGGGCTGTCAAACTTTACCGAGCTCTTTTCGGATTTTGGTTGCAACAAAATGGGGGAGCACATTTTAGTTGATGATACATGAATGGGGGAATATGTGATTGCTGATATCTGTGCCTGTATTCCCTATCGACTATGTGTGTCATTACCTGAAGGTTGTAGAGATGAAGATAAAGAACACTTATGGTAAATGCAGTGGTATTCTATGTCAGGTTAATGAACATTTGTCGGTTGAGGTCTTGTTCTGTGTCTGTTGAATGCAGTCTTCTTTGGGCTTTTGCCAAAAAGTGTGGGCAAAAAGCTTTGTCAATGTCCATAGACTTACAAAAGTGTTGGGCTAGCGTAATTTTAAAATTTCTAGGGAAACTGGGGGTCTATGGCATAGTTCATCAAATATCTGTGTATAAGGTTGTCAAAACTTCTTCTTTAATCCATCAGTTGTCTGTATACAGGATCATCAAATTCCTTGTCCAAGTGGGTCTTTTTACTTGTTGGTTAAGTTGTTCTTGGAAAACTACGCCTCCATCTTTATCATCAGAACCCATTCCAGAACCTCTCTCGACCTCCATGGTACTCTCGCCGGAACAGACTGCTCTGGTCAACATCATGGTCAACAGGAAAATCCGGATCACAGTCTCTTGGGGCAAGTCCATCTTATAGGAGGAAACGGAGTAGAATGAGAAGGGGGAAAGAAATAGTTTGAGGGAGATAGGGTGGGAAGTTTGGAGAAAAACAATAAAAGGGAACAGGGAATCGACAACTGCTTTCGATCTTGTGATTTTCAATGCTCAGGTGCCGCCTCAGTCCTCTTGGAACAGGCACTCCAGTGGTACAACTTCCTCTACCGTCTGTTCCTAATCACGGGACCTCTCTGGATCAGCAACCTTCTTACAGTGGGACGAATGAACCCAAGTCTCTCTCTCGGCAACCTTCAATGCTGTAGTGCTAGTCAATAAGACTTGGTATGGTCCTTCCCATCTGTCAATAAGGCAACCTGAGCGTAGAAAATTCCGTATCATTACATAATCCCCAGGTTCAATGTCATGACAATTACTATCTGGTAAATCAGGAATCATTAACTTCAAATTATCATTTTGCTTCCTTAACTGTTTACTCATGTTAACCAGGTACTTTACAGTCACTTCATTGTTACACTTCAAATCATCCTGAGGGTTAATCATAACATGCGGTTGTCGACCAAACAAGATTTCAAAGGGAGACAGATTAAGAGGGGACCTGGGAGTGGTTCTGATGCTGTACAGTACAATGGGTAAAGCTTCTGGCCATGTCAATCCTGTCTCTGCCATAACTTTGCTCAGTTTATTTTTAATAGTGCTGTTCACTCTTTCCACCTTCGCACTCGCCTGTGGACGGTATGGAGTGTGCAGCTTGCTATCAATTCCCATCAACTTACACATTCCTTGAAAGACATCACCTGTAAAATGGGTACCCCTATCACTTTCGATTATTCTAGGGATACCATATCTACATACAAATTCCTGCACAATTTTCTTAGCAGTAAACATAGCGGTATTTGTGGCCGCAGGAAATGCTTCGACCCAATTTGAGAATATATCTATACAAACAAGTACATATTTCAAATTTCGACAAGGGGTAATTGAATAAAGTCAATTTGTATTACCTGAAAAGGGCCGCCGGCAGGTGGGATATGGGATGGTTCTGTAGGTATTGCCTTTCCAATATTCTTTCTCAAGCAGGTAAGGCATGACATTGCCCTTTTACTCGCATGAGAGGAGAATCCTGGGGCGCACCAATATGCTCTTACCAACTTGCACATTCCCTCCTTGCCCAGATGAGTCAGCCCGTGTGCTGCCTCAGCTAAACATGGAAGATATGCTCTGGGGGCCACTGGTTTACCTTGTCCATCCGTCCAGAGTCCTGAGGACTCCTGGCCATATCCCTTTGCCTTCCAGACTGCCTTTTCCTGTGTGCAACACAAATTTTGCATTTCACACAACTTCTGTGTGTTGATGGTATTAAATACCATCAATTGTGTGGTGTCTGTCTGTCTGGGGGTACCAGCTGCTAACTTAGCAGCTTCGTCTGCTCGGCTGTTACCAAGTGATACTGGGTCTTGGCTATATGTGTGTGCTTTACACTTGATAACAGCCACTCTGTCGGGTTCCTGTATCGCTGTTAGAAGCCTTTTGATGTGAGCTGCATGCGCTACCGGTGTACCAGCTGCCGTCATGAAATTTCTGAGGCGCCATAGGGCTCCGAAATCATGGACTACCCCGAAGGCGTATCTAGAATCGGTGTAGATATTGGCTGACTTGCCCTTAGCCAATTCACATGCTCTGGTTAGGGCGACCAGTTCAGCAACCTGGGCTGAGTGAGGTGGGCCTAGCGGTTCTGCTTCTATGGTGCCTTGGTCATCTACGACTGCGTATCCAGTACACAAGTCTCCCGAGTCTGACTGTCTGTGACAACTACCGTCCGTGTAGAAAGTAAGATCTACCTCTTCCAGTGGGTAGTCACTGATGTCAGGCCTTGCCGTGAAATTTTGGTTCAAATATTCCATACAATCATGTGTGTCCTCCTTTGTATTAAATCCTCCTTCCCCACCACTCTCATCCTCCACCCTTTGTGCCTGTCCAGGCACACCTGGGAGATATGTTGCAGGATTTATTGCACTGCATCTCCTTATGGTGATGTTTACGGGGGCCATTAGTGCCAATTCCCATCTTGTAAACCGCGCTGATGAGACGTGCCTGGTTTGGGCAGAATTTAACAAGGCTGACACTGCATGTGGTGTATGAATTGTGAGGTTGTGACCTAGCACTACATCTTCGCTTTTCGTTACTAGCAATGCTATCGCAGCAACGCTTCGCAAGCATGTGGGGAGGGATCGCGCTACCGTATCTAGCTGAGCGCTGTAGTATGCTACCGGCCTGCTGGCATCACCGTGCTTTTGGGTTAGGACGCCTGCCGCGCAACCAGCACTTTCTGTTCCGTACAGCTCAAAGGGTTTCCCATAGTCTGGCATACCTAATGCTGGCGCCTGCGTTAGGCACTGTTTAAGTCTCTCAAATGCCATCTCGGACTCGTCTGTATGCGAAATCCGATCAGGTTTGTTTGAGGAGACCATCTCCTGCAAAGGTAATGCCAGAATGGAAAATCCTGGGATCCAGTTACGGCAATACCCACACATTCCTAAAAACGTTCTGATCTGTTGCTGGGTTTGAGGCAGAGTCATGTCTCTAATTGCTTGAATTCTATCAGCGGTCAGGTGTCTCAGTCCTTGTGTTAGACAGTGTCCCAAATATTTTACTTTAGTTTGGCATAATTGTAACTTGTCTTTGGAAACCTTGTGTCCTGTGTCTGAAAGATGAAACAGGAGCTGTTTCGTATCCTTCAGGGACGCTTCCAATGAATCTGAACACAGTAGTAAATCATCCACATACTGTATCAATACTGATCCACTCTCTGGTTGGAAAGACTGTAAACAATCATGCAAAGCCTGGGAAAATATACTTGGGCTGTCTATGAATCCTTGTGGTAATCGAGTCCATGTGTATTGGACTCCTCTGTATGTAAATGCAAACAAATATTGACTGTCAGGATGTAGGGGTACCGAAAAGAAAGCGGAGCAGAGGTCAATAACAGTGAAAAATTTCGCAGTGGGAGGGATTTGCATAAGGATGACAGCTGGATTTGGCACTACGGGGAACTGACTCTCAACTATTTTGTTAATCCCCCTTAGATCCTGCACTAGCCGGTAACCCCTCCCCCCACTCTTTTTCACAGGGAAGATGGGACTATTGGCAGTGCTGGATGTTCTTACCAGAATGCCCTGTTGTAGCAAGCGCTCTATTACGGGATACACTCCTAACTCCACCTCTGGCTTCAGAGGGTACTGTGGGATTTTTGGAGCTATCCAACCATCTTTTACTTGTACAACTACCGGAGCTACGTTTGCCATTAATCCAGTGTCCTGTCCATCTTTAGTCCAAAGTGACTCTGGTATCTGGGATGTCATTTCTTCTACCTGGGAGGGAGTCCTATTTGTCATAATGGTATGTGACATTAATTTTGATGGGGAGTCTAACATGTCTCGCACTTCCTGAGCGTGATTCTCAGGTATGTCCAAGAATACACCTTCAGGAGTACAATAAATGACGCACCCCATTTTACACAATAAGTCTCTTCCCAGGAGATTAGTCGGTGCCGATGCAGCCAGCAAAAAGGAATGCTTGGTATGTAAAGGCCCTATTGTAATCTCGGCTGGTTTGCTAACAGGGTAGTGCTGGACTACTCCCGTTACTCCCATGGCTGGAATTGTCTTACCAGTGGTTCTCATGCCCACTGTCGAATTTATCACTGATTTGGCCGCCCCCGTATCTACAAGAAAGTTTAATGATTTACCAGCTACATTAATTGCAATTTCGGGTTCACTTCCAAGACTTGCAATCAATTTTACTGGCTGCAGATTACAGGTATGGCCACATCCCTATTGGGTATGGTGACCTCCCTGAATCCCGCTGGCAGCAACTACTTGAGAAGGGGTTAACTGGGAACTGCCAGTAGCTTGCCAGCCTCCTTTTGGGGGATATCTTTTTGTTTCCCCTGTATGTGGCTCATAACGTCTCTGTGGACCCTGATCCCAATGTCGTGTGTCATGTCGTGGTCTAGGGGGTTGGTATGAGTTTTGTGAATTTTTCACTCTACAGTCTCGTGCCATGTGTCCCTGTCTATGACAAGAATAACAAGTTACCACATTTGACTTACCCACAGGGTTTGGTGATTTATACAAAGGCTGCCTTGTGGTCAGGGCCTGTATACTTACGGCCATTAATTTATCACCTTGTAATTCCCTGTGTCTGGTGATATTCCGATCGTGATCAATAGCTGCCTCTCTCAAAGTAGCCACCGACAGACCTCGCCAACATGGTTGCGTGGTCTCTACCCTTGTCTTTAATGCTTCTTTTAAACCATCCATTAGTACAGATACTGCTACTTCTCGATGGTTTATGTTTGTTTTAATGTCCTCTATGCCTGTGTATTTAGCCATATCTAGTAATGCCCTGTGAAAATACTCTGCAGCTGTTTCTGACTCCTTTTGTTTAATGGAGAATATCTTGTTCCATTTAACTACAGCTGGGAAATACTCCTTTAACTGTAAACTTATCCTTTTTACATTATCTTTGTTGTACACATCTGTAAGAGGTACATCCTGATCCAATCCACAGTCAGCTAAAAATTGAGCCGAGTCGACATTGGAGGGTAAACAAGCCCTCAGCAATACCTGCCAGTCTTTGTTATTGGGCTCTAAAGTGTTCCCTAGGTCTCTGATGTATTTCTGGCTAGCAACTAAGTCTTTCCTAGGGTCAGGGAATTCAGACACTATGGTTCTTAATTCCATTCGGGAAAATGGGCTATACATGGCAATGTTCCTAATGGGAGTGACTCCTGTGGTGTCTGTTTTCCCATTTGGAACAGCTATCACCCTAACAGGATTAAGTCTAGCAACATCATTCTGTGTAGATTCTACAGCCTGTGGTGAAATGGTTTCAGCATAGTGTATGGTGCCGTACTTACCCGTAGATACGACCTCACCTGTCCCTCCGCTAGGGGCCTTTGTTACTAATCTTAAGGGTTGGGCCGTGCCTACTGTAGTTTCTGATATGGTGGCTGCTAGAGAGAGCGCCGATATTGTTGCCGATTCGTCCTCTTGATCACACTCATGGGGAAAGTTCAAAACAGGGTACAACTTGCACGGGTTAATACTTGCATTGGTTAACTTATTAACATTTACACAGTTGCTAAGTGTTTGTTTGTTACACCCTAGTGCGTCATTCTCCGCAACCAATTTCTCTCCTGATATGTATGGTGGCGGCGGGGCCGTGGCTATCAGTTTCCTGATAGGATTAGATCCCGCCGCCTGAGCCAATCCTCTCTGTATTTCACCCTCCTGTTGCCATAACTGCAAATAATCATAATGTTTGATCCGTCTCTTTGTTGATTTAATGAGACATATCCTCCTCCTTAGATTTTGTAACACTTCTGGGCTAAAGCTGCCTACTCTTGGGAACTTCTCCCCGTCATGTACCGTCATTCTCTCCCATTCATCACATAAAACTTCTGTGTGTGACCCGTATTTTTCACACATTACATACCTTGCCGACCCGATTGGTCGGTTTACTGAATCAACCCGAACCGAGGTTGATCGCCCCCTACCTGAACAATTGGCCCCCATACCTGCAGGTGTTGCTTTTCTTCAGCGAACCCTTACAAAACCAAAATGTTCACGATAGGCTGACGGTGGCGGTTTACCGAGTACCCCACTCACTCGCCCACGCCGACCAATACGACCTACACACTGTCCTAGTGCTGGCGTACTCGACCCAGGGCCCCTGCAACCTGAACCGCTATTTACTGGAACATGTGAGGGTGATCCGCAGAGCACTTACTCTTTCCAGTAACTATTGGTTGCTGGATAGTTCCCAAGTGACTGGCGAACCTCCCTTAAAATAAAAAAAAATTACACAAATCACGTTAGAATGTACAAATAGCGTTTATGACCCGTTTTGTACACAAATGGCACTGGTCAGACTAACTAATGCACACAATTACGTGCGGTACAATCGTTCAGTACATAAGCAACTAATCTTATGTGCGGAGCGACCAGTGGAATCGAAAATTACGGCTGCGAATTCCTTCAGCCAGAGCTTTATGGCCTATATGGGTTCCGCACCAACCCTTCCTGGTGTTGTGCTACTTGTCTTTATAGCGGACTTTTTTAGTCTGCTGTAACTGGACCTCCTGGTCTTGTTATAAGACCTCCTGGTCTGCTGCTACAGTGTGACCTCCTGGTCTGCTACACTCTAATGCTCAAATTTTATGTTTAACAAGGGATGCCTCCCTAGCCACCATGTACGTCACTTACATGCATGTACCTCACGAGAACTCGACTTCTTGTGGTTCAACCTCAAAAATTGTATAACTTATATAATTGCAAACACTCACTCACCACATGTACACTTTTGTTTCTATTTCTATTTCTGCGCAGAAATTTCTTTCCTTTAGACCAGATGTGTTGTAAATTTGGAGAAGGATCTGTTAGTCTAAATTTCGGACACTAAAATAGACTTGCGCTATTTATCGCGTTGCCACCTTTTCGCCTGTTAAAAATAACACTAGCGTGTGATTTGAGTTACGTGGGCGTACCCGGACGCTCCGTTGCGTAATATACGCTGCGTGCGTCGGCCTTTGCGTTGCGTACGCGAGTCTCAGTCTTTTGTTAGAGACACGTGCACGCAAAGCAGAAATTCACCGTAACACAATTAACACGTTTATCAATGTAGATGATCCTCGATCATCTACTGAGCACCACACCAATCTCTCCTTGTATCTTTAGGTAGAGCTGTGTGCGAGCTTTGCAATTTATCCCTTAATGTATTACTTTTACACTTTAACTATGAAATAGCGACAAATCTCTCTTAGCACGTTTATCAATTATAAAATGGCAAACAGGAGAGTGATATATGAAAATACACGAATAAAAGAAATGCAGATATGCGTGTGTGCGTACGCGTGTGTGCGTACGCAAGACAGAAATAAACAGTTTTAAAAGACACTAGCGTGTTGTTCTTACCTCCGGTTCCGGATTCCCTCAGCACCCTTTACTAAGCAAAGCAGACGCTTATCCAGACAGCACTACGAGGAATATGACCTCCCGCCCTTTGCTGATGGATAATGTCTGCTGAAATTACCTAGTGCAGATATGTGAAGGACGGACGAGCAGCCAATTGATAAAGCTAAATATTTATCTTACTTAAAACCCTTTAAGAGGTCTAAGAACACTGTACGCTATTGACGTATGGAATACCGTAAGGGTACGCACGTTGCGTAACAATCGCTTAGCCGTAGTCGAGACGCTCAAGCATCACGTTCGCTCACGGCCAAGAGATCACAGGCAGGCACGCTATTGGCTGCCGACTAACGTAATGGTTCGCTATAGCGTAGCGAACGCTCGGGACCACGAGGAGATCACCAGCGGTGCTGACGCTCACAATGTTAAACCTTTATATGTAAACCATGAACAATGTATTATACAGGAAAACCTTAGTGAAATGATAGAGTGTAGATGCAACACAGTGTAACCTTATTAACTCAAAAGCTGTTCGAGCGTCACCGACGCTCTGAGAATACTTAACACTATAAGAAATACACAAATACCGGGCTTAGGGTCTAACGCCTTATATGAATGTTATACTTGCAAAAGAATAATACAATACAAGTCATACACTACAATATAACATAGACTAACTAACCAGATAACTACACAGGAAATACAATACAATTACGTTTAAGGAAAAATGAGAGAGAAAGAGGAGGAGAGAGAGAGAGAGAGAGAGAGAGATAGAGAGAGATATGGCTCACAATAACAATAAAGACAATATGATTGCGGAGAAAACTTACGCACAAGGGGAACGATCGCATGCGCCTTTCTGAATATCCAGCTCCCGATTATCAGTGATGAGAACCGTTGAAGAGAGTGAGCTGGATATGATCGGCTTGTCTATTTATGCCCCACACACAATACAATTCAATGGTCCCTACAATCTCATTGTTCATTGGACACAGGAATTCGTCTTCGCATTATAACAAAAGGTCATAGGTTGATTCATACAGGTGGGCTGAGACCATTTCCAACTGCTCAGGTGGGTGGGAAACTAGGTTTCCCGCCGCATGGATAAGTAAGTGCAAATAATAGTAAAAGTACATAAACTTCTTATGTCCATAACTATTCGCACGAGCGATTAATCCGCTTCAAACCAACACCGGAATATTGCTAATTAAATACTCTTCCGATGGATACTAAACACCACTGTATGACCCATGTCTGACCCTTCGTATCAAACAAAGAGGGATCTCTTTGTCCATGAACATGCTATATTAACTAAACTTTCAGAATCTATCAAGGGGACCATGATCTACAAAATACATTATATAGTTAAAATATGTAACGAACGAGTCGCCCGCTAGACGCACATAAACTTTACCGTAAATGCGCACACCGTGCGCCTGCGGGTGCCCGCAGCGGCGAGTATGCGCACGCACGGCAGGGCTCATGAACGTGCAACAGGCACTCGCATGAGGTGCAAATATGGCAGTGTGTAGCGTGATATTTTTCTGACTTTGACAGCGGGTCCGGTGGAAGCGCCACCCAATTTTCGGGAGCCTCCTGGCCGTTCCGGGAACATAAGTATAATTAAAATAGGTGAAAGTCATAGGCGTTTTATATAATGGGCGCAGTGTGTGCGTTGCACACGGGCACCTGGGTTCAGGGAGGCCCACACAGCACAGTACACTCTGCACCCATATATTATACTTACTGTCCAGAGTCCCATGTCGGCGGCCCTGCAGTGCGGATGCAAATCACCTGAAAAATGTCTGACGCTGCCATTTCCGAGTGATTTGCACATGCGCACTGGAGATGTCTCCCGGGAACAAGGCACGGGTGTCATATTCCCGGAGACCTGCGCATGTGCAGTAGACTCTGGCATTATGCCACTACTGCTGCCGGAAAGGAGGGGGTCCACGACAGAGGCTGCACACGGGCCCCCTCCTCTCTTAAATCACACCTGGTTACAGTAATCCTCCATGCCCTCCATTACTAATACCTGTGCTAACTTAGATTACCTAAGGGCAGATGGTATCGATGCCAGTACCAAGCAGAAGGGATCCTAGCCTTCAAGTGTACTTTATATACACAAATACAGAGTAAAGGCAGGAGAGGATTGCTTGGAACTAGCACCCCTCCCCTCTGCCCTTAGGTCAATTTAATCAGCACAAGTTCCAGGATTGCTGTTAACATTTCAAATGGAAACTATTATGGTAAGTCTTTAATTAATTGATATAATTGATATTAGCAATTAATGGGGTTCACCTTGACGTGGTGGATGGGACGTGCTAAGAAGAAGCAGCCGCAGGGCTTTGCTCTTCAATAACAGGACAGAAAATGGGACGCAGTGATTTCTGTACAAATCACTGTGTCTTTTTCTCACACCTCCAGATCAAGTCTGATTTTTCCTAAAATTGTTATTTTTAGGAAAAATCATGTAGACTTGCTCTGGCACCCCTTCTGAGGACTAATTAAGCAATTGGATGTTTCCAATTCGTTTAGTTAGTCAGTAATTACCTTCCAAATCAGGGTCTTCGTCTTCCAGCGTTGGGAGCTGGTCCTCTGTAGCAGCGATGAGTACTGTATGTAGTGTTTGTGTGTAGAGTGTCTGTGAGTTTTTGCAAGTGTGTGTGTGAGTGTGTGTAAGTAGGCATGAGTGTGTATTTGAGTGACCCCCGGTATGTGTGACCCCACTCCTGCAGTGTAATCCCCCTGGAGCCATACATTTCCCAGCAGCCCTTGCACCGCCCGGCAGCGCTTGGGACTCCCAGCAGCCCCCCTCCAGTGTCAAGATGGAGCGGAGACCACCGGGAGCCTGGGAGACCACCGGATAGGTGAATGGGGTTTTTTAGTTTTTGTTTTTCATGCTGAAAACTCTGCAACCACTTTTTTTTATAGGATACCATGGCTATCAGGAGCACGCATACCTGCGGTTGTCCAAAATTGGTTGCAAGGAAGTGATTTTATAATGGGGGCCTACGGACATGGGGGATGGGTGGGTGCGAAACACCCCCAAAGTACTGTATATATATTTTTTTTTAATAAAATAATTAAATATATAATTAAAAACACTTGAAATTTTAACAAATAACAAAAATGTACAATTTCTGAGTGATTTTTGGAAAAAAAAAGTTGTCAGTGGTTAAAGGGATTGTAAGGTAAGCCTATGTGTTCTTAGGGGATATATTTACTACAGTGCAGGTTTTAGAAGTGGAGATGTTGTCAATAGCAACCAATTAGATGCACAGAGACTGAAAGGGGACTGATCCATCTGTTTCGCATTAACTCGGCAGCTATGGTGCGAACGCATAGGACAGATCCCTCTTGTGGGCGTGTAGGCTGACTCCCGTGTAGGGTGTCTTTTTTCATGTGTGTCCAACCGTCCCCCGTACCCCGCACCGCACACATAACTCACCATACTACGGGGGTGGGAGGGTGGCCCACTTCCTTCGGGCTCGGCGGCGGATGACAGGCGGCTTTTCTTCAGGCTCGGCAGCGGCTGGCGGGCGGCTGACTGCGCAGCGTGACCTCTGGCTTCACGTCAAGATGCGCAGGGTGAGCCGGAAGGAGGGAGCCAGGCAGCACCTGAGCCTCCTGAGGACGCTCAATGCTTCCCGGCATTAAAAACCCAAAGGGCCGCCTTATCCGCCAAATCCTAAGAACGTGACCAATCTGAACCTCTCCAATAATCTTGATTCATCCAATCACCTGGATCCCTAATGATTTTATATGAAAGTTCTAAGACGTTTGTACAGTAATAATGAAAAAATAAGATTGTACTCACCGGTAAATCTATTTCTCGTAGTCCGTAGTGGATGCTGGGAACTCCGTAAGGACCATGGGGAATAGACGGGCTCCGCAGGAGACTGGGCACTCTAAAAGAAAGATTAGGTACTATCTGGTGTGCACTGGCTCCTCCCTCTATGCCCCTCCTCCAGACCTCAGTTAGGATACTGTGCCCGGAAGAGCTGACACAATAAGGAAGGATTTTGAATCCCGGGTAAGACTCATACCAGCCACACCAATCACACCGTATAACTCGTGATACTATACCCAGTTAACAGTATGAAATATAACTGAACCTCTCAACAGATGGCTCAACAATAATAAGATTTTACTTACCGATAAATCTATTTCTCGGAGTCCGTAGTGGATGCTGGGGTTCCTGAAAGGACCATGGGGAATAGCGGCTCCGCAGGAGACAGGGCACAAAAAGTAAAGCTTTTCCGATCAGGTGGTGTGCACTGGCTCCTCCCCCTATGACCCTCCTCCAGACTCCAGTTAGGTACTGTGCCCGGACGAGCGTACACAATAAGGGAGGATTTTGAATCCCGGGTAAGACTCATACCAGCCACACCAATCACACCGTACAACTTGTGATCTAAACCCAGTTAACAGTATGATAACAGCGGAGCCTCTGAAAGATGGCTTCCTTTAACAATAACCCGAATTAGTTAACAATAACTATGTACAACTTATGCAGATAATCCGCACTTGGGATGGGCGCCCAGCATCCACTACGGACTCCGAGAAATAGATTTATCGGTAAGTAAAATCTTATTTTCTCTATCGTCCTAGTGGATGCTGGGGTTCCTGAAAGGACCATGGGGATTATACCAAAGCTCCCAAACGGGCGGGAGAGTGCGGATGACTCTGCAGCACCGAATGAGAGAACTCCAGGTCCTCCTTAGCCAGAGTATCAAATTTGTAAAATTTTACAAACGTGTTCTCCCCTGACCACGTAGCTGCTCGGCAAAGTTGTAATGCCGAGACCCCTCGGGCAGCCGCCCAAGATGAGCCCACCTTCCTTGTGGAGTGGGCCTTTACAGATTTAGGCTGTGGCAAGCCTGCCACAGAATGTGCAAGTTGGATTGTGCTACAGATCCAACGAGCAATCGTCTGCTTAGACGCAGGAGCACCCATCTTGTTGGGTGCATACAATATAAACAACGAGTCAGATTTTCTGACTCCAGCTGTCCTTGCAATATATATTTTTTAATGCTCTGACAACGTCCAGTAACTTGGAGTCCTCCAAGTTACTTGTAGCCGCAGGCACTACAATAGGCTGGTTCAGATGAAATGCTGACACCACCTTAGGGAGAAAATGCGGACGAGTCCGCAGTTCTGCCCTGTCCGAATGGAAAATCAGATATGGGCTTTTGTAAGATAAAGCTGCCAATTCTGACACTCTCCTGGCAGAAGCCAGGGCTAGAAGCATGGTCACTTTCCATGTGAGATATTTCAAATCCACCTTTTTTAGTGGTTCAAACCAATGAGATTTTAGGAAGTCCAAAACCACATTTAGATCCCACGGTGCCACTGGAGGCACCACAGGAGGCTGTATATGCAGCACTCCCTTAACAAAGGTCTGGACTTCAGGGACTGAAGCCAATTCTTTTTGAAAGAAAATCGACAGGGCCGAAATTTGAACCTTAATAGATCCCAATTTGAGACCCATTGACAATCCTGATTGCAGGAAATGTAGGAATCGACCCAGTTGAAATTCCTCCGTCGGAGCACTCCGATCTTCGCACCACGCAACATATTTTCGCCAAATTCGGTGATAATGTTGCACGGTTACTTCCTTCCTTGCTTTAATCAAAGTAGGAATGACTTCTTCCGGCATGCCTCTTTCCTTTAGGATCCGGGGTTCAACCGCCATGCCGTCAAACGCAGCCGCGGTAAGTCTTGAAACAGACAGGGACCCTGCTGAAGCAAGTCCCTCCTTAGAGGTAGAGGCCACGGATCTTCCGTGATCATCTCTTGAAGTTCCGGGTACCAAGTCCTCCTTGGCCAATCCGGAACCACT
Organism: Pseudophryne corroboree; assembly: GCF_028390025.1. Lineage (NCBI taxonomy): Eukaryota > Metazoa > Chordata > Amphibia > Anura > Myobatrachidae > Pseudophryne > Pseudophryne corroboree. Next base: position 325,435,834 of record NC_086453.1, on the reverse strand, counting down.
AGTATCGTTCTTACGCCTCTTTGCCGTATAATTCTCAATACTTTTGGTATGAGAGGCAGAGGAGGAAACACATACACCGACTGGTACACCCAAGGCGTTACCAGCGCGTCCACAGCTATTGCCTGCGGATCTCTTGACCTGGCGCAATACCTGTCCAGTTTTTTGTTGAGGCGAGACGCCATCATGTCCACCATTGGTCTTTCCCAACGGGTTACCAGCATGTGGAAGACTTCTGGATGAAGTCCCCACTCTCCCGGGTGAAGATCGTGTCTGCTGAGGAAGTCTGCTTCCCAGTTGTCCACTCCCGGGATGAACACTGCTGACAGTGCTATCACATGATTCTCTGCCCAGCGAAGAATCCTTGCAGCTTCTGCCATTGCCCTCCTGCTTCTTGTGCCGCCCTGTCTGTTCACATGGGCGACTGCCGTGATGTTGTCCGACTGGATCAATACCGGTTTTCCCTGAAGCAGAGGTTCTGCCTGGTTTAGAGCATTGTATATTGCTCTTAGTTCCAGAATGTTTATGTGAAGAGACGTTTCCAGGCTCGTCCATACTCCCTGGAAGTTTCTTCCTTGTGTGACTGCTCCCCAGCCTCTCAGGCTGGCGTCCGTGGTCACCAGGATCCAATCCTGTATGCCGAATCTGCGGCCCTCCAATAGATGAGCACTCTGCAACCACCACAGAAGAGACACCCTTGTCCTTGGAGACAGGGTTATCCGTAGGTGCATCTGAAGATGCGACCCTGACCATTTGTCCAACAGATCCCTTTGGAAAATTCTTGCGTGGAATCTGCCGAATGGAATCGCTTCGTAAGAAGCCACCATTTTTCCCAGGACTCTTGTGCATTGATGTACAGACACCTTTCCTGGTTTTAGGAGGTTCCTGACAAGCTCGGATAACTCCTTGGCTTTTTCCTCCGGGAGAAAAACCTTTTTCTGAACCGTGTCCAGAATCATCCCTAGGAACAGCAGACGAGTTGTCGGCATTAACTGGGATTTTGGAATATTCAGAATCCACCCGTGCTGTTTTAGCACTTCTTGAGACAGTGCTAATCCCATCTCTAGCTGTTCTCTGGACCTCGCCCTTATTAGGAGATCGTCCAAGTATGGGATAATTAATACGCCTTTTCTTCGAAGAAGAATCATCATCTCGGCCATTACCTTTGTAAAGATCCGAGGTGCCGTGGACAATCCGAACGGCAGCGTCTGAAACTGATAGTGACAGTTTTGTACAACGAACCTGAGGTACCCCTGGTGTGAGGGGTAAATTGGAACGTGGAGATACGCATCCTTGATGTCCAAGGATACCATAAAGTCCCCCTCTTCCAGGTTCGCTATCACTGCTCTGAGTGACTCCATTTTGAACTTGAACTTCTTTATGTACAGGTTCAAGGACTTCAGATTTAGAATAGGCCTTACCGAGCCATCCGGCTTCGGTACCACAAAAAGAGTGGAATAATACCCCTTCCCTTGTTGCAGAAGAGGTACCTTGACTATCACCTGCTGAGAGTACAGCTTGTGAATGGCTTCCAACACCGTCTCCCTTTCGGAGGGGGACGTTGGTAAAGCAGACCTCAGGAAACGGCGAGGTGGATCTGTCTCTAATTCCAACCTGTATCCCTGAGATATTATCTGCAGGATCCAGGGATCTACTTGCGAGTGAGCCCACTGCGCGCTGTAATTTTTGAGACGACCGCCCACCGTCCCCGAGTCCGCTTGAGAAGCCCCAGCGTCATGCTGAGGCTTTTGTAGAAGCCGGGGAGGGCTTCTGATCCTGGGAAGGAGCTGCGTGTTGCTGTCTCTTCCCTCGACCTTTGCCTCGTGGCAAATATGAATAGCCCTTTGCTCTCTTATTTTTAAAGGAACGAAAGGGCTGCGGTTGAAAAGTCGGTGCCTTTTTCTGTTGGGGAGTGACTTGAGGTAGAAAGGTGGATTTCCCGGCTGTAGCCGTGGCCACCAAATCTGATAGACCGACTCCAAATAACTCCTCCCCCTTATACGGCAAAACTTCCATATGCCGTTTTGAATCCGCATCGCCTGTCCACTGTCGTGTCCATAAAGCTCTTCTGGCCGAAATGGACATAGCACTTACCCGTGATGCCAGTGTGCATATATCCCTCTGTGCATCACGCATATAAAGAAATGCATCCTTTATTTGTTCTAACGACAGTAAAATATTGTCCCTGTCCAGGGTATCAATATTTTCAATCAGGGATTCTGACCAAACTACCCCCGCACTGCCCATCCAGGCAGTTGCTACAGCTGGTCGTAGTATAACACCTGCATGTGTGTATATACTTTTTTGGATATTTTCCATCCTCCTATCTGATGGATCTTTAAGTGCGGCCGTCTCAGGAGAGGGTAACGCCACTTGTTTAGATAAGCGTGTTAGCGCCTTGTCCACCCTAGGAGGTGTTTCCCAGCGCTCCCTAACCTCTGGCGGGAAAGGGTATAATGCCAATAATTTCTTTGAAATTATCAGCTTTTTATCAGGGGCAACCCACGCTTCATTACACACGTCATTTAGTTCTTCTGATTCAGGAAAAACTATAGGTAGTTTTTTCATACCCCACATAATACCCTGTTTAGTGGTACCTGTAGTATCAGCTAAATGTAACGCCTCCTTCATTGCCAAAATCATATAACGTGTGGCCCTACTGGAAAATACGGTTGATTCGTCACCGTCACCACTGGAGTCATCGCCTGTGTCTGGGTCTGTGTCGACCGACTGAGGCAAAGGGCGTTTCACAGCCCCTGACGGTGTTTGAGTCGCCTGGACAGGCACTAATTGATTGTCCGGCCGTCTCATGTCGTCAAACGACTGCTTTAGCGTGTTGACACTATCCCGTAGTTCCATAAATAAAGGCATCCATTCTGGTGTCGACCCCCTAGGAGGTGACATCCCCATATTTGGCAATTGCTCCGCCTCCACACCAATATCGTCCTCATACATGTCGACACACACGTACCGACACACAGCAGACACACAGGGAATGCTCCTAATGAAGACAGGACCCACTAGCCCTTTGGGGAGACAGAGGGAGAGTTTGCCAGCACACACCAAAAGCGCTATATATATATATCAGGGATAGCCTTATAATAAGTGCTCCCCTATAGCTGCTTTGTTATATAAAAATATCGCCATAAATTTGCCCCCCCTCTCTGTTTTACCCTGTTTCTGTAGTGCAGTGCAGGGGAGAGACCTGGGAGCCGTCCTGACCAGCGGAGCTGTGAGAGGAAATGGCGCCGTGTGCTGAGGAGATAGGCCCCGCCCCTTTTCCGGCGGGCTCGTCTCCCGCTATTTTGAGAAATCAGGCAGGGGTTAAATATCTCCATATAGCCTCTAGGGCTATATGTGAGGTATTTTTAGCCTTTATAGGTACTCATTTTGCCTCCCAGGGCGCCCCCCTCCCAGCGCCCTGCACCCTCAGTGACTGCCGTGTGAAGTGTGCTGAGAGGAAAATGGCGCACAGCTGCAGTGCTGTGCGCTACCTTTAGAAGACTGCAGGAGTCTTCAGCCGCCGATTCTGGACCTCTTCTGTCTTCAGCATCTGCAAGGGGGCCGGCGGCGCGGCTCCGGTGACCATCCAGGCTGTACCTGTGATCGTCCCTCTGGAGCTTGATGTCCAGTAGCCAAGAAGCCAATCCATCCTGCACGCAGGTGAGTTGACTCCTTCTCCCCTCAGTCCCTCGCTGCAGTGATCCTGTTGCCAGCAGGAATCACTGTAACATAAAAAACCTAGCTAAACTTTCTCTAAGCAGCTCTTTAGGAGAGCCACCTAGATTGCACCCTTCTCGGCCGGGCACAAAAATCTAACTGGAGTCTGGAGGAGGGTCATAGGGGGAGGAGCCAGTGCACACCACCTGATCGGAAAAGCTTTACTTTTTGTGCCCTGTCTCCTGCGGAGCCGCTATTCCCCATGGTCCTTTCAGGAACCCCAGCATCCACTAGGACGATAGAGAAAACCCTTTAGTTAGGCAATAACTATATACAAGTATTGCAGACAATCCGCACTTGGGATGGGCGCCCAGCATCCACTACGGACTACGAGAAATAGATTTACCGGTGAGTAAAATCTTATTTTCTCTGACGTCCTAGTGGATGCTGGGAACTCAGTAAGGACCATGGGGATTATACCAAAGCTCCCAAACGAGAGTGCGGATGACTCTGCAGCACCGAATGAGAGAACTCAAGGTCCTCCTCAGCCAGGGTATCAAATTTGTAGAATTTAGCAAACCTGTTTGCCCCTGACCAAGTTGCAGCTCGGCAAAGTTGTAAAGCCGAGACCCCTCGGGCAGCCGCCCAAGATGAGCCCACTTTCCTTGTGGAATGGGCTTTTACTGATTTAGGATGCGGCAATCCAGCCGCAGAATGCGCCAGCTGAATTGTGCTACAAATCCAGCGAGCAATAGTCTGCTTAGAAGCAGGAGCACCTAGTTTGTTGGGTGCATACAGGATAAAAAGCGAGTCAGTTTTCCTGACTCCAGCCGTCCTGGAAGCATAAATTTTCAAGGCCCTGACTACGTCCTGTAACTTGGAATCTTCCAAGTCCCTAGTAGCCGCAGGCACTACAATAGGTTGGTTCAAGTGAAAAGCTGCTACCACCTTAGGGAGAAACTGGGGACGAGTCCTCAATTCTGCCCTATCCATATGGAAAATCAGATAAGGGCTTTTACATGACAAAGCCGCCAATTCTGACACACGCCTGGCCGAAGCCAAGGCCAATAACATGACCACTTTCCACGTGAGATATTTCAGATCCACAGTTTTAAGTGGCTCAAACCAATGTGATTTCAGGAAACTCAACACCACGTTGAGATCCCAAGGTGCCACAGGAGGCACAAAAGGGGGCTGAATATGTAGCACACCCTTTACAAATGTCTGAACTTCAGGCAGTGAAGCCAGTTCTTTCTGGAAGAAAATCGACAGAGCCGAAATCTGGACCTTAATGGAACCCAATTTTAGGCCCATAGTCACTCCCGACTGTAGGAAGTGCAGAAAACGACCCAGCTGAAATTCCTCAGTAGGGGCCTTCCTGGCCTCACACCACGCAACATATTTTCGCCAAATACGGTGATAATGGTTTGCGGTTACTTCTTTCCTAGCTTTTATCAGCGTAGGAATGACTTCCTCCGGAATGCCCTTTTCCTTTAGGATCCGGAATTCAACCGCCATGCCGTCGAACGCAGCCGCGGTAAGTCTTGGAACAGACAGGGCCCCTGCTGTAGCAGATCCTGTCTGAGCGGTAGAGGCCATGGGTCCTCTGATATCATTTCTTGAAGTTCTGGGTACCAAGCTCTTCTTGGCCAATCCGGAACCACGAGTATCGTTCTTACTTCTCGCCTTCTTATTATTCTCAGTACCTTTGGTATGAGAGGCAGAGGAGGGAACACATAAACCGACTGGTACACCCACGGTGTCACTAGAGCATCCACAGCTATCGCCTGAGGGTCCCTTGACCTGGCGCAATATCTCTTTAGCTTTTTGTTGAGGCGGGACGCCATCATGTCCATCTGTGGCCTTTCCCAACGGTTTACCAACAGTTGGAAGACTTCTGGATGAAGTCCCCACTCTCCCGGGTGTAGGTCGTGTCTGCTGAGGAAGTCTGCTTCCCAGTTGTCCACTCCCGGAATGAATACTGCTGACAGTGCTAAGACGTGATTTTCCGCCCATCGGAGAATCCTTGTGGCTTCTGCCATCGCCATCCTGCTTCTTGTGCCGCCCTGTCGGTTTACATGGGCAACTGCCGTGATGTTGTCTGATTGGATCAGTACCGGCTGGTTTTGAAGCAGGGGCCTTGCCTGACTTAGGGCATTGTAAATGGCCCTCAGTTCCAGAATATTTATGTGTAGGGATGACTCCTGACTTGACCAAAGTCCTTGGAAATTTCTTCCCTGTGTGACTGCCCCCCAGCCTCGAAGGCTGGCATCCGTGGGCACCAGGACCCAGTCCTGTATGCCGAATCTGCGGCCCTCTAGAAGATGAGCACTCTGCAGCCACCACAGCAGAGACACCCTGGTCCTTGGAGACAAGGTTATCAGCCGATGTATCTGAAGATGCGATCCCGACCACTTGTCCAAGAGGTCCCACTGAAAGGTTCTTGCATGGAACCTGCCGAATGGAATTGCTTCGTATGAAGCTACCATTTTTCTGAGGACTCGTGTGCAGTGATGCACCGATACCTGTTTTGGTTTCAGGAGGTCTCTGACTAGACATGACAGCTCCTTGGCTTTCTCCTGCGGGAGAAACACTTTTTTCTGTTCTGTGTACAGAACCATCCCCAGGAACAGTAGGCGTGTGGAAGGAACCAGCTGTGACTTTGGAATGTTTAGAATCCATCCGTGCTGTTGTAGCACCTCCCGAGATAGTGCTACTCCGACCAACAACTGCTCCTTGGACCTCGCCTTTATAAGGATATCGTCCAAGTATGGGATAATTAAAACTCCCTTTTTTCGAAGGAGTATCATCATTTCTGCCATTACCTTGGTAAACACCCTTGGTGCCGTGGACAGTCCAAACGGCAGTGTCTGGAATTGGTAATGGCAATCCTGTACCACAAATCTGAGGTACTCCTGGTGAGGATGGTAAATGGGGACATGCAGGTAAGCATCCTTGATGTCCAGGGATCAGTGGCGGATCTTGGCACGGGCAAGCAGGACTTTTGCCCGGGCAAGATCCGCCACTGTGCAGTGTGCCCCCCAGCAGTGCCCCCCGCCCCGCTGTGAGAAGGGAACCAGACGCTACGCGTCTAGTTTCCCTTTGTGCCGCTGGTCCCCCCCACCCCGCTGTGAAGGGAATCAGATGCTAAGCGTCTAGTTTCCCTTCATGGAGAGGACCTTTGCTGTGGCACAGACGCTAGGGGTCATAATTGACCTCTAGTGCCTATACTGTGCTATGGGAGAGACGTCATGACTGACGTCTCTCCCATAGATCCGAGGAGAAGAGCGGCACCGGCGGAGGTCTGCAGGTCTGGAATCAGGAGCGGGGTATAGTAAGTATACTTTGTTTTTTTTGTTTTTTGTTTCCTTTCAGCGGTGCTACAAATGGGGGCGTGACTGACCACGCCCCCGTATTAAGCCACGCCCCTATCTTTTGCCCGGGGCGCCACAAGGGCAAGAACCGGCCCTGCCAGGGATACCATGTAATCCCCCTCGTCCAGGCTTGCAATAACCGCCCTGAGCGATTCCATCTTGAACTTGACTTTTTTTATGTATGTGTTCAAGGATTTCAAATTTAAAATGGGTCTCACCGAACCGTCCGGATTCGGTACCACAAACAGTGTGGAATAGTAACCCCGTCCTTGTTGAAGTAGGGGCACCTTGACTATCACCTGCTGGGAATACAGCTTGTGAATTGCCTCTAGCACAGCCTCCCTGCCCGAGGGAGTTGTCGGCAAGGCAGATTTGAGGAAACGGCGGTGGGGAGGCGCCTCAAATTCCAGCTTGTACCCCTGAGATACTACTTGAAGGATCCAGGGATCCACCTGTGAGCGAGCCCACTGATCGCTGAAATTTTTTAGGCGGCCCCCCACCGTACCTGGCTCCGCCTGTGGAGCCCCACCGTCATGCGGCGGACTTGGAAGAAGCGGGGGAGGACTTTTGTTCCTGGGAACCTGCTGTTTGTTGCAGCTTTTTTCCCCTACCTCTGCCTCTGGACAGAAAGGACCCGCCTTTTCCCCGCCTGTTTTTCTGGGGTCGAAAGGACTGTACCTGATAATACGGCGCTTTCTTAGGTTGTGAGGGGACATGGGGCAAAAATGCTGACTTCCCAGCTGTTGCTGTGGAAACTAGGTCTGAGAGACCATCCCCGAATAACTCCTCACCCTTATAAGGCAAAACTTCCATGTGCCTTTTCGAATCTGCATCCCCTGTCCACTGCCGAGTCCATAAGCCTCTCCTAGCAGAGATGGACAGAGCACTTATTTTAGATGCCAGTCGGCAGATCTCCCTCTGTGCATCTCTCATGTATAAGACTGAGTCTTTTATATGCTCTACGGTTAGCAGAATAGTGTCCCTGTCTAGGGTGTCAATATTTTCCGACAGGGAATCTGACCACGCAGCTGCAGCACTGCACATCCATGCTGAAGCAATTGCTGGTCTCAGTATAATGCCTGAGTGTGTATATACAGACTTCAGGATCACCTCCTGCTTTCTATCAGCAGGCTCCTTTAGAGCGGCCGTATCCGGAGACGGTAGTGCCACCTTTTTTGACAAGCGTGTGAGCGCTTTATCCACCCTAGGGGGTGTTTCCCAACGTGACCTATCCTCTGGCGAGAAAGGGAACGCCATTAGTAACTTTTTAGAAATTACCAATTTTTTATCGGGGGAAGCCCACGCTTCTTCACACACTTCATTTAATTCTTCAGATGGGGGAAAAACTATTGGTAGTTTTTTCTCCCCAAACATAATACCCTTTTTTGAGGTACCTGGGTTTATATCAGAAATGTGTAATACCTCTTTCATTGCCTCAATCATGCAACGAATGGCCCTAGTGGACATTAAATTAGACTCTTCGTCGTCGACACTGGTATCAGTATCCGTGTCGACATCTGTGTCTGCCATCTGAGGTAGCGGGCGCTTTAGAGCCCCTGATGGCCTTTGAGTCGTCTGGGCAGGCACGAGCTGAGAAGCCGGCTGTCCCGCATTTGGCATGTCGTCAAATTTTTTATGTAAGGAGTCGACACTTGCACGTAATTCCTTCCATAAGTCCATCCACTCAGGTGTCTGCCCCGCAGGGGGTGACATCACATTTATAGGCATCTGCTCTGCCTCCACATAAGCCTCCTCATCAAACATGTCGACACAGCCGTACCGACACACCGCACACACACAGGGAATGCTCTGACAGAGGACAGGACCCCACAAAAAGCCCTTTGGGGAGACAGAGAGAGAGTATGCCAGCACACACCAGAGCGCTATATAATACAGGGACTAACTGAATTATATCCCCTTATAGCTGCTATAAATTATATACTGCGCCTAAATTTAGTGCCCCCCCTCTCTTTTTTACCTTTCTGTAGTGCAGACTGCAGGGGAGAGCCAGGGAGCTTCCTTCCAGCGGAGCTGTGAGGGAGAAATGGCGCCAGTGTGCTGAGGGAGATAGCTCCGTCCCTTTTTTGGCGGACTTTTCTCCCGCTTTTTTATGGGATATGGCAGGGGTATTTATCACATATATAGCCTCTGGGGCTATATATTGTGATTATTTTGCCAGCCAAGGTCTAATTATTGCTGCTCAGGGCGCGGGCGCCCCCCCCCCCCCCCCCAGCGCCCTGCACCCATCAGTGACCGGAGTGTGAAATGTACAAGAGGAGCAATGGCGCACAGCTGCAGTGCTGTGCGCTACCTTGGTGAAGACTGAAGTCTTCTGCCGCCGATTTTTCCGGACCTCTTCTAGCTTCTGGCTCTGTAAGGGGGACGGCGGCGCGGCTCCGGGAACGAACACCAAGGACGGGTCCTGCGGTCGATCCCCCTGGAGCTAATGGTGTCCAGTAGCCTAAGAAGCCCAAGCTAGCTGCAAGCAGGTAGGTTCGCTTCTTCTCCCCTTAGTCCCTCGTTGCAGTGAGCCTGTTGCCAGCAGGTCTCACTGTAAAATAAAAAACCTAAAATATACTTTCTTTCTAGGAGCTCAGGAGAGCCCCTAGTGTGCATCCAGCTCGGCCGGGCACAGAAATCTAACTGAGGTCTGGAGGAGGGGCATAGAGGGAGGAGCCAGTGCACACCAGATAGTACCTAATCTTTCTTTTAGAGTGCCCAGTCTCCTGCGGAGCCCGTCTATTCCCCATGGTCCTTACGGAGTTCCCAGCATCCACTAGGACGTCAGAGAAAAAGCAATTCTAAAAATAAAAAATAAAAAAACACGTTTCTACCTGTTCTCAATTAAAAAATACATAAAATATGATATTTATCCATCTGTGCTAGAATGTGTGTATTGCCATCCATGCAGCATTGTTCTATATGTCCCCGGTTGTGGTGACTAGGATGCTATCCTCTTTGCATTAAACCTTCTCTCTTTCCAGGTTGATAGCTGCACTGTCCTGCACCAACCAGAAGTCCTCCCCCGTGCAAGGTGCGCAGAACAATAGGAGACAGCAGGAGACAGGCATCAGACTGGAGACGGAGAGAGAGGAGCAGCGGCTGATGTCAGAGCGCACACACCTCCCCCCTCCTCCACACAGCCAGAAGGAAGACTCCTTGGGTACAGGGAGGGTGGATGCAGCAGAGGCAGCCTGGGGATCCCTGTCCCTCCTTATCCATGCTGCTGCAACCCAGCCTCGGAAAAGAATGTCTTTAAAACCACAGGTAACCCCCAGCTGCCTCTATCCCAGCTTCCTGCAGACCTTACCACTCTATTATTTCTATCATTTTATTCTGATATTGCAATGTGCTGTTATTCCAGAATTTGATGGATGGGTTCCTTTTGTTCTACTTTTATTATATTACAATGGTTATTTAACTTGTGCTGCATTGCCGTAGAATACAATAAAAAAATAAGTAACGTTTGACGATTTCATTGGACAGTGAGAGAAGATCTGGGCAGAGATTCCGGCTGGTACTGTGCATGGTGTGATACAGTGAGGAGATGTACGTAGAGTCACTCTCCAGCTAATGCTATGTGGGGTTACACAGTGATACATGTGCTGCACTTATGTGACATACACCAGAGCCGGTAACATCAGTCTGACACAGGTTTTACATCAGGAAATCTTATGTGACCCGGTATCGTTATGGCAGAGATAGTGATATATTTATTATCAGTTCTTGATTTTGTTTTTTCTAGTGTTGATTTAAAACATTTATTGTATCTATTGCCTGTGTTCTTTCTATTCCTTATATTTAGGAGATATCATCCTATATTAATGCAAATCCCATCATCACTTTATATTTTTAATCTTAATTACTTATAATTAATTACAAAACAGCACTACAACTGTAATGGGGATCTTCTTGTAAACGTATTAAATGCACTGACTATATGTATAAAAGACAGATTACTGCAGAATATATCAGACAGACGGGTGAATATAAGTTTGCAGCATTTTCTACAGTGAAATACTGGTAGGGCCCCTGAACCGTTCCCCAAAGTACTTTCCCCGTTCCCCGCTTTAATGCACAATATTTCTATTTACACACAGTGTATGTTTGATTTTGGGATACTCGGCGTTCATATGAAATATGTTTCTGGAAAGGGCTGTTCGGTTTCCTGACAATTATCCCTGCTAGGTAAGCGAGTCTGTGTTCCCATGATATAGCTCATCGCCTGGCCTAGCCTCATGGTTCTGTGCTGACTCAGCTGTTGGCTGACAGTGATTCTATCTCCGTGGCCCGATCATATTCAGCTTCCATTTGTAGTAATTAACACTTCCAGGCAGTAGGTTTCCTACAGCTATGATGAAATGTATCTGATCGTATTAGAAAACAAAAACATTTTAACACATAAAAATTATAATAAACTAGCAAAGGTGACCGGTTTGATGTCCGTGGCATAAAAGTGTGGACGTGGGTTTAGACATGTTCATGAGGCTGGGAGAGAAGCTAGATAATTACATACCATGCCTGTTACATGGCACAGAGCAGGTGGCCGGCGGCGGGTAACAGTTATCACATTCCCAGCTCCCAACATGTATTTATTCCATTTCCATCTCCAATCTCCCACTGATCCCATTCCCATCTCCACTGATCCCATTCCCATCTCCACTGATCCCATTCCCATCTCCACTTTCCCATTCCCATCTCAACTCATCCCATTCCCATCTCCACTGATCCCATTACCATCTCCACTGATCCCATTACCATCTCCACTGATCCCATTCCCATCTCCACTAATCCCATTCCCAGTTCCCAACACCCACTTATCCCTTTTCCATCTCTCATTCCCTTCTCACACTGATACCATTCTCAGCTCCCAACATAGTTCCCAACATGGGAGGTCATTCCGAGTTGTTCGCTAGTTGCCGATTTTCACTATACTGCGATTAGTCGCTTACTGCACATGCGCAAGGTTCGCAGAGCGCATGCGCTTAGTTATTTTACACAATAATTAGGTATTTTACTCACGGCATAATGAAGCTTTTTCATCGCTGTGCTGATCGGAGTGTGATTGACAGGAAGTGGGTGTTTCTGGGCGGAAACTGGCCGTTTTATGGGAGTGTGCGGAAAAACGCTGGCGATCGAGTTGCAAAACGCAGGAGTGGCTGGAGAAACGGGGGAGTGGTTGGGCAAACGCTGGGTGTGTTTGTGACGTCAAACCAGAAACGAAAAGGACTGAGCTGGTCGCAATGGCTGAGTAAGTCTGGAGCTACTCAGAAACTGCTAAGAAATTTCTATTTGCAATTCTGCTAATCTTTCGTTCGCAATTCTGCTAAGCTAAGATACACTCCCAGAGGGCGGCGGCTTAGCGTGTGCAATGCTGCTAAAAGCAGCTAGCGAGCGAACAACTCGGAATCACCCCCATGGACTGATCCCATTCACATCTCCAATCAAACACTGCTCCTATTCCCAGCTCCCAACATGCACTTATCGGATTCCCAGCTTCCATCTTGCACTGATCCCATTCCCAGTTACCAACATGCACTGATCCCATTCCCATCTCACACTGCTCCTATTCCCAGCTCCCAACATGCACTTACCCAATTACCAGCTTCCATATTGCACTGATCCCATTCCCAGTTACCAACATGCACTGATCCCATTCCCATCTCACACTGGTATCCGGACTCCAGGTCGACAGCACAAAGGTCGACACACTTTAGGTCGACGCCAATTGGTCGACACGCCTTAGGTCGACATGGACAAGATGTCGACATGGTCAAAAGGTCGCCAGGAACAAGGTCGACATGGAAAAAGGTCGACATGAGTTTTTCCCGATTTTTTTCTTTTTTTGAACCTTTTCATACTTAACGATCCACGTGGACTACGATTGGAACGGTAAAGTGTGCCGAGCGAAGCGGTAGCGGAGCGAAGGCACCATGCCCGAAGCATGGCGAGCGAAGCGAGCCATGCGAGGGGACGCGGTGCACTAATTCGGGTTCCCGGTCACTCTACGAAGAAAACGACACCAAAAAAACATAAAAAACTCATGTCGACCTTTTGTCCATGTCGACCTTGTTCCTGTCGACCTTTTGACCATGTCGACCTTTTGTCCATGTCGACCTAAGGTGTGTCGACCAATTGGCGTCGACCTAAAGTGTGTCGACCTTTGTGCTGTCGACCCTGAGTCCCAGACCCCTCACACTGCTCCTATTCCCAGCTCCCAACATGCACTTATCCATTACCAGTTTCCAACATACACTGATTCCATTCCCAGTTACCAACATGCACTGATCCCATTCCCATCTCCCAGCTCCCACTGATCCCATTCCCATCTCCCACTGATCCCATTCCCATCTCCCAGCTCCCACAGATCCCATTTCCAGCTACCAACATGCACTTATTCCATTCCCAGCTCCCAACCTGCACTTATCCCATTCCCAGCTCCCACTGATCCCATTCCCAGCTACCAACATACACTTATCCCATTTCCAGCTCCCAACATACTCTTATCCTATCCCCAGCTTCCCTCTTGCAAGGATTCCATTCACATTTATCACTGATCCCATTCCCATCTTGTGCTGAACCCATTCCCATCTCCCATTGGTCCCATTCCCAGCTCCCAACATGTATTTATTCCATTTCCAGCTCCCATCTTGCTCTCATCCAATTACCAGCTCCCAACATGCACTGATCCTATTCCTATCTCACACTGATTCCATTCCCATCTCCCACTGATCCTATTCCCACCATGCACTTATACCATTCCTAGCTCCCAACATGCACTAATCACATTACAAACTCTTAATATGCACTGATCCCATCACCAGCTCCCAACATGCACTGATCCCATTGCCAGCTATCAACATGGACTTATACCATTCCTAGCTCCTAAAATACACTGATCACATTCCCAGCTCTCAATACACTCCGATCCAATTCCCTGCTCCCAACATGCACTTATCCAATTCCCAGAACCCAACATGCATTTACTGTATTCCATTTTTCAGTTAATGCCAGCTATGTACTTATTTCCAGCTCTGATCTCACACTGATCCCATTCTCATCTCACGCTGTTCCTATTCCTAGCTCACACTGATCCCCATCCCAGCTCCCACCATGCACTGGTCCCATTTCCAGCTCCCACCATGAACTTACCATTCCTAGCTCCCAAAATGCACTGATCCCATTCTCAGCTCCCAACATGCACTTATCCCATTCCCAGATCCCAACATGCACTTACCCCATTCCCAGATCCCAACATGCACTTACCCCATTCCCAGCTCCCTACATGCTGGATTGGGGGAGAGAATACTCCCACCTCCTCTTTTCTCGGCAACCTAGTATTAATACACTACGTCTTGACCCATGGATGGTCTCAATGCGCGTGTGTGAGATCTTGCATAAAACGTAAGATCTCATTTGCAGACAGACAGACAGACACTCTTCCATATATATGCTTCTGCCCAATTCTGCATGGCCCGCACTTTCATCAAACATTCTTCAAAGGAAGAGAAGTATTAGAACACGAGGACATGCACTGAAACTGGAGGGAGGGAGGTTCAAGAGAAATTTGAGGTAAAATGACTTAATGAAAAGGGTAGTGGACAAGTGGAATAGCCTCCCATCACAGTTGGTAGAGACTAATACAGTAGAGGAATTTAAACATTCATGGGATAGACATAAGGATATCTTTACAAAGAAATAAGATTCAAATAGGGTTTGAGGTAACAATATGGTTAAAAAAGGGGCATTCTAGATGGGCCAGGGGGTTCTTATTTGCCGTCTGAGGTAGGAGAGTGGGGTGAGCAACCTGTTGACAGTTGACAAGGTTACAGTATGTGATGGAAGGGTACACTTTGATGAACAGGTGGGTTTTCATTGTACATTTAAAGCTATGCAAGGTTGGGGAGAGCCTGATCGAGTGAGGGGGCTCGTTCCAGTGAAGGGGGGAGCCGCACAGGCAAAATCTTGGAGTCGAGTGTGAGATGCATTAACTATGGTAGAGGAAAGGTGATGGTCACTGGCCGACCAGAGAGGTGTGAAGGAGTACGAGATGAGGTTGGAGATGTAGGGAGCAGCAGAGTTAGCGAGTGCCGTCTATGTGAGGGTGATGAGCTTGAAGAGGATTTTTAAAGGAAAGGGATTCAGTGCAGGTTTTGGCAGAGAGGAGTGGAGGTTGTGGAACAACGGGAGAGGAACATAAATCTAGCTGCAGTGTTGAGAGCAGATTGGAGGGGAGCAAGATGGGAACGTGGGAGGCTAGTGAGGAGAAGGTAGCAAGAGTTGAGCTGAGAAATGATTAGTGAGTGGACGATCAGTTTGGTAGCATTCTGGAAGAGAAACTGCCTGATGCGAAAGATGTTGAGTAGCTGGAACCAACAGGATTGAGACAGAGATTGGATGTCTGGGACGAAGCAGAGAGTGGAGTCAAGGGTGAAATCCAAGAAGCTGAGTTGGGGAACAGGGCAGATGATGGTGTGGTAAACAGTAATAAAGAGATTGGGGGACTGGAGACTCTGTTAGGGGGTAAGATGATGAGTTCAGTTTTGTCCATGTTGAGCTTCATAGAGCACTTGGACATCCAGGAGGAGATGGCAGAGAGTTAGCTGGATACTCAAGAGAGGATAGCAGGGGAGAGGTTAGGAGAGGAGAGGTATACTTGCATAGCATGGGCATAGAGATGGTATTGGAAGGTGATGGAACTGATTAGTTCTCCCAGGGAAGAGGAGTACAAGAAGAAGAGCAGGGGGCCCAGGAACAGAACTCTGTGGGACGCCAATGGGAAGGATGAAAGGGAGTGAGGTGAGGTTGGAGGCAGACACAGAGAATGAGCGGTTGGTGAGATAAGGGGTTAACCAAGCATGGACAGTGCTAGAGAGGCCAATTGTCTGAAGGGTGCAGTAGAGGAAAGTATAATACACAGTTTCGAAGGCTGCAGAGAGGTCCAGAGAGGATGAGCAGAGAGAAGTGGCCCCTGGTGTTGGCCGAAAGAAATTAATTGGTGACTTTGACAAGGGCAGTTTCAGTGGTGTCAAGCGGGCGAAAGCCAGATAGGAGAGGATCAAGGATGCAGTTGTCAGAGAGGTAGCTGGTGAGATGGTTGTAGACAAGCCACTCAAGTGGTTTGGAGGCGAAAGGGAGAAGATAAATTGGGTGGTAGATAGTGGGTGAGGACTGGTCGAGGTTGGGTTTTCCTCTTACGTCCTAGAGGATACTGGGGATCCATTTAGTACCATGGGGTATAGACGGGTCCACTAGGAGCCATGGGCACTTTGATAATTTGATAGTGTGGGCTGGCTCCTCCCTCTATGCCCCTCCTACCAGACTCAGTTTAGAAAATGTGCCCGGAGGAGCCGGTCACGCTTATGGAAGCTACTGAAGAGTTTTCTGCATTTATTTTTTCTGTTTGTTATTTTCTGGCAGGACTGGATGGCACCAGCCTGCCTGCTTCGTGGGACATTGGGGGGACGGGGGGGGGGGGAGGTCCACAGCGAGCGTACATTCCCGCAGCACGCCACCACCCCTAACAGAGCCAGAAGAAAGAAGAGTGGTGAGTACTAAGCCGGCGTCCTGGTTAGCGGATCACCCGCCATTATGGCGGCATGAGGGTACGGAGACGCGCGACTTCTAATCAGGGCGGACTGCGTCTCCAGACTCAGTACACAACTGGGTCTCAGTACACTGTACACAGTACCCACACTGGCAACCAAAGCCTTAAAACGGTTTTGTCTCCATTTTAAGCACAAATTACCTCAGCCAGTTCAAGGGGCGGGGCTTCACTATGAGAGGATCCAGCAGCTCACCAGCGCCATTTTCCCTCTGCAGTGGACACAGATGCTGACTGACAGGGATGCACAGCTTCTCCTGTGTGACTCCAGATTACCTCCGTGGTACCAGGGGGTCATAGTAGGGGGTGAGCGATTATTAGTGTACTAAATCCCCAATCTGTATACTTAGTCTGCGACCCAGCTAAGCTTGGCACAAGTGATAAGGGCACGGTGTACTGGCTCCAAATACCTCTGTGTCTCCCTGGAAGGGCTCTTTGTGGGTTAATTGTGGTTTTAACCTTTCCTGTGTGTTTGTGCTGTGACATTTACAATATGTCCGGCAAAGAGTGTGTTTCATGTACGGCAGAGTGTTCCTCTTCCCCAGGGAGCTCACTACTATGTACTCAGTGTAGTGCACCTTCTTAGGCTAGCGGGGCTGAACCAGTGTGGCTGGATTCCCTCAAAGGAATTATTTCTAATATCTCTAATAAATTGCCCCGCAATGAGAAAGAGACGCAATACTTAAGACAGTCTGTGGATGAGATTATGAACAGAGACTTAGTCCCCAAACAAGCATCTCAGTCCCTTGCCATTTGTCCACAAAAACAAACTCTGGCCCATATCCTGCAGTCTGACTCTGACACTGAGGGGTCATACATGAAGGAGGGGGAGGTGGATTCAGAAGGGGGTGACGCTGCTCTGTCACAGGGAATACAGCTATCAGGGAAGTGCTACAAATTCCTGATAAAGTGACAGAGGAGTGTGAGGAATCTTATTTTAATGTAAAAAAGAAGTCCTCAGTCACTTTTCCTGTGTCAAAGGAACTGAAAAACCGTGGGTTAATCCTGATAAGAAATTTTCATATCCCTAAAATATTACTCCTATCTTTTCCTTTTCCTCCTGTGGATAGGAAAAAATGGGAAAGTCCACCGATAGTGGATGCATCCGTATCCAGGTTGTTCATATCCAGGTTGTCACCCGTCCCTGGTGCAGCCTCCCTGAAAGACACAGCTGATCATAAGATTGAGACTACACTCAAATCCTTGTACATAGCTGCTGGGGTGGTCCAGAGACCCACTATAGCATGTGCGTGGATTACTAAAGCCATTGCTGAATGGTCAGGTAGCCTTATTGAGGGGTTGGATTCATTATCTAGGGGGGAGAGTGTGTTGCTCCTGCAGCATATACAGGATTCTGCGAACTTTATGGTGCAAGCCATAAAGGAAGTAGGTTTGCTTAATGCACGCACTACTTCTAAGGCAGTATCAGCATGCAGGGGCTTATGGTTACGCCTGTGGACTGCGGACGCGGACTCCAGGAAAGGCGTGGAAGGCCTACCCTTCACAGGTGAGGCCTTATTTGGAGATGTACTGGACAAATAGATCCCCAAAGCTACTGAGGGTAAGTCCACATATCTTCCTTCTGCAGCTCCCCCAACCAGGAAGACCTACTCAGGACCTACCCTACAGTTCTTTCGGACTGCCAAGTTTAAGAGCAAAGTCTAGGATCTTCTACTGCCAACAGAGGCGCTATAGGTAAACCACGCAAGCCAGCAACTGCCGGTTCTCAGGAACAGTGCTCCAGTTCTGCTTCCTCAAAGCATTCTGCATGACGGTGGACCGCGTGGTATGGAGAACTGGCAGGTGGGAGCCCGACTAAGAAATTTCAGTCACATCTGGACAGCATCATGCCAGGATCTCTTGGTCATAGATCTTATTTCCCAGGGCTACAGACTGGAGTTCCAGGAGCTCCCACCTCACAGATTCTTCAAATCAGGCTTACCAGCTTCACAAGAGGCAAGTATAACCTTACAGGATGCCATTTAAAGACTGGTACAGATTCAGGTCATTGTTCCAGTTCCACCTCATCTGCAAAACAAGGGGTACTATTCCAACTTGTTTGTAGTACCGAAACCGGAAGGTTCGGTGAAACCGATTTTGAATCTAAAATCGTTGAACCCGTACTTACGAGTGTATTTCAAGTTGGAGTCTCTGAGGGCGGTGATCTCAGGTCTGGAGGAGGGGGAATTCCTAATGTCTCTGGATATCAAGGATGCGTACCTTCACATTCCGATCTGGACGCCTCACCAGGCTTACCTATGCTATGCACTACAGGACTGTCACTACCAGTTCCAGGCCCTGCCATTTGGTCTCTCCACGGCACCAAGGGTGTTCACCAAGGTGATGGCAGAGATTGCCGGTTCCTAAATCTGTACAGGCCCATTCGACTAGGTCGGTGGGTTCTTCTTGGGCAGCTGCCCACAGTGTCTTGGCCTTACTCAGGCACAAAGTATGTCCGTCTACTCAGGCACAGTTTCCTAGACTGAGTCTGGTAGGAGGGGCATAGAGGGTGGAGACAGATCACACTATCAAATTCTTAAAGTGCCCATGGCTCCTAGTGGACCCATCTATACAGTAGCGAATCTTGCCACGGGCAAGCAGGACTTTTGCCCGGGGCGCCGCCTTCCGGAGGGCGCAGGGCGCCATCCAGAGGGCGCCGCACCAGGGAAAGATCCGCTGCTGCTGTGTGACCCCCGCTGCCCCCCTGCTGGCGCTGGCCGCTGCCCCCCTGCTGCCGCTGGGAAGGAAAACTAGACGCGTACGCGTCTAGTTTCCCTTCGTGGAGAGGTCCTTTACTGTGCGATGCGTGATGACGTCATCGCGCACCGCACAGCAAAGGTCCTCTCCACGAAGGGAAACTAGACGCGTGGAGAGAACCTTTGCTGTGCGGTGCGCGATGACGTCAACGCGCACCGCACATCATTTCAGTCTGTACAGGGGGCGTAAATGACCACGCCCCCTGTACGAAGCCACACCCCCTAATGCCGCCCCGGGCGCCAGAAGCCCCGGAACCGGCCCTGCATCTATACCACATGGTACTAAATGGATCCCCCATATCCTCTACGGACTACGAGAAAAGGATTTACCGGTAGGTAATTAAAATCCTATTTTCTCTTCTGCGCACAAGCTGTCTGAGCATGGACCATCCTCACTGCCGAACCCCTCAGTGGGCTCATCCTTTGTAGTTCTGCCACTGGATAGAACAAGCACTGAAAGAAAGTCACGTTTTTATTTAATTCTTATAGCTTTTATCATACACAATGCCAACTAATTTGAGAGATTGTTGAACAGATGTCCACATAGAATACTAATGTTTTGTGTTTTAGATATCAGTTACTTGAACTTGTGTAATAAGGATTTTGACTTGTTAAGTTTAATTTAACTTTAAGTAGTTTCCACTCCTAGTGCCTTAATCTGCATGTGTCTCCCTGCAAACACATGTATTTCTCAGTTCTGTGCTTTTCATCCATGCATTTATCAGATAGTGTTGTATACTTCCATGGCCCAAGAATCGTGTTGTCCTACTCCAGTCCTCAGCGACCCCTAACAGTGCATCTTTAACATATCTCGTCGGTATCTCACAACTGATCCACCTGTGGATCTTTTTCAATGTCTCAGCCAGTAATAGCTACACCTGTGCACCCACTAGGAGGTATGTAAAGCATGCACTGTTTGGGGTCCCTGAGGATTGGATTTGGGAAACACTGCCACAGAATATGGCACAGCTCTGGTATGCTCTGCTCACTGAATGAAATCTCAAAGAGCAGCCCTGTGTCATTTTCCATAGCAACAAATAGAACTCTGATGATATAAAGGCATGGCAAAAATGCAGTGAAGCTAGAAAGAAAAAGCAACGTGTTTAGTAAAAGTTCTTTGAGGGCAAGAACAAAACAATAAACAGCCTCTAGAGGCTGGAAAATCCTTTAGTTGTCTCCTAAATACTGTAATAATCACAAATATTTTAAGTAACTAGGTTTTTCTTTACAGAAGTAAAGTGTCCGCTCACCATGTCGTCAACCGTAACGTCGCAGTCAGCTGACCCCGCTCTTCCAAACATGGTCTCCCAAGAATTCTGGAGGTCACAGGTGTGTGGCTACACTTCATCCGTAACGGGTCATATCAGCCATCGTGCCAACAATTTCAAAAGACATCCAAAGAGAAGAAAACGAATCCGCCCGTCACCTCCTCCGCCCCCAAACACCCCGTGCCCGCTTGATCTGATTGATTTTGTGGACCTTCATCCTCGAAGATCTTTTACAGAACTCATGTTTAATGGGTGCATATTATTCGGAATAGAGTTCTGTTATGCAATGGAAACGGCTTACGTCACCCCGGTTCTACTCCAAATGGGTCTTCCGGATGAGTTCTATAGTATGGTGTGGTTTATCAGCCCTATTTTGGGTAATTATTATTTTTACTTGACATTTTCATAGAAATCGTGAAACAAGCTTAAAGTGCACCTGTCATCTCTACACAGCGGAGGCAGCCATTGTGTGTCCTGCTCCAAATCGTAGAATACAGCCTATGAATTTAATAAGAACATTTAACATCGGGCCTGATTCAGACATGTACACAAACTGATGGTTTACTTACATTTCCAATGTTTTGTGTATTCACAATCGGATGCAGTGCGCCCTAAGCCGCAGCCTGTTAATCGGATGGCCACAGGCTGATTGACGGGATCAGTACCAAATCCCGCTGGACGGGATAACGGCGGTCGGAATACCGACACCGGAATCCCGACCAGCACAATCCCGACAGGGGGGCGAGCGCAACGCAGACCCTTGTGGCCTCGCTGCGCTCGCCATGCTGTGGGCACGGTGCCTCGCTACGGTCGGCACACTAATTTATTCTCCCCTCTATGGGTGTCGTGGACACTCACAGAGGGAGAATATGCCGGGATTGTGCTGGTCAGGATTCCGGTTTCGGAATTCCGACCGCCGGGATTCTGTCCGGCGGGATCTTGATCGCATCCCTGATTAACAGGTTGCAGCCATTTGGTGACACGGAGTGGGCGACGACAGGAAGCGTTTTCCCCACCTAATTGCTGGCTCTACTGTGTGTAGATGACAAGGGCACTTTAAAGAAGGATACCATAAGCACATGATCCACTCATAGGGAGGTATTCAATGACTGTCAGAACTGACGTCTTGTCAATTTCCGACTTTTTTAGGTTGAAAACCTATTCATTGCCCCTGCCGTTTTTCCGACAAGTCAGCAATTCCGACTTGTTGGAAAACACGTGGCTCGGCGGAATAGCCGCAGATCCAGGTGTTTTGTCGGAAGCGCGTCCAAATCCAACAGGTTTTAGCCCTGTTTCCGACAATGTCAATCCGACTTTAAAAAAAAGTTGTGTTGGCATTGTCGGAAACGGCCACATTGAATACTGCATTGTCGATCTTTTCCATCAGAAAGGATCCGACAAGCATTGAATACCCCCCATAGTATACTATTATATAAGTTACCAATTAGAACACATATTGAATATGGGACATACTTAACTGAAATTTCCTAGAGGTGTAATAGAGGTGAGAGAAGTGGCGGGTTGCAGCATGAGCATCCCATCAACACAACCTCGTACTTCACAATTGTGGGGTCACCATTGGGGGCGGGGACATGATAGCCCCTGACTGGCCACTTCACTGGAGTAGTGGGCAGGATACAGGAGGCTAATCTATTCTCTCGGAAGAGCGGGATAACTTCCAATATTCAGGAGAATCTAGGACATTCCTGGAGAATATACAATTATGATATGTGGTACAATGGTCAGGTTACTGTAAGATAGATGTAGGAGAACTACAGAGGATTCAGAGGTGGCCAACATAATTAATAGAGGAAATAAAAAGATTATATTATACAAATAAGTTAGAAATATAGAATTGTTTACAATGGGAAAAAAGTTTGTTAGAGGTAAACTAATAACTATTTATAAATGAATTTGAGGTCAATACAAAGACTTGCTTAACATCTTTTCATACCAAGACCCATGGATAGGGGATATCAGTTGCAAATAGAAGAATGATGTTTTGACCATCATCATAGGAAGGGATCTTTACGGTAAAGGTGGTTAACCTGTGATATTGTGGAGGCAAATTCACTAACAGAATGGAATAATGGACTGAATGTCTTTCTTAATAGAAATGGTCAAACATTGGTAGTTGCTCAGTCATTCCTGGAAATAATTATGTATCAGGTGCTAGAAAGGGGGAGGGGTCACAGACAGAGATGGGTGGGGTTTGCAAATCCCACCCCTACATTTCCCTTCAGCACACTAAAACATTACCTGTAACCATACCTGAACCTATCTGGTAATAGAAATACAGAGAATTAGTTTACACATGTTTGCAAACTCATGTTTAAGCTGCTGAGCCACTTCACGGCTTCTCTGATATCAACAGTCCTAACACTACATGATAGCAGTGCCCACATAGGGCCATGTAATTTGACACAGTAGGCCTCATGATAAAGGCTATTACTACAACACATTCAGACAGAGAGCTAACTTACCCAGGAGCCACCCCCAGTATCTCCCATTGGCACTACAAGGAACAGCATGCCCTCCAAATGCTGGGGGTGGCTCCTGGGTAAGTTAGCTCTCTGTCTGAATTTCTTAGCGTGCTGAAGGGAAATGTAGGGGTGGGATTTGCAAACCCCCCCCCCCCTTTCTGTTTATTATAAATGGTATCAGTAGTTGTAATTAATAGGAGATATCATGGAGACTGATACAATTAGCATTGAAGAAATGTTAAACAGTTAGAATAGTGTTTCCAATTTCAACTTAAATAGCCATTTAACAAACTCCTAAAAATCCTGAATCTTTTATGCAGATTTCTGCATATATAAGTCTTGTCTGAGAGTCATTTCAGGCCACAAAGATCCAAACATGTCACCCATAGTCGCAGATATTGTATACTGCGCCCTGCAAGAAGGAGGCTACAAATGACATATTGGGGAATTGTCATGCCTGTCTCTGTCATGTGGACATGTTTTTTCTCCCCTGTTAAGGTTTTCTGCTCCAGCCATTACTGGGCGCATGGAGCGACACCTGCACATCCAGATTCGGAAGGAGGAGGCCGTTCATCCTTGTCCTTGCCATAGGTAGGTGCTCAGCTGAAATATACAAAACACTGTATTTAACAGATAAATTGAATCCTGTGGACCTGATGTCACATTTCTAATTTTATTGTGCAGCAAAATCAGCCCATACATCATTCTTGGGTCGTGATAACTCCCTAATTTCAGGGGCATCTAATTCATTTAATCATAAAATATTTCACACTGCAAAGGTGCACTATTGTCTAGTAAAAGGTGCGTGAGAGAGAGGACCAATCAAAAGCTGCAATCTCCTACTCAAGCCCCACCCCCTTGGCTTCCAGCTGGAGCGGTAAGAGGAGCGGAGGAGCCTACAGAGAAACAGCAGCAGTGAGCACCAATGAGGCTGCTAGGAGGGAGCTGAGAACTCAACTTTGGGTGGATTTCAGCAGGTTAAACAATCACTTTGAGACGCTTGATCATAGCTTTGTGTCTATCTACACACACAGGAGGCAACCATTATGTGGGCACCAGCAATATTCATAGGAATGCATGCATTCACTAGCATCCAGCAACAGAACTGAGGGACCTATTTATCATATATCTGCTGCAGTCTCTCCGTATCAGACAGGAGCCATCGCAACCTCCATAGAATTCTCTGGGGGCTGCTTTCCCGTTAGTATAATTCAATGCGCAGAATTACCCGTTTCACCCATTAGTAGCCTATGTGCTACTATTTTGCAGAAGTCACTTGGAGAGGGTTCCGCACATGCGTGGTCTGCTGATCGTGCCTGCGCAGAGCGGCCTCGGCTCCTGATGTAGTAGAATGGAAGTGATACTGTAGTTCTTTACACATCGCAGGATTGACTCTTTTCAGAGCCCCTGTCCCTGCATGTGAACTTATATGTTTGGGAGCTTGTGAATTATTATTATTGCCACAAATAGAGGCGATAAGAAATTCTAGTTATTCGGTTTGAAACCTAATGATTAGTAATTATACCCCTGAGTAACTTACTGACCGGTAGTTGCGTTCCGGCATAACACACATCTACAGTCTCCAACCGCTTCCGTTATTTCCAACACCACCTCATGAAAACACAACCACTTCTGGTATATACCCAAGGAGAACATCACACCATTAGCACAAAGGACAAAGCACGCAGAGATGCACAGGCCACATACTGTACTCAAAGAAAAACACCGTAAAAAAGAAAAGAGAAAAGTACTATATTAAAGATGAAAAGTAAAATGTCAAGGCTAGGGATAAGCTATATAATAAAATCAAGTGATGATAAGAAAAATAGATTATGTAAAAGAGAGACAGAAGGAGTAAAAGGGGAAGAAAGAGGAGGAGAAAAAAGTGAGAATCACTAGAGACAGTGAGAAAGAGAGCAAAAAAGGAAGAGGAGAAAAGAGAGACACAGGAGGAAAGAGAGGAAAAAATACTTAGGGGACAATATCTTCAGCGGGATGCAATGGCATCTGAGTTTGCCGAATGTGCAGGTTGCCGGCCGAATGCTGACTTTTTTTAAAGCGACAGTCATTTATAAGGCATTGTTTTGCCTCGTAAATGACTGCCACTTTAGAAAAATGTCCGAGTTAAGTCGGCATCCCGCAACTCATGCAAACACGGACGACATTATATATCCCGCTGCTTGTCTTAAATATTAGTTCAGTGATGAAATTTAAGGAGAAGATGTTTGCCAAAGTCAAGGAGTTAGGTGCAGTGACTGCCTTATAGTGCACTTCATCAGGTGGTTCAGTGCCTTTGTATGTTATTAGATAAGGGGATCGGTTGAGTGCATGTAAATTCCTTTGATGTGTGGCATACAGTCATTTTGCATCATCTTTGAGCTGGCAATCTTCATGTGTAAGCAAATACTTTACCTGGGACCCATTCAGTGCCTCCTTTTTGCACTCGCCATCTTTATAACCAGTAATAGATGTTATGTTGTAGAATTCTTATGACAGTAGTCGCTAATTGTTGCATTATGTTGTTGCTGTATTTGTGGTTCCTCCATTCTCAATACAGGTTGAGTATCCTATATCCAAATATTCCGAAATACGGACTTTTTTTAGTGAGAGTGAGATAGTGAAATCTTTGTTTTTTGATGGCTCAATGTACACAAACTTTGTTTAATACACAAAGTTATTAAAAATATTGTATTAAATGACCTTCAGGCTGTGTGTATAAGGTGTATATGAAACATAAATGAATTGTGTGAATATACACACACTTTGTTTAATGCACAAAGTTACAAAAAATATTGGCTAAATGACCTTCAGGCTGTGTGTATAAGGTGTATATGTAACATAAATGCATTCTGTGCTTAGATTTAGGTCCCAATACCATGATATCTCATTATGGTATGCAATTATTCCAAAATACGGAAAAATCCGATATCCAAAATACCTCTGGTCCCAAGCATTTTGGATAAGGGATACTGTATACAATTGAAAGTCGCAGCCACACCATGGAGATAAATTGCACGGTGATAAAGTACCAGCCAATCAGCTCCTAACTGACATGTCACAGGCTGTGTTTGAAAACTGACAGTTATGAGCTGATTAACTTGTACTATTTATCACTCTCCCCAAGGCTTGATAAATCTGGACTATAGTGTGGTAACATAGGCCCAGATTTATCAAGCCTTGGAGAGTGATAAATAGCACAGTGATAAAGTACCAACCAATCAGCTACTAACTGTCATTTTTCAAACACAGCATGTAACATGGCAGTTAGGAGCTGATTGGCTGGTACTTTATCACTGTGGAAACTATCACTCTCCAAGGCTTGATAAATTTGGGCCATAGTATACAAGACAATGCACAGTCGAACACAGAAAACAAGCAAATTGCAATACAGCATTTCATATTTATTTCTATTTTTATACAGTATTTTATAATAATACATGGCAAAGAAATGTTTAAAACGTGAAAGATTACCTGTATGTTTATTTGCAGTAAAAACAAATGTACAAGGTTTATTAACCAAAGTCACGCCATTTACCTAAGACAGAAATCAGATAAAATTGCATGAAAAAACAAAGCAGGAATTCTGGGCCAGCGTGATTATACTGTAACTATAAGCTGATAGACAAGAGTGCTAAAACGCCTTTGTGTACTCACCAGCTAAGCTAACACCCGTATGACAGTCCACGCAGCAATATCTCTTCCCTGATAATTGTCTAGGTGAGGGATCAATAGAAAACAAACTCAGCTTTTCTGCAGTGACTGGTTTATGTAGGAATACCGTAAATAGCATGCGCCCTATGGATATGGCCAGTCCATGGAGCGTATATGCCCCTCCAGCCATCTCCCCCCTCCTCCCTTAGGTCCATATATTCATACGGTAGATGGTGCACCGGGGATTTTTCTGCAATCCAGATGCGCTAATCCGCCACAGTAATTCGAATTTAAATCTTTGTTTTCTAAACGTCTTTCCTGTACAATGGAAAAGTTATATTTTATTATATTTTAATTTCTCACAAGCTGAAATGAAGATATATGGGCTAAAGAAATCTATACAATAAAAAAAAGGTATAAAAGATCAAGATAAAAAAATATATAGGCTATCTAGCTAATCTCTCATATTTTGTTCATTTCTATCAATGGTGGTCATTCCGAGTTGTTCGCTCGGCAATTTTCTTCGCATCGCAGCGATTTTCCGCTAACTGCGCATGCGCAATGTTCGCACTGCGACTGCGTTAAGTAAATTTGCTATGCAGTTAGGTATTTTACTCACGGCATTACGAGGTTTTTTCTTCGTTCTGGTGATCGTAATGTGATTGACAGGAAGTGGGTGTTTCTGGGCGGAAACTGGCCGTTTTATGGGAGTGTTTGAAAAAACGCTACCATTTTTGGGAAAAACACGGGAGTGTCTGGGCGAATTCTGGGTGTGTTTGTGACGTCAAACCAGGAACGAAACTGACTGAACTGATCGCAGTGGCAGAGTAAGTGTCGAGCTACTCAGAAACTGCAAAGAAATTTCTATTCGCAATTTTGAGAATCTTTCGTTCGCAATTTTGATAAGCTAAGATTCACTCCCAGTAGGCGGCGGCTTAGCGTGTGCAATGCTGCTAAAAGCAGCTTGCGAGCGAACAACTCGGAATGAGGGCCAATGTCACTAATGTCTACCAATCTTGCTCGTGTCCATCAGTGTCACTTATCTCTCCATCCATGTATCCAGGGCAGTACACATGGTGTAATGGTTAGCATTACTTCCTCACAGCACTAAAGGGCCCCATACACTACAACGATATGTCTGAGGCTGAAGTCGGAGGCGATTTCCCTTGAACTCTTCCGGGAGTGGTTTCATACGATTCCATAAGATTTGGTACATTTTGCATGAGATATATCGTATGCGATCCCAGCCATGCCTGCGGGAAACGACATATCACGAGTGCAGCACTAACGATCTAGGGGAGCCGACCCGACCCTCACGGTAACGCGCATCGGATCGAATACACCTCCAAAATGCCCGATTTCACCCGATATATCGGCCCGAATGCCCGAAATTGGATGAAATCGGGGATTATCGTTCTAGTGTATGGGGCTCTTAAGGTCATGGGTTCAATTCCCACCATGGCCCTGACTGTGTGGAGTTTGTATATTCTCCCCATACTTGTGTGAGTTTCCTCCTGGTACTCCGGTTTCCTTCCACAGTCTGTGTGTGCATATAAATGTGCTAGGGAATATAGATTATAGTCCACTGGGGCAGGGACTGATGTGAATGGCCAAATATTCTCTGTAAAGCGCTGCGGAATATGTGTGCGCTATATAAATAACTGGTAATAAATAAATGTATCTGTCTCATTATTATTCATGTCAGAATGCTACTGGGAGACAGGTATGCAGGGCAAGGACAAAGAGGAGATTTTGCTAGTGACTTTCAGTGGAGGTCACGGTGGTAACCCCTTGTTCATGTCTATGTAAAAACATATATTGTGAGTATACAGTCTATGTAGGGCTTCTGTGTCGGGTTGTTGTCACCTGCTCCTGGTGATAAGTAGACTTTGCTGTATTTATTTTCTTGGAACTGAAACCTGGAGGTTCTAGAGATCTGATCATTTCAGATGAAAACTCAAAACTGCTCTTGGCTCTTGTGTTGTATTCTCGCCTGGTCATAGGGTCGGCTTCAGAATCCAGTTATAGGATACTGTACATTTGGTGTCATACATCTGCCAGCATTTCCCTCTGCCTCATTGTGTGTAGGTATTCTATAGATGCAAGACTATTACTGTGCACTGATAGTGATTTAGGTTTCCATGGTGTTGTCAGAAGATATGATGTCTCTCTTTCTCCTAGGCGCCTTATTTGGCCTCACCCTTCTGCTGAATGGAAGAGACATAGGACTATCTGCGTCGGATACTCTTAGCAATCATAAATGGGGTCTCATTCTTACAATCTGCGGTGTGGTTCTCATGGATTTCAGCGCAGACTCTGCAGATAATCCCAGCCATGCCTACATGATGGACGTGTGCACACCAGAGGATCAAGACAGGGGACTCAACATTCATGCTCTGCTAGGAGGTAAGTGCTAAATCCACTAATTATAGGCATAAGAAATGGATGTAACTCTCAGAGGTAAAGGTGTTTATGGCAGGTTTTCAAATCACCGGATCTATTAAAGGCAAAACTGATGGAAAATTTACAAAAATGTGCCATGTTCGAAACAGGCAACTACAAATTGCTGGATATTCTATCATTCAGTTTCACAAACCACAGGAAAACCTGCCCGAAAAAAATGGCTAGAAGTGCCCCTTTTGTGTTATAAACTAGTAGGGCTCTGTTTGTTTATTGTATTAAATAATATTGCCCCCTACGTTTGTGTTATTAACTAATAATGGCCTTTTTATAGATATTAGCACCCAGCACTGTGACATGGTTTCGTAGCGCTCTGTGCCGGGCCACCAGCACCGGGGAAGAGCATGCTCCAAGTGACTGCAGAAATGGCATTGTTGTTGTTCCAAGCGCCCTGCTAGCCACAAGCAAGAGCTGTTGGGCGGTGCTCTGTGCAGTGGCACTGGCTGCACACCCCCACTTATTACCCTGATAGCACCCCTTTCATTTATTTTATTAAGTGTAAATGCGCCCTTTTTTTAGTTTATCAAATAATTGTCGATCCCTTATTGACGTTAATACTTTTGCTCCTTCATCAGAGTAAATAATTAACTGTACCCCTTTTTTATTTTTTAAGAGTTTGATGCTTATTCATTTTAATAATTAATGGGTTGCTTTATTGATGTCTAAGCAATTTTACGTTTTCGACTGATAACACATTCCATAGGGCAGTGGTGTCAGTAAGTACTTACATACACTATTCTTCTTTCCTTGATCCAAGGTAGTCCATGAGTTAGATCAGTGGGTCCCAAACTCTGTGCTCAAGGACCCCCAACAGTCCCTGTTTTCCAGGTCACCCAGCAGGTGCACAGGTGCATTCATTACTCACTGGCACATTTTAAAAGATCCACTGGTGGAGCTAATAATTTCACTAGTGATTCTGCGAGGAGACCTGGAAAACATGAACTGTGTGGGGTCCTGAGGACCGAGTTTGGAAACCAGTGAATTAGATAAAAGAAAACTCTATTGAGACGACAGGCGGCACACAGAGAGCCAGAGCCGGCCCTAACCAATATGATGCCCTAGGCAAGATTTTGGCTGGTGCCCCCTATCACCGCCGCTAGTTCTGCAGGAAATGCCTGGCATGAGTCAGCTGGCAGCTCTGCTAACGTCGGGTGCCTTTTGTTTATGAAAATGCATCTTATTTGCATTACTATGTGGCTAGGACGCACAAGCTGCTTCTGCTGATTAAAATGATATGCAGCATGCCTATATTCTGTGTGCGACTGCGGCTGTATCTGCATATGAAATGCTACATTACAGTGATTTCCAGGAATACACTGAAACGTAGCACTTTGTATGCAGATACAGCCGCAGTCACACACAGAATATAGGCATGCTGCATATCATTTTAATCAGCAGAAGCTGCTGGTGCCCCTAAGCATACCAAATGCCCTAGGCATTTGCCTAGTTTGCCTATGCCTAAGGCCGGCTCTGCAGAGAGCACCCAAGGCAGAATCAGTTATGTCCTGGTTGCCGTCTACTTGACTGACAATTCATCAGAGATAAATTCTGTAGTTCTAAAAAATATTTCCCATCAACACAGAGAATTAACAACTGATTCAAGGAAAATGTAAACCACATTTATGCAATTTTCTACTAATTCTATTCTTTCTACTATCACAGTAAACTTACAAATTTGCAAAAATGTGAAAATAAAAAACTTACAGTTTAGCTTTTGTTTTCGTTCTTGACTGTGCATTGAGTTCTAATTCAGAATGTCTGAAAACAAAATGGTAAAGAAAATAAGACGTCCAAACCTAATCAAATGTGTAAGATAGAAATATTAACCAGGTCCCTGTGATGCGAGAAGAGATCTTTTTGCGTGATCCCGTCCTTGTGTGGCAGCAGGATAGTTGAGGAGACACAGTCGACATACAAAGTTATTCCAAAATGAATTTTAAAAAAATATAGCGAAAAACAGTATGTTATTTCCTATCCTATTTAATTAGAATCAATTAAATGGACACAACACACGTATTTTACCAATTTTTTTATTGCCATGTGGTTGGACCACAATGCATCATTCCTGCCAAGTCAAACAGAGGGTGGCCAGCTGAAGTATTCTATGTATAATTCACTTATTGATTCTCATCCATTAACATTGCGCCACACAAAGGTCTCCATTCCAGCAGCTCCACAGCATGTGTTGACCACACACTTCCAGGATGATGGAACCTGGCTTTGGTCATCTCACAACCTCACTTACCAACATGCCTGAATATATTTTAATTGACTTTAATCTGATTTTTATTACTGGCATAAGATCCAGTATATCACAGCATATGTGGTCTGCATTAGTGTGTAGTCAATTGGCATTTCATGTGGTTCAATGACCATGCATTGTGGTTGCATGTAGGACATTTGTCATGTTTTATATCTCTTCATAATGTAAAACAAAAAAATTCTGTATGACTGGTCTCTTCAGTTCAGATACCTAAAGAGTAAGTGTATTGCTCTCAGGGCCGGAATAAGCCTTGGAGGGCATGAGGCATTTAAGACAGGGGGCCCGGGGGAAGGTGGGATATATATTATGCATACCTCCCAACATGACCCTTTCCAGGAGGGACAAAATGCTCTGCTCCTGGACTGGCGTCACCTGTGTTGAACTATTTAATTGATAAAAAAGGTATTTCAACACAGGTGAGGAGGAGAAGTAGGGATCCCTGGGGCACTTACAGTCCTCTCCACCCTCCTATCTCTCTACTGGTTGGGAAGTTTCAGTGGTAGGGCATGAAACCTAATACTCCTGTGTCTCTGCCTGCATTACATACTGTCCTTCTCACATTCTGGCTGCTTGGTTCTGCTGCTGCACAAGAGAGAGAGAGAGATAGTGATGTCATTGTGCTCTGGCCAGGGAACCCCCTGACAGAGGGGGGCCCGGGGTACAGTATCTCCAGTTCCCCCTCCTTAATCTGTCTATGACTACTCTATACACATTGATTTTACATCTCATTTTTCCCTCCCGGCATGTGGAGCACCTTAGGAGGTTTGTTTATAAAGGTTGAGTATCCCATATCCAAATATTCCGAAATACGGAATATTCCGAAATACGGGCTTTTTTGAGTGAGAGTGAGATAATGAAACCTTTGTTTTTTGATGGCTCAATGTACACAAACTTTGTTTAATACACAAGGTTATTAAAAATATTGTATTAAATGACCTTCAGGCTGTGTGTATAAGGTGTATATGAAACATAAATGAATTGTGTGAATGTAGACACACTTTGTTTAATGCACAAAGTTATAAAAAAATAATGGCTAAAATGACCTTCAGGCTGTGTGTATAAGGTGTATATGTAACATAAATGCATTCTGTGCTTAAATTTAGGTCCCATCACCATGATATCTCATTATGTTATGCATTTATTCCAAAATACGGAAAAATCCGATATCCAAAATACTTCCAGTCCCAAGCATTTTGGATAAGGGATACTCAACCTGTACTACCAGTAATTACCCATTGAGAAAAATAATTGAAACCCATATTTATAATTAATAATTTTACACTGTTAAGTTCATATTTGCCATACTTTCACTAAGCCTGAAATCAGTTTATTAACTGAGTAGTAGTGGAGATGCTACTTCACCCAGCTTGCCTTTGATGTTTTAAAGAAGGAAAGGACCAAGCAAGCTACTAAATGACTGCACACACACAGATCCAGATCAATAAAGCACAGCAGAGACTGAACTTGGGATATCGATGTCACTAATTACGGCAACCTAGCACATAATTAATGTTAAAAGGCACACAGCACAACTTTGTCATATGCATTGACTGTCCTGCAAAATTTGTATTTTAATAGTACTGGCTATAAAAAATTAGATATGGATGAAAAATATTTTTGGAAAAATTTAACCAATGCTCCTTAATTTCCCCAGGACTTGGCGGTGGCTTTGGCTATGTCGTTGGTGGCATAAACTGGAACAAGACAAGTTTTGGGAAAGCAATGGGAGGACAGTTACGAG
The DNA here is from genome assembly GCF_028390025.1 of Pseudophryne corroboree. Classification (NCBI taxonomy): domain Eukaryota; kingdom Metazoa; phylum Chordata; class Amphibia; order Anura; family Myobatrachidae; genus Pseudophryne; species Pseudophryne corroboree. The sequence continues at coordinate 325,402,577 of NC_086453.1, read as the reverse complement.
TCATCTATATCTTCACGTCAATAACACTGTCCATCACTACCATCCTAACATTGATCAGCATTCCCGAGAGACCTCTCCAATACTTTAACAAAAAGAAAGTGGTGATGAAAAGCCCTAGTCTCCCGTTGCCCCCATCACCACCAGTTTTCTTTGAAGAACATGAAAATCAAAGTGCACCTTCACAAAACTCAAACCACTCGTATGCAACCTTCACCAGCCCCATCTCTCCCCTCAGTCCACTCACACCAAAGTATGGCAGTTTGATCAGCCGAGACAATTCTTTAACAGGGATTAACGAGTTTGCTTCCTCTTTTGGAACCACCAATATTGATAGTGTTCTTATTGACTGCTTTACCGGAGGACACGAGGGTTTCTCTTCGACCTCCGGTAGCTTGCCGAGACAAGCAAGTAGTCTTCCCCGAGTTCCTGAAAGTTTGTACTGCAGTGGAAACAGAAGCCTGGACTCTGTAGACAACTTAAGTCCTGGCACAGAGCGAGGTAACTTAAGAGTTGGGTCACTTGACGCACCAAAGCCTAGATCTTCAGGAATATTGAAAAGGCCGCAGACATTAGCTATCCCGGATATAGTGACAGGAACATGCCCTGAGAGCAGCCGGAGGCGAAATGTGACATTCAGTCAACAGGTAAAATTTACAAAATCTGTAGTAACTGTTTCTTTACTAAAAGTTTCCTTGGATAAATGTAATTCTCATTATATTATATAATAGGATTTTAAATACCTACCGGTAAATCCTTTACTCGTAGTCCATAAGGGATATTGGGGAAATCTAGTACGATGGGGTATAGACGGGGTCCAAAGGAGCCAGTGCACTTTAAATTTTCTTCACTGGGTGTGCTGGCTCCTCCCCTCTATGCCCCCTCCCACAGGCAGTTATAGGTAAAAATGTGCCAGAAGGAGAAAGGACATATATGAGGGAAGGAAATATGACAACAAGGAGTGGTGAGATTTACACACCAGCACACCACTAACATACAACTACCAGCAACGGCTGGAAATAACAGCAACAGGTAACCACACAAAAGAGAACCTGCAGAAAAGTCACCACACTGAGGCGGGCGCCCAATAGCCCTTATGAACTACAAGAAAAGGATTTATCGGTAGGTAATTAAAATCCTATTTTCTCTAGCATCCATAAGGGATATTGGGGAAATCTAGTACGATGGGGACGTCCCAAAGCTTCCAGAACGGGTGGGAACATGCAGAGACTGCTACAGCACCACCTGCCCAAACTGGGTATCCTCTTTGGCCAGGGTATCAAACTTGTAGAACTTAACAAAAGTGTTCTCCGACCAAGTAGCAGCTCGGCAAAGTTGTAAAGCCGAGACTCCACGGGCAGGCGCCCAACAAGATCCCACAGATCTTGTAGAGTGGGTCTTCAGAGACTTAGGAACAGGTAAGGCTGCCGACACATAGGCCTGTTGGATAGTAAACCTAATCCAACGAGCAATGGACTGCTTTGAAGCAGGACAACCCTTTTTCTGTGCATCATAAAGCACGAACAAGGAATCCGTCTTCCTTATCCGAGCCGTTCTCTTGACATAGATCTTCAAGGCTCGCACAGCATCCAATGCATCCAGAGGAGCAGAAGCGCCCGAACAGGACAGAATCACAAGAGGTTGATTCAAGTGAAACGCAGAGACAACCTTCGGCAGGAACTGCTGTCTAGTCCGAAACTCCGCTCTGTCCTCGTAAAAGACCAAATATGGATGTTTACACGACAAGGCCCCCAATTCTGATACACATCGAGCAGAAGCCAGGGCCAGTAACATCATCGTCTTCCACGTGAGGTACTTGTCTTCTAACGTCATCAAAGGTTCAAACCAGGAGGACTGTAGAAATTCCAACACCACATCCAGATCCCAGGGTGCCGTAGGCAGCACAAAAGGAGGTTGTATGTGGAGTACCCCTTGCAAGAAGGTCTGAATTTCTGGCAACACTGCCAATTTCTTCTAGAAGAAAATGAAGAGGGCTGAAATCTGAACCTTAATGGAACCCAGACATAAGCCCTTATCCACACCAGCCTGCAGGAAACATAAGAAACGTCCCAAGTGAAACTCAGCAAGTTGCACCAAGAGACATATCTCCTCCAGATACAGTATGATGATAGTGTTTTGACATCACAGGTTTCCTGGCCTGAACCATGGTAGCAATAACCTTTTTGGAAAGGCCCTTGTGAGCTAGGATGTTCCACTCATCCTCCATGTCGTCATATGAAGTCGCCGTAAGTCCGGGTAGACGAACGGTCCTTGTTGAAGAAGATCGCTTCTTAGTGGTAGATGCTAAGGGTCTTCGATGGACATTCCCAGAAGAACCGCGTACCACGCCCTCCAAGGCCAATCCAGGGCATTCAGAATTGCCTGGACTCTTTGATTCCTGATTTGCTTTATCACCCTTGGGAGCAATGGAATCATAGGAAACAGGTAGACCAGCCTGTAAGGTCAAGGCCACTGCCCTCGCCCGAGGGTCCCTGCTTCGTGAGCAATACCAAGGAAGCTACTTGTTGAGATGAGAAGCCATCATGTCTATCTGTGGGCAGCCCCACCGGTGGATGATCTGCTGGAACACCTGCTGGTGGAGACCCCACTCCCCCGGGTGGAGATCGTGATGACTCAGGAAGTCCACTTCCCAGTTGTCCACTCCCGGAATAAAGATTGCGGACATTGCTCTTGCATTTCTTTCTGCCCAGAGGAGTATCCTTGACACCTCTCGCAGGCAGGCTCTGCTTTTGTCCATCCTTGACAATTGATGTACCCCACTGCTGTGGCGTTGTCCGACTGTACTTGGATTGCGTGATACTTGAGCAGAGGAGAGGCCTGAAGCAGAGCATTGTAGATCGCCCGAAGTTCCAGAATGTTGATCGGAAGGAGGCTTTCGTGGGCCGACCACCAGCCCTGAAAATACGCCCCTTGGGTGACAGCTCCCCATCCACGTAGACTCGCATCCGTCGTGAGGAGGGTCCAATCCTGGATCCTGAAACTCCGGCCCTCCAGTAGATTGGAGGACTGCAGCCACCACAGGAGGGAAATCCTGGCCCGAGGCAACAGCCGTATTCTCCAATGCATCTGAAGATGTAATCCGGACCATTTGCTCAGGAGATCCAGCTGAAAAGTTCTGGCCCGGAACCTCCCATATTGGATTGCCTCGTATGAGGGGACCATCTTTCCCAACAATCTTATGCAAAGATGGATGGACACTCGAGTTGGCTCCAGGTTGGACTTTTGTAAGTTGAGGATCCACCCATGGTGTGACAGAAGTTGGATAGAGCGGTCCATATGGAGCAACAAAAGCTCCCTGGATCTTGCTTTGATCAGAAGATCATCCAGGTAAGGGACCACATTGACCCCCAGGATCCAGAGTTGGAACATCATTTCCCCCATCACCTTAGTGAATACCCTCGGGGCTGTGGACAGGCTGAAGGGCAGTGCCTGGAATTGGAAATGATCATCCAGCAGGGCAAACCGCAGGTACACCTGATGAGGCGGCCAAATCGGATTATGGAGGTAGGCGTCCTTTATATCCAAGGAGATCATGAATTCCTGTTCCTCCAGGCCCGCAATCACAGTTTGCAGGGATTCCATTTTAAACTTGAACACCTTCAAATATGGATTCAAGGATTTTAGATTTAAAATGGGTCTTACCGAACTGTCCGGTTTTGGTACCACAAATAGGTTGGAGTAAAACCCCTTGCCGCGTTGCGGTATTGGTACTGTAACAACAACGTGAGAGTGGACCAACTTTTGGATGGCCTGTTGCAACGTAACTTGCATATCCTCCAAAGCTGGTAAGCTTGATTTGAAAAATCGTTGGGGAGGAGTACTGTCGAACTCAAGCTTGTAGCCTTGAGAAATAAGATTTCTGACCCAGGCATCCCAGACGCGGCTGAAGTGACGCAGTCAAGCCACCACCTCGAGATCCCCTCAGGGTGGGTGGGCACCGTCATGCTGAGGCCTTAGTGGAAGCAGAACTGGTGGTCTGTTCCTGAGAGCTGGTGCTTGCAGGCTTTCTAGACTTACCTCTGGTGCCTCTAGTCGCATTGGAGGCACCTCTGGCCTTAGATCGAAATCTGTGAGAATGAAAGGACTGGACAGACGGCCCTGGGTAGGAACGTCTCATCGGCAGGGCCCCAGAGGGGAGAAACGTGGATTCCCCAGCCGTAACTTTGGAAATCCAGGTATCCAATTCAACGCCAAAAAGCCACTCCCCAGAAAAGGGGAGGGATTCCACACTATGTTTGGATTCTGTGTCCGCTATCCACTGAGGCAGCCACAAGGCCCTGCGCGCCGACACTGCCATAGCAGAAGTCCTAGCATTAATGTTCCCCATCTCCTTGAGCGGATCACAGAGGACACGTGTAGTGTCCTGAATGTGTTTTATGAGGGTTACCATAGTAACCAAGGGCATATCCCCCGTGAGACCCCCCTGAATTTGAGTGGGCCATGAATGAATGGCATGGGTTATCCAGCAACCCACAATGACCGGCCTTTGTGATATACCTGCTGCTGTGTATATAGGCTTTAGTGTAGTCTCTATCTTTCTATCCCCAGGATCCTACATGGTAAAGGAGCCCGGGGCAGGCAGCACCGCCCTTTTAGACAGGCGAGAGACTGATACATCCACCCCAGGGGGTTCCTCACAAAATTTTCTACCTTCAGGAGCAAATGGGAAAGTGCGCAAAAAATGTTTGGACACTTGGAATTTTTTGTCTGGCTTTTTGCAGGCCTGCTTGAATAGGTCATCTACTCTGTAGAGTCAGGGAAAGTGACATTAGGCTTGTTTTGTATAAAGAAAAACGACTGCTGTGACGCAGCGTCCTCTAGAGGGAGCTTTAACACGTCCCGTATAGCCAGAATTAGGGGTTCAATACCCTGAACAGAATCAGGATCTCAACTAACGGGGTCCAGGTCATCCCCATCCTCCGGTATGTCATCATCTGTATCAGAGAGTAGAGCAGGTAACCCACGTTTCTGTGGACCTGCATGAGAGAGGGAAGGGCTGTGCATCTGCTCTAGCAGCTAAATCTGCAAAAGCTTGTTGTAGTAGCTGAGTCTTCTGCACATTAGCAGTGAGCTGGGATGACATATTTGACATCATTGATTTAAGAGACCCTAACCAGTGGGGCTCTGGACCCTCTCCCCCAGCCCCTTCACTGGTATGTGAAGATTGACTGCATTGTTCACATGAAACAGAGTCATTATATAATGGAGAGAATCTGGCGTGACATACACTGCACAGTTTGTGTTTACCCATGTTTCACAGTAAGCACAATCACATATACACAGAGAGTGTCCCCTAGTGGGGCCCCCGGTTTGTACTCACTACCGACGTCACCTTCAGGCAGCTTTAGGGGTGTGCGGCGTGCTGCGGTTGTGGCAGCCAAGGCGCAGTGCCCCGCTGAACAACAACCCCTCAGGACGGTGGTCCTGCAGCGGGAAAGCGGCTCTGCACCTCGTAAGGCTGGTGACCCCCACTCCCCAACTCCCATGGTGCAGGTATGCTGTTGCCCAGACAGCATACCGAATATAACAAACCGAAAACAAAGAAATTGAAGAAAACTCTCTGGAGCTCCATAGTGCTCATCCTCTCCTGAGGGCACTTGTATCTAAACTGCCTGTGGGAGGGGGCATAGAGGGGAGGAGCCAGCACACCCAGTGAAGAAAATTTTAAGTGCACTGGCTCCTTTGGAGCCCGTCTATACCAATGGTACTAGATTCCCCAATATCCCTTATGGATGCTAGAGAAAATCTGTAACATTTTGCTGCTATGGCCAAAATGATGATAGCTGATTGGGGTCTATGTACTCAGCCTTGGAGAGAGATAAAGTACCAACCAACCCGCTCCTACCTGCCATTTTTCAAACCCAGCCTATAACATGACAGTTAGGAGCTGATTGGCTGATAACATGATCATGCATGCTACAATTTAGGGCAGAGGTTCCCAAACTTTTTTGAATCACGGCACCCTAGAGCAGCAGAATCTTTTTCATGGCACCCCTAGGCCCAAAGTTTCCTATTGAGAAATTTGGAAACAAATATTAAATTAAGCAAATTGTGTTTATATGTCATCCATAGGTTCTATTGTGTGGTGAGGGACAATATTAGCTTCTGCTTGTCCACGTGTTTTATGGATGACAGCCACCAGCACTGCTTTAGCCTATTACATTGATCATAAATAATTTGAATTGGTCCTGGACCACCAATCCAAGGCACTCCTGCAAGTGTCCCAGGGTGCCACGGCACACACTTTGACCTGTTTTAGGGGCATGATTTGGGCAGAAGGTTCTATTTCAATCCATCTTTAGCTCTTCAGTGGAGCTGTATGAATATAGTATGGATAAGTAGAATCCTCCAGCACAGGTGATTGGGGAGTTTTGAGGTACACCACCTATTTGCTCTATGTGGTGCATGTTATATCAAGAAAGGATAGGGCGGATATCACTTTATTTAATGCGTGGATTGGGCTGGTTTCCTGCTTTGAGATTATAGTAAGGCAGACTGTGCCCTCAATATATTGGTCAAATAACCTTGGATGAATTAGGCCAGTGGTAGCCAACCCTGGTCCTCGAGAGCTACCAACAGTTCACGTTTTCCAGCTCACCTAGCAGGTGCACAGGTGTAGTCATTACCAATTGACACATTTTAAAAGATCCACAGTTGGAGCTAATTACTTCATTTGTGATTCTGTGAGGAGACCTGGAAAACGTGAACTGTTCGTAGCTCTCGAGGACCAGGGTTGGCTACCCCTGAATTAGGCAAATGGCCCCTTTTTTTGGGATGGGGGGGGGATTGAATACTTTTGCAAGCCTACTATTTTGTTGAATGTAGGTGATTCCGTGCCAGATGAGTGCTGGTGGAAAAGTTTTTATTTCTTTGACATGTAGACATTGTGGCCGATGAAGAATTGAATGCAAGACAGACGTTATTGCTCACACGTTGTGTGCGTTAAAACTAAATGTGGATATTCTCCCAAATGCAGAGGTATACGCATCTCTGCCTCTGGACCATCTCCATTTATATGCTTGGTTTCTTAGTCGCCATCATTATCATTGCATTTGGCAGAAGTGTCACATGGCCAGTCCAACCCTGCCCTCTTAAGCAGAACTCTACATATCCCGTAATTCCTTCAATGTGCCTTCACTATGCATAGGTGTGAACGCGCCGTTACTATCAGCTGCTCTCCTTTAGCCATCAGTGGAATTTTGATTAAGTTGCATACAACGGTGCATCGCCCTGACCTGCATACACTTGGCTGCAGACCACGTACAAGGTGAGAACACACAAGACACGGACGCCAAACCAACTTGCATTCAGCTCTGCTTCGCCCGCACTGTCTATAATGCAATTGTACACATCATTTGGTTGAGTCTTTGCTTTATGTTGATAACTTTGAGATCCGATGAAGGCTACAGTGCATGACTTAATGTTACATGGTTTGATTTCTAGGTATTTCTCACTGTATTGTATGCTGATGTGGAGTTCTTATGGTGCAGGTGGCTAATATATTGCTGAATGGCGTAAAGTACGAAAGTGAACTTAATGGATCGATGGAGATATCCCAGCGGCCACTTTCGATGAAACTTCTGTGTTCATCCATCTGCCACATCCCTAAGGCGCTGCGTAACCTGTGCATCAACCACTTCTTAGGTAATTACTATGGCCATGAGTGTCCAGAGGACCTTTGTGTGGAAGGAATCCAGTGCATTAACTTTTGCTATATACGATATTAGTTTGGTATGGTCCTTTCACGGTTGTTCGGTAAAATTTGTAAGACATGTAAGGGTCTTTATGGAGTCGTCCAGTTTGGAAAAAAGTCCTTCTCTTTACGTAGTACGCCCCATGTATTACTTTGCCCATCCTCTTCTGTTACAATGCCATGTAAGAGCAGGGAACTTCAACACAAGAGACTAATATGATCTTCAAAATTCAGTCCAGTAGGACAAGAGGTATACAGAGCACCTGATGGGATTGGTTACCTCCCCTGTCCAATGAGGTGATGCATACACTACACACCTTCAGTGCATAAGGATTTAAATTATCTGACAAGGCTTGTCCTTCACAATCAAAGCTGCCTGTTCCTCCATATACCAGCAGCTGCAACTAGGTAACGGAAGCTCCAGCAAAGAGAATAGGTTGAAGTACTACATTTACAGGATGAATTATATAAAGAAGTGAAGTTCTTAATTGAATGTGTATATCATTGTGATGAAATATCTCTTTAGATGATACATATCCTCCTTAGTGGTTCAGCTTCTAGTTGATACTGATGCTGGGCATGAGAGGTAGGTATGTGGTTGTGGTTTTGTCTTCCTTCCGTCATATGATTCTGTGCATATTGTGAGCAGATCAAGGTAGGGTGTCCTCACCTGGGGTAGATGGTCACTTCCCAACACACAGCAGCCAGGAAACAGCACACCGTCCAGGGTTTTTGTGCAACCTAGCAGTAGCTAGTTTCATTGTGCAGTACAAAAAAACCCACAAAACATAAAAATAAACCCTAGCCCGTCTGGGCACTAACTAAACAAACAGGTCCCCTCTCTCAAAAGATGGTAGTACCTAATGCCCCTACCACAAACATAGGCATTGGCACAGTACTCACGGTCAGTAAAACACAGTGTCCCCTAATAAACCTGCTACCTGTTTCCCCAGGTAGCGAGACCCTGAGTAAAGCCCTGACACATCTTATATCAGCCTCTTGTGCAGGTAATAATTAGCCTATACTCAGGTTGAAGACCCACAATGGGCCTAATGAATGTAGCCCACCCTCTCTCTCCATCCATACCCCCAGGAACCATTAACCAGCTTTTACTAAATTCAGTCTATTTTGCAATCAGACATTTTCCTGGGGTTTTAAGTGGAAGACAATATTACTATTAATTATATGTACGAATTGTGTATGTAATATCTCGGTCTCTCTCGGCAGTACAAATGTCAACAGTGATATAAAATATGAAACCTTTTCAGAGCTTTTTCTCTCATTGTAGGATGGCTGTCATTTGAAGGAATGCTGCTATTTTATACTGACTTCATGGGCGAAGTGATTTTTCAAGGGGATCCAAAGGCCCCTCACAATTCCGAGGAATATCATAAATACAATGCAGGAGTTACTGTGGGATGCTGGGGGATGTGTATATATGCTTTCAGTGCTGCTTTCTACTCGGGTAAGTAATCCATCATAAACTGAACTATTGCATTTATTGGTGGCTGGTTCTGAGTCGGAACACATGGGCACACGTGTGTTTCAGCATACAGCACACGGCACATACAGCCATGAGTCACAAGCTCCATGTGAGTCATGTGTACGGGGCATAAAACTTGTGCATGTGCCAGTACTAATGATGGCTGCCAGATTGGTCAGCACTGCTTTTCGCTTGCAGATGCGCAGACCCCCACATTATAACTACAGGTTCTATCTTTAGCATAAGCTAGTAAATCTCACAATCTTCCCAAACTCTTCAGTATCCATGCTTGTAAGATTGTATGCTCTCTCTCATACACACACATATGTAGTGCAATACTGTACAGTATAAAGCTAAAAAATAAAACACTATAGGAAATTGATCTGTTATGCTGGGTTCTGGTCAAGAATACCGATGCCGGAATTTATTGATGCCGGAATCTCGACAGCTGGTGTCCCGACCGTGATTACAGAGGTAGGATTAGGTTTAGGGCTGGGGGTGGGGGGTTAGGTTTAGGCGCCACCCCAGGAGGATAGGGTTAGGCTGTGGGAGGGGAGAGGTTAGGGTCAGGCTGCAGGGGGGGAGGTTTAGGTTTAGGCCCACCGGGGGGAGGTTAGGTTTAGGCACCACCGGGGGGGAGGTAAGGTTTAGGCACCACCGTGGGGGAGGTAAGGTTTAGGCACCACTGGGGGGGGGGGGTTAGGTTTAGGCACCACCGGGGGAAGGGGAGGGGGGTAGGTCTAGGCACCAGCGGGGGGGAGGTTAGGTCTAGGCACCAGCGGGGGGGAGGTTAGGTTTAGGCACCAGCGGGGGGAGGTTAGGTTTAGGCACCTCCGGGGGGGTGAGGTTAGGTTTAGGTACCGGCGGGGGAGGTTAGGGTTAGTCATAGAAGGAGAGGTTAGGGTTAGGCTGTGGGAAGGGAGGGGTAGGGGAGAGGGGAGATTAGCCCTACCTCACCCCTGTCTGGATTTCAATTGTCGGGATGCCGGCGTCTGTATACTGATGCACAAAGTACCATCTATCTGTACTTTGCACACGCGCAGGACCTGTTCTGCGTGTGCATGAATGGGTCCTGTGATGAAGGTAGCAGTAATTGACAGTCTGTTGCCATCTGGGAGGCAGCGACAGCCTCCGTTTAGGAGGAGGGAAGATGCCAGGGATCTCTGTTATAGGACACCATGGGTGTCGCAAGCTGCCTGATGTTAAGTGAGATATCCGATGCTTGGATCACTTCTGCAGGTGGAGGTGTATGCTTGTAATGGACGCCTCCTGCTGTATCACTATATAGCGCTATCACTGCTGCTTCCAAGGAAGTGACAGAAACTCCAACCGCATCTGAATCATGCCCACTGAGCTGCTGGGATGGTGTCACAACGCGTTTCACTCCCCCTGGCCATCCTTTCAATGGTCTCCTCATGTAATTAGAAACATTATTCATAAAGATCCCTATCATTATGTACCACATACAGAGGGAAAGGTATGCTCCCTACCCATACTCAGTAAGAAAGCTAGGGGGTACTTCAGACTGGATCGCCGCAGCGGCAGTGATTGCAGTCTGAATTACTTTGTGGAGGGCGCGTGCGCACCCTGGGAGCTCAGTGAGAGGCTAAAAGCATCTCAGGGCTGCCATCGCCTCTGCCTGATTGACAGGCAGAGGCGGGGGCGGGAGGGGGCGTGCCAATGGCGTTAGAACGGCTCGGCGGGACGCAGTCCGGACAACGCAGGAAAGTACAGACCATTGCGGGGGCGGGCAGCGGCGGTTGCCTGACGTCACGCAGCTGCTGCGACCTGGGACGGGTTGGGTAGCCGCCTGCCAGCGCACAGGAGCTGCACTGGCATTGCCGCTGTGCGATGCTTTTGCGCCAAGTGGGGCGGACTAGCCCTGTGCTGGGAGTCCCCCCCGCATGTCAGAGAAACTGATCGTAGATGTGCTAAATTTAGCACATCTACAATCAGATATGAATTAGGCCCTGAGTATCTACAAGTACCGATACATATGAAAGCACAGAAGAGGCAGCCAGTGCGGAGACACTGCCTAGTGGTCCACCTAGAAAATAAAAATAATAATAATTTTATTTATATAGCGCTCTTTCTCCAATAGGACTCAAATATAAAAACCACATGACAGAAATAGATAGCTTACAGTATATAAAATATTAATATTCAAATAAAACAAATGTATAAATAACTAATAGGGTAAAAAAAGGCTAAAAGGCAAGAAACAGTGCCTGATAACGAGTTGGACGCAGGGCCGATGTTTAGGCGTTTGAGTGTTACTTTGTACTGTACAGTATGCGCGCCACAGTCATACTGCACACTTGCGCAATTGATTAGTGACGTCAGATCCAGTGAGAGGTAGTGAGCATTTAGGGGAGGTAATGGGGGTGCCTACAAAATCGCAGACATGGGCACGTCTGAGCCTGCAGCTATGAATGCGGATGCAGCTGTAAAGGTTGCGGGAGATTTACTTGCGAGGGACATTCTGATAAAACGTCGGGATGCTCAGACGATCACCGGTGTGTCAGATGTACACAGGTCAGTGGGCAGCACCGTTAGGATATTTTCAGGGTATCCGGATGATAGATCTATATTAAAAAGGTCAACAGGCAATGAGTCGACTCCAAATGGGTGATACGCAGTAGGTCGACAGGGTCAAAAGGTCGACATGTAAAAGGTAGATCGTACAAAAGGTTGACATAACAATGGTTGACACACATATGATTGAAACATGTTTTTTTTTCCAGTGGGGGGGGGGGGGGGGGGGGGTTCTGCGTGTTTTATAGTTTACAATCCACATGGACTACAATTGGGAATAGTCCTTGCCTGAAGCGTGGCGAGGGGACACGGTATACACTAATGGAGGTTTTCAGTAGGGCGAAATTTAAAAAAACATGTAACCTATATACTGTATCTTCCAATTTACCTTGAGGCCTCCACTGGTGTGCTGCTTCTCCAAGGCCTTTGTTTCCCAAGCGTCGGCTTTGAGATGAAAATGTAAAACGCCACTGGCAGTCACTGTACAGCATGCCGGGCGTTACACTGACACACGCCGCGCTGTACACGGACTTTAAACTTTTCACCTCTGAGGGTTACATTTACTTAGGGGTCTATTTACTAAGCCTTGGATGGAGATAAAGTGCGTGGAGATAAAGTACCAGCCAATCAGCTTCTAACTGTCACTTTTGAAACACAGCCAGGCGTGACATCGCACGCAGCCGCTGCGATCAAGAACATGGCGGCGGGTCTCCTGCGGGCGCCGACAGGAGACTTCCTCCGTTTCTGCAAACAAGCAGAAATTTTGATGTGTTCGCAATCTCTGCATTTTGAACGGGGGGAGCGGCGGTCAGCATGTGATCCAAAGGATTGCAAATTCTGCTAATTAGCAGAATTTGCAATCCTTACTGAATCAGGCCTATTAGGGGTCATTCCGACCCGATCGCTCGCTGCAGTTTGTCGCAGCGCAGCAATCGGATCGGAACTGCACATGCGCCGGCGCATGGCAGTCGTCGCTGCCTAGCGATAGCCTCTGAGACAGAGGCGGTTGCTGGGCGGGAGGGGGCTGAACGGCGGCGTTATGCCACCGTTTAGTAGGCGCAGTCCGGCCAACGCAGGCATGGCTGGACCGTAGGGGGGGGGGGGGGGCGTGCCGCTGCGGCCAGCGGCTGTGACACACAACTCCCAGTCAACCGCAGGAGCTGCGCTGGCCGGGAGTTACGCCGCAAATACAAAGGCATCGCTTCTGTGCGATGCTTTTGTATTTGTGCGGGGATGGGGGGGGACGGCACTGACATGTGGGGCGGACTAGCCCTGTGCTGGGCGTCCCCCCGCATGTCAGGGAAGATGATCATCGCTGTGCTACATTTAGCACAGCTACGATCAACTCAGAATGACCCCCATTGTCCACAGCAACCAATCAGATTCTGTTTATTCATTCTTTATTGCATTCTAGAAAATGATAGAAATAATGTGATTGGTTGCTATGGGCAACATCACTACTTTTCACTTTTAAAAGCTTTAGTAAATTTACCCATAAGTCTCTGCTCCATTATGAAAGCCCCTAGAGCCGTGGTTCCTAAACTTTTTGAATCACTGCACCACTCTCCCTAAAACCCGCACCCACCCATACCAACATACAAGTGGTGAGACCCCTTATACACGTTGCCACTGATCCCAACACTCAAGAGCTGATCTTAGGCAGCTTTTTGCTGGAGAACCAAAAAGTAAATGGGCAAAAAGTCCACAAGATCACCTGCCCATTACTCGCCAGCTACTGGTACCATCATTTAAGGGCATCTCTCAGCATGGTGACCCAACACTATTGCAGGTCACTGCATTGATGTAAACACTGGGAGCAGAAAACCATAGGAGGGGACCTGTGATGGCAGCGGATATAACTACGTTGTACACAGAGATGACACAACTGAGCAAGCAGTTCTGTGTCGTGCTGGAAGGGTCAGGTGGTCTCTGTACTGCCAGCGACTTTATAAATCTATAGATGATTTTACTTTGCAAAAAAATATTGTTGTATTAAAGATAATCTGTTTCTAATTAACTTTTTCATTTTTCCGTTTCATGTAAGCCATACTGGAAAAACTGGAAGAATATTTCAGCACCCGCACACTGTACTTTATCGCATATCTGGCGTTTGGCCTGGGCACTGGTCTAGCAACATTGACTAGCAATATATATATAATCCTGTCCCTCTGCGTCACACATGGCGTCCTGTTCTCTACACTCTGCATCCTGCCGTACTCACTCCTCTGCGATTACTACCAGAATAAAAAGGTAACTAATGTTTATTTATATCGCCCATTTTCAGCTATATTCGGGGTGTGACGAGAGGCCTTTGAGCATATCTATGACTTTCAATTCAATGTGATATATTTTACCTGTGTTCACGTTGTTAGTATATGGTGCGCTCTGTGTCTGTCTCCTTCTGCAGCGAGGTCTATGGGTGCATCCCCTAGTGATAATCCCCTAGTGCTGGATGTCACTCGGAGGCGGAGCTTAGTATGTGTAATCCCCTGCTCCTCCATCTTAGAGTGAGTAAGTGAGCTAGCCTTGTGTGCAAGCATGCAGAGCTGAGACCGGGAGCGGATCTCAGCTATAGAGACTCACAGTGTCCCAGTGCATGTATCGCGGCTCCGGAGCTGATGCTGGGCCGGGTGCCGCATCTTCTCTACAGCGGGAGTCAGACTGCACGGCTGTGCAGTCCTCCGTTCCTTACCACCAGGGACAACTCCTGATAAGTACCGCTACACTGCTGTTACCTTGTATGATATAAGGGGCCCAATTGCCTATATCAGTATTACATCCGAGTCACCTGTGTTCACTGAATAAACCTGCATTACTGTGTAAGTCATTAAGTGTGTGGACTGACGTCACTGCACCAGGCAATTCCAATACACTCTGCCAACACACGTGAAATAATTGAACTGTATACTGCACATGAAAAAGCCTAAAATGCTATGTGCTGCACATGCATTTACATGTGTGTCATTTGTGGTATACCCACAAACGACATAGGGGGTCATTCCGAGTTGTTCGCTCGTTATTTTTTTCTCGCAACGGAGCGATTAGTCGCTAATGCGCATGCGCAATGTCCGCACTGCGACCGCGTCAAGTAAATTTGCTATGCAGTTAGGAATTTTACTCACGGCATTACAAGGTTTTTTCTTCGTTCTGGTGATCGGAGTGTGATTGACAGGAAGTGGGTGTTTCTGGGCGGAAACAGGCCGTTTTATGGGAGTGTGTGAAAAAACGCTACCGTTTCTGGGAAAAACGCGGGAGTGGCTGGAGAAACGGAGGAGTGTCTGGGCGAACGCTGGGTGTGTTTGTGACGTCAAACCAGGAACGACAAGCACTGAACTGATCGCAGATGCCGAGTAAGTCTGGAGCTACTCAGAAACTGCTAAGAAGTGTCTATTCGCAATTCTGCCAATCTTTCGTTCGCAATTTTGATATGCTAAGATTCACTCCCAGTAGGCGGCGGCTTAGCGTGTGCAAAGCTGTTAAAAGCAGCTTGCGAGCGAACAACTCGGAATGACCCCCATAAGCTGGGCACTTTCACTTGCATGCAGTTTTTTTTTTTTTGAGGCTGCAGAGAACTTTCCCCATTCATTTCAATATCTGATTTATTACATTGGTTCCAGTGAGTGACTCATCATGTAAATGAATGGGCCACTGAAATAAAAAAGACCCTAGTGCAGAGGTTCCCAAACTGTGTGCCGTGGCTCCCTGGGGTGCCTCGGGACACTTGCAGGGGTGCCCTGGGTTGGTGGTCCAGGACCAATTCAAATTATTCATGGTCAATATAATCGGAAAGACCAGTGCTGGTGGCTGCCAGTCATAAAATATGTGGTCAAACAGAAGCAAATCTTGTCCCTCACCACACAACTGACCCTAAGGATGACATATAAACACGATCTACTTAATGTAATATTTCTCAATAAGAATTTTTCGGCCTAGGGGTGCCGTGAAAAAAATTCTGATATTCTAGGGTGCCGTGATTTAAAAAAGTTTGGAATCCATTGCCCTAGTGTGTGATTGTGGTACCAGCACAGGCATTTTGTAAGGCTGCACCACTGCTGTAAAGAGAAAAAAAGAAACACAGACAAAAAAGAAAATTAAACAATAGCATGTTTGTGAAATCAGCCTTTATTTAAATTAAATCATCAAACCCTTGTCCATCATTTCTTATTGTATTCCAACCAAAGCCAGGAGTGTCAATAGCCATTCCCATGCTACCCGCAATGTGATAACCTGGTGGCAGTTCCCTGTACTCCCAGAAGACTGGGTTGTCCTCCCACAACCTGCTGACCTCATAATGAAGTGGGCACTACTGGGAGGATTTTTATGTAAATAGCGTCATATTGGCCTCGCCTCCTCACAAGCGATCCTCGAATCGCGGCATTCCCCACGAGAGGACGGGGCCTAATGATACATAGAGCCGGGCCCCGCCCCACCTCCACTCAGGAACACCTCTCCTCTGGACTTCACCCAGTGGAGAGTGCTATAACGTAGGCAATTTGGGGTGTGGGGCAGCAGACTCGGCCCCTGCTTTGATCTCACATCAATGGAGATTAGTAAGAGATTTATTTTTTTTTGGGGGGGGGGGAATAACCATTTTTATGCAGTTCCATCCATGTCAATAGTCCATTAGAATCAATGGGGCTTCTACATCTATTGTACAAACCCATTAACTAAATGGGTTATAGGAATGAGTAGAAGACAGCACTATAATGGTTAAATCACCCTGTGTGTATATACAAAATGCACTCCTATAGAGATCAATGGACTTTTTTAGCAAGTGCACTTTTGCACTTTCATACATTCAATTATCTCTACAGTGTGCCAAATAATGGGAAGCACAATAAAGTACTGGTGCATACATCTTGCTACACATAGGGGGTCATTCTGACCTGATCGCATGCTGTCATTCATCGCAGCGCAGCGATCAGGTCAGAAGTGCGCATTCGCCGGTGCCGCAGTGCGCCGGTGCATGGCTGACAGCAGACAGCTGTCGTTGCCTAGCGATTGCCTCTGCCTCACTGACAGGCAGAGGTGGTCGCTGGGTGGGAGGGGGCGGCACGGCGGCGTTCGGACACCGTTGTGTGGGCACGGTCCAGCCAACGCAGGTGTGGCCGGTCCGTGCGTGGAGCGGGCTGCAGCGGCTGCGTGTGTTGTCACGTGTGATGTCACATGTGACGCCGTGCGATGTTTTTGTACTTCTGCAGGGGGGGGGGACTGACATCCGGGGCGGACTAGCCCTGTGCTGGGCGTCCCCCAGCATGTCTGTGTGACTGATCGTAGCCCTGCAAAATTTTGCAGGGCTACGATCAGGTTTGAATTAGGCCCATAGTGCAGTTTTGTTGCTCTGTGTGTGTTCCACCAACAATCATGCTGACATTGATCAATTTCCTAAAAAGTTATGATTGAGTAACAAAATTTGGTCTGTACGACATGGGGCAAAAATTGAACACAAATTGAATTGTTATTGAGGAACCAAAATTACAAGGAACATTGAGCACACCAATGCTAAGAAATGTATCTGTGTACCCACCTTTGTTTACAATCTAATTTTTTCCCTTTCAGTTTGTAGGTTCGAGTTCTGATGGAACTAAGCGTGGTATGGGCGTGGACATCTCGCTGCTGAGCTGCCAGTATTTTCTTGCACAGATTCTCGTATCGATTGTGATGGGACCTTTGACATCAATGGTTGGCAGTGCCAATGGAGTAATGTACTTTTCCAGCCTCATGTCATTTGTTGGCTGTTTCTACTCCTCCTTATTTGTCATCTATGACATTCCACCAAGTGGAGATCTCGAGGATGAGGAACAACCACTTTTGCTTAATATCTGATGAACAGTTTACAACAGTGACTTTGTTTTAAAAGAAACCCCTTTGATGGATATTGAGCTGCTCTTGGGTGATTTTGCCCCAGTGTCCTACTAAAACCGTAACAAAATATGAATTAGTGATAAAATAGTGCGAAATAAAGCATTATCAATGTCACAACATCTACGTGTGTGAGTACTGGTATGATGTACCTGTAGAACGTCTCCCATGGAAAGTGATAGGTCAATGGAGTAATTACTACTAGCAGTCTGGTCTAGACTGAAAAGGAATGTTTTAAAAATGAGCCTTCAGATTTCAGATGATGGGTTGTAGTCAACATGTCAACTGTCAGAATGTCGACACCATAAAATTAGGGTTAGGCTATAGTTAGGATTAGGCTGCAGTTAAGGTTAGGTTGCAGTTAGGGTTAGAGTTAGGCTGTAGTTAGGGATAGTCTGTAAGTACAACCAACTGGATTTACACTTGGGGGTTCAGAGTTCCAGAACACTGATCATGTGCGGAATCTTGGTGTTGTCCTGGATAGTGGTTTGACAAATAATCAATCAAATCCTCATTCCTTTCTCTGAGGAACATAGCGAGAATCAAGCACTTAATTCCCTCTGAAGATCTGCCAAGTCATACATGCATTTGTTGATTAGACTACTGCAATGCCCTCTGCCTGGGTCTCCCAGCGAAAGAATTGTACCACTTACATCTGGTAAAAATGCAGCTGCCAGGCTGTTACCCAACCTCTACTCACCCATCCCCTACTCCCCCCACTGGCTGCCTGTACGATGGCGAATCGCTTTGAAGATTGGCTTACCAACTTTCAAAGCCCTACATGACTAGGGCCCAGGGTACCCGAAGCAGCTTGTGATTCCATACTGCCCCGCTCGCTTACTGCAATCTGTAGATGAAGTACTATTAGCAGTACCTAGAATCTCCCAAAATTCATCTGGGGGCCGAGCTTTTAGCCATGTGTCTCCGACGCTATGGAACTCACTTCCCCACACAGTTCAAGAGGCGTCCATTCTAGAATCCTTCAAAAACAGACTCAAGACTTTCCTGTTTACTCACACGTTCCCTTAATGTTCCTTTAGTACAGGGGTGGGGAACCTCCGGCCCACGGGCCTTATCCGGCCCGGAGAGGCATCTTGACCAACCCGGAGGCAGCCGCCGAGTGTAAAGCCGTTTGCGGCGCACGGCTTCCTGGAAGATGTAGTTTTCTCTACACTGTGCACTGTATTCAATGTACAGTGTGAGTAAACTACATCTCCCATGATGCAGTGCGCGGCAGACGGCTCAGAGAGGTATGAGGCAGCTGTGTAAAGCCGTCCCCGGTGCATGGCTTCCTGGGAGATGCAGTTTCTCACACTGTGCACTGTATTCAATGTACATTGTGAGAGAACTACATCTCCCTTGATGCCGCAGCTGCCCTTCCCATGGGCCTTTGCTCCGCGCCCGTCTCCAGCATTACAGGTAGCAGCGCGGCCACCTTGAGGGAAGACCGGTGCATACTCAGGAGCCGCCGGTAAGAATATATACAGTGCAAGGGGGAGGGAGTGTAACTGTTAGCGTTAGTGTGGTACAGAGCAGGGGAGGGAGTGTCAGTGTGTTACAGGGCAGGGGAGGGAGTGTGTCAGTGTGTGGTACAGCGCAGGGGAGGGAGTGTGAGTGTCAGTGTGTGGTACAGCGCAGGGGAGGGAGTGTGAGTGTCAGTGTGTGTTACAGGGCAGGGGAGGGAGTGTGAGTGTCAGTGTGTGTTACAGGGCATGGGAGGGAGTGTGAGTGTCAGTGTGTTACAGGGCATGGGAGGGAATGTGAGTGTCAGTGTCTGTTACAGGGCAGGGGAGGGAGTGTGAGTGTCAGTGTGTTACAGGGCATGGGAGGGAGTGTGAGTGTCAGTGTGTTACAGGGCATGGGAGGGAGTGTGAGTGTCAGTGTGTTACAGGGCAGGGGAGGGAGTGTGAGTGTCAGTGTGTTACAGGGCAGGGGAGGGAGTGTGAGTGTCAGTGTGTGTTACAGGGCATGGGAGGGAGTGTGAGTGTCAGTGTGTTACAGGGCATGGGAGGGAATGTGAGTGTCAGTGTCTGTTACAGGGCAGGGGAGGGAGTGTGAGTGTCAGTGTGTTACAGGGCATGGGAGGGAGTGTGAGTGTCATTGTGTGTAACAGGGCAGGGGAGGGAGTGTGAGTGTCAGTGTATTACAGGGCAGGGGAGGGAGTGTGAGTGTCAGTGTGTTACAGGGCAGGGGAGGGAGTGTGAGTGTCAGTGTGTGTTACAGGGCAGGGGAGGGAGTGCGAGTGTCAGTGTGTTGCAGGGGAGGGTGTGTTGGGGTCAGTGTGTGGTACAGTGCAGGGAGAGGGAATGTGAGTGGAGTGTCAGTGTTGTCACAACTGAGGGCTGGTGCTGACCAGGGGGAAGCCTCAGTTGTAGGGGCTGAGGTATATGTGTACCTTGGGATCGATGGCGGAACACCGATGGAGACTTGGGATCGATGGCGGAACACCGATGGTTACTGGGGATCGATGGCGGAACACCGATGGTTACTGGCAGGGCAGAGCACCGCTGGAAGCTAGAAGCTGGAAGCCGGTGTCGGGTAACTGCCAGTCACATGGTGCAATGTTGAGACACTGCAGAGTCAGGCTGTACTGCAGAGAAAGTCCATGGGAGAACTGCACACTGGAATCACTGAAGACAATTGAAGCACTGACATCTTTCCACCCCAGGAACAGGATATTTATACCTGCTGGGAAGCAGGGATTGGCTGGCTGATTAACCAGAGACCAGAGTGCAGCTGCTGTGTAATCAGGCTGAGAGCAGAGTGCAGCTGATAGGCTGAAAGGTAACATGTGATTAGGAAAACATGGCTGCGCCCATGGTAGCTTTTGGAGGGAAAGATTGTTTGTAACTTGAATGTGAGCTTTAACCATGAAGCTGCCAGAATCACAGTAAAGAGATTTGAGACAATGAGATGCAGCACGCACACAGACAGTGCAGATGGAATCCAGGCTTGGAACACTGGGACAGTCTCAGGAGGCATTTGGAAGGTAAATACTGATAAGGAATTACCTAGATCGTGACAGCACCCCGTCCTTTAGGAGTGGCCCCAGGACACTTCTTATAAGTTCTTTACCTGAACAAATGGAAGGATCTAGATTGAATCCTGATGAACTTGAACTGGCTGGGACCAGAGGAGACTGTACCGGATCTATGGACGAGACCAAATTAAGTCCAGACAACCTTGAACCGGTTGAGACCGGCAGAGACTTTAGACCGACGGATAGGACCGGATTAGATCCGAAGGTATTGGAATCGGCTGGAACCGAAGGAGGCTGATCCGGACAGACGGATGGGACCGGATTGGGTCCAGAAAAGCTTGAACCGGCTGGGACCGGAGGAGTCTTCGGATTGACGGTTGAATCAGCTGGAACTGAAGGAGTCTTTGGACCTACGGATGGAACCGGATTGGGTCCAGAGATATCGGAATCGGCTGGAACCGAAGGAATCTTCAGACAGACGGATGGAACCGGATTGAGTCTAAAGACAGTTGAATCAGCTGGAACTGAAGGAGTCAGAATCCGGTTAGAACCGGAATGAGTGGTATCCGAGTGTTCAGTTAGACCATCCTGGACCTGGTCCATGCTGGATGCCAACAGGGTGGTGCTCTCTGAAGATGGCAAACAGGAGTTCATAACTGCATCTGTAGCACAAAAATTTCCATCTGGGAACTTGGCTCTGGATACTTCCCTTGGGACTGAAACTTTGGTGACCCCTCCTGGGGTTGATGAATCAGACACCTCTCTCAGGGTTGTTTTCTCCAGCACCCCTCCTGGGGTTGCCAGATCAGAAACTCCTTTTTGAGAAGACTCATATGCCCCTACTAGAGCTTGAACATTGGATACCGCTCCTAGGGCTGTAGACACAGACGCCCCTCCTTGGGCTGAGTAAAGAGCATCATCATTCCAGGAAAGTTCGGACGCTAGGATCTGGTACTGTACCAGATATTTACCGACTGTTCGTGTCCCCTGAAGTAGCCGGAGGATATCAGAGGAGGCAGAGGTCACACGACCTGGTTCATCAAAGATGCGCCTGAAGGTTGCCACGAAATCTGCATATGAAGAGAGCAGGGCATCAGACTTCTCCCATAGAGGTGATACCCAATCGAGGGCGGAGCCACTGAGGAGGGAGATGATGTAAGCAACCTTGGTGCGGTCAGTTGGGAAACTGCCAGGCTGTAACTCAAAATATATCTCACACTGATTTAGGAAACCCAGACAGGCTTTTGGGGAACCATCAAACTTGGCAGGTGTCGGTAAATGGAGACAAGGAGCAGAAACGGGAATGGTGGGTGGAGATACCACCAAAGGTACTGCAGTCGGCACACTGGACGCCCCTGAACCACGGAGGGTTACTTGTATTCCATCCAGCCGAGAGGAGAGATCCTGGAGACAGCGGATCACATGGCCCTGTGGAGTCTCCTGACGTTCAAGGCAGGCTGCAAGTTCTTGCATCGGCCTGGTCGCTTGGACCTGGTCTCCGGCCGGATCCATTAGGTCAGTGCTTACTGTCACAACTGAGGGCTGGTGCTGACCAGGGGGAAGCCT
Source organism: Pseudophryne corroboree (assembly GCF_028390025.1). Lineage (NCBI taxonomy): Eukaryota > Metazoa > Chordata > Amphibia > Anura > Myobatrachidae > Pseudophryne > Pseudophryne corroboree. The sequence goes on along the minus strand of NC_086453.1, from coordinate 325,380,440 downwards.
CAGTTGTAGGGGCTGAGGTATATGTGTACCTTGGGATCGATGGCGGAACACCGATGGAGACTTGGGATCGATGGCGGAACACCGATGATTACTGGGGATCGATGGCGGAACACCGATGGTTACTGGCAGGGCAGAGCACCGCTGGAAGCTAGAAGCTGGAAGCCGGTGTTGGTTAACTGCCAGTCACAGGGTGCAATGTTGAGACACTGCAGAGTCAGGCTGTACTGCAGAGACAGTCCATGGGAGAACTGCACACTGGAATCACTGAAGACAATTGAAGCACTGACATCTTTCCACCCCAGGAACAGGATATTTATACCTGCTGGGAAGCAGGGATTGGCTGGCTGATTAACCAGAGACCAGAGTGCAGTTGCTGTGTAATCAGGCTGAGAGCAGAGTGCAGCTGATAGGCTGAAAGGTAACATGTGATTAGGAAAACATGGCTGCGCCCATGGTAGCTTTTGGAGGGAAAGATTGTTTGTAACTTGAATGTGAGCTTTAACCATGAAGCTGCCAGAATCACAGTAAAGAGATTTGAGACAATGAGATGCAGTGTGCTGCACACAGACAGTGCAGATGGAATCCAGGCTTGGAACACTGGGACAGTCTCAAGAGGCATTTGGAAGGTAAATACTGATAAGGAATTACCTAGATCGTGACAAGTGTGGTTCAACGCAGGGGAAGGGAGTGTGAGTGGAATCAGTGAGCGAGGGGTATTTCTGTGGGCAAGAAGTTTCAATGTAGAAAATACTCTTGCTTTGAGAAGGGGATTTAATGCCACGCCTACTTTCCTAGGAGAGTGTGTGCATGGGGGTGGGGGGCGCTTAAAAAATGGCCCGCGAATGATGTCGAAAAAATCCAAATGGCCCTTGGCATAAAAAAGGTTCCCCACCCCTGCTTTAGTATCTCCATGCTTTCTGTATTTTATGAAAAGCTTTTCTGTACTTCATTGTTTCTGTACTGTATTATGTTCATTCTATCTGTTAAGCACCTTGAGTCCTAGTGGAGAAGGAATGCTATATAAATATAATAATTATTATTATTATTATTAGGGTTAGGCTGCAATTAGGGTTAGAGTTAGCCTGTGGTTAGGCTGCAATAAAGGTTACGGTTAGTCTGCAATTAGGGTTAGGGTTATGCTGCAGTTAAGGTTAGAGTTAGGCTGCAGTTAGGGTTAGGTTGCAGTTAGGGTTAGGCTGCAGTTAGCATTATGGTTAGGCTGCAGTTAGAGTTAGGGTTAGGGTGTGTACACACGGTGAGAACCCTGCTATGTTCGATTTTGACTATGCGATTTCCCTTGAACTCCCCCAGAGCCCAGATAGCACAGATAGGACAGATTTTGACTATCTGTGCTTGAGATTTTGTCTATGTACGATTTTGACTAAGTGCCAATTTTGACTATACTTTGTACTAGATTGTAGAGTAGATAGTCAAGATTGACTTGCCTGCACAGTCTATCTAGCCTTACGATACCGACCCCACGGGAGCGCGCATCGGGATCGAATCTGTATCGCAAGCTGCCTAGCACCATGAGATATGCACTAACTTTTCATAAGATTTTGACTATATAGTCAAAATCTCACAGATTTATCTCACCGTGTGTACACACCCTTAGACTGCGGTTAGGGTTACGTGGCGGTTAGGGGTAGGCTGCATTTAGGATTAGGGTTAGGTTGCGGTTAGGGTTAGGCTGCGGTTAGGGTTAGGCTGCGGTTATGGTTAGGCTAAAACATGAGTGCCGACATCTTGACTACTGGCACTCATAATGTCAACATATTGAGCAGGTCCACATTTTGTCAGTGTCAACCTTGCTAAATCACAACATTCTAAACATGTCAACATCCTGAATGTCAATAATCTGACCATGTCAAGACTATGGGTCGACATTCTGGATTTCGGTGTTACATACCTAACCCCAGTCGAAATGTATCAGGTGAGTTTGAAAAATAAGATGCTGTTCCTATCCCGTACAGAGGAACTTTGCAGACAGCAGCCAATGGAATGTTCAAAACCTTAAATTAGCAGGTTCTACCTTGACAGTTTTTAGAATGATTAAAGTAACAACATTTTGTTTTACCGTACACATCCCACTAGCACGGGGAGCAGGCCGGACTTCCCTGACTCAGACGCGACATCATTCTACCTTTCAGCTGATTGTGTACAATTATTATTTTAGCATTTGGCATAGTAGCCTTTACAGCTTTTGAGTGAAGATAACATAGTAGTCCATTGGATATAGCGGGTAATATATATACTGTAGGTAGGTATGTCATTTTACAAGGGATGTGGCCATTACAGGGCCTGGGGGTGGGGTGTAGTATGTAAGTTTGACAGCTATCATGTGGGTATGCATCAGAATGTCGACATGCAGCAGCGTCGTCTTCAGGGTCTCAGCGGTCATGTGACAAGGAGCTGTGGCGCAGTCAGCTGATGCACAGTGTTCTTGTGAGTATTTTCCCTTTAACCCTAATACCAACCTCTAACTCTAACCTCCCCCCACCACCACAGCCTAACCCTAATTCTCCCAGTGACGTCTAAACCTAAAACTGTTGTTAAATAGCCTATGTATTAAGCATAACCTATAATGAACACTGGTTTTTGTACAAATCGGGTGTAGAACTACAGCGCTACAATATAATGTAGTATTTATGTATATTTCCGAAGTTTTAATTCGCAGACGGAACCACACATGCACTGAACCACAAGGTGGTGCAATTTAGCTAAGAGTAATCAGTTGCTCAGTAAATCGGTAATCGAAAGCAGCTACAAGAGGCAAACTGTTTATGGGAATAAAAAGAAACGGTGGTGGGGCCCTTACAAAGCAATCAGATGTCCGCTTTCATTTTCTAATCTGTACTTCGGCCAATTTGTGCTACAGAAATGTGAAATATCATTGTTAATGTGGAATAAAGTGGATCTTCTGCAGAACAAATAGCAAACTGAATATAATGTGATTTTTACCACTAATTTCAGGACAATGAGATTTGCTCATAAAATCAGGAGCGCACCAGGAAAAAAAAGAGAAAGACACTGATTTCCAGCAGCCATCCTTGCATCTTTTGCCCCCGTTGTGCCTGCTTCAACCTTATGCTCATTCCGTTACATAGCGCTTCCCTGGTAGGCCCAAGCCTCAGAATGTGAGGGGCTAAAGCGCCAACTCACAGTGTATATAAAAGTTGCATTATATCTATATCTACCACCATTAATTGCACCATTATAACCTGAACTAGCCTTATGGTAGGTCTCTCCATCTGAATATGTGCTTCTACCGCACCATACCAGCCATGTTTTTATCATCTAAAGCAACAGTTCCCAACCTCAGTCCTCAAGTACCCCCAACAGTTCATGTTTTCCAGATCACCTAGCAGGTGAACTTGTGTATTCATTACTCACTGACACATTTTAAAAACCATCAGGTGGAGCTAATTATTTCACTTGCAATCCTGTGAGGAGACCTGGAAAACATGAACTGTTGGGGGTACTTGAGGACCGAAGTTGGGAACCACTGATCTAAAGCACTACACATTAAGGCAGGGGTTCTCAAACTCGGTCCTCAGGACCCCACACAGTGCATGTTTTGCAGGTAACCCAGCAAATGCACAGGTGTATTAATTACTCACGGACACATTTTAAAAGGTCCACAGGTGGAGCTAATTATTTCACTTGCGATTCTGTGAGGAGACCTGCAAAACATGCACTGTGTGGGGTCCTGAGGACCGAGTTTGAGAACCTGCACATTAAGGGATCTATGTACTAATCCTTGAAGAGAGATAGAGTGGATGGAAATAAAGAACCAGCCAATCAGCTCCTAACTGCCATGGTTTGAAAAATGACAGTAAGAAGCTGATTGGTTTGCACTTTATCTCCATCCACTTTATCTCTCTCCAAGACTTAGTACATAGACCTCTAAATACTGTGGGAAACATCCAGTCTGCAAAATGACAAAGCATAAGCAAATCTCCCATTATTGGAGGTCTTCAAAGCAAGATGGGGGTGTAGCAGTGGTGTGCTGGGTGTGTGATAACGTCCCAGACAGGCATTTTCCAGATAAGTTCAATTCTTTATGCCTCAGTGATACTACCTGGCTCGGACCTGGGAAACAGAGCTTGAGTTAAAGCCGGGGTTACCCTTTTCATACATGGGTGATGAGATGACCCAGATTATTCCCGGGTCATCCCCCTTTGCACCGGACACGGGTCTTCAGGCATTCAGTGGGCACTGAAGATCATTTTCCATCTACTGTCCCCGGTCAATCATTTTCTCTTAGACGTTACCCGGGTCATCAAGACTTGGATCGCGTCTTTCAGACCTTAGCCAGGTCGTCTACCCAGGTTGCAAGTTCCAGGAAAAACCCTGTTCTCAAGCAGGGTAGCAAATTCGGGACTCTCAACCCAGTTAGACCCTTTCAGACATAGGCCCTCATCAGTATGGGATGCAAATATTCGAAAATAGCTAACGAGCGAATTCAGGCATTTGTGCATGCACAGCTGGCCGCAGCGCACGTGCGCAGCCATTCTCACAGCGATCACATCATGTGATTGACAGCAGTTGGCGTCAGGGGAGTTGTCCTGCCCAGAGAGGCATGTCTGGACCATTTTTTGGGGCTGCCGCATGACTTCACACACGGCCGCTGCGACGGCGAAAAGGCTGTATGCAGGATGTCATCCTTAATTTCCCGCCCTGCGATGTGATCGCAATGGAACTGTGATCGCATCGCTGGCGGTAATTACCATGCTGGGCGGCCTTGACCTGTGCTGGCCCGGCCTCCAGCATGTTATTGGCCCTGAAGCAGAATAGGGTCCGTAAGCCGCACACAGGTGGATGCGCGTTCTCACGCAAAAAAACGTGTTTCAGGCTAGTTTTGGTTCTTTGTAAACAGATATACATATATTTACCATCTACACACGTTAAATGCATCACACAATGCATCACACAAAACAGCTGAAACAAGATCGGGATGTGGTGGGATCCCGGTAAGATCGGGACGATGGTGGGATCCCAGTATTTAGATTGTCGGTAGGGAAGGGGGGTAGGGGTGAGCGCAATGAAGCCCCTTGCGGCTGTCTCGGCACATACATCCCGGACCCTCACTATCCTGACGGTCGGCGTGCCGACTCGGGATCCGGTCTCTAGGTCGACAGTAACTAGGTCGACCACTATTGGTCGACAGTAAATAGGTCGACATGGTTTCTAGGTCGACAGGGTCTTTAGGTCGACATGTTCTAGGTCAACAGGTCAAAAGGTCGACATGAGTTTTTCACAATATTTTCATTTTTTTGAACCTTTTAATACCTAACAATCCACGTGGACTACGATTGGAACGGTAACCTGTGCCGAGCGAAGTGGTAGTGGAGCGAGGCACCTTTCCTGAAGCATGGCGAGCAAAGCGAGCTATGCGAGGGGACACGGTGCACTAATTGGGGTTCCCGGTCACTCTACGAAGAAAATGACACAAAAAAAAATACAAAACTCATGTCGACCTTTTGACCTGTCGACCTAGAGACCCTGTCGACCAATAGTGGTCGACCTAGACACTGTTGACCTACTTACTATCTACCTTCCATACCACACCCATAGAATGGGAGTAGAACCTGTGGCGAGGCCGCAAGGGGCTTTGTTGCGCTCACCCCTACCCCCCCTTCCCTGCCGGCGATCTAAATACCGGGATCCCACCATCGTCCTGACCGCCGGTCACATATCCCCAACCCACAAGATCGCCCTGAGCTCAGCTGATAGCAAAAAAAAAAATGACATTTATAATTTCCTTTACAATAATGACACAAGCGGAGTCTCAGTTGCATATGTTAGTAAATACAGTACATGTGTAAACTCTCCATCATTTTCATGGTGCTCCTGCTGACTGGACTATCCTAGCACCAGTCAGTAGGAGTACCAACATGGGTCACGGATAAATGTAGTATATTTAATTTGCGAGTGAAACTTCACAGCACCCACTCCTCTAAACAAGTAATACACCCCATGGGGGCCAAAACACGTCAGTAAGTAATACTGTACACCCATGGGGGGCCCACACACGCCAGTAAGTAATACACCCCAAGGGGGGCCCACACAAGCAGCTGCAGACCTCCCAGGGGTGTCTTCACATTCAGCATGATGAAGGAGAATACAGGCACATTGCTGAATCAATTTATAATTGGAATAGGGGAGGTTCTCACCACAAGAGCAAACTGCGACGGCTGCCAGCCACCATAAAAAAGACCTCATGTCAATTCAAAAACAGCTTCTAAAATCATTGCCACAGAAAAAGACCATGTTGCATATGGACCTGATACAGATATGAGGTAAAGATTTATTACCTTATGCCAGGCTGCCATCACAATTTGTGGGGCCCGGGACTGATATAATAGGCAGCCATCCCCCCCCTCTCCCCCCCGCCACCACCACCACAATAAAAAACAAAAAGTCAACTAAAGAAATACATATATATATATATATATATGTAATTCCTGTACACATAGCCAAGAAAACATATTATGCCCCTGTACCTGTCAGGGGTTCTGCTCGTCGTCAGGGCCAGGATCCCCCTACCTGGCCGTCACTGCTGGCCGCTGTTCACGGCTGCCCCCTCTTCAAGAGCATCTGCTATCTATGGGCCCCGTTCACCCCCCTCCCATGCCCGCAGCTCTTAACGCCCATCGTCCGCCACGTGCAGCAGACACTCAGTATTCCGTATGGAATACTATTGAAAATGTAATCCCCAAAATGGCCGCCGCCTCCTCTAGCATATTTAATAACGGTCTCCTCTAATGGTGGTGGCCACTTTGGGAGGGACATATTCACTAGTATTCAATACGGAGTACTGAGTTTCTGCTGTACTGACGCGCCGGGTATTATGAGCAGCAGGCGGGGCCGGGGACGAACGGGGGCCCATTGCACAGCAGCGGAAATATCGGCGGGCGGTATAAGTGGCCCTCTCCTCTTTGTCAGAGTGGCCGGGCCCTGGACAATTATACCCCCAGCACCCCCTTGATGGCGGCCCTGCCTTATGCTACTGTTTAATTCCGTGCAGCTAATGCAAAAACCGTTCAGATTCAAACCGGGCCGCCTGCTGATGTTACGTCGACCACCGCAATCATCATTAGTGCTGACACTTGTCCCATATCCATGTTAGATGCAAGAGATCCACGAGAAACAGGCTTCCCTCACCGTGTGTGCAACTCAGAATCCCACAGAGCTTTAGCTACGGTCACACCCATGACCCTTCCTATGAGATAGATCTTAGCAGTGTCGGACTGGGGCATGTAGGGCCCACCGCAGGAATGTAGTGGTAGGGGCCCATGTTTAGGGGTGTAACCAGTCTGCACAGGGGATGTGGCCTGCCACCACATTGGTTTGACTAACCATTAGAGAGCAGAAGGTCTGGACCCCTTCATAAATACAGTCTATACAGTCAATTCAGCTGCTGCATGCATGATAATGTACCAGATTAATAACAGATTAATAACAGCAATGCACTGTAGAAAATACACCATAGTCCAGTATAAGGCAACATATGTATAATTCAAGTGCACAGTTTGGAACCTGGTCCTTAGAGGAGGAGGTGGGGCCCCAGACAATGGGGCCCACCGGTGGTTTTCCCTGTACCCCTGTGGGCCAGTCCAAGGCTGGATCTTAGTTTCAGACCATTTCCTCCAAAGCGAGATGTGGCACGGATCCGTCCAATTTAGAATAAGGATGGCCATCGATCATCGATGATTACACATCGTTGATGGTTGATGGCCGATGTGAAATAGTTTTACCATCGATGGCAGAGAGCCAATTGTTCCCCATCATCGATGGTAGAGACCCCCCTGCTTAATGGCCTAGCTCCGCCCCCAATGAACCCGAAACAGCAGACACACATATACCCCAGCCACCTACCTCTCATACATATATGCTCCAGCCAGGGGCTTAGTTATGCCATTCGGGGCCCCATAGCATAATTTCATGCGCGTGCATCCCCCCTTCCCCCCCACGCGACACATCCGCCCCCCTGCGGTGGATTACTTTAGGATCGCCTCCCTCAGTGGACCACATGCAGCACTCACCATTGGGGCCCCGTTTGTTTTTAAAGCTGTCAGCAGTTTGCTGCTGCACTTCCGCCTCATCTGCACTGCTGTCTCTTCCGCTCTCCCGGCCCGGCTTTGCGTCTCCTCACAGACGCTGGGAGGAGGCTTGGCCGTGGTCGAGGGATGTCCCTGCAGACTCAGCCACGCCTCCTCCCAGCATTAGTTAGTACACAGGAGGCGGAGTCGGCAGGGTCAACAGGTGTGGCTGCACAATTGTAAGGTTAAAGGCTGCCAGCACCGGGGCTCAGAAACTAGGTGCAGGGGAAGGCTCGGGCCCCAGAGATGACTCGGGCCCCATAGCAGCCGCATCCCCTGCACCTATGGTAGCTTCGCACTTGGCTCCAGCCCCAGCCATCTCCTGCCTCAGTCACCTCAGAATGATACCCTCATGGCAGCTCCACCTCACTCACTAACACACATATATCCCACCTACCTCCCTCTCACACGCATATACCCAGCCCTGCCCCAGCCACTTCCCTCTCGCACATAGGGGGTAATTCCAAGCTGATCGCAGCAGGAAATTTTTTAGCAGTTGGGCAAAACCATGTGCACTGCAGGGGGGGGCAGATATAATATGTGCAGAGAGAGTTAGATTTGGGTGTGGCGTGTTCAAACTGAAATCTAAATTGCAGTGTAAAAATAAAGCAGCCAGTATTTACCCTGCACAGAAACAAAATAACCCACCCAAATCTAACTCTCTGCAGATGTTATATCTGCCCCCCCTGCAGTGCACATGGTTTTGCCCAACTGCTAAAAAATGTCCTGCTGCGATCAACTTGGAATTACCCCCATATACCTCAGCCCTGCCTCATCCACCTCCCTTTCACACACATATACCCCAGCCACCTCCCTCTTACACATTTAGGTGTCTATTCAAGAAGCAATGAAAACAGTAGAGAAACAGACCAGTGAAGAAGTTGCCCATGGCAGCCAATCAGCGTCTCCCTTACATTTTACAGAATGTACTTGATAAAGGTTTACTTCAAAGCTGATTGGTTGCTATGGGCAACTTCTCCACTGGTCCTTTCCCCCACTTTTCACTGCTTCATGAATAGACCCTATAGATACCATAGCCCTGATTCACCACTGTCAGTTTCCCAGTGTGCTACTTGGTCTGACATAATCCTGCAGACTTAGGTCTTTTCATGAAGCAGTGAAAAGAGTGGAGAAGTGAGCCAGTGGAGAAGTTGCCCATGGCAACTAATCAGCTGCTCTGTATAATTTTATAGTATGCAAATTCTAAATGTTACTTCAATACTGATTGGTTGCCATGGGCAACTTCTCCACTGGCTCACTTCTCTCTTTTTACTACTTCATGAACAGACCCTATAATGTTGCCTTCTTTCTGACTTCCAGTATATTAAACGTGAGGCTTCCTTGTGTTCTTATGTATTTGTTTGCCCATATTGCAGGTTTTTTTTGTCTCTTCATGGCGGCGCCCATTTTGTTGAGGACATTTCTATACAGATCCTTGTTCACAGCTGCAGAAGCGGGCCCCATCGTTGTCCGGGCCCAGTACTGCAGTCCCAGCTGTCCCTCCTGATGGTGGCACCGCTCCTACAAGGCTCCTATAAGAGACCTGTTTAATCTCCGCTGTAAAGCTGTTCCAGCATACCTGGACTACTAAACGTTTGTAGTATACACTTACTTGCTGGTGAGCTGCATGAAACCCCACTCCACTAAAGTTCCGCTCCATCACCAGTGTACATGTGACAGTGAGTACAGCTATACCGGTTAAGTATCAATAAGCCAACACCACTGGTTAAGTAACTAGACGGTTCATAGTTTAAGCCATCCGCTGGTGTCTGCCTATATAACTCTTCAATACAGGTTGAGTATCCCATATCCAAATATTCCGAAATACGGAATATTCCGAAATACAGACTTTTTTGAGTGAGAGTGAGATAGTGAAACCTTTGTTTTTTGATGGCTCAGTGTACACAAACTTTGTTTAATACACAAAGTTATTATACATATTTTATTAAATGACCTTCAAGCTGTGTATATAAGGTGTATATGAAACATAAATGAAATGTGTGAATGTAGACACACTTTGTTTAATGCACAAAGTTATAAAAAATATTGGCTAAAATTACCTTCAGGCTGTGTGTGTATAAGGTATATATGTAACATAAATGCATTCTGTGCTTAGATTTAGGTCCCATCGCCATGATCACTCATTATGGTATGCAATTATTCCAAAATACGGAAAAATCCGATATCCAAAATACCTCTGGTCCCAAGCATTTTGGATAAGGGATACTCAACCTGTATCAACATCTGCACACACGTCATTTCCAACAAGAAGGGCCTATTGCTCCAATGGTTTATATCACCGCTGGCCTCTGCTGTGCTAGATAAAGAACAATCAGGGCTGTCTAGCTGACAACAAACTAAAACTCTAATTATTTTATAGGATCAGACAGTAAGCTGTATAAAAGCTTACTGTCCAGCACTATAGCTTTTCCTAACGCTGGGTTCACACTGGAACAATGGGGGTAATTCTGAGTTGATCGCAGCAGGAAATTTTTTAGCAGTTGGGCAAAACCATGTGCACTGCAGGTGAGGCAGATATAACATGTGCAGAAAGAGTTAGATTTGGGTGGGTTACTTTATTTCTGTGCAGGGTAAATACTGGCTGCTTTATTTTTACACTGCAAATTAGATTGCAGATTGAACACACCCCACCCAAATCTAACTCTTTCTGGCTGCACATGTTATATCTGCCTCCCCTGCAGTGCACATGGTTTTGCCCAATTGCTAACAGAATTCCTGCTGCGTTCAACTTGGAATTACCCCCAATATCGGGCCAATATGTTGTTACCGGATGAATTAGAATGACACATCAGCTGGATAATTCAGTGAGTACGGCCAATCAGCGCACTCCCGCTATCACATGTGATATTGGGGGTCATTCCGACCTGATCGCACGCTGCAGTTGTTCGCAGTGCAGCGATCAGGTCGGAACTGCGCATGCGCTGGTGCCGCAATGTGCCGGCGCCTGCCAGACAGCCGAAGGCCGTCGTTACCTAGCGATCGCCTCTGCCTGATTGACAGGCAGAGGCGTTCGCTGGGCGGTAGGGGGCGGCACGGCGGCGTTTAGCTGCCGTTTTCGGGGCGCGGTATGGCCAACGCAGGCGTGGACGGACCATGCGGGGGGGCGGGCCACAGCGGCTGCGTGATGTCACACGTAGCCGCTGTGACCCGGGGAAGCGACGAGTAACTCCCAGCCAGCCGCAGGAGTTACTCTTCAAGTACAAAAGCATCGCCGCAGTGTGATGCTTTTGTACTTGTGCGGGGAGGGGGGGGGGGGGGCGCTGGACTGACATGCGGGGCGGACTAGCCCTGTGATGGGCGTTCCCCCCGCATGTCTGGGAAAATGATCGTAGCTGTGCTAAATTTAGCACAGCTACGATCAACTCGGAATGACCCCCATTGTCCAGTCAGCAGTGCTGCACAGCCAACCAGACGATATTGTATGAAGAATGGAATGAGGGATCATTCCGTCCTTCATTACATTGTTCTGATGTGTACTGCAGTAACATTTTGTTGGCCCGTCGGACGCCATATTGTCCGGGTACACATAGCTCCAGTGTTTACCCAGCCTAAAGCAACAGTCTAAGGTCTGCTTACACATTAGCAACCAGATTGAGGGGGAGATTTAGCAGAGCTTGGAGAGTGATAAATAGGAGAGAGATAAAGTACCAACCAATCAGCTCCTAACTGTAATTTTTCACACACAGCCTGTAAAATGTTATTTAGGAGCTGATTGGCTGGAACTTTATCTATAAATGCATTATAGACCATAATAAAAATAAAAAAGACAGCGTCAGAGTGAAACGTAGTACTGGGAAAAGTCCCTCTCCGGTAGTGTTGACCATTAGGTTACAAACCGCCCACGGGGATAGTACAATTCCGCAGTCAGTACGTAGGAGCAGCTAAGCTCCTAGAAGTAATGTAGTGTAGGAGGACGTACTTGTAACTTCCCACGTGTACATAATAGTCACCGGATCTCAGCACATGCAGGCAGGTGCTACATCAATATGAGATCACTGTATCTTGTCTCTCGCTCTGTCTTTTTATTAACGTTCTATAATACATTTATTATTATAGGAGTATCTACCTATTCACGTCGTCCTATCCATTACACGTTTACTCATGTACAGGTGTGTGATGTTTTACTGATTGCACTTAATTTTATTATTTTTTCATTGTATGATATATTGCAATAAATCATTATATTGTATTTTTATAACAATAGAGGGGGGAATTCAATTATGTCAGAAACATGTTTGGGCGCCAAAAAACGGACTATACCACGTATAGAGGAGGTGAGGGTTAGGCTGTGCGGAGGAAGGGTTAGGGATAGGCATTTAGTGGGGAGGATTATGGTTAGGCTGCAGGTAGAAAGGGTTAATGACATGGGGGTAGGGGGTTAGGGTTGGAATTCTTACCTACCAAGTGTCAGCATTCTGCACATCACGATGCCGCTGTCAGCATTCTGCCTGTCTGCATCCCCATAGCCAGAATAAGGGGGGGATGCAGGGCATACTGTACCCTGGGGCCCCCTGCCAGAGCACACTGACATCACTAGCTTTAGCTCTTAAGCAGCAGCAGAACCAGCAGCCAGAATGTGAGCAGGACAGTATGCAGTGCAGGTAGAGACACAGGAGAATCAGGTTTCATGAGCTACCAACAGAGCTTTCTGACCAGAGGAGAGATAGGAGGGAGAAGAGAGCTATAAGTGACACAGAGATCCCAGCTTCTCCTCATCCCTGGCTGGGTGTCTCAGTCCTGTATAAACTGTTATGTAACTAAACCGTTTGATCTAGAGCTAGAGACACACACAGAGAGTCCACCTGAGTCCTGTCCCAGTGTGTAAGTAGTACAGAGCTGCTGCTGTTCTTGCATGTGACAAGATCAATTATTTTATTTTTCTATGTAGATTTTAAGGTTAAGTTGTCTTTGTTCCACTACAAGAAAAGTTTATAAAATAGTTCTCTTTCGATTAGTTGGAGCTATATACAGTACCCAGACATTATTAAACTATTAGTTAAAACTAATATACACCATTGTTTTAAATTTAATATACACAATCCATACATCCCAACATTTTGTCCCTCCTGAAATGGGACATGTTGGGAGGTATACACAATTTAATATACATCCCCCCACCTTCCACCAGGGCCCCCCTGTCTTAAGTGCCCCGGGCACCCCCAAGGCTTTATCCGACCCTGGGCATCCGAAGCGCCGGGATCATGATACTAACCAAATGTGTGGTATACAGAAAAGTGGTAGCCTTTGATTTACCGATAGACACAATACCGACGGTCATAATCCCGACAGCCATTGACCGACAGTCAAAATACCGACACGGTCAAAAAATTACATTCATTATGCCGACATGTTCAAAATGCTGACATAGAATTTTGCCCAAAAAACAGACTTGTTCATACTTTACTATCCCAGTGGACCTGAAAGGGGAATATAATAAAAAAAAATAGAAAAACTCATGTTGGTATTTTGACATGTCAAATGTCGGTATTCTGACAATGTCAGCATTTTGAACATGTCAGCATAATGAATGTGTTACACACACCAGTGCTAACAGGAGTATACCGGTGTATGAACAGAGAGGGATGCGAAGCAAAACAAACTCACAGACAGTATAATACAACATACACAGGAGGTGATGGAATAACTAATAAACACAAAATGAACGGGGAAGCCCAAAGGCTCAGGAATTGGGTGTCTCCCTAGTGTCAGGAATGCTCAGATGGAATAGAGCGGACAATGAAGCGAGATGTAGTGATTTAACATGTGGAGCACCCGAAATGATGTTGCTAAGAGCAACAGAAAAAACCCCAAAGGGTTACCAACGGGTGTGGGAATAAACTCCTTGGTCAGAGATAGAAATATAGACACAAGGAGAGTATCCACAATCCTAACCCCCACTTGCAGGGCACAGGTTCAGCTTACTGCCACTAAACTGACACCTGGACGCCCTGCACAGTGAGGGAGGATTAAGCAAGCAGGTCTGAGAGAACAGCCGCAAACCTGCTGGGTTCACAGAATAGCAAAAGAACCCCAGCAGGTTAAACAACTGACTCCAGTCTTACTGCTAGGTCCGGATTGGCAGAATGAAGTACCGAATCCCAAGGCCTATTCGCAGTAAGCAACAAGTAAATACAAAGTCACACAGTACAAGCTAACTCTCTGGAACTGACTAACAAACAAAGATTCAGCAGCATTTGCCTAGCCTGAGAGGATGGTTTATATAGCAGGTGCTGTCCACGCCCCACTCAGACCTCACAGACTGTGAGCACAAAACCAGCGCCGGATTCCCTGCCGTGCACAGAGCCTGTAACCACTGCACAGTAAAAACCCGGACCGGAGTATCAGCTGCGCTCAGGTTACTTCGCTAACACTTGCCTCCCGGTTGCCATGGAGACGTGGCAGCACAGAACAGGAGATCCTAACAGTACCCCCCCCCCTCTGACGAGGGGTCAAAGAACCCCTACCACCGGGTTTATCAGGGAACTGCGAGAAGAAAGAGCGTATCAGTCTGGGGGCATGAAGATCACAACTGCGCACCCACGACCGCTCCTCCGGGCCATACCCCTTCCAGTGCACCAAAAATGACAGCCGACCCCGAACCATCTTGGAGTCAAGAACCCTTTCAACCACAAACTCCCTCTGACCCCGTATCAGAAGAGGAGAAGGTCTTCCACTGGAAGAAGGATTACTAACCGCCAGTTTTAAAAGGGAACAATGAAATGTTTTATTGATACCCAATGAACGGGGCAGATCTAACTGAAATGCCACCGGATTGATAACCCTGGTGATCTTATAAGGGCCGATGAACCGGGGGCCTAACTTATGAGATGGCTGTCTCAACTTCAAATTCTTGGTGGACAACCAGACGAAGTCTCCTAATTTGAAGCTGCAGGGTCTTCTCCGCTTATCAAAAACCCTTTTGGTCACTAATGACACAGACACAAGGGCTTTCTTAACTTTCCTCCAAATACCCCTAAGGGCCGAAACCACAGAGGAACCACCAGGCGTGGAATCCAGGGGGTCAAAAGAATTGGCCTTAGGATGATGCCCATACACACAAAGGAAGGGAGAGATCCCTGTAGCAGAGTGAGCCGCGTTGTTATAGGCAAACTCCGCCATGGACAGATGAGCAATCCAGTCAGTATGACACTTGGAGACATAACACCTGAGGTACTGCTCCAAGGACTGGTTCACCCTCTCAGTCTGCCCATTAGACTGTGGATGGTAGCCTGACGACAAGCTCACAGAAATATGGAGATCAGAACAAAATGCCCTCCAGAATTTGGCCACAAACTGGGATCCACGGTCAGAGACCACATCAAGTGGCAACCCGTGGAGGCGCACAACATGCTGCATAAATAACTCAGACAGGCGTCTGGCCGATGGCAACCCAACCAGTGGAACGAAATGCGCCATCTTCGAAAACCTGTCAACGACAACCCAAATGGCTGTCATCCCCGGGGATTTGGGCAAGTCCACCACAAAATCCATGGAAATGTGGGTCCATGGCTTAGATGGAATAGAGAGTGGATGTAATGGGCCGACAGGAACCCCTCTAGGAGTTTTATTTCGGGCACAAACGTCACATGCCCGAACCAACTGATCCACATCCCTAGCCACCGAGGGCCACCACACCGCCCTAGACAGCAACTCCCGAGTTCTGGCAATACCCGGATGCCCTGCCGACCTCTTGGCATGGAATTCCAGGAACACTCGCTGTCTTAACCTAGGAGGCACAAACAAGAGACCTACCGGAAGGTCTGGAGGAGCCTGCTCCTGTGCTCTAAGGACTAATGACAAGAGGTCCTGGGTAATGCCCACTTTAATACATGATGGGGACACAATGGGCAATGGCTCCTCGGTGGTCTCTTGGACTGGAGCAAAACTCCGCGAGAGCGCATCAGCCTTGATGTTTTTTGACCCAGGGCGATATGTTATCAAAAAATTAAAGCGAGCAAAAAACAAAGCCCATCGTGCTTGCCTGGCATTGAGCCGCTTCGCTGACTCTAAATATGCCAGATTCTTATGGTCGGTGAGAATTGAGACCACAAACTTAGCCCCCTCAAGCCAGTGTCTCCACTCCCCGAGTGCATCCTTTATAGCCAACAATTCCCGGTTACCCACATCATAATTCATCTCGGCAGACGAAAATTTACGGGAAAAGTAAGCACAGGGATGAAGGCGATTATCAGACACCCCCATCAGAGAGAGCACTGCCCCAATACCTATCTCAGAGGCATCCACTTCTACCACAAAAGGACGCTCTGGATCTGGGTGTCGCAGCACCTTGGCCGAGACAAATGCCCTTTTGAGACGGGCAAAGGCCGCTTTGGCCTCACAAGACCAGTGAGCAACATCCGCCCCTTTCTTAGTGAGAGCCACCAAGGGGGCCACTATAGACGAAAATCCAGCGATAAACCGTCTATAAAAATTCGCAAAGCCCAGAAAATGCTGAAGCGCCTTCAAACTAGTGGGCTGCACCCAATCCAGGACTGCCTGTACCTTAGAACCCTCCATTTGGAAACCTTCTGAGGAGATAATATACCCTAGAAATGCGATTTGCTGGACTTCAAATTCGCACTTCTCCAGCTTCGCCCCAAGCTGGTGGTCTCTGAGTTTCTGGAGGACTAAGCGTACATGCTTCCGATGTTCCTCCAGGGAATGGGAGAAGATTAGGATGTCATCTAGATAAACAACTAAAAATCTATCCAAATATTCCCTGAGCACATCGTTCATGAATTCCTGGAAGACTGCCGGGGCATTAGAGAGCCCAAAAGGCATCACCAAATATTCATAATGCCCTGAGTGGGTATTAAAGGCAGTCTTCCATTCATCCCCCTCTCTTATTCGGATTAGATTGTAAGCACCGCGTAGGTCAATCTTAGAAAAAATGGTGGCAGTACGAAGCTGGTCAAACAAAACCGAAATGAGAGGCAGTGGGTACGAGTTTTTAATCGTGATACGGTTCAATTCCCTGAAGTCGATGCAGGGTCGCAACGAACCGTCCTTTTTACCCACGAAGAAGAACCCCGACCCAACTGGGGACTGTGAGGGTCTGATAAATCCCTTAGCCAAGTTCTCCTGAATGTACTCTGCCATAGCCTGAGTCTCAGGACGTGACAGGGAGTACAACCTGCTCTTAAGAAGCTTCGCATCCGGCAACAAATCAATGGCACAGTCATAGGGGCGATGGGGAGGTAGTACCTCCGCAACTTTTTTGGAGAACACATCCGCAAAATCTGCATAACATCCTGGCAATCCTGGCAAACTTAGCTGCGAGAGCCTGACTGGAAGGCTCAAGCAACTCCTGAAACAATCACTACCCCAACTAAGAATCTCCCCAGAGACCCAGTTAAGTTGAGGGTTATGGGCCCTTAACCAGGGTAACCCCAAAACCAATGGGGCAAAAGAACAGTCACATAGAAAGACAATTTTTCAGAGTGTGTGGCTCCAATAAACAAAGGAATTTGGCTGGTGCAGGAGGTAATTTTACCCTGGGACAATGGTTCCCCGTTTAACCCACAGATCTCAATCTCTGATGCCAAAGGTACTGAGGGAACAGAGTGTTCCAAGGCGAATTGACGGTCCATGAAAACCCCATCGGCCCCACTGTCAACAAAGGCCTCAGTCTTGACAGTTTGACCGAGGATCTCCAAAGTCACCGGAATGAGAAAAGTCTTTTTGGGAAAATCTGACTTCTGGCCTGACAGGATATTTCCCATCACCCTCAGGCCCTGAAGTTTTCCGGCTTTTCTGGGCATGATACTACAACATGACCTTTATTCCCACAGTACAAACACAAACCCTGCTGTCTCCTCCGCGTCTTCTCACGCGAGGAGAGGCGGGTAGCCCCAATCTGCATAGGCTCCTCGGAATATTCCTCAGAGTCTGAGGTTCCCTTGGGAAAAAAGGAAACTGCGGTCTCCCTTTCAAGCCTACGCTCTCTCAGCCGTCTATCCACCCGGATGGATAACTGCATGAGCTGATCTAAGCTATCAGGCGAGGGATATTGTACCAGTTGGTCCTTTATCTGGTCAGAAAGGCCCCTTCGGTACTGGTTTCTCAGGGCTGGGTCATTACACTGGGTATCATGAGCCAACCTCCGAAACTCCGTACTATAAACCTCAGCTGGCCGTCGCCCTTGCTTAAGGACCGTAATCTGAGCCTCGGCTGAAGCCATCTTGTCAGGGTCATCATACAAAATGCCCAGTGCCGTAAAAAAAGCATCAACACTTTTAAGCGACAGACAGTCAGGCTGCAACCCATATGCCCAGACCTGTGGGTCTCCTTGTAGCAAGGAAATCACCATGCCCACCCGCTGAATCTCCGACCCAGAAGACTGGGGCCTAAGCCTGAAATATAGCTTACAGCTCTCCTTGAAACAAAAGAACTGCGAGCGATCTCCAGAAAAACGATCCGGGAGATTTACTTTCGGCTCCTTAACCCCTAAACTTGCCGCTGCTGCTGCGGGAGCTCCGCTAGCGGCCTGCGGGGTGTTCATTTTAATGGACATCTCATTAAATTGTCGAGTCAGGACCTGCACCTGATCGACCACCTGTTGCAAAGTATTTTGAGGGGTATGCTCCATATTCCCACAAAATTTCAACAGAAGTAAGGCTGCTGAATATGTTACGCACACCAGTGCTAACAGGAGTATACCGGTGTATGAACAGAGAGGGAAGCGAAGCAAAACGAACTCACAGACAGTATAACACAACATACACAGGAGGTGATGGAATAACTAATAAACACAAAATGAACGGGGAAGCCCAAAGGCTTAGGAATTGGGTGTCTCCCTAGTGTCAGGAATGCTCAGATGGAATAGAGCGGACAATGAAGCGAGATGTAGTGATTTAACATGTGGAGCACCCGAAATGATGTTGCTAAGAGCAACAGAAAAAACCCCAAAGGGTTACCAACGGGTGTGGGAATAAACTCCTTGGTCAGAGATAGAAATATAGACACAAGGAGAGTATCCACAATCCTAACCCCCACTTGCAGGGCACAGGTTCAGCTTACTGCCACTAAACTGACACCTGGACGCCCTGCACAGTGAGGGAGGATTAAGCAAGCAGGTCTGAGAGTACAGCCGCAAACCTGCTGGGTTCACAGAATAGCAAAAGAACCCCAGCAGGTTAAACAACTGACTCCAGTCTTACTGCTAGGTCCGGATTGGCAGAATGAAGTACCGAATCCCAAGGCCTATTCGCAGTAAGCAACAAGTAAATACAAAGTCACACAGTACAAGCTAACTCTCTGGAACTGACTAACAAACAAAGATTCAGCAGAATTTTCCTAGCCTGAGAGGATGGTTTATATAGCAGGTGCTGTCCACGTCCACAAAACCAGCGCTGGATTCCCTGCCGTGCACAGAGCCTGTAACCACTACACAGTAAACACCCGGACCGGAGTATCAGCTGCGCTCAGATTACTTTGCTAACACTTGCCTCCCGGTTGCCATGGCGACGTGGCAGCACAGAACAGGAGATCCTAACAGAATGTCGGTATTTTGACTGTCGGTCAATGGCTGTCGGTATTGTGTCCGTTGGTAAATCATACTGAACCCACAGAAGAGTAGTGTATTGACATTAATACAGTACATGAGAATGTTGCATTTTTCATATAAAGTGTAACTAAATGCAAACACCCCCATATATTTATTATTTACTCCAATGGGAACTTTCTTTTCTTTGATATCCAAAAGAAAATAAGTAATGTAAATAGACACTTAAGACTTATACCACTTTTCCACCAAAAACCCAGGTCTGGCCACGTTTACACTGTACTGTAGGTTATTCCTGGTATGGCCCCATTTACACTGAACCCATGTCTGCCCTGCATGTCACTCACAGACACTCCTTAAAGGCGGAGCTCTGCATAAACTGCCAATCAGCAACTTTTAAGCATAACCTGGGTTGGATAACGGGTCGCGCCATTTACACTGCAGCCTTACTGGGTCACTGGACCTATTTATACTGAGCCACGGTAGACCCAGCAATAACCCAGGTTATTGCGGCAGTGGAAAAGGAACATGATTACTATATCTGCAACACCAGTTAAGTACTATCAGCTAGAAAGCCTAATATGCAGTCAGCCAATCAGTGTCTCCATAGCACTGCTGGTGGTCATTGCGTTCCTTTGCACCAGGCATACAGTACCCACAAAAATATAAGAGGTTTGTCTACATTCCATGTGATGGAGTGTCACATACTTTGCTTACGCTTGGTGACACCTGTCCACCCCAGCTCTCCATCCTGAAGGGGTGGCAAGTCTACGACGTGCAAACAATGGATGCAAATTTTGGCCCTGATTCCGAGTCTGCATATCCATGGCCACTTCTCCACATGGCCGTGGGAACCTACCTTATTATATTGTGAGATTCTCATAATTAAAGTGAAGTACTGTAGGTTGCATCGCCTCAAAATTGGCATACCTTCTGTACTATCCCGTGTGAACTGTATGAGCGCGTTGGGTACGGGTTACCGGCGGCCGGGATGGCAACTACATCCTGTAGGAACATAACCTTGTCCAAATCATTGTCTGTGCTCAGCTGAGTTTTAGTTTGATCCATTGCAGTCCCTCACTCTTCTCGGAATCATGGATTCCCATAACTTGGACTCTTCCTTTGTCCACCTACGAAGTGTTGACTCCCCTACACCAAGCTCACAAGACACTAGTGCTTGGGGAGGAAGACCTGTCTTTAGCATATCCAGCATGTTTAGTTTTCCTATGATCGCCCATTGCTTTCCATCTCCTTTACAAGACAAGTTATTGCTATGTATAGTACTTTATTGAATGAAACATCGCAACAAGGCAACAAGAATGGATGTTTCATGCTGGTCCATGGCCTAATGATGTATGTTGTATTGAGCCACCGGTGTACAGGGTCTAACTGGTCCACAGGTGTACAGAGAAAATCCCCAATGGGCCCTACTGCCTGAGGTCACTACTCACTCCTCTAGTGGCCAGTATTGTGGTGGAGCAGGATCATGGATGAACTTAGATGCTTGGTTTGTTTCTATGGAAACTACACTAAGATTAGCTCTCCTGTCAAAGTGGGTGGTCCTGACACACCCCTGCCCATTCCTTTATAAAGGGGCCCTGTTCTTTGCATGTCCTCTCTAATGGTCACTCTGCGATGGCTCACCACTCCCCCTCTGGTGGCTGGCCACACCCCTTAAGCCTGGGCCCCTACCACTGCATTCCCTGATGCCCTTCATGTCCCAGTCCAGCACTGCCGATGTATGTCCACAAGGCCCAGAAACAAAGCTATATTACTTTACGCTCATATAACACATAAAAAATACAGATGTCCCTTGGTCCAGTCAGTGCGCAAATGTAACGGAATTTCTCAGTCGCCAAAACAGTATGTAGGCAAGTGTAACAGGTACAGTATACAGTGCTGCTTACCAATTTATATAATGGCTAAAGAATTAGCCATTATATTTATTCTCATAGGGCCTAATTCAGACCTGACCACTGCCGGGCGCTTTAGCATAGCGGGTAATCAGGTCTGAACTGCGCATGCTATGAGCATCTCAGCCCAGCAATCGCCTCTGCCTGATTGACAGGCAGAGGTGTTCGATGAGCGGGAGGGGGTGGGCCAGCGGCGCTGGGTCGCCGTTTTGGGGTCGCGGCCCAGGCAACGCAGGCATGCCCGGACTGTGCAGGGGGCACGCCACGGCGACTGCGTGACGTCACACGCAGCCACTGCGACCCGGAGAGCAACGGGTAGCTCCCTGCCAGCTTGCAAGAGCTGCGCTGGCAGGGAGCTACTCTTCAGGTACAAAAGCATCGCCGCCATGCTGGGCGCCCCCCTGCATGTCAGGGTGGCTTATCGTAGCCGTGCAAGCTACGATCAGGTCTAAATTAGGCCCATGCAGCACTGTCTACCTGTTACACTTGCAAATTACTTCACACCTGTTTGCTTTAAAGCACTTTTTATGTGATATAAGGTATAACACATACAATATAGAACTAGCTATAAATAACGTAAATCACATATTTGTATTCAAAACTCATTGCATCGAGTCTAAGATTTTATTCCTTTTAATTGTGCTAACACAGTACCAGAGGCGTGGCCGGAAATGGGGATGAAGTACGGCATAAGAACCGCCGTGAAACTGCAAGAAGAAAACGTGTCTATACACCGCTAAGTTATTGTAGATTTTTAAACACCTTTAGCTGAGTTAGGGTCTGAGATCACCGGAGGTGCGAGGCGCCGATCTCTGACTTTTTTAAGTGGCAATCACTTACAAGGCATGGTTTTAGCCACCACAAGGGGGTGGGGCAATGGAGCAGCAAGCCGCAATTAGATTGCCGTGGCCATCATGTTTTTTTTAAATGGTGAATCTAGCTTATGGCGCCATTTTTGATAAGGGAAACGTGCCCGTATGTCTGCTGCCGAACTCTGCAGTAATGGCTGATGGGGAGTGGCTCCTCCAGGTCCGGCCACCATGCCTGCCACCTCCACCAGGTCCTGCCACTATCCCCTCCGGTCCCAGCAGCTCAAAACACTATCAGCGTAGCGGCAGTGCTGGACCAGGAGGATTCCCGACACTATCCACTGACTTCTGCGGGATGCTGCAGGACCCAGCAGATGGTGCCAGGATCCCTCTGTATCCGGAACCGCCACTGCGCTGATAATGTACTGAGCTGCCAGGACTGGAGATCGGTCGCTAGCTTCTGTTTCAGCAGCCTACACACTGCACAATTGGTCAGCTGTTCGGTGGTCGGGTCTCCTAGTTTTTAAGCATGTTTAAAAACACGGAGACCCGACAGGAGACCAGGAGGTGGCACACATTGTCCAATGTTGGACAAACCAGTCGGTCGGGAGTCATATCTCCAAAGGATTGGACAAGTGTCTACCCAGCTTAAGTGTTCTGCAGGGAAATTTGTAAATCTAAACTTACCCATGTCAAGTTCTTAGGACATCTTAAGATAAATAAAAACGAAGGCTAAAGCAATAATGATATACTACCGTATATATTCAGAGATCAGGGCAGAAGTGTAGAACCGAAGGTTGGAACTACAAATAGGGTTCCCAGATGTTTCTGGAGTCTCCCCTGTCACATATTCCAAGTGATCTATTGTGATGTTTCTTTTGGGATCCAAGCTCTAAATTGGATGAGCATCACTCATACCCCTTTTCCATCTACGATGCGGGTCGCAGCTGGGAGCCTGACACGAGTGCTACCCGGCTGCGACCCGCATCGGCCCCTTTCCCATCAGCAGTCACCATCCAGGCACATTGCCGAGTTGGTGGCGCGGCAAGGGCGGCGCTGGGAGATCACATGATCTCCCAGCGCCGCCCTTCCATGCAGTGTAAATGGGAGCCGTGTCACATCGACACGGCTTCCGTTTACGCTACACCTTACCCGTATCATTCCCGTGTCCTACCCAGGTAGGATTACCGGGTCACTTGATCTGGGTTTTTCCTGAGGAAGCCGTTTCCACTAGCAAAAAACACAGGTAAATGCGCGACCCCGTGCATTTACCCGTGTTTTTTGAGCTAGTGGAAAAGGGGTATCAGATAGGCAAGTCAATCAGTTTTCTCCCATTTTCTTTCCTAGTGCAGGAAAATATTGAGGATTCTTGATGGGCGAGTTGGGAACAAGACTCCTCGGTACATTATTATGATCTAATCTTTCTGCACCCCTAACTTAAGAGGTAGTCTTTGGCTTCTCCGTGGCAGATAAACTCCTTTAAATGGTCACTAATGCCCTAACTTGGCACAATATGTTTTTATGGAACTGATCCTGAAAAGAGTTTCCGCAGTTTGTGTGATATTTGCCGTAATAAACAAAAAGAACAGTTTTAGGACCTAATTCAGAGCTGATCGCTGCTGTGCAGTTTTCGTTCAGCGGGCGATCAAAACCAAACTGCGCAGGCGTATGCACCGCACTGCGCCGACACGTTGCACGGCTGCAACAGGCATCGGCGCCTGTGACAGGATGGTGCGAAAAATCCATTTGCACGGGCGACTGACAGGAAGAGGCCGCCTGTGGGTGGCAACTGACCGTTTTCTGGGAGTGTCCGGAACAACGCAGGCAGGCTGAAGCGTTTTCAGGGAGGGTGTCTGACGTCAAATCCGGTCCTGGATAGGCTGATGTGATTACAGCGGCTGAATAAGTCCTGGGCTGTGCAAAGACTGCACACAGAGCCGGCCCTAACCAATATGATGCCCTAGGCAAGATTTTGGCTGGTGCCCCCCTAGCACCACCGCTGGTTCCGCCTCTGACCTTGCACCTCTTTCCCAGCACCATCACCCCTCACCCATAGCAGTCCTTATTTTTGGGTTTGTACCCCCTATATTTTAAATAGGAACAGTTCGCACATTTGGCGCACAGCCCAAAAAGGGGTGTGATTTTGATGGCAAGGGGCATGGCCACACAATAGTAACCCCAATTCCAATTACTCCACATCGTACTGCAACTTTATTCACATTTTATCATGCAATAGTGTCCATAATTCATATTACATCCCACAGTAGTATCACTTTACCTTATAAACGTTACTCCTCACAGTAGAGCCCCTTATTCACATTACATCACACTGAATTGCTCCTTATTCACATTACACCACACCCTATTGCTCTTTATTCACATTAGATGAAACAGTAGTGTCCTTTCTATACGCAACGCCACATAGTAGAGCACCTTATACACATAATGCCACACATTAGTAATGCATTTATACACATAATTCCACACAGTAATGCCCCTTACACATATGAGACACATTATTAATGTCCTTATAAACATAATTCGCCTTAAACATTATGACAACCTTTATTAATGCCCTTTTACACATAATGTCCCTTACACATATGCCGCACATTATTAATGCCCTTATACACATAATGACATGTATAGTGCCCCCTACACATTTGCTGCACATTATTAGTGCCACTATACACATAATGACACACATACAGTAGTACCCTGTTACACATATGCCGCACATTATTAATGCCCTTATACACGTAATGACATGTATAGTGCCCCCTACACATTTGCTGCACATTATTAGTGCCCCTATACACATAATGACACACATACAGTAGTACCCTGTTACACATATGCTGCACATTATTAATGCCCTTATACACGTAATGACACACAGTGCCCCTTACACATATGTTGCACATTATTAATGCATTTTTACATGACACACATAATGCTCCTTACACATATTCCGAACACTACTGCACAACCAACCCACTCACATGCACACAGCACTCACACTGCCACTAACACTGTGACCTCTGCCTCTGCTTGGATACAGATGTGTCCTCACAAATCTTGCATCAATGCTAACGTCGGGCACCTTTTTTTATGAAAATCCATCTTATTTGCAATGCATTGGTATGTGGCTAGGATGCACAAGTAGCTTCTGCTGATTAAAATGATATGCTGCATGCCTATATACTGTGTGAGACTGTGGCTGTATCTGCATATGAAATGCTACACACAGAATATAGGCATGCCGCATATCATTTTAATCAGCAGAAGCTGCTGATGCCCCTAGGCACATCAAATGCCCTAGGCAATTGCCTAGTTTGCCTATAGCTATGGCCGGCTCTGACTGCACAAAATCAGTTTGTGCAGCTCTGCTACACATGCGAGCACACACTTGCACAGCAAAAACCCACTCCCCCTGTAGGCGGCGACTATCTAATTGCAGGGCTGCAAAAATCGCTGCCCAGCGATCAGATCTGAATTACCCCCTTAGTTCATTGTTAAAATCTGTCACACAATAAAATATACCTACATCTCACTGACTGTACACCAAATAAATCTGTACCCCTGCCTAGTCCTAAGGTTCAGCCATGCACAGAACAGCTGCAAATAGGCAGTGGTTTGGTTATACTATGTATTTGCTGCACTGGCCTTTTGCTAACATTTAACAACTCACTACATTTTATTCCCATTACTGTCATACGGGCTGGCTCCTCAATTATATATTCATGGAAAAAGTAACTCTCTATGGAAAGTGTTAAGGAACCCTCAGCCAGCCCACTCAGCGATGGACCCGCAGCAACAATTTGTGCACCCACTGCACAACACATAGGTCATTGTTCCAGTCAGGCAGGAAAACAATTGTAGGCGGCATGCTTGGCTAATTACCATAACGCGTACAACATGTAAAAGTCACTATGAGGAACTATAAAGTGGGTAAGCATTGCCCTCTGCATCTGTTTCCAGACAAGGATACTTACTCTCCAAACTAATAAACAATAAAACACGCTGAACACAATAATTAAGTGTACAAAATAATTAGAGAAAGAAACTATTAAAATACCTACAGTGTGATCCAATGATTGGGTTCAGCAACACACGAGCGGAAAAAAAATATTAAAGAAGTATGCGTTCAATAATTATAGTCCTAAAGGGGTATTTGGAAAATTGGACATTAAGGGATCAATTCAATTAGACATGAGGGGGGAGGGGTTCTGCAACAGCATGGAAAGGCAGCTGTAATTCCCCACTGTATATTTTGCTTCTACAAATGGCTCATCCTGCCCACTGTGTCACAACTGAGGGCCTGAGCTGACGGGAGGCAGCCTCAGTTGTAGGGACTGTCACAACTGAGGGCCTGAGCTGACGGGAGGCAGCCTCAGTTGTAGGGGCTGAGGTGTAATGGAACCTGGCAGGTTGTATCAGACCCCTAGACATGTAGAAGAATTGCCCGAAGGCGTGACCACGACAACCAGGAATAAAAGTCAATGATGTTTATTTATGACAACTCCGCAACACAGCAGCAATAAAAGAAAACGTAAAAGTCAGCAAAGAATAAATACAGTTCCTGGGTACTACAGGATGGCAGGAGCCACAGGGCACTGGTAGTGTGAGATAGTTCTTATGATCTTCTAGATGGAAAGTCCTTACCAGGCCCGACTGTAGCAATGGAGATAACCCAGGATTGTGCCAGCTGGTGTTCCAGGAAAAGCTGGGTTGCTGAAGATAAAACAGCTGCTGTGGATACTGGCTGGAACCAGACTGTTGTTAGTACGGAGTGGATACTGGCTGGAACCAGTTAAATAATTAATGAACTTGGGAGCGATGAAATATGAACTGAAATGTAGAACTTGAGAGCGGAGAAATAATAATACCGGTGGAGAGTGGTAAAGTGTAGAAAGGACACCGGCCCTTTAAGAGAAGCTGTACTCTGCTGGAAGCTGAGCTGGAAGCAGGTAATGCTGTAGCTGGAAACAGATGAATCCACAATGGGTTGGAGAGTCAGGCTACACCGCAGGTGGAATGCTGGTGCGGGTCTCTATGGTGGAAGTCTTGAGACAGGAGCTGGAACCTGGAAGACAATCACAGGAGAGAGACAAACAGGAACTAGGTTTGACAACCAAAGCACTGACGCCTTCCTTGCTCAGGCACAGTGTATTTATACCTGCAGCAAGGAAGGGATTGGCTAGGCAATTATGCAGATTAACAATACTGACAACAGATTGGAGGAAATGATCAGCTGACAGAATCCAAGATGGCTGCGCCCATGCAGACACTTGGAGGGAAGTTTGGTTTGTAATCCATGTGGTAATGAAAACAGTAATGGCGGCGCCGGCCACTGGAGACAGGAGACGCCAGGCTGACAAGTGCACATCCAACCACGCGGACACAGCGGAGGCCGCGGCTGACGTAATCGCCACTCTGACACTCTGCATGCAGAAGCTCAGGGACGGCGGCGGAGGCCGCGGGAGACGCCATGCCAGATGTAATAAGGCGTTACTGTGACAGCGTCTCAGAGAGACAGGAGAGGATGCAGGAATGTGAACATTAGGATAACAGATGGGATCCGGTCCTGGAGCGCTGAGCCAGCCTTAGGAGGCATCTGATGGGTAAGAAATGGCGTCCAGATACCCGGATCGTGACAGCACCCCCCCCTTTAGGAGTGGCCCCAGGACACTTCTTTGGCTTTTGAGGAAACTTGGAATGGAATCTCCGGACCAAGGCAGGAGCATGGACATCAGAAGCATTGGTCCATGAACGTTCCTCAGGGCCGTAACCCTTCCAGTCAATAAGATACTGTAGTTGACCGTAACGGTGACGTGAGTCCAGGATCTTGGCCACTTCATACTCAACGCCTCGTTGAGTTTGGACTTTCGGAGTTGGAGGAAGTGAGGAATGAAACCGATTCAAGATCAGCGGTTTCAACAGGGAAACATGGAATATCCTGGGTATTTTTAAGAAGGGAGGCAACTGAAGTCTGTAAGCAACAGGATTGATGACTTGTTCAATCTTGAAAGGACCGATATAGCGAGGTGCAAACTTCATACTGGGAACTCTTAACCTCAGATTCTTCGTGGATAACCATACCCGATCACCCACCTTGAGAGCAGGAACTGCTCGACGCTTCTTATCCGCAAACTTCTTGTACCTGAACGATGCCTTGAGCAGAGCTGATCGTACGCTCTTCCAGATATTGGCAAACTGATGCAAGGTGATATCCACTGCGGGAACAGAAGTTGCTGGAAGCGGTTGGAACTCAGGGACTTTAGGGTGGAATCCAAAGTTAGTGAAGAATGGTGTTGAAGCAGATGAAGAATGATACTGGTTGTTATGACAGAACTCGGCCCAGGGAAGTAATTGAACCCAGTCATCTTGAGAGGAGGACACATAGATGCGGAGGAAGGCCTCCAAGTCCTGATTCACCCTCTCGGTTTGACCATTGGTCTGAGGATGGTAAGCCGTGGAAAACTTTAGCTTGACTTGAAGGACTTGACATAAACTTCGCCAGAATTTGGCTGTGAATTGAACTCCTCGATCTGAGATAATTTCTTCAGGAAGACCGTGGAGTCGGAAGATCTCTTGTATGAATACTTGAGCCAACTTGGAAGCTGACGGAAGACCGGTGAGAGGAATGAAGTGTGCCATCTTGGTGAACCGGTCAACTACCACCCAGATGGTATTGAACTTGTTGCACATGGGTAAATCTGTAATAAAATCCATCGACAAATGGGTCCAAGGTCGACGGGGAACAGATAGTGGAACCAGTTGCCCCGCAGGCGACTGGCGGGATACCTTATGTTGAGCACACTTTGGGCAAGATGCAATAAACTCCAAGACGTCCTTTTTCAGAGTTGGCCACCAATAGGACCTAGAGATAAACTCCAGGGTTTTTTGGATACCTGTATGTCTGGCAAAACGGGAAGCATGGGCCCAATGCATGAGCTTCTTCCTTAGCATCGGTTTCACAAAACTTTTCCCTGATGGGGGCGTAGAGTCCATCCCTACCGTGGAGAATGCCAACGGATTTATAATAGGATGCTTGTCTGAAGACTCTGACTCATTTTCTTGCTCCCATGAGCGGGAAAGGGCATCGGCCTTGCGATTCTGAGAGCCCGGACAGAACTGGAGTTTAAAGTCGAACCTGGAAAAGAAAAGTGCCCATCTGGCCTGACGAGGGTTGAGACATTGTGCGCCTTTCAGATATAAAAGGTTCTTGTGGTCTGTAAGTATGGTGATTGAATGAGAAGCTCCCTCCAACAGATACCTCCACTCTTCTAGAGCGAGCTTGATGGCTAGCAACTCCTGGTCGCCAATGGCATAGTTGCGCTCAGCTGGGGAGAACTTCCGGGAGAAGAAACTGCAAGGGTGTAAATGGCCATCTTTAGCCCTCTGAGATAACACCGCTCCTACTCCAACGGAGGAGGCATCCACCTCTAAGATGAAAGGAGAGTCGATGTCAGGCTGTTTCAGAACAGGCGCAGAGATGAACCTTTGTTTTAAAAGATGAAATGCTTGCATGGCTTCTTCAGACCACTTGGACGGGTTAGCACCCTTCTTAGTGAAAGCAGTAATAGGCGCCACAATGGTGGAAAAGTCTCGTATAAACTTTCGGTAATAGTTGGCGAACCCCAAGAACCTCTGGACCCCTTTGAGGGTTAAGGGTATCGGCCAATTTTGGATTGCTTGTAGTTTCTCAGGATCCATCTCTAGTCCGGAACCGGACACAATGTACCCTAGAAACGGAATGGACTTGACTTCAAAGACGCATTTCTCTAATTTGCAATAGAGATGATTGACACGGAGACGGGACAGAACCTCTTTAACCCAAAAACGATGTTCCTCTAAATCGTTGGCAAAAATGAGGATATCGTCTAGATTAGGGGTGGGCAACATGCGGCCCGCGGGCCGGATGCGGCCCGCGGACCGATCCTGCCTGGCCCGCTGTGCCCCACCAGAGTGCAATGACAAGCGGCCCGACAGGCCGCTTGTCATTGCAATGCTCGCAGACGCGGCACCGCTGAGGAAATCCCGGTCACGTCACATGGTCAGCTGACCGGGATTTCCTCAATCTCATGCGCTGGGCGTCACAGGGGCGACGCTGGGCAGGCACTGCAGAGCCGAACGAAGAAGCGGCCAGTGGGGAGAAGAAACGGCGGCGGCGGCGGCGGCCAGCGGGGAGAAGCAGCATCAGCAGCAGCAGCGCGGATCATCACTGACAGTGGGGGTCGTCACTGACAAATAGGTAAACCCCCTGGATAAAGCTGAAGCTGCCCTATAAGTAATGGGGAGGGGAGTTAAAAATGGTTGTATGGGTTTAGGGGAGCTGGGGTGGGGGAGGGTAATGACTGCTATATAGGTTTAGGGGAGGGTGGGGAAAGGGGGGCATGGACTGCCATATAGGTTTAGGAGAGAGGGGAAGATATACTGCTATATGGGTCCAGGGGGGGGGGGGGGTTAAGGCTGCTGTTTGTTTTCAGCCCCGTGTTTTTTTATTTTTATTACTGGATTACTGTGTTTATTGGACATATTTATTGTGCCTGTAAAAAAAACGATGTATTCTACTATGTATGTATGTATGTATGTACTGTGTATGTATTGTATATTGTATTGTGGTGTGTGTGTTTTTATAGTTATATGTACTCAGGGCCGGTTCAGGGGTGCTCTACGCCCCGGGCAGGAAATGGGGCTTGGCCTAATACAGGGGGCGTGGTCAATTACGCCTTCCTGTACATTAATGCCCGCTGCCGTCCGCCTCCTGAAGGGAACTAGACGCTATGCGTCTAGTTCCCTTCGTAGAGAGGACCTTTGCTGTGCGGTGCGCGATGACGTCATCGCGCACCGCTCAGCAAAGTTACTCTCCAGGAAGGGAAACTAGACGCATAGCGTCTAGTTCCCTTCAGGAGGCGGACGGCAGCGGGCAGCGGAGGCGGACGGGGACACAGCGGGCAGCAGTGGCGGATCTTGCCACGGTGCGGCGCCCTCCGGATGGCGCCAGCGCCCTCCGGAAGGCGGCGTCCCGGGCAAAAGTCCTGCTTGCCCGTGGCAAGATACGCCACTGTATGTACTATGTTTTTATAGTTATATACATAACTATGGGCCTTATTCAGACCTGATCGCTAGCAGGCGATTTTTGCACTGCTGCGATCAGGTAGTCGCTGCCTACAGGGGGAGGGGGTAATCGCTGTGCCGGGGTTGCGATCGCATGTGCAAGAGAGCTGCACAAACAGAAATTTGTGCAGTCTCTGCGCAGCACAGGACTTACTCAGCCGCTGCGATTATCGGGGCCGGAGCTGACGTCAGAAAGCCTCCCTCGAAATGCCTGGTGCCTCCTGCGTTTTTCCGGACACTCCTCTAAAACAGTCAATTGCCATCCACAAACGTCCTCTTCCTGTCAATCGGCTTGCGATCGCCTGTGCGATCGCTTTGTTCGCACCATCCCGGCGCTGCAGACTGACGTGCCTGCACATTGCAGTGTATGCACAGTTCAAAGCCGATCATCTGCTGTGCAAAAATGCACAGCAGTGATCGTGTCTGACTTGGGCCCTATAACGGGTCTTATTTTGAGTTGGTTGCATATGCATTTTGCTGCAACTGCTGATTAAAGGGCTGATGCAGACTTGATCACTGTGCTGCTAATTTTGCTGTCCTGCGTTCGGGTAGTCGCCGCCCCCAGGGGGAGTGTAAATTCGCCTATGCAAATGTGAAATCGTATGTGTACAAAGAGCTGCAAAAATCTACTTTGTGCAGTCTCTGCGCAGCCCAGGACTTACTCAGCCGCTGCGATGATCGGGGCCGGAGCTGACGTCAGAAACCCTCCCTCGAAATGCCTGGTGCCTCCTTCGTTTTTCCGGAGACTCCTCTAAAACAGTCAATTGCCATCCACAAACGTCCTCTTCCTGTCAATCGGCTTGCGATCGCCTGTGCGATCGCTTTGTTCGCACCATCCCGGCGCTGCAGACTGACATGCCTGCACATTGCAGTGTATGCACAGTTCAAAGCCGATCATCTGCTGTGCAAAAATGCACAGCAGTGATCGCGTCTGACTTGGGCCCTATAACGGGTCTTATTTTGAGTTGGTTGCATATGCATTTTGCTGCAACTGCTGATTAAAGGGCTGATGCAGACTTGATCACTGTGCTGCTAATTTTGCTGTCCTGCGTTCGGGTAGTCGCCGCCCCCAGGGGGGAGTGTAAATTCGCCTATGCAAGTGTGCGATCGTATGTGTACGAAGAGCTGCAAAAATCTACTTTGTGCAGTCTCTGCGCAGCCCAGGACTTACTCCTACAAATATTTGTCATTCATATCAGTCCCCTCCCTTTTGACGCTTACAGTATGAATTCTGCAACACCTCCCAGTATATTTTTGTGGTGTGGGAGGAAAGCCATACAAACATCGGAGAACATAAAAACATCATACAGATGTCAGTAATGCGCACCACTGTGTGAGTCTTGTTTACATTTATTGCCTAAATTTTGATTTTGATTTAAAATCAACAGACTAAGAAATGAGTTTCACAAAGAAAAGAAAGATAGACGGTGAATGCAGAAAATTCAACAAAGAATGGACTCCTAAATATTTTTTTTTCCTTGTTGGTGAAAAAGCAGTGTGCTTAGTTTGTAAGGAATCCGTGGCAGTATTCAAAGAATATAATTTAAATCGCCATTTCGAGACAAAGCATGCTTTGAAGTATAAAAATTTATCTGCTGAAGACAAATTGGAGAAAGCCAATGAGATGGTTGCTCGAATCCAAAAAGAGCAAACATTTTTTACAAAATTATCATCTGCACAGGATGGAATTACAAAGGTGAGCTATTTAATAGCACACAAAATCGCCAAGAACAGTAAGCCGTTCACTGAAGGAGAATTTATAAAGGAATGTATGGTTGACTCTGCTGCAATATTGTGCCCAGACAAGAAAAAAATGTTTGAAAATATTAGCTTGTCACGGCGAACTGTTGTGAGGCGCATCGAGGACATATCCGAGAATATGGAACTGCAATTAAAAAAGAAAGTCAACAATATGTCATATTTTGCGTTAGCACTGGATGAAAGTTGTGATGTCAAAGACACAGCCCAGTTGATGATTTTCATTCGAGGTATCAATGAAAATTTTGATATTACAGAAGAACTGGCATCAATGCAGTCCATGAAAGATACAACAACTGGAAAGGATTTATTGGAGGCTGTAAATCAGTGTGTATCCAAACTTGGAGTGGAGTGGGAAAAATTGGCTGGTGTGACAACTGACGGAAGCCCCAATCTAACAGGAAAAAATATTGGATTGCTAAAAAGAATTCAAGACCAAGTCAGTGAAAAGAATCCAGAACTCAAAATTGTCTTTCTACATTGCATCATACATCAAGAGGTCCTTTGTAAAAGTGTTCTAAAATTAAGCAACGTTGTGGACACAGTTACAAAAGTGGTTAACTACATTCGCGCAAGAGGATTAAATCACAGACAATTTGTAGCTCTGCTAGAGGAGACTGAAGCTGAGCACACAGATATCCTGTATCATACCAATGTGAGATGGCTTAGCTTGGGGAATGTTTTGAAAAGAGTGTGGGAGCTGAGAGAGCAGATTGGGGTGTTTCTAAACATGAAAGGAAAAGAACCCGATTTTCCCCAGCTGAAAAATAAGGATTGGCTATCTGATTTCGCATTTGCTGTTGATGTTATGGGCCACATGAATGAATTAAATCTAAGATTGCAAGGGAAGGGGCTTTTTGCTCATGATCTGCATTTCAGCGTGAAGTCATTTATGACCAAATTGCTGCTTTTCTCCCGTCATTTAAGGAACAAGCAGTTCACTCATTTCTGCACTTTGCATCAAGTTGCTGTTTCAGATGAAAATCTGGAAAAATACGCATCATCAGTACTCGATTTACATGGGGAGTTTTCACGGAGATTCAATGATTTCAAAACAATAGAAAAAGATTTATCTTTGGTCTCCTCACCTTTCACATTTGATGTCGACAATGCTCCTTGTGATCTTCAACTTGAGCTTATTGACCTGCAGTGTGATGCTTTGCTTAAAGAGCAATTCAAATCAGAACCTCTTCCACGGTTTTATGCCTCTCTCAATGGTCAAAACTTTCCAAAGATCAAGGCTCATGCGCGGAAGATGCTTGTGCTATTTGGTTCAACCTACATATGCGAGCAGGCATTTTCTGTGATGAAATTTAACAAGTCAAAACACAGATCTTCCATGAATGATGAGCACCTTGCAGCTGTGCTTCGGATTGCGACAACAGAGATGATGCCTGACTTCGCTTCTCTGGTTAATGCGCATCAGAGGTTTCAATCATCTCACTGACTCTTTTATGTAATTGTTAATTCCACCTTTGATTGTTAGTTTTTTTTTTTTTTAAACGAACACTCCACTTGATTGTACGAAGGCTTGAGTGTTTGTTATTTTTTCTCTCTCTTGTGTTCTGTCTTCTTTCTGTCTTCTCCTCCTCTTCCTCCATTTCTGTTCCTTTTACTCCTACCTAGACATTTACTGTGTTCTATATTGTATCAGTGTTCATTTTCTTATTCTGTTTGCTTCGTATAATAAAATATTTTTTAATCAAAATCTAACAGCATTTTTGTGATAGATATTGTATTTACAAGATATTTTGTATGTGGCCCTCGAATATTCGCTGGAAGTGTTAAGCGGCCCTCCAGCTGAAATAATTGCCCACCCCTGGTCTAGATAGACCACGACATGACGGTATAGAATGTCTCTGAAGATCTCATTGACAAAATGCTGGAAGACAGCTGGAGCATTGCTCAATCCGAAGGGCATGACGAGGTACTCATAATGTCCGTCACGGGTGTTAAAGGCGGTCTTCCACTCGTCACCCTCACGGATCCGGATGAGATTGTATGCACCTCTCAAGTCCAGCTTTGTAAAGATGGTAGCTCCGCTAACTCTGTCAAAGAGCTCAGTAATCAGGGGTAAAGGATAACGGTTCTTGATGGTAATGTCGTTCAAACCTCTGTAGTCGATGAACGGCCGCAGACCACCATCTTTCTTCTTTACAAAAAAGAAGCCTGCGCCGGCTGGAGAAGAAGAAGGTCGAATGAACCCCTTTGCTAGGTTCTCTTTAATGTATTCCTCCATAGAATGCGTCTCAGGCAGAGACAACGGATAAGTTCGGCCTCGAGGTGGAACCTTCCCTGGAACGAGATCAATCGGGCAGTCCCATTCTCTATGAGGAGGAAGGATATCAGCAGAAGCTTTACTGAACACATCCGTGAAATCTTGATATGGAGGAGGTGGAACATCAGACGACCTGGGGGAGGAAGAACAGACAGGCAATACTTTAAACAAACATGTCTCAGCACAGGAGGAACCCCATGCCAGGATTTGCGTAGTCGTCCAATCAATTGTAGGATTGTGAAAACGGAGCCATGGAAGGCCCAGGACCACAGGATGTGTGGCTCTTGGAATCACTAAAAAAGAAATAAGTTCGGAATGAAGAACTCCCACTCTCAGACGAACTGGTAGAGTCCTTAAAGAAATAACTGCATCAAAAATTTTGCTGCCATCCACGGCAGTTAAAGAAATGGACGAAGGAAGTCTCTCGGTGGGTAGAGACCACCGTTTAACATAGGCTTCGGTAATAAAGTTCCCAGCTGCTCCGGAATCAAGGAGGGCAATGACGTTCCGATAACGTTGAGCAACTTGAAGCGAGACTGGGAGATTACAATCTTGAGGAGATGGAGAGGAGATCATTACTCCTAGCCGGCCCTCTCCTTGGCGAGCTAGGGTCTGGAGTCCTGGACGTTTGGGACAGGCATTAATGGTGTGAGACGGAGCTGCACAATAAAGACAGAGAGACTTGGAGAGGCGTCTTCGGCGCTCAGCAGGAGTTAAACGGGAACGACCAATTTGGCTGGACTCATCTTTAGATGGTGACAGTTGGCGAGGAGGAGGAGCAGAAGATTTTGGAGCAGATGATCTTACACGCTCAGTTGCTCTCTCTCTGAAACGTAAATCAACTTTCGTGCAGAGTGAGATTAGCTCATCTAACTTGGAAGGTAAGTCTCTGGTAGCTAACTCATCTTTAATACTCTCAGATAAGCCATGCCAGAATGCAGCATACAGGGCCTCGTCGTTCCATGCCAGTTCGGATGCCAGGATCTGGAACTGTATAAGATAATGTCCTACAGTACGTGATCCCTGGCGCAAACGGAGAATCTCAGATGAAGCTGAAGTTACCCGGCCTGGCTCGTCGAAGATACGCCTGAATGTTGACACGAATGTAGTGTAGGAGGACAGCAGGGTGTCGGACCTCTCCCATAACGGTGATGCCCAATCAAGGGCTGAGCCACTGAGAAGAGAGATAATGTAGGCAATTTTTGTACGGTCACTGGGAAAATTGCCAGGTTGTAGCTCAAACTGAATCTCACACTGGTTGAGAAATCCCCTGCAGAATCTTGGAGATCCGTCAAATTTTGCTGGCGTTGGAAGATGAAGACGTGGAGCAGAAATGGGTAAGGTGGGTGGGGTTATAGCTGGAGTCACTGTGGTTGACGCACCAGATGCGCCTGATCCACGGAGAGTTGTCTGAATCCCATCCAGCCGAGTAGAGAGATCCTGGAGACAGCGGATGATGTGGCCCTGTGCAGCCTCCTGATGTTCTAGTCGGGCTGCCAGTTCTTGCATCGGCCTGGCCGCTTGATCCTGATCTCCGGCTGGATTCATTAGGTCAGTGCTTACTGTCACAACTGAGGGCCTGAGCTGACGGGAGGCAGCCTCAGTTGTAGGGACTGTCACAACTGAGGGCCTGAGCTGACGGGAGGCAGCCTCAGTTGTAGGGGCTGAGGTGTAATGGAACCTGGCAGGTTGTATCAGACCCCTAGACATGTAGAAGAATTGCCCGAAGGCGTGACCACGACAACCAGGAATAAAAGTCAATGATGTTTATTTATGACAACTCCGCAACACAGCAGCAATAAAAGAAAACGTAAAAGTCAGCAAAGAATAAATACAGTTCCTGGGTACTACAGGATGGCAGGAGCCACAGGGCACTGGTAGTGTGAGATAGTTCTTATGATCTTCTAGATGGAAAGTCCTTACCAGGCCCGACTGTAGCAATGGAGATAACCCAGGATTGTGCCAGCTGGTGTTCCAGGAAAAGCTGGGTTGCTGAAGATAAAACAGCTGCTGTGGATACTGGCTGGAACCAGACTGTTGTTAGTACGGAGTGGATACTGGCTGGAACCAGTTAAATAATAAATGAACTTGGGAGCGATGAAATATGAACTGAAATGTAGAACTTGAGAGCGGAGAAATAATAATACCGGTGGAGAGTGGTAAAGTGTAGAAAGGACACCGGCCCTTTAAGAGAAGCTGTACTCTGCTGGAAGCTGAGCTGGAAGCAGGTAATGCTGTAGCTGGAAACAGATGAATCCACAATGGGTTGGAGAGTCAGGCTACACCGCAGGTGGAATGCTGGTGCGGGTCTCTATGGTGGAAGTCTTGAGACAGGAGCTGGAACCTGGAAGACAATCACAGGAGAGAGACAAACAGGAACTAGGTTTGAC
The DNA here is from genome assembly GCF_028390025.1 of Pseudophryne corroboree. Taxonomy (NCBI): domain Eukaryota; kingdom Metazoa; phylum Chordata; class Amphibia; order Anura; family Myobatrachidae; genus Pseudophryne; species Pseudophryne corroboree. The sequence continues at coordinate 325,342,540 of NC_086453.1, read as the reverse complement.
AACCAAAGCACTGACGCCTTCCTTGCTCAGGCACAGTGTATTTATACCTGCAGCAAGGAAGGGATTGGCTAGGCAATTATGCAGATTAACAATACTGACAACAGATTGGAGGAAATGATCAGCTGACAGAATCCAAGATGGCTGCGCCCATGCAGACACTTGGAGGGAAGTTTGGTTTGTAATCCATGTGGTAATGAAAACAGTAATGGCGGCGCCGGCCACTGGAGACAGGAGACGCCAGGCTGACAAGTGCACATCCAACCACGCGGACACAGCGGAGGCCGCGGCTGACGTAATCGCCACTCTGACACTCTGCATGCAGAAGCTCAGGGACGGCGGCGGAGGCCGCGGGAGACGCCATGCCAGATGTAATAAGGCGTTACTGTGACAGCGTCTCAGAGAGACAGGAGAGGATGCAGGAATGTGAACATTAGGATAACAGATGGGATCCGGTCCTGGAGCGCTGAGCCAGCCTTAGGAGGCATCTGATGGGTAAGAAATGGCGTCCAGATACCCGGATCGTGACACACTGTAACCTATGTACAGCTACCTTGCCTTGTGCTTCCAAGGGCAGGATGAACAAAAACACGTGGAACAATTTATCCCCTTGTTATCTTGTTAGTCAATTTTCATGTTACCCTTATATGTCTTACTTCCGTGTATTGCTTATTTCACACACTGTAACCTACTGTATGTAGTGCACCCAAGATGGCTGCCCATCCTGGTACTCCCACTGTATAAATACAATTATTAATTATTATTCTATTTGGTTTTTATATGTAAATTTCTCCAAGTGAGATGTGTTTAAGATACTGGCAGTTGGCATACCAACACCATAATCCAAACACCTTTCAAAATGCTGGCTCTGGAATCTCGACAGGGTCAGGAAATCTACGCCGGAATCCCAACAGCCGTCATCCCAACAGCTGGCATCTTAAATGTACGTATAGCGGCCGGGTTAGGGCTAGGGGGGTTTAGGTGCCACCTGAAGGGGTTAGTGTTAGGCTGTGGGAGTGGAGGGGGGTTAAGGTTAGGCAGTGGAGAGAGGGAGTTTGTCACAACTGAGGGCCTGAGCTGACGGGAGGCAGCCTCAGTTGTAGGGGCTGAGATGTAACGGAACCTGGGAGGTTGTATCAGACCCCTAGACATGTAAGTAACATGTAGAATAACTGCCCGAAGGCGTGACCACGACAACCAGGATAAAAGTCAATGATGTTTATTATGACAAACTCCGTAACACAGCAGCAGTAAAAGGAAACATAAAAGTCAACAGAGGATAAATACAATTCCTGGGTACTACAGGGTGGCAAGGGCCACAGGCACTGGTAGTGTGAGACAGTTCTTATAATCTTCTAGTTGGAAAGTCCTTACCAGGCCTGACTGTAGCAATGGAGAGAACCCAGGATCGTACCAGCTGATGTTCCAGGAAAGGCTGGGCTGCTGAAGGTAAAACGGCTGCTGTGGATACTGGCTGGAACCAGACTGTTGTTGGTACGGAGTGGATACTGGCTGGAACCAGTTAAATAATAAACAAACTTGAGAGCGATGAAATAATAATGACGTTTGGAGTTTGAGAGCGGTGAAATAATAATACCGGTGGAGAGTGGTAAACTGCAGAAAAGGACACCGGCCCTTTAAGAGAAGCTATACACTGCTGGAAGCTGGGCTGGAAGCAGGTGATTGTTTGAGAGCGGTGAAATAATAATACCGGTGGAGAGTGGTAAACTGCAGAAAGGACACCGGCCCTTTAAGAGAAGCTGTACACTGCTGGAAGCTGGGCTGGAAGCAGGTGATTGTTGTAGCTGGAAACAGGTGAGTCCAGAATGGATCGGAGAGTCAGGCTACACCGCAGATGGAATGCTGGTGCGGGTCTCTATAGCAGAAGTCTGGAGACAGGAGCTGGAACCTGGAAGACAACCACAGGAGAGAGACAAACTGGAACTAGGTTAGACAACCAAAGCACTGACGCCTTCCTTGCTCAGGCACAGCATACTTATACCTGCAGCAAGGAAGGGGTTGGCTAGGCAATTATGCAAATCAACAATACAGACAGCAGATTGGTGGAAATAATCAGATGACAAAATCCAAGATGGCTGCGCCCATGCAGACACTTGGAGGGAAGTTTGGTTTGTAATCCATGTGAGAATTGAAACAGTAATGGCGACGCCGGCCACAGGAGACAGGAGACGCCAGACTGACAAGCGCACATTTAACCACGCGGGCACAGCGGAGGCCGCGGCTGATGAAATCACCACTCTGACATTCTGCATGTGGAAACTCAGGAACAGCGGGATCCGGTTCTGGAACGCTGAGCCAGCCTTAGGAGGCATCTGAAGGGTAAGTAATGGCGTCCAGATACCCGGATCGTGACAGCACCCCCCCCTTTAGGAGTGGCCCCAGGACACTTCTTAGGCTTTAAAGGAAACTTTGCGTGGAAATTTCGGACCAAGGCAGGAGCATGGACGTCTGAGGCATTGGTCCAAGAGCGTTCTTCAGGACCATAGCCCTTCCAGTCAATGAGGTATTGTAACTGACCGTAACGGAAACGTGAGTCCAAAATCTTGGCCACCTCGTACTCGACTCCCCGTTGAGTCTGAACTTTGGGAGCTGGAGGAAGTGCGGAATGAAACCGATTCAGGATCAGCGGTTTCAACAAAGAAACATGAAATGTCCTGGGTATTTTCAAGAAGGATGGTAACTGTAACCTGTAGGCAACAGGATTGATGACTTGTTCAATCTTGAAGGGTCCGATGTAGCGAGGTGCAAATTTCATGCTGGGAACTCTCAACCTCAAATTCTTCGTGGACAGCCACACACGATCACCCACCTTGAGAGCAGGAACCGCTCTACGCTTCCTATCGGCAAACTTCTTATACCTGAATGAGGCTTTAAGCAGGGCTGCGCGGACGTTTCTCCAGTTATTTGAAAACTGACGCAAGGTGACATCCACTGCTGGAACAGAAGTTGCGGGAAGCGGTTGGAATTCTGGGACTTTAGGGTGGAATCCATAATTAATGAAGAATGGTGTAGAAGAAGATGAGGAATGGTATTGATTGTTGTGGCTGAACTCGGCCCAAGGAAGGAGTTGAACCCAGTCATCTTGAGAGGAAGACACATATATACGGAGGAAGGCCTCCAAGTCCTGATTCACCCTCTCGGTTTGACCATTGGTCTGAGGATGGTAAGCCGTGGAAAACTTTAACTTGACTTGGAGGGCTTGACACAAACTTCGCCAAAATTTGGCTACAAATTGTACTCCACGATCCGAGATGATCTCTTCAGGAAGACCGTGAAGTCGGAAGATCTCTTGTATAAACACTTGAGCCAACTTGGAAGCTGACGGAAGACCGGTGAGAGGGATGAAATGTGCCATCTTGGTGAACCGGTCAACTACCACCCAGATGGTATTAAACTTGTTGCAGATAGGTAGATCGGAAACAAAGTCCATCGACAAATGGGTCCAAGGTCGACGGGGAACAGATAATGGAACCAGTTGCCCCGCAGGCGACTGGCGGGAGACTTTGTGTTGGGCACACTTTGGGCAGGAGGCAATAAATTCCATAACGTCCTTCTTCAGAGTTGGCCACCAGTAGGACCTAGAAATAAATTCAAGGGTTTTCTGAATGCCTGTATGTCCAGCAAAACGGGAAGCATGGGCCCAATGCATGAGCTTCTTCCTTAGAACTGGCTTAACAAAACTTTTCCCTGGTGGAGGCGTAGAGTCCATCCCTACCGTGGAGAATGCCAACGGATTAATAATAGGATGCTTGTCTGCAGACTCGGACTCATTTTCTTGCTCCCATGAGCGGGAAAGGGCATCGGCCTTACGATTCTGAGAACCCGGACAGAACTGGAGTTTAAAGTCAAACCTAGAGAAGAAAAGTGCCCATCTGGCCTGACGAGGATTCAGACATTGTGCGCCTTTGAGATATAAAAGATTTTTGTGGTCGGTAAGTATGGTGATTGAGTGGGAAGCTCCTCCAACAGGTATCTCCACTCCTCCAGAGCGAGCTTGATGGCTAGCAACTCCTGATCGCCAATGGCATAGTTGCGCTCAGCTGGGGAGAACTTCCGGGAGAAGAAACTGCAAGGATGTAGATGTCCATCTTTGGCCCTCTGGGATAACACTGCTCCTACTCCAACGGAGGAGGCATCTACCTCTAAGATAAAAGGAGAGTCGGTGTCGGGCTGTTTCAGAACTGGTGCAGAGATGAACCGTTGCTTCAGAAGGTGAAAGGCCTGTGTAGCTTCCTCGGACCACTTGGACGGATTAGCACCTTTCTTGGTTAATGCAGTGATAGGCGCCACGATGGTGGAAAAGTCTCATATAAATTTTCTATAATAATTGGCGAACCCTAAGAACCTCTGGACCCCTTTGAGGCTTAAGGGTATAGGCCAATTCTGGATTGCTTGGAGTTTCTCAGGATCCATCTCTAGTCCGGAACCGGACACAATGTAACCTAGAAACGGAATGGTTTTAACTTCAAACACACACTTCTCCAATTTACAATAGAGGTGATTGACACGGAGACGGGAAAGAACCTCTTTTACCCAGAAACGATGATCTTCGAGATTATTAGCAAAGATGAGGATGTCGTCTAGATAAACCACGACATGGCGGTACAAGATGTCCCTGAAAATCTCATTCACGAAGTGCTGGAAGACTGCTGGAGCATTGCTCAATCCGAAGGGCATGACGAGGTACTCATAATGTCCGTCACGGGTGTTAAAGGTGGTCTTCCACTCGTCACCCTCACGGATTCGGATGAGATTGTAGGCACCCCTCAAGTCCAGCTTTGTGAAAATAGTTGCACCACTAACTCTATCAAAGAGCTCGGTAATCAGGGGTAAAGGGTATCGGTTCTTGACGGTAATGTCGTTCAGACCTCTGTAGTCGATGCACGGACGCAGACCACCGTCTTTCTTCTTAACGAAGAAGAAGCCTGCGCCAGCTGGAGAAGAAGATGGTCGGATGAAACCCTTCGCCAGGTTCTCTTTGATGTACTCTTCCATGGAGTGTGTCTCAGGCAGAGACAACGGATAAGTTCGGCCTCGCGGTGGAACCTTCCCTGGAATGAGGTCGATTGGGCAGTCCCATTCTCTATGAGGAGGAAGGATATCAGCAGAGGCTTTACTGAACACGTCCGTGAAGTCTTGATATGGAGGAGGCGGAACATCAGATGACCTGGGGAAGGAAGAACAAACAGGAAGAACTTTGGCTAAACAAGTCTCAGCACAGGAGGGACCCCATGCCAGTATTTGCGTAGTCGTCCAGTCAATTGATGGGTTGTGGAGACGGAGCCATGGAAGGCCTAAAACCACTGGATGTGTGGCTCTTGGAATCACTAAAAAAGAAATATACTCAGAATGAAGAACTCCCACTCTCAGACGAACTGGAAGAGTCCTTAAGGAAATGACTGCGTCAAAAATCTTGCTGCCATCCACGGCAGTCAAAGAGATGGACGAGGACAGTCTCTCGGTGGGTAGGGACCACCGTTTAACATAAGCTTCGGTTATGAAATTCCCAGCTGCTCCGGAATCAAGGAGGGCAATGACGTTCCTGTAACGTTGAGCAATTTGGAGCGACACTGGGAGGTTACAGTCATGAGGAGATGGAGAGGAGATCATTACTCCTAGCCGGCCCTCTCCTTGGCGAGCTAGGATCTGGAGTTTCCCGGACGTTTGGGACAGGCATTGATAGTGTGCGACGGAGCTGCACAGTAGAGACAGAGAGACTCAGAGAGACGTCTTCGGCGCTCAGCGGGAGATAGACGGGAACGACTAATTTGCATAGGCTCATCCTTGGATGGAGATGGTTGACGAGGAGGAGGAGCAGAAGATTTAGGAGTAGATGATCTTCCTCGCTCGGTTGCTCTCTCTCTGAAACGTAGATCAACCTTCGTGCAAAGAGAAATTAGCTCATCCAACTTAGAGGGCAAGTCTCTGGTAGCTAACTCATCCTTGATGCGTTCTGATAAGCCATGCCAGAATGCAGCATACAGGGCCTCGTCGTTCCATGCCAGTTCGGATGCCAGGATTTTAAACTGTATAAGATACTGTCCCACAGTACGTGTTCCCTGGCGTAAACGGAGAATTTCAGATGAAGCAGATGTTATCCGGCCTGGCTCGTCGAAGATGCGCCTGAATGTAGCTACAAAGTCAGTATAGGAGGATAGCAGGGGATCAGACTTCTCCCATAAAGGTGATGCCCAGTCAAGGGCTGAGCCACTGAGAAGGGAGATGATATAGGCAATTTTGGTACGGTCACTGAAGAAATTGCCAGGTAGAAGCTCAAAGTGGATTTCACATTAATTAAGAAATCCCCTGCAGAACCTTGGAGATCCATCAAATTTTGCTGGCGTTGGAAGATGAAGATGTGGGCTGGAAATGGGTAAGGTGGGTGGGGTTACAGCTGGTGTTACTGTAGTGGACGCACCGGACGTGCCAGGTCCACGGAGGGTCGTTTGAATCCCATCCAGCCGTGTAGAGAGATGTGGAAACTCAGGAACAGCGGGATCCGGTCCTGGAACGCTGAGCCAGCCTTAGGAGGCATCTGGAGGGTAAGTAATGGCGTCCAGATACCCGGATCGTGACAGAGTTAGGGTTAGGGAGTTAGGGTTAGGCACCACCGAGGGAGGTTAGGTGTAGGCACTAAGGGGGGAGGTTAGGGTTAGACTGTGGGGAAAGGCGGTTAGGTTTAGGCACCACCAGGGGGAGGTTAGAGTCAGGCACTAAGGGGGGGGTGGCTTGGGTTAGGCTGCTGGAAGGTAGGGGAGAAGGGGGAAAATACTTACCTTGCCCCAGTCGGGATTTCACACTTCGGGATTCCAGCTTCAGTCTTGTGACTGTCGACATCCCGTCCACCGGGAAATCATACTGAACCCCTCTTAGCTGGGGGCTACAGAATCATGAGAGCTAGGCTGAGGTCATGAACCATCAGTTCATATACTTGGAAGGGTTAGGGCTTCGAGGGGAAGGTTTGCTGTCAAAAAGATTTGTGTTAAACAGTCCATATCAGACACTTGGCCAATGTTACAGAGAATAGCAACCACAATGCCTCATTATCTCTCTCTCTCTCTATATATATATATATATATATATATATATATATATATAAAATAAAGTCCCTGGTAGGCGTCTGTCTGTCTGTCTGTCTGTTCGGGCTAATCTCGAGAATCTCTGGATGAATTTTTATGCGGTTTTCACAATTTTATAGAGCAATTGTTGAAGATTTTGGTGTATGAGACATTAATCTATGACAAAAGGGAGCTGAGCAGTGACGTAAGAGTCACAATTTCAGTAAGAACGGTAATGCTCTACAGGACACAATGGTCAAGAGTGGTACTGCAGTAGCTGTGCTGCAGGGATGATCAGCTTCTCTGTCCATCTTCCCTCTCATAGAAGGCTTCAGGCTTTAGGAAATCATCACAGCTAATCCTTCACATGTCCTCGCCCCATCTCTCTTTAATGCTCCTCCTTCACCTAGTTCCATGAGTCATCAGTAATATAGGCAAGACTTTCCCATGAGTGCCTCTACCCCCTGCCTCCCCAAGTTTGCTTCTGACGCCCCTCCCCATGAGTGCCTCTGCCTACCCATGTGCACCTATCATCTGTCCTCCTCATATGTACCTCTGCATCCTGCCTCACCAAGCGTGCCTCTGACCCCTCTTCCCCTGAGTGTCTCTGACTCCCCTCCCCATGAGTGCCTCTGCCCTGCCTACCCATATGCACCTAGCATCTCCCCTCCCCATATGCATCTCTGCCCCTTGCTTCACAAAGCATGCCACTGACCCCCCTCCCCATGAGTGCCTCTACCCTTACCCTACCTCCTCATATGCACCTATCATCTCCCCTCCCTAAATGTACCTCTGTTCCTTGCCTCACCAAGCAAGCCTCTGACCACCCTGCCCATGAGTGCCTCTGCCTCCTGATGTGTACCTGTCATCTCCCCTCCTCATGTGTACCACTGCCTCCTGCCTCACCAAGTATGCCTCTTCCTCCCTCCCCATAAATGTCTCTTACCCACCTTCCCATGAGTGCCTCTGCCTCCTACCTCCCCATATGCATCTATCATCTCCCTTCCCGGTAAGTACCTCTGCCTCCTGCCTGACCAGGCATGCCTCTGCCCCCCTCCCCACGAGTGCTTCTGCCTCCTACCTCCCTATGTGCACCTATCATTTCCTCTTCCCATATGTACCTCTGCCCCCTATCCCCATTAATTCCCCTGACCACTGCTTCCCCAATTGTGCCTCTGACTCCCCTCCCTATGAGTGCCTCTACCTCCTTCCTCCCCATGTGTGCCTATGATCTCCCCTCCCCATATGCGCCTCTGACCCCACTTTCCACATGTGATCCTCTGACCCTCTCTCCCTATCTGTAACTCTGCCTTGCTCACCTCCAAAGGGCTAGTGGCTGGTGATCAGAAGCAGCATGAAGATTAATCTATGACAAAAAGTAGCTGAGCAGTGCCTATTTTAATGAAGCAAGTAAAAGAAAAAACGTGTGTGGTTCATAGGGTCGAGTCGACCATACTTAGGTTGACAGTGACTAGGTCGACCACTATTGGTCGACAGTGACTAAGTGCATTGTGTCCCCTCGCATGGGACACTTTGCTCGCCATGCTTTGGGCAAGGTTACCATTCCCAATCGTAGTCCACGTGGATCGTAAAGCATGAAAAAGTAAAAAAAAAGTAAAAAATGTGTGAATTTTTTTTGTCATGTCGACCTAGTAAATGTCGCCCTAATGCATGTCGACCAATAGTGGTCGACCTAATGACTGTCGACCTAAGTGTGGTCGACCTAGAGACCGGATACCAGAAAAAATGTCCGTCCGAGCGCGGAGACGATCGAAGGCTCACCCATAGTACATGTGTCTGTCGTGGCATTAACACATCTCTTTTTGAGGAGCTCTTAAATTAAAATGTAAATATTTTATTACTATTATATTCCATGCCGCACACATTTGCTTTCAACTTTCTTTCTACTCAGGAGTGAGAATCCTTGGTAGCATCTTAGCAGAAACTTTTGTCATGCTACTGTATCTTGATGCAAAACTTGCCTAACAGTTTCTTGGTCGATGCTTACCATTTCTGCTATTACCCTGATGCTAAATTAATGGTCAATTCAGACAATTGTCTCAATTTTTTCCACATTTTCGCTTGTTTTTTTATGTGCAAGGCCTTCTGGGATGTTCATCATCTTCGACATCCTCACGACCATCACAATCTTTTGTGCCACTCAAACACACTTACACGCAGTGACGTGCGGAGGGGTGAGGCAGAGCCTTTCCTGTCATACTAACGTTTGCGCCAGAGTTTTTACTGTATAAAGTATATGTAAAATACAAAGAATATGTTTGAAATATCTTATTTGCATTATTCTAATCATTTTTGTAGCCAAAACTCTGGAGTAAAAAGTCTATGGCAGGTGAGGCAGTGCCTCACCTTGCAATCTTTTCCGTACCTCTTAGATCAAAACTCCCAAAATTTCCAGGGGTTTATACTGCTGCACCCGTGTATAGGTGTGGTATGGTATTCCGGCGGCTGTACTCCCGACGACCAGCATACCGGCGCCGGAAGCCCGACCGCCGGCGTGGCGAGCGCAAATGAGCCCCTTGCGGGCACGGTGGCGCGCTACGCTATTTATTCTCCCTCCAGGGGGGTCGTGGACCCCCACGAGGGAGAAAAACTGTCGGTATGCCGGCTGTCGGGATTCCGACGCCGGTATACTGTGTGCCGGGATCCCGACAGTCGGCAACCTGAAGACCACCCCCCGTGTATATAGTGCCTCCTGAACCATTTAGCTCACCGCATGTCCCTGCTTACACGTGACATACAATTTGCCCTGTAAGCCTCGGTTCGCATACGGAAAGAGTCGGTGGGCATTTTGTTCAATTTAACGAAAAATTTTAAGTTAACACGTTGCTCAACTTTTGAACTAAGCATTTTTACCACGTTCGGGAAAAACACAACCTCTTCGAATGCTGTGTGATAGCAAACTATCTGTGCAGGAGGAGTGGAACTTGCAAAACCGTTTTGTGATAGTCGAAGGTCAATGTTTCCCCATTCCCTTTTAACTCTGGCAGTGTGGTTTATTTTTTACAAGTACAGTCTTAACTAGCCACACCTCGTAGAACAAATAGATATAAAATGATAAAATAATAAAGTAGTAATAATGTGATGATGGAATGAATGCAGTGTAATAACAGTTACTCACAACCTGCATCAGACTTCTGTTAGGTGGATACTTTAGGAAACGCAGAAAATAATGCTAAAAGTGACAAGTCCTTATATTATATTATCTGATGTGCGGGAAGTTCCACTAACCATAGACAGTATGGGGGTAATACACTGATCCTCTACCGATGGAGGTAGATACAGTGAAAAGCAATGATTAGCATTGATCAAGGAGTTCTTAGAAATTCAGTTTCCAAAAGAATGCAAATGATACCGTATGTGCTAAATCAGGGGTCAGGGAACTTTTTTTTAACCTTTTACCCCAAAATATATTTAGATACGCCGGCGTAATCCCCTTGATTTGAAAGGAAGGAAATCACATTGTGCATATATACTGGTTATCACTGTTTATATGGCATTTCTGAGATACTGTATTATATATATATATATATATATATGTAAAATGTATTATATTCGCCAATTATTTTTTGGCAATGAATGGGTTCGTTAACACTTTCTCCCCAAAACACCAGAATAAATGTAAGAAAGATGGATGAGGGGGGCAGGGGGGGCACGACTTTTAGGAGACAGATGGTCACATCCTCACCTCAGTAATGTCAGTGGGAATTTCCCACTGTTATGTGGGCCACTGTCTGACCCTGCGGAACTCCGTCAGCGGAGTGTGGATTGGCGGGCAGTGGGCGGGAGGACAGGACAGCGCAGGACGGGCGTGAGGGAGTGTGGTGTGATGTCAGCACGTCACACCGCGACCGCCCATTACACTCAGGAATTTCATTTTTACCCCATTTGGGGTAATTTACCCCTGTTCCCTGACCACTGTGCTAAATGCATCCCATTATAAGTTTAGAGACAAGAGACAAGAGCCAATCTGGGACAGGTCAAAGGTTTTAGAGCAGTAATTTTCAACCTTCTTTTACTCGCGGCACACCGAACAATATTTTAAAATTGCCAAGGCACACCATAAGTTCACCACAGAAAAAAAAAACCACACATTAGCCCTCACAGTAAAAAAAAAATCCACACATACATTGGCCTACACAGAAAAAACAATCACATTGCTCCCCACATAAATCATGTTGCTCAATACATAAATCCTATTGCTCCCCACGTAAATCAATTACATTGCTCCCCACATAAATCCTATTGCTCCCCACATGAATGATTCACATTGTTCCCCCATAAATCCTATTGTTCCCCACACGAAAACTAAAATTACAAATATTAGCCCCTACCGGTCAGCTGTCCTCCTTCCTGTCCCTCAGTGGTGGGGGCTGTTCATAGTGGAGTGCTGCGAATACTGAGCAGCGGGCAATCGGGCATGTGGGTGGGCAAGAAAAGCTGTGTATGCAGGCAGAAACTGGAAGATGTGTATGCAAGCGGGTGAGCTGGCTGGGTGGTGAGATGTGGTGGCCGTGACCTATGATATCACACCGCCGCGTCTTGAAGGCATAGGTCACGGCCGGAGCATGACTAATCCTCTAAGAAGAGCCCGGGTCAACAGTTCACTCTGTAGATGCAGGAAGCTGCTCTGGCTCCGCGGCACACCTTACAACTGGTCGCAGCACACTAGTGTGCCACGGCACACTGGTTGAAAAAGCCTGTGTTAGAGAATTCAGAACTTTTTGCAGGGAGGGTTCAGGATTTGTGAGGCTGCAGGATGGGAGATTAGGCACTAGGGGCAGGGTTAGGGTTATACTCACTGCAATGAGCCAGGAGTCATCAGGGCATAATCGCTATCGCTGGACAAGGATGACGCTGCTGGTGCCTCCATACCTAGTAAGTCTCCAATAGACCACCAGGGACCTTGACATTCTAACCATGTCAACATTTCATCAGTTTTGACATGATGAATGTCGACATGCCAAGAATGTTGATATTACAGCCATGTTGACATTCTCATGTCGACTTTCGGAATGTCAACAAGATATACCATACCCCTGTACAGAGGCGTCACTGATTGCAGTGACACCCGGTGCGGGAGGGAACATAAAGTGCATGGTAAAGTTGCGCACCGACAAAAAAGTGGCGTGACCTCGCAGGCAGGGGGCTTGGCCTCATGAGCAGAGGCGTGGCCTTGCGGGCCGGACCCCTGTATGGTCACTCTGGGGGTTCCGGAAATGCGGGCTGCCCCTGGGGACCAGTGCAAGTGCAGTAACGTCTCCTGCACAGTGACAGGAGCAGGGTTCTACATGTAATGTCACAGTGTAGCACCCTGCTCCTGCCACTTTGGTGCCACCCCTCGGCGAGCCGCACACCCCGTTGTGACGCCATTGCTCCTGTAAATGCGCTTCCTCTACCCCTTTAAATAATTTAAATAAATTACCTCACAAAGTGGAATTGCTGCTCTGTGCTTAGTACAAAACTTCTCCATAAATCCATAAGCACTTGTGGAAAAGTATGCACTTGACATCACAAAAGAGTGTTTTGGTTGCTATTTCACGGTTTGTAGATTACTAAGGGCTACTTAATAGTATTGCTCAAGAGTAGGAGTTGGGCATTGAAAAAAACAAGATTAGTATTACCAGGGCCGTAACTGGGGGAAGAGGGGTGCTAGGGGAGCACGTGCCCCGGGAGCCGAATTTAGGGGGCGATAAGACAGTCTCGCATCCACCATCAATTGTTCTTGGTCCTGAGTGTGTAGGGCTGGATGCAGATTTACTGCCTTGCCCCGGGTGACATAATTCCTAGTTTCGGTCCTGGTGTTACTGATGTTTTATAGATATCATTCAAACATTGGTCGCAGAATATTGATGCTGTCCTTCAATGTTCCATGGCTACAGAGATACTAGAAGCACAAGGAAAAGCAGAGAGACGAGGGCAGCTGGGTTCACCCACAGGACACCACGACTTCTGCATTAGGGGGAATATGCAAACAGACCCCACAGTGTTACTGAATGATTGTGAGGAAACCATGCAACATTTTACAATGCATCGTAACTCACACTACTAAATGCAATGAGCACAGGGGGTAATTCCAAGTTGATCGCAGCAGGATTTTTGATAGCAATTGGGCAAAACCATGTGCACTGCAGGGGAGGCAGATGTAACATGTGCAGAGAGAGTTAGATTTGGGTGGGGTGTGTTCAATCTGCAATCTAATTTGCAGTGTAAAAATAAAGCAGCCAGTATTTACCCTGCACAGAAATAAAATAACCCACCAAAATCTAACTCTCTCTGCACATGTTATATCTGCCTCCCCTGCAGTGCACATGGTTTTGCCCAATAGCTATCAAAAATCCTGCTGCGATCAACTTGGAATTACCCCCACAGTGCATTGGAATGTGTCTCCGCACCCCAGCTTTGTTCAGGTACTCAGATGTCTCTAGCAGTTTACAGATTATTATAGTACAATCAAGCAACATGTATGGTGATAACGTGTAACACGGTAATAAGACCAAGAGCACAGAGCTAGGTTCTTTCCATGTTCATATTTCATCTGTGGTGTCAGATAACAGAGTTGATGTGCACCTCCCAGTAGAAGTGGAAGCAGCCTGGTCAGCCACTGGAGCCAATCAGAAAACACTTGAAGACAACAAGGAGGCGGGGAACGGGAGAATTGATGGTGAGTAAACACTGGAACCAAACCATCGATAGCAAAAAAAGAAAAAGACAAAAACACATACCACACATTGGAACCATCAATGGTCATCATGATTCATCATTCGATTTCCATCCCTACTCAAGAGTACACATTTGCTCTGAAATTTTTGCAGCAATCGGACATTATTGTAAATAATAATTGGAATAAGGGGCCAATTCAGATTTGTATGCTAATCCGACCATGGACAGGGACTGACCTGCTGTAATTAGGATGGTTCGGAGAAATATATATTTTGTCACTTCTGCATCTTGCAAAGTGGATTCACTTCTTCTGGTGGATGTTCGCTCATGTTTCTGAACACCCACAATTTAATTTAATGGACAGCAACATCCACCATTATTATGTGCAAAAGGAAATATATGCAGAAAGTGACATGACCTGATTTAAGTGACCTCTTCATACTTATACCCCTTTTCCACTAGCTCTAAAAACCCAGGTCCTTGCACGGGGGCGCATATTTACCCGGGTTTTTTGGTAGTGGAAATGGGTCCCTCTGAAAAAAAACGGGGTCAAGTGACCCGGGAATCCTACCGGGGTAGCTACCTGAGTTGGACTCGGGAATGACCCGCGTAAGGGTGTAGTGTAAACGGGTTACCCGGGTCATCCGACCTGGGACACGTTTACAGAATGTTAAGAGCCCATACATCCCTGACCGCAGTGTCCCACGGGCGGTCAGGAGGTTGCGGGGGACAGCGCATAGCAGGACAGAGAGCAGCGCTGGCCAGGACAGTGTGTGCCGGAGGCTGGGGGCAGCCCAGCAGCTTCCAGAGTGCAGCATCGCATTGGGCCCGAGGCCATGCCCCGAGGGTCCCGATCTGCCGCTTTTCCTGGCACTTGGAGATGACGTCATCTCCAAGCGCCGGCCAGAAGACGCTGCACCGGGCATTCCCGGTTCAGTGCCATTGTGGATAAGGGGTCCATCTCGGGTATGACCTGGTTTGGAACAGTGTTCCAAATCCCGGGTCAGACCCGAGACTTCTAGTGGAAAAGGGGTATAAATATGTTTATTATACAGACCTGGAAAATAAATAATTGCTGCATGAATATACAGACACGGTCACAGTGTACCTCCCTAGTAACAACTGAGTGTAGGAACGCAGGGACAGGCTACAGAAATACATGGTCAATGTTAAATGCTTCAGTGGATTCTAAGCATTCCAACATAAGCATCACGCATTCTGGATAAAAGGCCCTACACCTAAATATAAACATGTATGTGTGTGGCTATGCTGGCGGTCGGGATTCCAGCGGTCAGCCCGGTGACGAGAATCCCGATAGGGGCTAGGTGATACCCCCCTAACCCTCCCTTTCCGCAGCCTAAACCTAACCTTTGCCCCTCGCAGCCTAACCGTCCCTGCTGGTGCCTAAACATGACACCCCCCTTACCGCAGCCCAACCCGCCCTTTCCTGGAGCCTAACCCTAACCCCGCAGCCTAACCCTAACCCCCCCAGGCCGCTTTCCTGTTCACATCCTCAGTAATCCCTCGCTCGGGATTCAGGTGCTGAGATTGCCGGGATCTTGACCACATACCATATGTGCTGTATATGCTGTGTATACATACCTTAGATGGCCCCCACACAGTCGCTATTATTTGCCCACTGGAGTTTTGTTCCCTGTATCTTAGTAGATTGCAGAAACCTCTCACTGATCTCCACAAGAAACATGTTTGCAGCCGGCAGACACTTTTCAGCACCTTTGAAGGCCATGAATATTACAAGCTGCGTGTCTGGCCCAGTGAGTGCTGAGACAAGTATCCGTGTGCACTGACAACACGTTTAGTGTAGCGGTAAATGAACCTTTGTAACAGCAGTTCAAGCCAGCGCAGCTCTGGCACAACGGGCAGCGTCCGCACAGCAAGTGCCTGTGTGTAACTCGCACATCCCTTTAATCTTAGCCTGGAGCTCTCCCAAATGAAGAACACAAAGGCTTTCTAGAAAGCGTGGACGGTAAGATGACAAAAAAAAAAAAACCCTGGCTAAGCAGCCCTAAAGTCCTTTGCCTCAAGGCTAAATGTAAAAGCAGGCAGGGTGTGTGTGAACAGGAACACTGTCCAACCTCATACAGCCTCTAAAACCTAATCGAAGAAAAGATGTACACTCAGAAGTATATGGCACTGACAGATAGGAGAGCGTCGTATAGTTACCTCTTGGCTAATAGTTTTATACAATCTAACCATCTCACGCCTCGCCCCACCAGGAGTTATAATACGCCTAATTTTCCTTGCCAGGCGACCCACCTCTGCCACCCCCTCTGCCAATCGCTGCCCTGGCTCCCTATCCCTCTCAGGGGTAAATGCAAAAGTCTCTCGTTCACCTTTAAAGCCCTCAGCCATTCCGTCTGTGTCCAACCAGAGTTCCTCTAGACTGTAAGCTCTTGCCAGCAGGGCCCTCTCCCCCTCTTCATCACTATGCAAATACATAATCTGCACAATTATTACCATCTATAAATTGTGCTCTTGTATGCAGCTCTCTGTAGAACCTAGTACTTTGTATGGTGCATTAAAATCCCTTGTGGTACCTAATAAAGGAAAGATAATAATAATCACCAATAAAAATACTAGTAAGATTGGAGTGTAACCACCGCTGGGCATATACTTCCTGACAGTATGTAATCTACTGTACCATCGTTTGTGCTAAATCAGTGACATTATCATGTCTATATTGTGAGTGTGGGTATTGCGATCCATGCCGGGATTCCGACTGCTGCCATCCCAAGTGCTGGGAAGCTGACCGATATGTATATATATATATATATACATATATATATATATATATATATATATATATATATAGGTAAATGGCTCAGGAGGCACTGGCTTGTACCAGAGCCAGATTTTCATACAATATTTGAGCCCAAGGGTTCAGGTGTAGCAGTATATACATGTGGGCATTATACACAGGTGCAGCGGTATATACATGTGGGCATTATACACAGGTGCAGCAGTATATACATGTGGGCATTACACACAGGTGCAGCGGTATATACATGTGGGCATTATACACAGGTGTAGCGGTATATACATGTGGGCATTATACACAGGAGCAGCGGTATATACATGTGGGCATTATACACAGGTGCAGCGGTATATACATGTGGGTATTATACACAGGAGCAGCAGTATATACATGTGGGTATTGTACACAGGAGCAGCAGTATACACATGTGGGCATTATACACGGGTGCAGCAGTATATACATGTGGGCATTATACACAGGTGCAGCAGTGTATACATGTGGGCATTATACACAGGTGCAGCGGTATATACATGTGGGCATTATACACAGGTGTAGCGGTATATACATGTAGGCATTGTACACAGGAGCAGCGGTATATACATGTGGGCATTATACACAGGTGCAGCGGTATATACATGTGGGCATTATACACAGGTGCAGCGGTATATACATGTGAGCATTATACACAGGAGCAGCGGTATATACATGTGGGCATTATACACAGGTGCAGCGGTATATACATGTGGGCATTATACACAGGTGCAGCGGTATATATATACATGTGGGCATTATACACAGGTGCAGCGGTATTTATATCTGAGCATTATACACAGGAGCAGCGGTATATACATGTAGGCATTATACACAGGTGCAGCAGTATATTCATGTGGGCACTATACACAGGTGCAGCAGTATTTACTGCTGGAAATTTGGTGAGGTTTGATCCGGAGTTTTGACTATAAAAAGTATTAGGATAAAACAAAGATATTTCTAATATATTCTTTGTGTTTTTCATATACTTTATACAGTCAAAACTCCGGCCTGTAACTTAGTATGACAAGAAAGGCTCTGCCTCACCTCACCACACGTCACTGATATGTGTGGGTATATATACTGTATATATATATATATATATATATATATGTGTGTGTGTGTTTAGTAGTTGCAAATAAAAATGTCTGATGAAAGGTGAGCTGTATCTGCTGCAAAAATATATGTGACCAGGTGGAGGCGATGTAGAGACTGACATTGTGGATTGTTCTTAAGATTTTACATTTTAGGTAAATGTATTTGATGTGCTTGCTGTAATGGAACTGCATACCTGATGCAAAATAAGTATTCCCAGCTAAAATGGATATACTTAAGAGAACAACTAGTTCCTATAGTTTTCTTATAAAGATAATAAATCATAAGATCACCTTATAAACAGTAACGTGTCAATAAATCAAAATATCCACAAGTTATATGGACCGTACATCTATGGCCCAGTTCTCCATCCTGCCAATCCGATGATCATTGGAGATCTGTTGAGGAATCGGCAAAAACAAGCATGGTGAAAATCCTTGCCTCGCCAATTTTTTTTTGTCAGAATCGGTATATCAGGGATTTCCAACAGTCATGTGACCAATGCCAGAATCCCGACACCACTCGGGACACCGGAACACTGACCGTTGGAATCCCGAAGGTAAGTATCGGGATTAGGCACTAGGCGACAGGAGAGGGGTAAAATACTTACCCCTGTCCGGTGTCGGGATCCCAGTCAGTAATGTAACCGCCAGCATCCCGAGAGCCGGTATGCCGTTGGATTTCACAGACCCAGGCACTGGCAGAAGTGGGAGTTGTCCCGATACCTGCCTGATATATGTACCTCTTTATTTAGACAGTAAATGCACAGTAACCCACACACAACCAGTCAGCAATTGTCCTTTTTCAGTTTAGCACAAGTCTGACAATGAATGTAAACACAGAACTGATTACTGTGGTTTACTTCAGATATGCAGTGTAATGCTGGGTACACACTAGGACAAACCAGCTTTCCGACTGATACACAGACCTAGATGTTTCATACATCCAGCCTCTATATGCCATGCGTGGAACTCTACTAACGAAGGACGTCTTTTTTGCTGAAATGCGTCTTAAGTCGCAATGCAAGGCAAATAGGACGCACAAGGAGACTGTACTGATTCATTTGATATAGGACACCTGTATATTGTGTGTGACTGAGTGTATACGGAGCAGAACAGAACCTGTATTGGAAAAAAGCTGCGGCTGCTACACTGTAGCATTTCGTGTACAGATTCAGAGACTCAGTCACATACAGACATACAAGTGTCATAACAAATCAGCAGTCTCCCAGTCACATTGCTTTGCGACTAGAGAAAATAGGATTTTAATACCTACTGGTAAATCCTTTTCTCTTAGTCCGTAGAGGATGCTGGGGTCACCATAAGAACCATGGGGTATAGACGGGATCCGCAGGAGACATGGGCACTTGAAGACTTTGAAAGGGTGTGAACTGGCTCCTCCCTCTATGCCCCTCCTCCAGACTCCAGTTAGAGGAACTGTGCCCAGGGAGACGGACATTTCGAGGAAAGGATTTATTGTTAAACTAAGGTGAGATTCATACCAGCTCACACCTCAACCATGCCGCACAACATGGCATTCAACAGAACGCAGGCCAATGGCCTGCACAATTGCAGCAACAGGCTGACAATAAACGTAACACAACATATGTGTAACCATAACGATTAACTGCAGATACAGTACGCACTGGGACGGGTGCCCAGCATCCTCTACGGACTAAGAGAAAAGGATTTACCGGTAGGTATTAAAATCCTATTTTCTCATACGTCCTAGAGGATGCTGGGGTCACCATAAGATCCATGGGGTTATACCAAAGCTCTAGAACGGGCGGGAGAGTGCGGACGACTCCGCAGCACCGATTGACCGAACTTAAGGTCTTCATCGGCCAAGGTGTCAAACTTGTAGAACTTTGCAAAAGTGTTTGACCCCGACCAAGTAACTGCTCGGCAAAGTTGCAATGCCGAGACCCCCCCGGGCAGCCGCCCAGGATGAACCCACCTTCCTAGTGGAATGGGCCTTCACTGATTCCGGTAATGGTAATCCAGCCGTAGAATGGGCCTGCTGAATCGTGTTACAGATCCAGCACGCAATGGTCTGCTTGGAAGCAGGACACCCAACCTTGTTGGGAGCATACAGGACAAACAGAGCCTCTGTTTTCCTAATCTGAGCCGTTCTGGCGACATAAATCTTCAAAGCTCTGACCACATCCAGAGATTTTGACTCAACGAAGGCATCAGTAGCCACAGGTACCACGATAGGTTGGTTTATGTGGAAAGAGGAAACCACCTTCGGTAAAAATTGCTGACGTGTTCTCAATTCAGCTCTATCTTCATGGAAGATCAAGTAAGGGCTCTTGTGAGACAAGGCCGCTAACTCAGACACCCGCCTTGCAGATGCCAAGGCCAACAGGATGACCACTTTCCAAGTGAGGATTTTCAACTCCACCTTCCGTAAAGGTTCAAACCAATGTGATTGAAGGAACTGCAACACCACATTAAGGTCCCATGGTGCCACTGGAGGCACAAATGGAGGTTGGATGTGCAACACGCCTTTCACGAAAGTCTGAACTTCTGGAAGGGAGGCCAATTGTTTCTGAAAGAAAACCGATAAGGCTGAAATCTGAACCTTAATTGAGCCCAATTTTAGGCCCGCATCCACACCTGCTTGTAGAAAATGGAGAAACCGTCCTAGCTGAAACTCTTCCGTTTCCAAATACGGTGGTAATGTATAGACGTTACCCCTTTTCTGGCCTGAATAAGTGTGGGAATGAATTCACTGGGAATACCCTTACGGGCTAGGATTTTGCGTTCAACTGCCACGCCGTCAAACGTAGCCGCGGTAAGTCCTGATACACGCACGGCCCCTGTTGTAACAGGTCCTCGCGCAGAGGAAGAGGCCAGGGATCTCCGATGAGTAAGTCCTGAAGATCTGGATACCAAGCCCTCCTTGGCCAGTCTGTAACAATGAGGATCGCCCGGATCTTTGTTCTTCTTATGACCTTTAGAACTTTTGGAATGAGAGGAAGTGGAGGGAACACATACACCGACTGAAACACCCACAGTGTCACCAGAGCATCCACTGCAATCGCTTGAGGGACCCTTGACCTGGAACAACATCTCTGAAGCTTCTTGTTGAGACGAGAAGCCATCATGTCTACTTGAGGAACTCCCCAACGACCTGTCACCTCTGCGAAGACTTCTTGGTGGAGGCCCCACTCTCCTGGATGGAGATCGTGTCTGCTGAGGAAGTCTGCTTCCCAGTTGTCCACTCCTGGAATGAAGATTGCTGACAGAGCGCTTGTATACTTTTCCGCCCAGTGGAAAATCCTTGTGGCTTCTGCCATCGCCGCTCTGCTTTTCGTTACGCCCTGACGGTTTATGTATGCTACTGCTGTTACATTGTCCGACTGGATCAGTACAGGCAGATCTCGAAGATGTTCCGCTTGCAGAAGTCCATTGTAAATGGCCCTTAGCTCCAGAACATTTATGTGGAGACAAGTTTCCTGACTTGACCATCTTCCTTGGAAGTTTTCTCCCATTGTGACTGCCCCCCAGCCTCGGAGGCTTGCATCCGTGGTCACTAAGATCCAGTCCTGTATCCCGAACCTGCGCCCCTCTAGGAGGTGAGAGCCGTGCAGCCACCACAGGAGTGATACCCTGGTCTTGGAAGACAGGATTATACTTTGGTGCATGTGTAGATGGGACCCGGACCACTTGTCCAACAGATCCCACTGGAACACTCTGGCATGGAACCTGCCAAACTGAATGGACTCGTAGGCCGCAACCATCTTCCCCAGCAACCGAATGCATTGATGGATTGACACTCTTGCTGGTTTCAGAATTTGACCAGACTCTGAAGTTCCAGAGCCTTTTCCACTGGAAGAAAGACTCTCTGTAGTTCTGTGTCCAATATCATTCCCAAAAACGACAACCGCGTCGTTGGAATCAACTGTGATTTTGGCAAGTTTAGCAGCCAACCATGTTGTTGAAGAACTGTCATGGAGAGTGCAACGTTTCGGACCAACTGGTCCCTGGATCTCGCCTTTATCAGGAGATCGTCCAAGTATGGGATAATTGTGACTCCTTGCTTGCGAAGGAGAACCATCATCTCCGCCATCACTTTGGTAAAAAATCCTCGGAGCCATGGATAGACCAAACGGCAACGTTTGAAATTGGTAATGACAATCCTGAATTGCAAACCTCAGGTAAGCCTGATGCGGAGGATAAATGGGAACATGTAAGTAGGCATCTTTTATGTCCACCGACACCATAAAATCCCCTTCCTCCAGACTGGAGATCACTGCTCGGAGAGACTCCATCTTGAATTTGAATCTCTTTAGGTAGAAATTCAGGGATTTCAGGTTTAGGATTGGTCTGACCGAGCCGTCCGGCTTCGGGACCACAAACACGCTCGAATAAAAACCTTCTCCCTGTTGTGACTGGGGAACCTTCACAATAACTTGATTTTGACACAATTTTTGTATTGCGTCGCAAACTATCTCCCTGTCCGGAAGAAAAGCTGGTAAGGCCGATTTGAAAAAACGGCGAGGGGGGACGTCTTGAAACTCCAGCTTGTACCCTTGGGATACTATTTGTAAAATCCAAGGGTCTAGGTTCGAACGAACCCAAAACTGACTGAAGAGTTTGAGACGGGCCCCCACCGGTGCGGACTCCCGCATAGTAGCCCCAACGTCATGCGGTGGAATTGGCAGAAGCCTGGGAGGACTTCTGCTCCTGAGAGCCTGACAAGGCTGGAGATCGTTTACCTCTTCCCCTTTCTCTAGTAGAAAGGAAGGAAGAACCTCGGCCCTTTCTGAATTTATTGGGCCGAAAGGACTGCATCTGATAATGGTGCGGTTTCTTTTGTTGTGGAGGAACATAAGGTAAAAAGGATGACTTACCCGCGGTAGCCGTAGATACCAAATCATCAAGGCCGTCTCCAAATAAGGCCTTCCCTTTATACGGTAGAGATTCCATACTTTTCTTGGAGTCGCCATCAGCATTCCATTGGTGAATCCACAACGCATGCCTAGCGGAGACAGCCATGGCATTGGCTTTTGATCCCAAAAGACCAATATCTCTCGCAGTTTCTTTAAGGTATGCTGCAGCGTCCTTGATATAACCCAGCGTCAATAGGATGCTATCCCTATCTAGGGTATCTATATCAGATGACAAGTGTCACGATCCGGGTATCTGGACGCCATTTCTTACCCATCAGATGCCTCCTAAGGCTGGCTCAGCGCTCCAGGACCGGATTCCATCTGTTATCCTGATGTGTACATTCCTGTATCCTCTCCTGTCACTCTGGGACGCTGTCACAGTAAGCGCCATATTACATCTGGCATGGCGTCTCCCGCGGCCTCCGCCGCCGTCCCTGAGCTTCTGCATGCAGAGTGTCAGAGTGGCGATTACGTCAGCCGCGGCCTCCGCTGTGTCCGCGTGGTTGGATGTGCACTTGTCAGCCTGGCGTCTCCTGTCTCCAGTGGCCGGCGCCGCCATTACTGTTTTCATTACCACATGGATTACAAACCAAACTTCCCTCCAAGTGTCTGCATGGGCGCAGCCATCTTGGATTCTGTCAGCTGATCATTTCCTCCAATCTGTTGTCAGTATTGTTAATCTGCATAATTGCCTAGCCAATCCCTTCCTTGCTGCAGGTATAAATACACTGTGCCTGAGCAAGGAAGGCGTCAGTGCTTTGGTTGTCAAACCTAGTTCCTGTTTGTCTCTCTCCTGTGATTGTCTTCCAGGTTCCAGCTCCTGTCTCAAGACTTCCACCATAGAGACCCGCACCAGCATTCCACCTGCGGTGTAGCCTGACTCTCCAATCCATTGTGGATTCATCTGTTTCCAGCTACAACATTACCTGCTCCCAGCTCAGCTTCCAGCAGAGTACAGCTTCCCTTAAAGGGCCGGTGTCCTTTCTACACTTTACCACTCTCCACCGGTATTATTATTTCTCCGCTCTCAAGTTCTACATTTCAGTTCATATTTCATCGCTCCCAAGTTTATTTATTATTTAACTGGTTCCAGCCAGTATCCACTCCGTGCTAACAACAGTCTGGTTCCAGCCAGTATCCACAGCAGCTGTTTTATCTTCAGCAACCCAGCTTTTCCTGGAACACCAGCTGGCACAATCCTGGGTTATCTCCATTGCTACAGTCGGGCCTGGTAAGGACTTTCCATCTAGAAGATCATAAGAACTATCTCACACTACCAGTGCCCTGTGGCTCCTGCCATCCTGTAGTACCCAGGAACTGTATTGATTCTTTGCTGACTTTTACGTTTTCTTTTACTGCTGCTGTGTTGCGGAGTTGTCATAATAAACATCATTGACTTTTATCCAAGTTGTCGTGGTCACGCCTTCGGGCAGTTATTATTCATGTTACTTACATGTCCAGGGGTCTGATACAACCTCCCAGGTTCCGGTACATCTCAGCCCCTACAACTGAGGCTGCCTCCCGTCAGCTCAGGCCCTCAGTTGTGACAGTAAGCACTGACTTAATGAATCCAGCCGGAGACCAGGATCAAGCGGCCAGGCCGATGCAAGAACTGGCAGCCCGACTAGAACATCAGGAGGCTGCACAGGGCCACATCATCCGCTGTCTCCAGGATCTCTCTACTCGGCTGGATGGGATTCAGACAACTCTCCGTGGATCAGGCGCGTCTGGTGCGTCAACCACAGTGACTCCAGCTATAACCCCACCCACCTTACCCATTTCTGCTCCACGTCTTCATCTTCCAACGCCAGCAAAATTTGACGGATCTCCAAGATTCTGCAGGGGATTTCTCAACCAGTGTGAGATTCAGTTTGAGCTACAACCTGGCAATTTTCCCAGTGACCGTACAAAAATTGCCTACATTATTTCTCTTCTCAGTGGCTCAGCCCTTGATTGGGCATCACCGTTATGGGAGAGGTCCGACACCCTGCTATCTTCCTACACTGCCTTCGTGTCAACATTCAGGCGCATCTTCGACGAGTCAGGCCGGGTAACCTCAGCTTCATCCGAGATTCTCCGTTTACGCCAGGGGTCACGTACTGTAGGACAATATCTGATACAGTTCCAGATCCTGGCATCCGAACTGGCATGGAACGACGAGGCCCTGTATGCTGCATTCTGGCATGGCTTATCTGAGCGTATTAAAGATGAGTTAGCTACCAGAGACTTACCTTCTAAGTTAGATGAGCTAATCTCACTCTGCACGAAAGTTGATTTACGTTTCAGAGAGAGAGCAACTGAGCGTGGAAGATCATCTGCTCCAAAATCTTCTGCTCCTCCTCCTCGTCAACTGTCACCATCTAAAGATGAGCCCATGCAACTTGGCCGTTCCCGTTTAACTCCTGCTGAGCGCCGAAGACGTCTCTCCGAGTTTCTCTGTCTCTATTGTGCAGCTCCGTCTCACACCATTAATGCCTGTCCCAAACGTCCGGGAAACTCCAAATCCTAGCTCGCCAAGGAGAGGGCCGGCTAGGAGTAATGATCTCCTCTCCATCTCCTCAAGATTGTAATCTCCCAGTCTCGCTTCAAGTTGCTCAACGTTACCGGAACGTCATTGCCCTCCTTGATTCCGGAGCAGCTGGGAACTTTATTACCGAAGCCTATGTTAAACGGTGGTCCCTACCCACCGAGAGACTTCCTTCGTCCATTTCTTTAACTGCCGTGGATGGCAGCAAAATTTTTGATGCAGTTATTTCTTTAAGGACTCTACCAGTTCGTCTGAGAGTGGGAGTTCTTCATTCCGAACTTATTTCTTTTTTAGTGATTCCAAGAGCCACACATCCTGTGGTCCTGGGCCTTCCATGGCTCCGTCTTCACAATCCTACAATTGATTGGACGACTACGCAAATCCTGGCATGGGGTTCCTCCTGTGCTGAGACATGTTTGTTTAAAGTATTGCCTGTCTGTTCTTCCTCCCCCAGGTCGTCTGATGTTCCACCTCCTCCATATCAAGATTTCACGGATGTGTTCAGTAAAGCTTCTGCTGATATCCTTCCTCCTCATAGAGAATGGGACTGTCCGATTGATCTCGTTCCAGGGAAGGTTCCACCTCGAGGCCGAACTTATCCGTTGTCTCTGCCTGAGACGCATTCTATGGAGGAATATATTAAAGAGAACCTAGCAAAGGGGTTCATTCGACCTTCTTATTCTCCAGCCGGCGCAGGCTTCTTTTTTGTAAAAAAGAAAGATGGTGGTCTGCGGCCGTGCATCGACTACAGAGGTTTGAACGACATTACCATCAAGAACCGTTATCCTTTACCCCTGATTACTGAGCTCTTTGACAGAGTTAGCGGAGCTACCATCTTTACAAAGCTGGACTTGCGAGGTGCATACAATCTCATCCGGATCCGTGAGGGTGACGAGTGGAAGACCGCCTTTAACACCCGTGACGGACATTATGAGTACCTCGTCATGCCCTTCGGATTGAGCAATGCTCCAGCTGTCTTCCAGCATTTTGTCAATGAGATCTTCAGAGACATTCTATACCGTCATGTCGTGGTCTATCTAGACGATATCCTCATTTTTGCCAACGATTTAGAGGAACATCGTTTTTGGGTTAAAGAGGTTCTGTCCCGTCTCCGTGTCAATCATCTCTATTGCAAATTAGAAAAATGCGTCTTTGAAGTCAAGTCCATTCCGTTTCTAGGGTACATTGTGTCCGGTTCCGGACTAGAGATGGATCCTGAGAGACTACAAGCAATCCAAAATTGGCCGGTACCCTTAACCCTCAAAGGGGTCCAGAGGTTCTTAGGGTTCGCCAACTATTACCGAAAGTTTATACGAGACTTTTCCACCATTGTGGCGCCTATTACTGCTTTCACTAAGAAGGGTGCTAACCCGTCCAAGTGGTCTGAAGAAGCCATGCAAGCATTTCATCTTTTAAAACAAAGGTTCATCTCTGCGCCTGTTCTGAAACAGCCTGACATCGACTCTCCTTTCATCTTAGAGGTGGATGCCTCCTCCGTTGGAGTAGGAGCGGTGTTATCTCAGAGGGCTAAAGATGGCCATTTACACCCTTGCAGTTTCTTCTCCCGGAAGTTCTCCCCAGCTGAGCGCAACTATGCCATTGGCGACCAGGAGTTGCTAGCCATCAAGCTCGCTCTAGAAGAGTGGAGGTATCTGTTGGAGGGAGCTTCTCATTCAATCACCATACTTACAGACCACAAGAACCTTTTATACCTGAAGGGCGCACAATGTCTCAACCCTCGTCAGGCCAGATGGGCACTTTTCTTTTCCAGGTTCGACTTTAAACTCCAGTTCTGTCCGGGCTCTCAGAATCGCAAGGCCGATGCCCTTTCCCGCTCATGGGAGCAAGAAAATGAGTCAGAGTCTTCAGACAAGCATCCTATTATAAATCCGTTGGCATTCTCCACGGTAGGGATGGACTCTACGCCCCCATCAGGGAAAAGTTTTGTGAAGCCGATGCTAAGGAAGAAGCTCATGCATTGGGCCCATGCTTCCCGTTTTGCCGGACATACAGGTATCCAAAAAACCCTGGAGTTTATCTCTAGGTCCTATTGGTGGCCAACTCTGAAAAAGGACGTCTTGGAGTTTATTGCATCTTGCCCAAAGTGTGCCCAACATAAAGTATCCCGCCAGTCGCCTGCGGGGCAACTGGTTCCACTATCCGTTCCCCGTCGACCATGGACCCACTTGTCGATGGATTTCATTACAGACTTACCCATGTGCAACAAGTTCAATACCATCTGGGTGGTAGTTGACCGGTTCACCAAGATGGCACACTTCATTCCTCTCACCGGTCTTCCGTCAGCTTCCAAGTTGGCTCAAGTATTCATACAAGAGATCTTCCGACTCCACGGTCTTCCTGAAGAAATTATCTCAGATCGAGGAGTTCAATTCACAGCCAAATTCTGGCGAAGTTTATGTCAAGTCCTCCAAGTCAAGCTAAAGTTTTCCACGGCTTACCATCCTCAGACCAATGGTCAAACCGAGAGGGTGAATCAGGACTTGGAGGCCTTCCTCCGCATCTATGTGTCCTCCTCTCAAGATGACTGGGTTCAATTACTTCCCTGGGCCGAGTTCTGTCATAACAACCAGTATCATTCTTCATCTGCTTCAACACCATTCTTCACTAACTTTGGATTCCACCCTAAAGTCCCTGAGTTCCAACCGCTTCCAGCAACTTCTGTTCCCGCAGTGGATATCACCTTGCATCAGTTTGCCAATATCTGGAAGAGCGTACGATCAGCTCTGCTCAAGGCATCGTTCAGGTACAAGAAGTTTGCGGATAAGAAGCGTCGAGCAGTTCCTGCTCTCAAGGTGGGTGATCGGGTATGGTTATCCACGAAGAATTTGAGGTTAAGAGTTCCCAGTATGAAGTTTGCACCTCGCTATATCGGTCCTTTCAAGATTGAACAAGTCATCAATCCTGTTGCTTACAGACTCCAGTTGCCTCCCTTCTTAAAAATACCCAGGACATTCCATGTTTCCCTGTTGAAACCGCTGATCTTGAATCGGTTTCATTCCTCACTTCCTCCAACTCCGAAAGTCCAAACTCAACGAGGCGTTGAGTATGAAGTGGCCAAGATCCTGGACTCACGTCACCGTTACGGTCAACTACAATATCTTATTGACTGGAAAGGTTATGGTCCTGAGGAACGTTCATGGACCAATGCTTCTGATGTCCATGCTCCTGCCTTGGTCCGGAGATTCCATTCCAAGTTTCCTCAAAAGCCAAAGAAGTGTCCTGGGGCCACTCCTAAAGGGGGGGGTGCTGTCACGATCCGGGTATCTGGACGCCATTTCTTACCCATCAGATGCCTCCTAAGGCTGGCTCAGCGCTCCAGGACCGGATTCCATCTGTTATCCTGATGTGTACATTCCTGTATCCTCTCCTGTCACTCTGGGACGCTGTCACAGTAAGCGCCATATTACATCTGGCATGGCGTCTCCCGCGGCCTCCGCCGCCGTCCCTGAGCTTCTGCATGCAGAGTGTCAGAGTGGCGATTACGTCAGCCGCGGCCTCCGCTGTGTCCGCGTGGTTGGATGTGCACTTGTCAGCCTGGCGTCTCCTGTCTCCAGTGGCCGGCGCCGCCATTACTGTTTT
This sequence comes from Pseudophryne corroboree, assembly GCF_028390025.1. Classification (NCBI taxonomy): domain Eukaryota; kingdom Metazoa; phylum Chordata; class Amphibia; order Anura; family Myobatrachidae; genus Pseudophryne; species Pseudophryne corroboree. The sequence goes on along the minus strand of NC_086453.1, from coordinate 325,313,858 downwards.
CATTACCACATGGATTACAAACCAAACTTCCCTCCAAGTGTCTGCATGGGCGCAGCCATCTTGGATTCTGTCAGCTGATCATTTCCTCCAATCTGTTGTCAGTATTGTTAATCTGCATAATTGCCTAGCCAATCCCTTCCTTGCTGCAGGTATAAATACACTGTGCCTGAGCAAGGAAGGCGTCAGTGCTTTGGTTGTCAAACCTAGTTCCTGTTTGTCTCTCTCCTGTGATTGTCTTCCAGGTTCCAGCTCCTGTCTCAAGACTTCCACCATAGAGACCCGCACCAGCATTCCACCTGCGGTGTAGCCTGACTCTCCAATCCATTGTGGATTCATCTGTTTCCAGCTACAACATTACCTGCTCCCAGCTCAGCTTCCAGCAGAGTACAGCTTCCCTTAAAGGGCCGGTGTCCTTTCTACACTTTACCACTCTCCACCGGTATTATTATTTCTCCGCTCTCAAGTTCTACATTTCAGTTCATATTTCATCGCTCCCAAGTTCATTTATTATTTAACTGGTTCCAGCCAGTATCCACTCCGTGCTAACAACAGTCTGGTTCCAGCCAGTATCCACAGCAGCTGTTTTATCTTCAGCAACCCAGCTTTTCCTGGAACACCAGCTGGCACAATCCTGGGTTATCTCCATTGCTACAGTCGGGCCTGGTAAGGACTTTCCATCTAGAAGATCATAAGAACTATCTCACATTACCAGTGCCCTGTGGCTCCTGCCATCCTGTAGTACCCAGGAACTGTATTGATTCTTTGCTGACTTTTACGTTTTCTTTTACTGCTGCTGTGTTGCGGAGTTGTCATAATAAACATCATTGACTTTTATCCAAGTTGTCGTGGTCACGCCTTCGGGCAGTTATTATTCATGTTACTTACATGTCCAGGGGTCTGATACAACCTCCCAGGTTCCGGTACATCTCAGCCCCTACAACTGAGGCTGCCTCCCGTCAGCTCAGGCCCTCAGTTGTGACAACAAGTTATCTGCCCACTTTTCGATAGCACTACTTACCCACACAGACGCAATGACAGGTCGGAGTAGTGTACTCGTGGTCACATAAATGGACTTCAACGTAGTTTCTTGTTTACGATCCGCAGGATCCTTAAGGGCCGCCGTGTCAGGTGACGGGAGAGCTACCTTTTTAGACAAACAAGACAAGGCCTTGTCCACAGTGGGGGGTGACTCCCACTTTTCCCTATCCGTTGAGGGAAACGGATAAGCTGCCATAATTCTTTTGGGAATCTGAAATTTTCTGTCAGGATCTTCCCAAACTTTTTCAAATAGCGTGTTCAGTTCATGAGAGGGAGGAAACATTATCTCAGGTTTCCGTTCTTTATACATACAGATCCTTTTATCAGGGATAGCTGGGTCTTCAGTGATATGTAATACATCTTTCACCGCCACAATCATGTACTGAATGCTTTTTGACAATTTTGGGTCTAACCTGGAATCACTAGTCGACACTGGAATCAGTGTCCGTGTCGGTATCAGTGTCTGCCAATTGGGTCAACGTACGTTTTTGTGACCCTGAGGGGACCTGACTTTGGAATAACATATCCTCCACAGATTTCTTTCATGCCTGGGTCTGCGACTCAGACTTATCTAGCCTCTTACTAATAAGAGCCACATTAGCATTCAAGGCGTTCAACACATTTACCCAATCAGGCGTCGGCGGTGCCGACAGGGTCACCCCCGCAGCAGTCTGTGTCCCCAATACAGCCACCTCCTGGGAAGAGCCTTCAGCCTCAGACATGTCAACACTCGTGCACCAAACACCCACAGACACACCGGGCATATAGGGGACAGACCCACAGTAAAGTCTGTTAGAGAGACACAGAGGGGATTTGCCAGCTCACAACCCTGCGCTGAAAAACAGGTCTGAAATAACCAAGACAATGTCAGACCTATAGCGCTTTTATCATATATATGTATATATATATATATATATATATTGCACCAATTTTATGCCTCTCCCCTGCGTTTTGCCCCCCCCCCCCCCCCCTGGTACTTGTCAGTGTTAGGAGGACCAGCGTCTCTGCAGCTTGAGGAGAGGAAATGGCGCTGTGAGCTGTGAGGAAGAAGCTCCGCCCCCGTATTGGCGCGCTTCTGTCCCGCTTTTTTTTTATATTTATACTGGCGGGGGTGCGCAGCATCTGCCCGCTGCGCGGTACCTCAGAAAAATGCTGTCAGTGATGCTGAAGTCTTCTTTACTTCGGTTACTCACCTGTCTTCTGGCTCTGTAAGGGGGTGACGGCAGGCTGTGGGAGCGAGCATCTGAGCGTACCCAGCGATCAAACCCTCAGGAGCTAATGGTGTCCGGTAGCCAGAAGCAGAGCCCTTGAACTCACTGGAAGTGGGTCATACTTCTCTCCCCTAAATCCCACGAAGCAGGGAGACTGTTGCCAGCAGCCTCCCTGAAAATAAAAAAAACCTAACAAAAAAGTATTTTCAGAGAAACTCAGTAGAGCCCCCTGTAGTGCATCCAGTCTCACTGGGCACAATTCTAAAACTGGAGTCTGGAGGAGGGGCATAGAGGGAGGAGCCAGTTCACACCCTTTCAAAGTCTTAAAGTTCCCATGTCTCCTGCAGATCCCGTCTATACCCCATGGTTCTTATGGTGACCCCAGCATCCTCTAGGACGTATGAGAAATGTTTGGTTTCCGTAATGTCTGCTGGTTTGTCCAAAAGTAATCACACTGGCAAAAACAATCTGCACATGAACGTAGCTGGATATCGGTGGTCCTTAGTCAGAAATTCAGCATGACCAATAAACTGTATTGGCAAACACCACCAACCTGCTTAGGAGAGCAGAGGTGCCGAGCAAGGGATGGCGCCGGAGAGGGGTAAGGGGGAGGGGCGGCAGGCGGCCCGCGGGCCAACGGCGCGAAGGAAAGGGGGGGCGGGCAGGTATGCCCGTCCCCTCTTTCACACCTGTAAAGACCGGCAGCCAGTCAGGAGACGGGGGGGGGGGGGGGGGGGGGGGGCGGCCGGACACTGGGGAGTTAAATAGGACAGGCAGGGGGAGGAGGCGGGCAGTAGGGACAGAGAGAGCAGAGCTCATAGCGTGACCCACCCACCCACCCACCCAGTAAAGCGAGCCGCTAGCGGGCCGCACACTCCCCTCTTTTTTGCATTTTGTACCCCCTTCTCTTGTATCGCGGTAGGCAAAGATGTGGGTCAAGTATACATCGGTTTAAAAAAAAAAAAAGGTTTATATATGTATATATACAGTTGCAACCCGGTAATCAAAGTTTTATTGTATAAATTGTTGCAAGTTACAGTTGTATGTTAACGTGTTATAGCAAATGAAGGCAGGTTATATGTATGTCACAGTCAGCGGGCGGCGGGAAGAAGCGGTGCGCAAGGCATGGCGGACGGGGGGAGCCAGCTGAGGTTGGCAGATTCACCCTCGGTGAACGGGCGCACGCTCGGCTCCAGCCTTGGACGGTTGGGCCAGTGAGCTGCGTGCCAGGCGAGCGTGATATGCGCCAGGAGGGCTGGTTCCCCAGGGGCGTTGCCGCGGTGCCTACCGGGTAGGCAGGGCACGCCCCCAGGTAATCAGGAGGGGTCAGTGACCCATTTGCGCCTTGCCCACCATTTCTGTCCGGGCCCTGCAACCTTGTAAGGTAACATGGAATAAGGTAATGGAAATAAACTGTGGCCAGTAATTCGATCCAAAAGACACGTGTCAGACTCTTATTTAAAGGGGAGTTTATTTGAGCGGTAACAAGGGGGACGCCGTGGGTCGACCTCTCCCCCTTAGCAAGAAATGAGCCTACTATGACTACTGTGTATGTTCTGTGCACTTGGAGTAATTACTGGCTTATTTCAGGTAATGAGGAAATGCTGACTAGAAACATCAAGTATTTAGAGGACTCACTACACATAAGGGGCTCGCAGGAATTCCATGGGATTAATGCTATAATTCGCCACATTCCCAAATAGGTTAGTCCAGTAGGTGAGGCATCTGAAAATAAGATTTTAAACCTACCGTTAAATCTTTTTCTCCTAGTCCGTAGAGGATGCTGGGGCCTCCGTAAGGACCATGGGGTATAGACGGCCTCCGCAGGAGACATGGGCACTCTAAGACCTTTTAATGGGCGTGAGCTGGCTCCTCCCTCTATGCCCCTCCTCCAGACATCAGTTATAGAACTGTGCCCAGAGGAGACGGACAGTACGAGGAAAGGAATTTTGTTAATCTAAGGGCGAGATACATACCAGCCCACACCACACACCGTACAACATGGTATATACTAAACCAGTTAACAGCATGAACAAACAGTATCAGCCAGAGACTGATCTCAACTGTAACATAACCCTTATGTAAGCAACAACTATATACAAGCCTTGCAGATTTAGTCCGCACTGGGACGGGCGCCCAGCATCCTCTACGGACTAGGAGAAAAAGATTTACCGGTAGGTTTAAAATCTTATTTTCTCTTACGTCCTAGAGGATGCTGGGGACTCCGTAAGGACCATGGGGTTTATACCAAAGCTCCAGACCAGGCGGGATAGTGCGGATGACTCTGCAGCACCGATTGAGCAAACATGAGGTCCTCATCAGCCAGGGTATCAAACTTGTAGAATTTTGCAAAAGTGTTTGAACCCGACCACGTAGCTGCTCGGCAAAGCTGCAATGCCGAGACGCCTCGGGCAGCCGCTCACGAAGAGCCCACCTTCCTAGTGGGATGGGCCTTTATCGATTTTGGTAACAGCAATCCAGCCGTAGAATGAGCCTGCTGAATCGTGTTACAGATCCAGCGTGCAATAGTCTGCTTAGAAGCAGGAGCGCCAACCTTGTTGGCTGCATACAGGACAAACAGTGCCTCTGTTTTCCTAACCCGAGCCGTTCTGGCTATATAAATTTTTAAGGCCCTGACTACATCAAGGGACTTGGAATCCTCCAAGGCATCCGTAGCCACAGGCACCACAATAGGTTGGTACATGTGAAAAGACGAAACCACCTTAGGCAGAAATTGAGGACGAGTCCTCAACTCTGCTCGATCCACATGGAAAATCAGATAGGGGCTCTTGTGAGACAAAGCCGCCAATTCGGACACCCGCCTTGCAGACGCCAAGGCCAACAACATGACCACTTTCCATGAGAAACTTCAATTCAACTGTTTGAAGAGGTTCAAACCAGTGCGATTTAAGGAACTGTAACACCACGTTAAGGTCCCACGGTGCCACAAAAGGAGGTTGGATGTGCAGCACTCCCTTTACAAAAGTCTGGACTTCTGGGAGAGAAGCCAATTCCTTCTGAAAGAATATAGATAAGGTCGAAATCTGCACCTTAATGGAGCCTAACTTTAGGCCCATATCCACTCCTGTCTGTAGAAAATGGAGAAAATGACCCAGCTGAAAATCTTCCGTAGGAGCATTCTTGGCTTCACACCAAGACACATATTTCCTCCAGATACGGTGATAGTGCTTCGCCATTACCTCCTTCCTAGCTTTAATTAGAGTAGGGATGACTTCCCCCGGAATACCTTTCCTAGCTAGGATCTGGCGTTCAATCGCAATGCCGTCAAACGTAACCGCAGTAAGTCTTGGAACACACATGGCCCCTGATGTAACAGGTGCTCCCTGGGAGGAAGAGGCCACGGATCTTCTGTGAGCATTTCCTGAAGATCTGAATACCAGGCCCTTCGAGGCCAATCAGGAACAATGAGTATTGTCTGCACTCTTGTTCGTCTTATGATTCTCAATATTTTTGAGATGAGTGGAAGTGGAGGGAACACATAGACCGACTGAAACAGCCACGGTGTCACTAGGGCGTCCACTGCCACTGCCTGAGGGTCCCTCGACCTGGAACAATACGTCCGAAGCTTCCTGTTGAGGCGTGACGCCATCATGTCTATTTGAGGGAGTCCCCAACAACTTGTTACCTCTGCAAAGACTTCTTGATGAAGTCCCCACTCCCCTGGATGGAGATCGTGCCTGCTGAGGAAGTCTGCTTCCCAGTTGTCTACTCCCGGAATGAAAACTGCTGACAGAGCGCTTACATGATTTTCCGCCCAGCGAAGAATCCTGGTGACTTCCGCCATTGCTGCTCTGCTCCTTGTCCCGCCCTGGCGGTTTACATGCGCCACGGCTGTGATGTTGTCTGACTGGATCAGAACAGGTAGGTTGCGAAGAAGATTCTCCGCCTGCTTCAGTAAGTTGTATATGGCCCTTAATTCCAGCACATTGATGTGTAGACAAGCCTCCTGGCTTGACCATAATTCCTGAAAATTTTTTCCCTGGGTGACCGCTCCCCATCCTCGGAGGCTCGCGTCCGTGGTCACGAGAACCCAATCTTGAATTCCGAACCTGCGACCCTCTAGAAGGCGAGCACTCTGGAGCCACCACAGGAGAGAGACCCTGGCCACTTGTCCAGAAGGTCCCACTGAAAAGTTCTTGCATGGAACCTGCCGAACGGAATGGCCTCATAGGCCGCCACCATTTTTCCCAATACTCGAGTGCATTGATGTACTGACACTCTTTTTGGTTTCAGCAGGTCCTGGACCATGTCCTTGAGTTCCTGGGCCTTTTCCATTGGGAGAAAAACCCTCTGTTTTTCCGTGTCCAGAATCATGCCCAAAAACGACAGCCGAGTTGTCTGAACCAACTGCGACTTTGGTAGATTTAAAATCCAGCCGTGTTGTTGTAGTACTCGCAGGGAGCGAGACACGCTTTTTAGTAAATGTTCTCTTGATCTTGCTTTCATCAGGAGATCGTCCAAGTATGGGATAATTGTGACCCCCTGCTTGCGCAGGAGCACCATCATTTCCGCGATTACCTTGGTGAAAATTCTCGGGCCGTGTAAAGACCAAACGGCAACGTCTGAAACTGGTAATGACAATCTTGTACAACGAATCTCAGGTACGCCTGATAAGGAGGATATATGGGGACATGAAGGTATGCATCCTTTATGTCTAGTGACACCATATAATCCCCCCCTTCCAGGCTGGAGATCACTGCCCGGAGAGATTCCATCTTGAATTTGGACCTCTCCAAATATAGGTTTAGGGATTTTAGATTCAGAATTGGTCTGACTGAGCCATCCGGCTTCGGGACCACAAACAGGGTTGAAAAAAACCCCTTCCCCTGTTGCAATAGGGGAACCTTGATAATCACTTGCTGTTGACACAGCTTTTGTATGGCAGCTGAAACTATTGCTCTCTCTGGGGGAGAAGCTGGCAAGACTGATTTGAAAAATCAGTGTGGAGGCACATCTTCCAACTCCAGTTTGTAGCCTTGGGATACAATTTCGACTACCCAAGGATCCAAGTCTGACTGAACCCAGACCTGGCTGAAGAGTTGAAGACGTGCCCCTACTGGTGCGGACTCCTGCAGCGGAACCCCAGCGTCATGCGGTGGATTTGGTAGAGGCCGGGGAGGACTTTTGCTCCTGGGAACAAGCCGTAGCTGGTGTTCTTTTCCCTCTACCTCTGGCGAGGAAGGATGAGCCATGCCCCTTTCTGAACTTATGAGACCGAAAGGACTGCATCTGATATTGAGGTGTTTTCTTTTGCTGTGGGGGAACGTAAGGCAAAAAAAGACTTACCCGCGGTAGCTGTGGAAACCAGGTCCGCAAGGCCCTCCCCAAATAAAACTTCACCCTTGTAAGGTAAAGCCTCCATATGTCTCTTTGAGTCAGCATCACCAGTCCATTAACGGGTCCACAGGGACCTTCTAGCAGAAATTGCCATGTCATTGGTTCTTGAACCCAGAAGACCAATATCTCTCGCAACCTCCCTCATATATAACACTGCGTCCTTGATGTGACCTAAGGTCAATAACATACTATCTTTATCTAGGGTGTCCATGTCAGATGACAAGTTATCTGCCCAAGCTGCAATTGCGCTACCCACCCATGCCGACGCTACTGCCGGTCTGAGCAGGGCTCCCGTAGTCGCATAAATTGCTTTTAAGGTAGTTTCTTGCCTGCGATCCGCAGGATCCTTTAGGGTCGCCGTGTCCGGGGACGGTAGGGCCACCTTCTTGGACAAGCGCGTCAAGGCCTTGTCCACCGTGGGTGAGGATTCCCATCGTAACCTGTCCTTTGAGGGGAAAGGATACGCCATAATAGTTGTCTTGGGAACCTGCAGTCTCTTGTCTGGAGTTTCCCAAGCTTTTTCAAATAAAGCGTTCAGCTCATGAGATGGGGGAAACGTTACCTCAGGTTTCTTTTCCTTAAACATGCAGACCCTTGTGTCAGGGACAGAGGGGTCCTCTGTGATATGTAATACATCTTTTATTGCAATAATCATGTATTGAATACTCTTGGCCACCCTTGGGTGTAACCGTGCATCATCATAGTCGACACTGGAGTTGGAATCCGTGTCGGTATCAGTGTCTGCTATCTGGGTAAAGGGACGTTTATGGGACCCTGAAGGGTCTTGTGACACAGTAAGAGCCATGGATTGACTCCCTGCTTGGTCTTTGGACTCTGCCTTGTCCAATCTCTTATGTAATAAAGCCACACTAGCATTCAAAACACTCCACATGTCCACCCAATCCGCCGTCAGCTGTGCCGACGGAGACACTACCACCATCTGCTCTGCTTCCTACCTAGACGAGCCTTCCGCTTCAGACATGTCGACACACGCGTACTGAGACCCCCACACACACTGGGATATATGGATATGGGGACAGACCCACAATAAGGCCCTTTGGAGAGACAGAGAGAGAGTATGCCAGCACACACCCAGCGCCACTTCGTTATGAAACAAGTCCCAGACCTGTAAGCGCTTTTTATAACAAATTTAGCACCAAATCAATGTGCCCCCCCCTCGTTTTTGCCCCGTTACTTGTACAGCAGGGGAAGAGTTCGGGAGCAGCTTCTCTGCAGCAAGCTGTGGAGAAAATGGCACTGGTTAGTGCTGAGGGATCAAGCTCCGCCTCCTCGATGGCAGGCCTCGGTCCCGCTATTTGTTTATACTGGCGGGGTTTTTATATATACTGCCTCCGCAGTGTCTATATATCTGTGCCAGTCTAAGGGTGTGTACACACGGTGAGATCCTTGCTATGCCCGATTTTTACTTGCGATCTCCCTTGAACTCCCCGGAGCCCAGATAGCACAGATTTTGACTAACTTTTCTTGAGATATGGACTATGTGTGCTTACAATTTTGGCTTATGTGAGATTTTGGCTTATGTGAGATGTCATTGACATGTGAAATGAACTAGTTAGTACACCGATCTAGCAAGGAATGACTTGCCTGCACAGTCTATCTTTTCTTGCGATGCCGACCTGGCGGGACCGCGCATCGGATCAAATCGGGATCGCAAGGTGACTTTCACCTTGCGATCTGCACTAACTTTTCTTGATATTTTGACTATATAGTCAAAATCTCAAGAAAATATCTCACCGTGTGTACACACCCTAATATGAGGCCATAATTGCTGCCCAGGGTGCCCCCCCTGCGCCCTTGCTGTGACTTGTGTGTGTGTGGGAGCGGTGGCACGCAGCGCGACCGCTGCGCGGTACCTCACGAAGTTCTGAAGTCTTCTGCCGCCTTTGAAGCCTCCTTGTTTCCAATACTTACCCGGCTTCTATCTTCCGGCGCTGTGAGGACGGCGGCGCGGCTCCGGGACGAACAGCAAGGACGACACCTGTGTTCCGACCCTCTGGAGCTAATGGTGTCCAGTAGCCTAAGAAGCAGAGCCCATCAGTGCAGGAAAGTGGGTCTGCTTCTCTCCCCTCAGTCCCCCGAAGCAGGGAGCCTGTTGCCAGCAGTGCTCCCTGAAAATAAAAAACCTAACAAAAGTCTTCTCTAGAGAAACTCAGTAGAGCTCCCCTAGTGTGCAACCAGTCTCCTCTGGGCACAGGATCTAACTGAGGTCTGGAGGAGGGGCATTTAGGGAGGGGCCAGCTCACACCCATTAAAAGGTCTTAGAGTGCCCATGTCTCCTGCGGAGCCCGTCTATACCCCATGGTCCTTACGGAGTCCCCAGCATCCTCTAGGACGTAAGAGAAAATAAGAATTTACTCACCGGTAATTCTATTTCTCGTAGTCCGTAGTGGATGCTGGGTACTCCGTAAGGACCATGGGGAATAGACGGGCTCCGCAGGAGACTGGGCACTCTTAAAAGAAAGATTAGGTACTATATCTGGTGTGCACTGGCTCCTCCCTCTATGCCCCTCCTCCAGACCTCAGTTAGGGAAACTGTGCCCGGAAGAGCTGACATTACTAGGAAAGGATTTGGAATCCAGGGTAAGACTCATACCAGCCACACCAATCACACCGTACAACTTGTGATAACTATACCCAGTTAACAGTATGAACAACAACTGAGCCTCATTCAACAGATGGCTCAGAACAATAACCCTTAGTTAAGCAATAACTATATACATGTATTGCAGAAAATCCGCACTTGGGACGGGCTCCCAGCATCCACTACGGACTACGAGAAATAGAATTACCGGTGAGTAAATTCTTATTTTCTTTGACGTCCTAGTGGATGCTGGGTACTCCGTAAGGACCATGGGGATTATACCAAAGCTCCCAAACGGGCGGGAGAGTGCGGATGACTCTGCAGCACCGAATGAGCAAACTCAAGGTCCTCCTCAGCCAGGGTATCAAACTTGTAGAATTTTGCAAAAAGTGTTTGATCCCGACCAAGTAGCTGCTCGGCAAAGTTGTAAAGCCGAGACCCCTCGGGCAGCCGCCCAAGAAGAGCCCACCTTCCTCGTGGAATGGGCTTTTACTGATTTAGGATGCGGCAGTCCAGCCGCAGAATGTGCAAGTTGAATCTTGCTACAGATCCAGCGAGCAATAGTCTGCTTTGAAGCAGGAGCACCCAGCTTGCTGGGTGCATGCAGGATAAATAGCGAGTCAGTTTTTCTGACTCTAGCCGTCCTGGAAACATAGATTTTCAGGGCCCGGACTACGTCCAGCAACTTGGAATCCTCCAAGTCCCGAGTAGCCGCAGGCACCACAATAGGTTGGTTCAAATGAAACGCTGATACCACCTTTGGGAGAAATTGGGGACGAGTCCTCAATTCTGCCCTGTCCATATGGAAAATCAGATATGGGCTTTTACAGGACAAAGCCGCCAATTCTGACACACGCCTAGCTGAGGCCAAGGCCAACAGCATGACTACCTTCCACGTGAGATACTTCAACTCCACGGTCTGAAGTGGCTCAAACCAATGTGATTTTAGGAAATCCAACACAACGTTGAGATCCCAAGGTGCCACTGGAGGCACAAAAGGGGGCTGAATATGCAGCACTCCCTTAACAAACGTCTGAACTTCAGGCAGTGAAGCCAGTTCTTTTTGAAAGAAAATAGACAGGGCCGAAATCTGGACTTTAATGGATCCTAATTTTAGGCCCATAGTCACTCCTGACTGTAGGAAGTTCAGAAATCGACCCAGCTGAAATTCCTCTGTTGGGGCCTTCTGGCCTCACACCAAGCAACATATTTTCGCCATATGCGGTGATAATGTTGTGCTGTCACATCCTTCCTAGCTTTTATTAGCGTAGGAATGACTTCATCCGGAATGCCCTTTTCCATTAGGATCCGGCGTTCAACCGCCATGCCGTCAAACGCAGCCGCAGTAAGTCTTGGAACAGACAGGGCCCCTGCTGTAGCAGGTCCTGTCGGAGCGGCAGAGGCCAAGGGTCCTCTGAGATCATTTCTTGTAGCTCCGGGTACCAAGTTCTTCTTGGCCAATCCGGAACGATGAGTATAGTTCTTACTCCTCTCTTTCTTATTATCCTCAGTACCTTTGGTATGAGAGGAAGAGGAGGGAACACATAAACCGACTGGTACACCCACGGTGTCACTAGAGCGTCCACAGCTATCGCCTGAGGGTCCCTTGACCTGGCGCAGTATCTTTTTAGCTTTTTGTTGAGGCGGGACGCCATCATGTCCACCTGTGGCCTTTCCCAACGATTTACAATCAGCTTGAAGACTGCTGGATGAAGTCCCCACTCTCCCGGGTGGAGGTCGTGCCTGCTGAGGAAGTCTGCTTCCCAGTTGTCCACTCCCGGAATGAACACCGCTGCCAGTGCTAGCACGTGATTCTCCGCCCATCAAAGAATCCTTGTGGCTTTTGCCATCGCCATCCTGCTTCTTGTGCCGCCCTGTCGGTTTACATGGGCGACCGCCGTGATGTTGTCTGACTGAATCAGCACCGGTTGGTCTTGAAGCAGGGGTTCTGCTTGACTTAGGGCATTGTAAATGGCCCTTAGCTCCAGAATATTTATGTGTAGGGAAGTCTCCTGACTCGACCACTGTCCTTGGAAGTTTCTTCCCTGAGTGACTGCCCCCCAACCTCGGAGGCTTGCATCCGTGGTCACCAGGACCCAGTCCTGAATGCCGAATCTGCGGCCCTCGAGAAGATGAGCACTCTGCAGCCACCACAGCAGAGACACCCTGGCCCTCGGGGATAGGGTGATCAGCCGATGCATCTGAAGATGCGATCCGGACCACTTGTCTAACAGATCCCACTGAAAGATCCTTGCATGGAACCTGCCGAAGGGAATTGCTTCGTAAGATGCTACCATCTTTCCCAGGACTCGCGTGCAGTGATGCACCAACACCTGTTTTGGTTTCAGGAGGTCTCTGACCAGAGATGACAACTCCTTGGCCTTCTCCTCCGGGAGAAACACCTTCTTCTGTTCTGTGTCCAGAATCATGCCCAAGAACAGCAGACGCGTCGTAGGAATCAGCTGCGACTTTGGGATATTCAGAATCCAGCCGTGCTGTTGTAGCACTTCCCGAGATAGTGCTTCTCCGACTAACAACTGCTCCTTGGACCTTGCCTTTATAAGGAGATCGTCCAAGTACGGGATAATTATAACTCCCTTCTTTCGAAGGAGTATCATCATTTCGGCCATTACCTTGGTAAATACCCTCGGTGCCGTGGACAGACCAAACGGCAATGTCTGGAATTGGTAATGGCAGTCCTGTACCACAAACCTGAGGTACTCCTGGTGAGGTGGGTAAATGGGGACATGTAGGTAAGCATCCTTGATGTCCAGTGACACCATAAAATCCCCCTCTTCCAGGCTTGCAATAACCGCCCTGAGCGATTCCATTTTGAACTTGAACTTCCTTATATAAGTGTTCAAGGATTTCAAATTTAGAATGGGTCTCACCGAATCGTCTGGTTTCGGTACCACAAACATTGTGGAATAGTAACCCCGTCCCTGTTGAAGGAGGGGAACTTTGATTATCACCTGCTGAAGGTACAGCTTGTGAATTGCCGCCAGTACTACCTCCCTTTCCTTGGGAGTAGCTGGCAAGGCTGATTTGAGGTAACGGCGAGGGGGAAACGCCTCGAACTCCAGCTTGTATCCCTGAGATACCACTTGTAGAACCCAGAGATCCACCTGTGAGCGAACCCACTGGTCGCTGAAGTTCCGGAGACGGGCCCCCACCGCACCTGGCTCCACCTGTGGAGCCCCAGCGTCATGCAGTGGACTTAGTGGAAGCAGGGGAGGATTTTTGTTCCTGGGAACTGGCTGTCTGGTGCAGCTTTTTCCCTCTACCCCTGCCTCTGGGCAGAAAGGACGCGCCTCTGACCCGCTTGCCTTTCTGAGGCCGAAAGGACTGTACTTGATAATACGGTGCTTTCTTAGGCTGTGAGGGAACCTGAGGTAAAAAAGTCGACTTCCCAGCTGTTGCTGTGGATACGAGGTCCGAGAGACCGTCCCCAAACAATTCCTCACCTTTATAAGGCAAAACTTCCATGTGCCTTTTAGAATCAGCATCACCTGTCTACTGCCGAGTCCATAATACTCTCCTGGCAGAAATGGACATTGCATTAATTCTAGATGCCAGCCGGCAAATGTCCCTCTGTGCATCCCTCATAAATAAGACTACGTCTTTAATATGCTCTATGGTTAGCAAAATAGTATCCCTGTCAAGGGAATCAATGTTATCTGACAGGGTATCAGACCATGCTGCTGCAGCACTACACATCCATGCTGAAGCAATAGCAGGTCTCAGTATAGTACCTGAGTGTGTATACACAGACTTCAGGATAGCCTCCTGCTTTCTATCTGCAGGCTCCTTTAAGGCGGCCGTATCCTGAGACGGCAGTGCCACCTTTTTTGATAAGCGTGTGAGCGCCTTGTCCACCCTAGGGGATGTCTCCCAGCGTAACCTATCCGTTGGCGGGAAAGGGTACACCATCAGTAACCTCTTAGAAATCACTAGTTTCTTATCAGGGGAACACCACGCTTCTTCACACAAGTCATTTAATTCATCAGATGGGGGAAAAGTCACTGGCTGCTTTTTCTCCCCAAACATAATACCCTTTTTAGTGGTAACCGGGTTAATGTCAGAAATGTGCAACACATTTTTCATTGCCGTAATCATGCATCGGATGGCCCTTGTGGATTGTACATTTGTCTCATCCTCGTCTACACTGGAGTCAGACTCCGTGTCGACATCTGTGTCTGTCATCTGAGGTAGCGGGCGTTTTTGAGCCCCTGATGGCCTCTGAGACGCCTGGGCAGGCGCGAGCTGAGATGCCGGCTTTCCCAAAGCTGTTACGTCATCGAACCTTTTATGCAAGGAGTTGACACTGTCGGTTAATACCTTCCACATATCCATCCACGCTGGTGTCGGACCCGCAGGGGGCGACATCACACTTATCGGCACCTGCTCCGCCTCCACGTAAGCGTCCTCATCAAACATGTCGACACAGCCGTACCGACACACCGCACACACACACAGGGAATGCTCTGACTGAGGACAGGACCCCACAAAGTCCTTTGGGGAGACAGAGAGAGAGTATGCCAGCACACACCAGAGCGCTATACAACAGAGGGATTTACACTAACACAAAGTGAATTTTCCCCCAATAGCTGCTTATATCACCTTTTGCGCCTAAATTTATGTGCCCCCCTCTCTTTTTTACCCTTCTCGTAGTGTATACTGCAGGGGAGAGCCTGGGGAGCGTCCTTCCAGCGGAGCTGTGAAGAAAAAATGGCGCTGGCTGTGCTGAGGAAGATAGCCCCGCCCCTTCAGCGGCGGGCTTCTCCCGCTTTTTTAATAATATTTCTGGCGGGGGATTAGGCACATATACAGTTTATAACTGTATTATGTGCATTTTGCCAAAAAGGTATACATATTGCAGCCCAGGGCGCCCCCCCCCCCCCCCAGCGCCCTGCACCCACCAGTGACCGGAGCGTGTGGTGTGCTGTGGGAGCAATGGCGCACAGCTGCAGTGCTGTGCGCTACCTTATTGAAGACAGGAGTCTTCAGCCGCCGATTTTCTCCTGGTTCTTCCGTCTTCTGGCTCTGCAAGGGGGACGGCGGCGCAGCTCCGGACGATCGAGGTCGGGCCCTGTGTTCGATCCCTCTGGAGCTAATGGTGTCCAGTAGCCTTAGAAGCACAAGCTAGCTGCAAGCAGGTAGGTTTGCTTCTCTCCCCTCAGTCCCTCGTAGCAGTGAGTCTGTTGCCAGCAGATCTCACTGAAAATAAAAAACCTAACAAATACTTTCTTTTTTAGTGAGCTCAGGAGAGCCCACTAAGTGCATCCAGCTCTGGCCGGGCACAGACTCTAACTGAGGTCTGGAGGAGGGGCATAGAGGGAGGAGCCAGTGCACACCAGATATAGTACCTAATCTTTCTTTTAAGAGTGCCCAGTCTCCTGCGGAGCCCGTCTATTCCCCATGGTCCTTACGGAGTACCCAACATCCACTAGGACGTCAGATAAATGAGGATAATTTGTTTTCTGCCTTCATACAGGTATATTACACAACTCTTAATAGCTCTGTGAATTTAAAAGGTCACTGTGCATAGTGTCTGCAGATCCTCCCCTTATTCCAGACAAATCTCTGACTGTGCAAATGCCCTGCTGCATTATTTTAAAGAAGCTGTCAATAGGAGAGGTCCCTGCGAGTTTCCTGCTTGCCCAGGAGAGCACTTTATAGAAGTCTCAGATGACAGCGTAGCCAGATAGCATAGGCTATGTCAGGGGTGTACAACTCTTTTCAGGCGAGTGCCACATTGAAACTAACAAAACGCAACTTCAACGTTTCTTTAAAATGTAGGCTGTAGTACAGGGGAAAAGGAACATATATGTGACGTTACACCATGTCTCTCACCATTGTGGAAGTCCCCGTGGGGAGAGAGTTCTGTGGGCTTGCCATGTCCCTCCCCCCTGTAACATAATACGTCCTCACACCCTTCGTCTGAAGCACATATCAGCCCTCCCGTGTAGCCCGTATCCCCACCCACAACCCCAGGCCTGCAGATTGCATTATTGCACTCATCAATCTTCCTGCCTGTCCTGTTATGACGCTGAAATGGCTCCCAGATAGCAGCAATTAAATCCCACAAAGCTCTGCAATATAGGGAGAGTTTGGCAGAGAATCAGAGATTCATTCCAGTCACTCGCTGTCACAGTGCACACCCTCCGCATGTACAGAAACACCACAGTGGTGTTTCCGTCCCGAAATACCCGTCCTCCTTCCCACAATAAGGGCCACACGCCTAATACATAGCTCACGTGTAGCAGAAATGGAGCCAACAGAAGAGTTAACGTGAAGATATAAGGACTAGGCATGATGTATTAAGCAAAGAAAAGGGAGACCCCTACAGGTCATTATTGAGCACCTGCCTCATATACTGTATACACACTGTGCACAGTCCTTATTATCTCACAAGCCCCTAGTGGACTAAGGCTGCAATGGCTCAGCAGACAAAATGGCTTCTTCCATTACGTGCAGGTGTACTTCTCAGACTACCCAAAACACAAGGAATAACCAAAGCTAATATTAAAGCTAAGCATTTTAGCCAAAGAACCAAAAATGTGCAAAATGTAAACATGGATTTCTAATTTTAGAGATAAATATACAGCAATATATGTACTTATTAGAATATAAGTGGAAATAATGATTTAAATGTAGTGTTTGTTGTGTGAAATGAATTGCTGAACAATTCAGTCTAGGGATGGCCATCGATAGTTGCAGAACAGCGATGGCTAACTACCGATGATTTTGCCATCGATAACGGTGCCAATGGTTCCCTGCCATCGATGGCTTAGTATAACCAAATATTTATTATTTGGTAGCAGTTTCTTATATAGCACAGCATATACCATTGCGCTTCACAATTTATAAATATACAAATATTTATATTTACTAGCAAAGACCTTAGCCCCGCCCCCAATTTTTATTGACCCACAGCCTTGCCAGCACCTCCCAGCGGTGACCATCGAGTGTTGCAAACAATAGATGGTTCTCACCGATGGTGTCATCGATGAGGAGCCCAATGGCAATCCCTAATTCAGTCTATTTCTAAGCTAGGATACTCGTCATATTCATGGGACATTAAATGCTGGATTTAAATAGTGACTAAGGGGGGCATTTATCAAAGCTATGGGAGAGAAAAAATAAGAATTTACTTACCGATAATTCTATTTCTCGGAGTCCGTAGTGGATGCTGGGGTTCCTGAAAGGACCATGGGGATAGCGGCTCCGCAGGAGACAGGGCACAAAAGTAAAGCTTTTACAGGTCAGGTGGTGTGTACTGGCTCCTCCCCCTATGACCCTCCTCCAGACTCCAGTTAGGTACTGTGCCCGGACGAGCGTACACAATAATGGAGGATTTTGAATCCCGGGTAAGACTCATACCAGCCACACCAATCACACCGTACAACTTGTGATCTAAACCCAGTTAACAGTATGATAACAGAGGAGCCTCTGAAAAATGGCTTCCTAAACAATAACCCGAATTAGTTAACAATAACTATGTACAAGTATTGCAGATAATCCGCACTTGGGATGGGCGCCCAGCATCCACTACGGACTCCGAGAAATAGAATTATCGGTAAGTAAATTCTTATTTTCTCTATCGTCCTAAGTGGATGCTGGGGTTCCTGAAAGGACCATGGGGATTATACCAAAGCTCCCAAACGGGCGGGAGAGTGCGGATGACTCTGCAGCACCGAATGAGAGAACTCCAGGTCCTCCTTTGCCAGGGTATCAAATTTGTAAAAATTTACAAACGTGTTCTCCCCTGACCACGTAGCTGCTCGGCAGAGTTGTAATGCCGAGACCCCTCGGGCAGCCGCCCAAGATGAGCCCACCTTCCTTGCGGAATGGGCCTTAACAGATTTAGGCTGTGGCAGGCCTGCCACAGAATGTACAAGTTGAATTTTGTTACAAAACCAACGAGCAATCGACTGCTTAGAAGCAGGTGCACCCAACTTGTTGGGTGCATACAGTATAAACAGCGAGTCAGATTTTCTGACTCCAGCCGTCCTTTAAATGTATATTTTTAAGGCTCTGACAACGTCCAACAACTTGGAGTCCTTCAAGTCGTCTGTAGCCGCAGGCACTACAATAGGCTGGTTCAGGTGAAACGCTGATACCACCTTAGGGAGAAAATGCGGACGCGTCCGCAGCTCTGCCCTATGTCGAATGGAAAATTATATAAGGGCTTTTATAAGACAAAGCCGCCAGTTCAGATACTCTCCCGGCCGAAGCCAGGGCCAGTAACATAGTCAGTTTCCATGTGAGATATTTCAAATCCACATTCTTTAGTGGTTCAAACCAATTGGATTTGAGGAAATCTAAAACTACATTTAGATCCCACGGTGCCACCTTAGGCACCACAGGAGGCTGTATATGCAGTACTCCTTTGATAAAAATCTGGACCTCAGGGACTGAGGCCAATTCTTTGTGGAAGAATATTGATAGGGCCGAAATTTGAACCTTAATAGATCCCAATTTGAGACCCATAGACAATCCTGATTGCAGGAAATGTAGGAAAACGACCCAGTTGAAATTCCTCCATCGGAGCACTCCGCTGCTCGCACCACGCAACATATTTTTGCCAAATACGGCGATAATGCTTCGCGGTGACTTCCTTCCTTGCCTTTATCAAGGTAGGAATGACTTCTTCTGGAATGCCTTTTCCTTTTAGGATCTGGCATTCAACGCCATGCCGTCAAACGCAGCCGCGGTAAGTCTTGAAAAAGACAAGGACCCTGCTGAAGCAGGTCCCTTCTCAGAAGTAGAGGCCACGGATCGTCCGTGACCATCTCTTGAAGTTCCGGGTACCAAGTCCTTCTTGGCCAATCCGGAGCCACTAGTCTTACTCCTCTTTGCCGTATAATCCTCAATACCTTTGGTATGAGAGGCAGAGGAGGAAACACATATACCGACTGGTACACCCAAGGTGTTACCAGCGCGTCCACAGCTATTGCCTGCGGATCTCTTGACCTGGCGCAATACCTGTCCAGTGTTTTGTTGAGGCGAGACGCCATCATGTCCACCATTGGTTTTACCCAACGGTTTAATAGCATGTGGAAAACTTCTGGATGAAGTCCCCACTCTCCCGGGTGAAGGTCGTGTCTGCTGAGGAAGTCTGCTTCCCAGTTGTCCACGCCCGGGATGAATACTGCTGACAGTGCTATCACGTGATTCTCCGCCCAGCGAAGGATCCTGGCAGCTTCTGCCATTGCCCTCCTGCTTCTTGTGCCGCCCTGTCTGTTTACATGGGCGACTGCCGTGATGTTGTCCGACTGGATCAACACCGGTCTTCCTTGAAGCAGAGGTTCCGCCTGGCTTAGAGCATTGTAGATTGCTCTTAGTTCCAGAATGCTTATGTGAAGAGACTTTTTCAGGCTCGACCACACTCCCTGGAAATTTCTTCCCTGTGTGACTGCTCCCCAGCCTCTCAGGCTGGCATCCGTGGTCACCAGGATCCAATCCTGCATGCCGAATCTGCGGCCCTCCAATAGATGAGCCTCCTGCAACCACCACAGAAGGGATACCCTTGTCCTCGGCGACAGGGTTATCCGCAGGTGCATCTGAAGATGCGACCCTGACCATTTGTCCAACAGATCCCTTTGCATGGAATCTGCCGAAAGGGATTGCTTCGTAAGAAGCTACCATTTTTTCCCAGGACTCTTGTGCATTGATGTACAGACACCTTTCCTGGTTTTAGGAGGTTCCTGACCAGGTCAGATAACTCCTTGGCTTTTTCTTCGGGAAGAAAAACCTTTTTCTGAACTGTGTCCAGAATCATCCCCAGGAACAGCAGACGAGTTGTCGGCATTAATTGGGATTTTGGAATATTCAGAATCCATCCGTGCTGCTTTAGCACCTCTTGAGATAGTGCTAAACCCATCTCTAGCTGTTCTCTGGACCTTGCCCTTATTAGGAGATCGTCCAAGTATGGGATAATTAATACGCCTTTTCTTCGAAGAAGAAATATTATCTCGGCCATTACCTTTGTAAAGACCCGAGGTGCCGTGGACAAACCAAACGGCAGCGTCTGAAACTGATAGTGACAGTTTTGTACAACGAACCTGAGGTACCCCTGGTGTGAGGGGTAATTGGAACGTGGAGATACGCATCCTTGATGTCCAAGGATACCATAAAGTCCCCTTCTTCCAGGTTCGCTATCACTGCTCTGAGTGACTCCATCTTGAACTTGAACTTCTTTATGTATAGGTTCAAGGACTTCAGATTTAGAATAGGCCTTACCGAGCCATCCGGCTTCGGTACCACAAATAGAGTGGAATAATACCCCTTCCCTTGTTGTAGAAGAGGTACCTTGACTATCACCTGCTGAGAATACAGCTTGTGAATGGCTTCCAAAACCGTCTCCCTTTCTGAGGGGGACGTTGGTAAAGCAGACTTCAGGAAACGGCGAGGTGGCTCTGTCTCTAATTTCAACCTGTACCCCTGAGATATTATCTGCAGGATCCAGGGATTTACCTGCGAGTGAGCCCACTGCGCGCTGTAATTTTTGAGACGACCGCCTACCGCCCCCGAGTCCGCTTGCGAAGCCCCAGCGTCATGCTGAGGCTTTTGTAGAAGCCGGGGAGGGCTTCTGTTCCTGGGAAGGAGCTGCCTGTTGCTGTCTCTTCCCTCGTCCTCTGCCTCGTGGCAGATATGAATAGCCCTTTGCTCTCTTATTTTTAAAGGAACGAAAGGGCTGCGGTTGAAAGGTCGGTGCCTTTTTCTGTTGGGGAGTGACTTGAGGTAGAAAGGTGGATTTCCCGGCCGTAGCCGTGGCCACCAAATCCGATAGACCGACCTCAAATAACTCCTCTACGCATCGCCTGTCCACTGTCGTGTCCATAAAGCTCTTCTGGCCGAAATGGACATAGCACTTACCCGTGATGCCAGTGTGCAGATATCTCTCTGTGCATCACGCATATAAAGAAATGCATCCTTTATTTGTTCTAACGACAGTAAAATATTGTCCCTGTCCAGGGTATCAATATTTTCGATCAGGGACTCTGACCAAACTACCCCAGCACTGCACATCCAGGCAGTCGCAATAGCTGGTCGTAGTATAACACCTGCATGTGTGTATATACCTTTTTGGATATTTTCCATCCTCCTATCTGATGGATCTTTAAGTGCGTCCGTCTCAGGAGAGGGTAACGCCACTTGTTTTGATAAGCGTGTTAGCGCTTTGTCCACCCTAGGAGGTGTTTCCCAGCGCTCCCTAACCTCTGGCGGGAAAGGGTATAAAGCCAATAACTTCTTTGAAATTAGCAGTTTTTTATCGGGGCACCCCACGCTTCATCACACACGTCATTTAATTCTTCTGATTCGGTAAAAACTACTGGTAGTTTTTTCACACCCCACATAATACCCTGTTTTGTGGTACCTGTAGTATCAGCTAAATGTAACATCTCCTTTATTGCCAAAATCATATAACGTGTGGCCCTACTGGAAAATACGGTTGATTCGTCACCTTCACCACCGGAATCAGTGCCTGTGTCTGGGTCTGTGTCGACCGACTGAGGCAAGGGACGTTTTACAGCCCCTGACGGTGTTTGAGGCGCCTGGACAGACACTAATTGAGTGTCCGGCCGCCTCATGTCGGCAAACGACTGCTTAAGCGAGTTGACGCTATCCCGTAATTCCACAAATAAAGGCATCCATTCTGGTGTCGACCCCCTAGGAGGTGACATCCTCATATTTGGCAATTGCTCCGCCTCCACACCAATAACGTCCTCATACATGTCGACACACACGTACCGACACACAGCAGACACACAGGGAATGCTCTATACGAAGACAGGACCCACTAGCCCTTTGGGGAGACAGAGGGAGAGTCTGCCAGCACACACCAAAAAGCGCTATATATGACAGGGATAGCCTTATGATTAAGTGCTCCCTTATAGCTGCTTTTATATTAATATATTGCCATTTATTCTGCCCCCCCTCTCTGTTATACCCTGTTTCTGTAGTGCAGTGCAGGGGAGAGACCTGGGAGCCTTCCTGACCAGCGGAGCTGTGACAGAAAATGGCGCCGTGTGCTGAGGAGATAGGCCCCGCCCCTTTTTCGGCGGGCTCGTCTCCCGCTATTTAGTACATTTAGGCAGGGGTAAATATCTCCATATAGCCTCTGGGGCTATATGTGAGGTATTTTTAGCCTTTTTAAAGGTTTTCATTTGCCTCCCAGGGCGCCCCCCCCCAGCGCCCTGCACCCTCAGTGACTGCCATGTGAAGTGTGCTGAGAGGAAAATGGCGCACAGCTGCAGTGCTGTGCGCTACCTTAAGAAGACTGCAGGAGTCTTCAGCCGCCGATTCTGGACCTCTTCTTGCTTCAGCATCTGTGAGGGGGCCGGCGGCGTGGCTCCGGTGACCATCCAGGCTGTACCTGTGATCGTCCCTCTGGAGCTTCATGTCCAGTAGCCAAGAAGCCAATCCATCCTGCACGCAGGTGAGTTCACTTCTTCTCCCCTCTGTCCCTCGTTGCAGTGATCCTGTTGCCAGCAGGAATCACTGTAAAATAAAAAACCTAAGCTAAACTCTCTAAGCAGCTCTTTATGAGAGCCACCTAGAATTGCACCCTTCTCGGCCGGGCACAAAAATCTAACTGGAGTCTGGAGGAGGGTCATAGGGGGAGGAGCCAGTACACACCACCTGACCTGTAAAAGCTTTACTTTTGTGCCCTGTCTCCTGCGGAGCCGCTATCCCCATGGTCCTTTCAGGAACCCCAGCATCCACTTAGGACGATAGAGAAATAAGATTTTACTTACCGGTAAATCTATTTCTCGTAGTCCGTAGTGGATGCTGGGGACTCCGTAAGGACCATGGGGAGAGACGGGCTCCGCAGGAGACGTGGGCACTTTAAGAATTTAGGTTCTGGTGTGCACTGGCTCCTCCCTCTATGCCCCTCCTCCAGACCTCAGTTAGAGAAACTGTGCCCAGAAGAGCTGACAGTACAAGGAAAGGATTTTGGTAATCCAGGGCAAGATTCATACCAGCCACACCAATCACACCGTATAACATGTGATAACAACCAGTTAACAGTATGACAAATAACAGAGCATCAGGTCAAACCCTGATGCAACCATAACTTAACCCTTGTTGAAGCAATAACTATATACAAGTATTGCAGAAGTCCGCACTTGGGACGGGCGCCCAGCATCCACTACGGACTACGAGAAATAAATTTACCGGTAAGTAAAATCTTATTTTCTCTAACGTCCTAGTGGATGCTGGGGACTCCGTAAGGTCCATGGGGATTATACCAAAGCTCCCAAACGGGCGGGAGAGTGCGGATGACTCTGCAGCACCGATTGAGCAAACACAAGGTCCTCCTCAGCCAGGGTATCAAACTTGTAGAATTTTGCAAAAGTGTTTGAACCTGACCAAGTAGCCGCTCGGCAAAGCTGTAATGCCGAGACCCCTCGGGCAGCCGCCCAAGAAGAGCCCACCTTCCTAGTGGAATGGGCCTTAACTGATCTTGGCAGCGGCAATCCAGCCACAGAATGAGCCTGCTGAATCGTGTTACAGATCCAGCGAGCAATAGTTTGCTTTGAAGCAGGAGCACCAAGCTTGTTGGAAGAATACAGGATAAACAAAGACTGTTTTCCTGACCCTAGCCGTTCTGGCTACATAAACCTTCTGTGTCTAGAATCATGCCCAGGAAAGGCAGACGAGTCGTAGGAACCAACTGCGACTTTGGAATATTTAGAATCCAGCCGTGTTGCCGTAACACTTCCAGAGAAAGTGCTACGCTGATCAGCAACTGCTCTCTTGATCTCGCTTTTATGAGATCGTCCAAGTATGGGGTAATTGTGACTCCTTGCTTCCGCAGGAGTACCATCATTTCCGCCATTACCTTGGTAAATATTCTCAGTGCCGTGGAGAGACCAAACGGCAACGTCTGAAATTGGTAATGACAATCCTGCACCACAAATCTGAGGTACGCCTGATGAGGTGGATAAATGGGGACATGAAGGTATGCATCCTTTATGTCCAGAGACACCATAAAACCCCCCCCTTCCAGGCTTGCGATGACCGCTCTCAGCGATTCCATCTTGAACTTGAACCTTTTCAGGTATATGTTCAGGGATTTTAAATTCAATATAGGTCTGACCGAACCGTCTGGTTTCGGGACTACAAACATGGTCGAATAATAACCCCTTCCTTGTTGAAGGAGGGGAACCTTGACCACCACCTGTTGAAGATACAATTTGTGAATTGCAGTTAACACTATTTCTTTCTCGTGGGGGGGAAGCTGGCAGGGCCGATTTGAGGTATCGGTGAGGGGACATCTCCTCGAATTCCAGCTTGTATCCCTGAGACACAATATCTATTGCCCAGGGATCCAACTGGGAGTGAACCCACTTGTGGCTGAAATTTCGAAGACGTGCCCCCACCGGGCCTAGCTCCGCCTGTGGAGCACCAGCGTCATGCGGTGGATTTTGTAGAGGCCGGGGAGGACTTCTGTTCCTGGGAACTAGCTGTGTTGTGCAGCTTCTTTCCTCTGCCCCTGCCTCTGGCAAGAAAGGACGCACATCA
The DNA here is from genome assembly GCF_028390025.1 of Pseudophryne corroboree. NCBI lineage: Eukaryota > Metazoa > Chordata > Amphibia > Anura > Myobatrachidae > Pseudophryne > Pseudophryne corroboree. Next base: position 325,289,114 of record NC_086453.1, on the reverse strand, counting down.
GACTTTTCTGTGATCGAAAGGACTACATTTGATAATACGGTGCTCTCTTAGGCTGTGAGGAAACATATGGCAAAAAATTTGACTTTCCAGCAGTAGCTGTGGAGACCAGGTCCGAGAGACCCTCCCCAAACAATTCCTCACCCTTGTAAGGTAAAACCTCCATATGCCTTTTTGAGTCGGCATCACCTGTCCATTGCCGAGTCCACAGGACCCTTCTGGCAGAAATTGACATAGCATTTATTCTAGAACCCAGTAGACTAATGTCTCTTTGAGCATCTCTCAAATATAGGACAGCGTCTTTAATATGCCCCAAGGTCAACAATAGAGTATCCTTGTCTAAGGTATCAATTTCCTCAGACACGGTATCCGTCCATGCTGCTACAGCACTACACACCCAGGCCGACGCGATCGCCGGCCTCAGTAAGGTACCTGAATGTGTATAAATGGACTTCAGGGTAACCTCCTGTTTGCGATCCGCAGCATCTTTGAGGGTAGCCGTATCCTGTGACGGCAGGGCTACCTTCTTGGATAAGCGTGTTAAAGCTTTGTCCACCTTAGGGGAGGATTCCCAGCGTAACCTGTCCGTTGGCGGGAAAGGATACGCCATAAGAATCCTTTTGGAAATCTGCAGTTTTTTATCTGGAGATTCCCAAGCCTTTTCACATAACTCATTTAGCTCGTGTGAGGGGGGAAAGGTTACCTCCGGCTTCTTTTCCCCATACATATGTACCCTTTTGTCAGGGACTGGGATTTCCTCTGTGATGTGCAACACATCCTTAATTGCTATAATCATATAGCGGATGGATTTAGCCAATTTTGGCTGTAACTTTGCATCATCGTAAACGACACTGGAATCAGAATCCATGTCGGTATCTGTGTCAACAATTTGGGATAGTGGGCGCTTCTGAGACCCTGACGGCCTCTGCGACATAGGATCAGGCACGGGTTGGGACCCTGACTGTCCTGAGGCTTCAGCTTTTTCTAACCTTTTATGCAAGGAATTAACATTATCATTTAAAACCTTCCACATATCCATCCAATCAGGTGTTGGCGCCGTCGGCGGAGACACCACATTCATTTGCTCCCGCTCTGCTTCCACATAGCCTTCCTCATCAGACATGTCGACACAAGCGTACCGACACACCACACACACAGGGAATGCCCTTTTTGAAGACAGTTCCCCCCACAAGGCCCTTAGGAGAGAGAGAGAGTATGCCAGCACACACCCCAGCGCTATAAACCTAGGAATAACACAGTAACTTAATGTTAACCCAGTAGCTGCTGTTTATATATTGTTTTTTTGCGCCTAATTATGTGCCCCCCCTCTCTTTTTACCCTCTTCTACCGTGTATCTGCAGGGGAGAGCCTGGGGAGCTTCCTCTCAGCGGAGCTGTGGAGAAAAAATAAGAATTTACTTACCGATAATTCTATTTCTCTGAGTCCGTAGTGGATGCTGGGGTTCCTGAAAGGACCATGGGGAATAGCGGCTCCGCAGGAGACAGGGCACAAAAGTAAAGCTTTTACAGGTCAGGTGGTGTGTACTGGCTCCTCCCCCTATGACCCTCCTCCAGACTCCAGTTAGGTACTGTGCCCGGACGAGCGTACACAATAAGGGAGGATTTTGAATCCCGGGTAAGACTCATACCAGCCACACCAATCACACCGTACAACTTGTGATCTAAACCCAGTTAACAGTATGATAACAGAGGAGCCTCTGAAAGATGGCTTCCTAAACAATAACCCGAATTAGTTAACAATAACTATGTACAAGTATTGCAGATAATCCGCACTTGGGATGGGCGCCCAGCATCCACTACGGACTCCGAGAAATAGAATTATCGGTAAGTAAATTCTTATTTTCTCTATCGTCCTAAGTGGATGCTGGGGTTCCTGAAAGGACCATGGGGATTATACCAAAGCTCCCAAACGGGCGGGAGAGTGCGGATGACTCTGCAGCACCGAATGAGAGAACTCCATGTCCTCCTTAGCCAGGGTATCAAATTTGTAAAAATTTACAAACGTGTTCTCCCCTGACCACGTAGCTGCTCGGCAGAGTTGTAATGCCGAGACCCCTCGGGCAGCCGCCCAAGATGAGCCCACCTTCCTTGCGGAATGGGCCTTAACAGATTTAGGCTGTGGCAGGCCTGCCACAGAATGTACAAGTTGAATTTTGTTACAAAACCAACGAGCAATCGACTGCTTAGAAGCAGGTGCACCCAACTTGTCGGGTGCATACAGTATAAACAGCGAGTCAGATTTTCTGACTCCAGCCGTCCTTTAAATGTATATTTTTAAGGCTCTGACAACGTCCAACAACTTGGAGTCCTTCAAGTCGTCTGTAGCCGCAGGCACTACAATAGGCTGGTTCAGGTGAAACGCTGATACCACCTTAGGGAGAAAATGCGGACGCGTCCGCAGCTCTGCCCTATGTCGAATGGGAATTTAAATAAGGGCTTTTATAAGACAAAGCCGCCAGTTCAGATACTCTCCCGGCCGAAGCCAGGGCCAGTAACATAGTCACTTTCCATGTGAGATATTTCAAATCCACATTCTTTAGTGGTTCAAACCAATTGGATTTGAGGAAATCTAAAACTACATTTAGATCCCACGGTGCCACCTTAGGCACCACAGGAGGCTGTATATGCAGTACTCCTTTGATAAAAATCTGGACCTCAGGGACTGAGGCCAATTCTTTGTGGAAGAATATTGATAGGGCCGAAATTTGAACCTTAATAGATCCCAATTTGAGACCCATAGACAATCCTGATTGCAGGAAATGTAGGAAAACGACCCAGTTGAAATTCCTCCATCGGAGCACTCCGCTGCTCGCACCACGCAACATATTTTCGCCAAATACGGCGATAATGCTTCGCGGTGACTTCCTTCCTTGCCTTTATCAAGGTAGGAATGACTTCTTCTGGAATGCCTTTTCCTTTTAGGATCTGGCATTCAACGCCATGCCGTCAAACGCAGCCGCGGTAAGTCTTGAAAAAGACAAGGACCCTGCTGAAGCAGGTCCCTTCTCAGAAGTAGAGGCCACGGATCGTCCGTGACCATCTCTTGAAGTTCCGGGTACCAAGTCCTTCTTGGCCAATCCGGAGCCACTAGTCTTACTCCTCTTTGCCGTATAATCCTCAATACCTTTGGTATGAGAGGCAGAGGAGGAAACACATATACCGACTGGTACACCCAAGGTGTTACCAGCGCGTCCACAGCTATTGCCTGCGGATCTCTTGACCTGGCGCAATACCTGTCCAGTGTTTTGTTGAGGCGAGACGCCATCATGTCCACCATTGGTTTTACCCAACGGTTTAATAGCATGTGGAAAACTTCTGGATGAAGTCCCCACTCTCCCGGGTGAAGGTCGTGTCTGCTGAGGAAGTCTGCTTCCCAGTTGTCCACGCCCGGGATGAATACTGCTGACAGTGCTATCACGTGATTCTCCGCCCAGCGAAGGATCCTGGCAGCTTCTGCCATTGCCCTCCTGCTTCTTGTGCCGCCCTGTCTGTTTACATGGGCGACTGTCGTGATGTTGTCCGACTGGATCAACACCGGTCTTCCTTGAAGCAGAGGTTCCGCCTGGCTTAGAGCATTGTAGATTGCTCTTAGTTCCAGAATGCTTATGTGAAGAGACTTTTTCAGGCTCGACCACACTCCCTGGAAATTTCTTCCCTGTGTGACTGCTCCCCAGCCTCTCAGGCTGGCATCCGTGGTCACCAGGATCCAATCCTGCATGCCGAATCTGCGGCCCTCCAATAGATGAGCCTCCTGCAACCACCACAGAAGGGATACCCTTGTCCTCGGCGACAGGGTTATCCGCAGGTGCATCTGAAGATGCGACCCTGACCATTTGTCCAACAGATCCCTTTGCATGGAATCTGCCGAAAGGGATTGCTTCGTAAGAAGCTACCATTTTTTCCCAGGACTCTTGTGCATTGATGTACAGACACCTTTCCTGGTTTTAGGAGGTTCCTGACCAGGTCAGATAACTCCTTGGCTTTTTCTTCGGGAAGAAAAACCTTTTTCTGAACTGTGTCCAGAATCATCCCCAGGAACAGCAGACGAGTTGTCGGCATTAATTGGGATTTTGGAATATTCAGAATCCGTCCGTGCTGCTTTAGCACCTCTTGAGATAGTGCTAAACCCATCTCTAGCTGTTCTCTGGACCTTGCCCTTATTAGGAGATCGTCCAAGTATGGGATAATTAATACGCCTTTTCTTCGAAGAAGAAATATTATCTCGGCCATTACCTTTGTAAAGACCCGAGGTGCCGTGGACAAACCAAACGGCAGCGTCTGAAACTGATAGTGACAGTTTTGTACAACGAACCTGAGGTACCCCTGGTGTGAGGGGTAATTGGAACGTGGAGATACGCATCCTTGATGTCCAAGGATACCATAAAGTCCCCTTCTTCCAGGTTCGCTATCACTGCTCTGAGTGACTCCATCTTGAACTTGAACTTCTTTATGTATAGGTTCAAGGACTTCAGATTTAGAATAGGCCTTACCGAGCCATCCGGCTTCGGTACCACAAATAGAGTGGAATAATACCCCTTCCCTTGTTGTAGAAGAGGTACCTTGACTATCACCTGCTGAGAATACAGCTTGTGAATGGCTTCCAAAACCGTCTCCCTTTCTGAGGGGGACGTTGGTAAAGCAGACTTCAGGAAACGGCGAGGTGGCTCTGTCTCTAATTTCAACCTGTACCCCTGAGATATTATCTGCAGGATCCAGGGATTTACCTGCGAGTGAGCCCACTGCGCGCTGTAATTTTTGAGACGACCGCCTACCGCCCCCGAGTCCGCTTGCGAAGCCCCAGCGTCATGCTGAGGCTTTTGTAGAAGCCGGGGAGGGCTTCTGTTCCTGGGAAGGAGCTGCCTGTTGCTGTCTCTTCCCTCGTCCTCTGCCTCGTGGCAGATATGAATAGCCCTTTGCTCTCTTATTTTTAAAGGAACGAAAGGGCTGCGGTTGAAAGGTCGGTGCCTTTTTCTGTTGGGGAGTGACTTGAGGTAGAAAGGTGGATTTCCCGGCCGTAGCCGTGGCCACCAAATCCGATAGACCGACCTCAAATAACTCCTCTACGCATCGCCTGTCCACTGTCGTGTCCATAAAGCTCTTCTGGCCGAAATGGACATAGCACTTACCCGTGATGCCAGTGTGCAGATATCTCTCTGTGCATCACGCATATAAAGAAATGCATCCTTTATTTGTTCTAACGACAGTAAAATATTGTCCCTGTCCAGGGTATCAATATTTTCGATCAGGGACTCTGACCAAACTACCCCAGCACTGCACATCCAGGCAGTCGCAATAGCTGGTCGTAGTATAACACCTGCATGTGTGTATATACCTTTTTGGATATTTTCCATCCTCCTATCTGATGGATCTTTAAGTGCGTCCGTCTCAGGAGAGGGTAACGCCACTTGTTTTGATAAGCGTGTTAGCGCTTTGTCCACCCTAGGAGGTGTTTCCCAGCGCTCCCTAACCGCTGGCGGGAAAGGGTATAAAGCCAATAACTTCTTTGAAATTAGCAGTTTTTTATCGGGGCACCCCACGCTTCATCACACACGTCATTTAATTCTTCTGATTCGGTAAAAACTACTGGTAGTTTTTTCACACCCCACATAATACCCTGTTTAGTGGTACCTGTAGTATCAGCTAAATGTAACATCTCCTTTATTGCCAAAATCATATAACGTGTGGCCCTACTGGAAAATACGGTTGATTCGTCACCTTCACCACCGGAATCAGTGCCTGTGTCTGGGTCGACCGACTGAGGCAAGGGACGTTTTACAGCCCCTGACGGTGTTTGAGGCGCCTGGACAGACACTAATTGAGTGTCCGGCCGCCTCATGTCGGCAAACGACTGCTTAAGCGAGTTGACGCTATCCCGTACTTCCACAAATAAAGGCATCCATTCTGGTGTCGACCCCCTAGGAGGTGACATCCTCATATTTGGCAATTGCTCCGCCTCCACACCAATAACGTCCTCATACATGTCGACACACACGTACCGACACACAGCAGACACACAGGGAATGCTCTATACGAAGACAGGACCCACTAGCCCTTTGGGGAGACAGAGGGAGAGTCTGCCAGCACACACCAAAAAGCGCTATATATGACAGGGATAGCCTTATGATTAAGTGCTCCCTTATAGCTGCTTTTATATTAATATATTGCCATTTATTCTGCCCCCCCTCTCTGTTATACCCTGTTTCTGTAGTGCAGTGCAGGGGAGAGACCTGGGAGCCTTCCTGACCAGCGGAGCTGTGACAGAAAATGGCGCCGTGTGCTGAGGAGATAGGCCCCGCCCCTTTTTCGGCGGGCTCGTCTCCCGCTATTTAGTACATTTAGGCAGGGGTAAATATCTCCATATAGCCTCTGGGGCTATATGTGAGGTATTTTTAGCCTTTTTAAAGGTTTTCATTTGCCTCCCAGGGCGCCCCCCCCCAGCGCCCTGCACCCTCAGTGACTGCCGTGTGAAGTGTGCTGAGAGGAAAATGGCGCACAGCTGCAGTGCTGTGCGCTACCTTAAGAAGACTGCAGGAGTCTTCAGCCGCCGATTCTGGACCTCTTCTTGCTTCAGCATCTGTGAGGGGGCCGGCGGCGTGGCTCCGGTGACCATCCAGGCTGTACCTGTGATCGTCCCTCTGGAGCTTCATGTCCAGTAGCCAAGAAGCCAATCCATCCTGCACGCAGGTGAGTTCACTTCTTCTCCCCTCTGTCCCTCGTTGCAGTGATCCTGTTGCCAGCAGGAATCACTGTAAAATAAAAAACCTAAGCTAAACTCTCTAAGCAGCTCTTTATGAGAGCCACCTAGAATTGCACCCTTCTCGGCCGGGCACAAAAATCTAACTGGAGTCTGGAGGAGGGTCATAGGGGGAGGAGCCAGTACACACCACCTGACCTGTAAAAGCTTTACTTTTGTGCCCTGTCTCCTGCGGAGCCGCTATTCCCCATGGTCCTTTCAGGAACCCCAGCATCCACTTAGGACGATAGAGAAAATGGCGCTGGTGAGTGCTGAGGAAGAAGCTCCGCCCCCACGGCGGCGGGCTTGTCCCGCTTAAATATGCAATTTTTGGCGGGGGCTCATACATATATACAGTGCCCAGCTGTATATATGTTTAACTTTTGCCAAAAGAGGTCCCAAATGCTGCCCAGGGCACCCCCCCTCCGCTGCGCCCTTACAGTGACCGGAGTATGTGAGGTGTGTGGGAGCAATGGCGCACAGCTGCAGTGCTGTGCGTTACCTCAGTGAAGAACGGAGTCTTCTGCCGCCTGTGAAGTCTTCTTTGCTTCTCATACTCACCCGGCTTCTGTCTTCCGGCTCTGCGAGGGGGACGGCGGCTCGGCTCTGGGATCGGACGGCGGGGGTGAGATCCTGCGTACGATCCCTCTGGAGCTAATGGTGTCCAGTAGCCTAAGAAGCAGGACCTAGCTTCAGAGAGTAGGGCTGTTTCTCTCCCCTCAGTCCCACGATGCAGGGAGTCTGTTGCCAGCAGAGCTCCCTGAAAATAAAAAACCTAACAAAATACTTTCTCTCAGCAAACTCAGGAGAGCTCACTGAAAAGCACCCAGCTCGTCTGGGCACAGTATCAAAACTGAGGTCTGGAGGAGGGGCATAGAGGGAGGAGCCAGTGCACACCAGAACCTAAATTCTTTCTTAAAGTGCCCATGTCTCCTGCGGAGCCAGTCTATCCCCATGGTCCTTACGGAGTCCCCAGCATCCACTAGGACGTTAGAGAAATAGTGAGATAAAGTACCAGTCAATCAGCTCCTGTCGTTTTTCAACCAAAACCTGTAACATGTAAGGCAGAAGCTGATTGGCTGGCACTAGCTCACAATTTTATCTCTTCTTGCTTTGATAAATACCTCACTAAATGCAGAAACATTCACAGTAACAGAAATTATTACTGTGAATGATTATGTATGGACACATCATGAACAGTATTTTGTATTCCCCTCTAAATATCTAAACCTTTTTCTAGACAATAAACGTTACATGTCCTGTCTAGAAATGTAAATTGAACAATTTGTGTAAAATAACGCACAAAGTCTTTTTTTGTATAAAAGAAAGATTTATTTATAGTACTTAACCTGAATATACAAAGTAGTGGTCAAGCATTAACTAATGAGGTATACAGTTTTATAACCTAGTCAGAAATGGTATACAGACTAGCGTCTATGCCTCAAAAATCTCTGCCATACACACTTTGATAGCACATTAGGATACAGAGAAATTTACATATCGAACCTTGCAATTTCCAAACTTTGCTTGCACCACAACTATATACTGAACAGCAACAAAATGGATTCCAAAGATCTATACAGAATGCCCCAGATTTCCCTCTGGCTATAGAAGACCCATATCTTTGGCCTTTATTGCATATTAAACTTTCTATCCTAACACCATTATATTACAGGAAGGCAGCTTCACTCAGGAATACACATGGCCGTACTAATATGAAAGACATGTGCTTCGAAGATGTACGAAAAGCAAAGCTATACCACCATTTAAAACAAAAAGTTAAGATCTTTTATTGTAGCAGTCAACCAGTACAAACAAGCACCAATAAATAACATTTTACAAAAACCTTAGCTATCTTGGCTGTGTGATGTTACAGGTCTCTAGTGCATGTGGGTTTACAGTATATAAAAATTCGTTCTGTAAAATGTACAGATATAAAGCACGTTCTCTACAATTTAAATTCAACCATGTCACTTAAGCTATAAAATGTCTGGAAAGGGGTATGGGAGGGAATTAGGCAGAATCTTTTGCTTCTGTGGAATCTCCATTTTCTGTCTTCTGTTTTTTAGTGTCAGTTTCCTCCTGTAAAGTAAACAAGGATTTTAGTTTTAAAGGACTTTCAAAGTGTTTCCAATGCACCCATTGCCTTAACCGTGAGGGCAGCCCGTACATTGGCTATCTCCAATGTTTGCGGTCAACAGGTGCCCTGTAAGCTACAGATCATGATTATCACAACCTGACCAGACTTGTATAATGTTTACAGAACATCAAGAACTCACTTTGGTCACCTCGTCATCAGCTGGGCGTTTTACAGGATGACCATCTGATTCGGTTTCATCTCCTTCACCCTCCTCTTCTTCCTCTTTGCCGTCACCCTCACTCTCTGCTGAAGGAACAGAAACAGTTCAACCAATATTCATGGGGTGAAAATAATAAGGTAAAAGCTTTCATCTTACAGAAATACACAAGTCTTACCTTCATCTTCCTCCTCCTCCGGATCCTCTGTGTTCTCTTCACTGTGATCTGCACCATTCGCCTCCTGCACAAAGGAATTTAAAATGAACAAAATAGATATCACACCTCCATAAGCTTTTCTACCCAATTACTCTCTACACACAAATGTTACGTGTTTTCTGCTTGTACACTCAAACAACCTTATGACACAAGACCAACAATGCTGTTGAACTGCATATATTGACAACCAACCACTTTTTTACTCCTACAGTCTGGCTAGATTAATGAGGCCCTTACCGTCATGTATCAAATTTCTACTTTTCTATTGATTGTAAGCTTGAGAGCAGAGTCCTCCCACCTCCCTGTCTATTACCCTGGTTCATCTTATAAAAACGTTTTATTCCCAATTGAAAAGCGCAACAGAATATGCTGGGGTAATATAAATAACTTAATACTGGTGACCAGTGCATTGGATATTGGGCAGAACTTTTTACCTGTATTCCTAAATATTTGCAAAGAATTTACTACTACAGCATCCTTGTCCTGGCAATCCTGCAGCCCTCCAGCCACTGTTTACCAACAAATCCCAACCCGTTACCGACACTGTTATGAGCTACATAGGATAAGGACAGTACTTGCTCCGAGACAAGAAAACCCCACTTACAGTTCCATTGGAGGGAGCATCTCCACTTGCATTCTTTGTCTTCTTCTCTGGTTCCTCTACAACTTCTTTCTTTTCTTTAAGGTCCTGTACAATAAGCAAGACATGGAACACTTATTAGTGTGCTGGCCTTTATTTTGCAAATAAGTACCCTTAACGGGAAAAGGGTCACCATGTAGAGTATGCCGACTCGTCAGCCCTCCCTGACAGACCGACCCAATCTCAGCACCATGGCTCATTGCTGGCTGGCTACCCCTCCACCACCCAGAGAGAAGAGAAGGATGCTCTCTCCCGGATGGTGGATCACCCTTTGCTAGCTTACTACATATTGCCACGTAACAATTAGATGATATATTATATATATATATATATATATATATATATATATATATATATAAATATATATTATTTATTTATATTTTATATTAACACACACACACACACACACACACACACATATACACCAACACTGTGGTCTATGACTATTATACTAGCATAACAGGACTTACAATTAAGAATTTCTTTAAACACAATAAAACACTGTTTAATGTCACAATAATAAACTCAGGACACAAGGTATGTAAACATTATTTAGTAGACTCTATGGAGGGAGGAAAAGGGGGGTCGGAAAACATCGAACATCTGCCGCATGCGCGCCTCCGGGCGCGCGATCGCGGAGGGGACAAAAGACCGTGCCTCGCGCCCAAGGCGGGAGGCGGAGTGTGGGGGTGCACGCGCGCCGCGCACTAGCGCGCAGGCCCCGCCTCCTCCTCTCCCGCGCTTTTTCTCTCCACTTTTGTGAGGAAGCTGCTCGCGCGCGCCCCCTTCCCGCCGATTCCCCGAAGCGTCTGCGTATTCTCTGTCAGAAATAGAATAATGATGAAGAAAAAAAAAACCCAGAGGGGGCTGGATGAGAGCCGGCGCAGGTGGCGGAGCTCTCATAGGGGAGGCAGATGTGCCTCATCAGAAGAGGGGGGAAAAATAATAACCGGACAAAATCGATCTCCACGCGCACAAACACGCCAGAAATAGACGGTCCCGAGAGCGGAGGCAACTTTCTATAGGGAGTTGTTTTTTTCTATACCGCCGCGGCGCTGACCGGTCCCCGAGCATCACACCGGAGCTCGACGCTGTCACAGGGCACTAGGGTCCGAGAAGGCAGAGTATACCGACAGCCGACTGGACAGGAGGCGAGAGTGGGGCGTGAGGTACAGAGAGCGCAGGGCTAGGGGGCAGGACAGGTAAGTACTTTGGGGAAATTAAAGTAGAAGTCGGTAAACATAAAATCAGAGGTAAAACAAATAGTCCCGGCGATGCGCGGGTCACTGTCCTGGCCCCTCATGGGGTGCTGACCCGGCCGGCCACTGTCACCCCGGGGCGGACGACACCTATCGGTTAAAACGCCACATAAATAAGAAGCGACCGGCTGCGGACCGGCCTCAACCTCCCCCCAAGGGATATCGCGTCGGTAACAGGTGGAAGTCCGCGCGGAGAGATCGGAGCGGTTTCCCTTCAAACCGCCGCGTGCTGGCTAAGGAGACAACAAAGAAAACCGTCGGCAGGAACAATGGGAGCCGCTGACAGGAGAACGCTCCGGAGGGACCATACCTTGGCAACAGGCACCTCGACAGCGGTGGTGGTGTCAGCGGCGGCGTCTGCCATGGTCTTGGAAGTTTTGGGCGATTTGGAGCGAAGAAAACCGGAGGGGAAGAAGAGGATGCCTGTGACCTGTGCGCGGGGAGGAGGAGGGAAGAGGAGATGGAAGACAAGAGAGCGCAGGGCTGCCGAGACAGGAATGAAACAACTGTACCAAAAGCCGAGAATTAAATACGAACTACGGCGGGGCGGGATTTGGCGCATTTGCGCTCTGCTACTGGTCGGACACGCGCTGGATCACGGTTTTGGTTTGCGCTTTCAACTGTCTGTTATGGGACATTAAGCCGGCCCCGTACGGTTGCCAGGGCTCCCTTGCCGTGATTGGCTGCGGGCGGGTGAAGTTACCCGCCCAGTATGCTAATGACAGCTCTTCAGTTGAGCAGATGCTCCCCGGACGCTATTGGCTGGCAGGGAGGCTCGCTGAGTGGCACAGACCTGGCCCCCTTTGTTATACGGATGATTGTTACTGGTTGGTACCATAGTCTGTAATGTCCCCGCTCTCTGGTTACCATTGGCTTGTGTAGCAGTGTTGTTGCACACTAGTAGGTGGGGTGCAGAAATGTGTGCGGCAGGGGGATGGGATACGTTCTGGGGAGTAAATGAGTTTAATGTATCCGGTACTGACTTCTGGGCTTCTACAGCAAGCAATGATTAATAACTGGGATGTCACGTTATTAGAGCCATCTAGACTTGCAGTTTGCTTAGGTTTAATTGTGTATTATTGTCATGTAATATATAATGAAGCTGCACAAAAGGACACTTTCAAACAAACCTTGGTGCATAGTGACTCCTGTGAAATGACAGCCTTCTAGCTCAATGCAGTGATGTACTGTACTGTACTTCCTCCATATGGTGTTCACTTTGCTATAGCTGTAACATAGGCTGTTGTTGCTGTTGTTTATCTACACTTGTTGCCTTTTCCATTCATAACCCCAGTAGTCTGGCAATAGTGCAACCTGTAGCTCACTTGTATTTTATCCCGATGTTTGAAGTTCTTTTCAAGCTCGGCTCCTTCCTGTGTACTGGTTGCTAATGCAGTACCACTCACTAACGCTAGGACTAATAATAACATCCATCCAGGTACTCTTAGTGCAAAGTACCTGTCTTACCTGTTCACGGAAATAGCCTGATGGCAGTTTATGATAAAAAATAATAATAATAATTGCATCATTTTTATCCCTGTTTCATCCCTCGTGCCTATTACATTAATTAGCAGCTTTCTAGATCTCTCAGCTAAAGTTACGTTGTTTTTTTACAATCTTTTTTTATATAATATAAAAACTATTACATATAAAGTGCACATATTTTGTGCTCAATATATTACAATTGCGAGCTAAAATTGTGCAAATTAATGTGTTGCAGGTACCTACCAATATAGAGGGAAGGAGCCCATCCACATTTCCAATATTTGTATTCTCTATATACTTCTACACAGTCATTTGGCACATGGCATTTTGATAAACAGGGTCCCTATTGTTTATATGTTATATAATGCAATCAAAGCTTTTAGAGAGAGCCCATCTACATTTCTGCTCTAAATGCACACAACAGCCTTTTTAACACTGTACAGTATGTCTCTTACCCTTTGTTGTAAATCACCTGTGGTATGATCAGCTTAACCAGAGCTGCATTCGTTGGTTGGAAATAAATCTTAAATGGAACTTTGAATAGGGTTTGGTGAACCTAATGAAAAACACGCTAACAACACCCACAGGTGTTCATAGTGAACACTTGGCAGATCATGCACAAGTCTTAAGACATTCTGTCCATATTCATCCAGCCCATATTGATGATCTGATATTAATTTTCTGCAGTCACAATTACAGCTTTATAGTGAACAAAGTAGCAATTATCTTAAGATCCTTGCTGGTATGATACAGTAGCATATTTGCCTCATTTAGGGGGACATGTACTAAGCAATGATAAAAATGGAGAAGTGAGCCAGAGGAGAAGTTGCCCATGGCAACCAATCAGCACTGACATAACATTTATAATTTGCATACTATAAAGTATACAGAGCAGCTGATTGGTTCCCCTGGGCAACTTTTCCACTGGCTCACTTCTCTACTTTTATCACTGATTAGTACATGTAGTGAAAAGTCACAGATGTTTATTTCTCTTACGTCCTAGAGGATACTGGGGTTCCATTTAGTACCATGGGGTATAGACTGGTCCACTAGGAGCCATGGGCACTTTAAAATTTGATAGTGTGGGCTGGCTCCTCCCTCTATGCCCCTCCTACCAGACTCTGTTTATAAAATGTGCCTGCTTCGTGGGACTTAAGAGTGGGGGGAACGGCCCAGCCTCTTGAAAGGTTAATGGTCCCGTTCCCGACTGACAGGACACTGAGCTCCTGAGGGAAATATTTGCAAGCCCCACCGCGGCGAGCGTACATTCCCACAGCACGCCGCCACTCTTAACAGAGTCAGAAGAATGAAGAGTGGTGAGTACTAAGCCGGTGTCCCGACAGCGGGTCACCGGCCATTATGGCGGCATGATGGTACAGAGACGCACAGCTTCTAACCGGGGTGGAATGAGTCTTAGTACACAGTACCCACACTGGCTAAAAGAACCGTAAAACTTTTCTCTCCATTTTAAGCAACAGATTACCTCAGCTAGTATAAAAAAAGCTGGAAGACTGCGTGCCATTGAAGGGGTGGGGCTTCACTATGAGAGGATCCAGCAGCTCACCAGCGCCATTTTCCCTCTGTAGTGGACACAGCCACTGGCTGACAGGGACGCGCAGCTCCTGCAGTGTGACTCCAGATTGCTTCAGTGGTACCAGGGTGTCATAGCAGGGGGGGATTATTAGTGTACTAAGTCCCCTATCAGGGTACTTAGTCTGCGGCTCGGCTAAGCTTGGCATTAGCGATAAGGGCGCGGTGGGGGCTGGCTCCAAATAAATGTGTCTCCCTGAAGGACTCTTTGTGGGTTAATTATGCTTAGTCTTTTCCTGTGTGTGTGTGTGCTGTCACATTTACATTGTCAGGCAAAGAGTGTGTTTCTTGTACAGCGGAGTGTTCCTCTTCACCAGGGGGCTCACGACTGGGTACTCAGGGCAGTGCACTTTCCAAGAATAGAGGAGCTGAACCAAAATGGGTTAATTCCATTAACGGAATGATCTCAAATATTTCTACAAAACTATCCCGCAATGAGAAAGAGACGCAATACTTAAAACAGACTGTGGATGAGTTTATGAATAGAGACTCAGTCCCAGAACCAGCGTCTCAATCCCCCCTCGTTTGTCCGCAAAAACGATCTCTGGCCCATATCCTGCAGTCTGACTGACGCTGACGGGTCAGACATGGAGGTGGGTGAGGTTAATTTAGAAGGTGGGGGGGGGGGGGGTGCTACTCTGTCACAGGGAATAGAGGCTCTTATAGAGGCTATCAGAGATGTTCTGCAAATTCCTGATAAGGTGTCAGAGTGGTGTGAGGAATCTAATTTTAATGTAAAAAAAGAAGTCCTCAGTCACTTTTCCTGCGTCAAAGGAATTGAATACCCTGTTTGAAGAACCGTGGGTTAATCCTGTTAAGAAATTTCAAATCCCTAAAAGGTTGCTCTCATCTTTTCCTTTTCCTCTGGAGGATAGGAAAAAATGGGAAAATCCACCGATAGTGGACGCAACAGTCTCTAGGCTGTCAAGAAAATTGTATTGCCTGTCCCTGGTGCAGCCTTCCTAAAAGATACGGCTGATCGTAAAATTGAGACTACACTCAAATCATTGTACACAGCTGCTGGGGTGGCCCAGAAATCCACTATTGCATGTGCGTGGATTACAAAAGCCATTTCTAAATGGTCAGATAACCTAATTGAGGGGTTAGATTCCTTGTCTAGGGGGGTTGTTTTACTCCTGCAGCATGTACAGAACTCTGCGAATTTTATGGTGGAAGCCATAAAAAAGATTGGTTTGCTTAATGCACGCACAACCGCTATGGCTGTGTCAGCACGCAGGGGCGTGTGGCTACGCCAGTGGACTACTGGTGCGGACTCCAGGAAAGGTGTGGAAGGCCTACCATTCACAGGAGAGGCCTTGTTTGGAGACGAACTAGACAAATGGATCTCCAGAGCTACTGCGGGTAAGTCTACGTATCTTCCTCCCGCAGCGCCCCCAGCCAGGAAAGCTCATTCAGCTTCAAATTTACAGTCCTTTCGCACAGCCAAGTTTAAGGGAAAATCCAGAGGTGCTTCTACGGCCTCCAGAGGCGCAAGAGGTAAACCACGCAAACCAGCAACTGTAGGTGTTCAGGAACAGAGCTCAGGCTCTGCTTCCTCAAAGCCTTCAGCATGAAAGTAGACCGCGAGGCCTGGAGGTCTGTCAGGTGGTTGCCCGACTACAATTCTTCAGTCACATCTGGTCAAGTTCGTGCCGGGATCCCTGGGTAATAGATCTTATTTCCCAGGGCTACAGACTGGAGTTCCAAGAGCTCCAACCTCACAGATTCTTCAAATCAGACTTACCAGCTTCACAAGAGGCAAGTACAACTTTACAGCAGGCCATCCAAAAACTGGTACAGACTCAAGTCATTGTTCCAGTTCCACCTCATCTACATAACAAGGGGTACTATTCCAACTTGTTTGTAGTACCGAAACCGGATGGTTCGGTATGACCAATTCTGAACCTCAAGTCCTTGAACCCATTCTTAAGAGTGCTTAAGTTCAAGATGGAGTCTCTGAGAGCAGTGATCTCAGGTCTGGAGGAAGGGGAATTCCTAGTGTCTCTGGATATCAAGGATGCGTACCTTCACATTCCGATCTGGCCACCTCACCAGGCCTATCTACCGTTTGCACTACAGGACTACCAGTTCCAGGCCCTGCCATTTGGTCTCCACCTCGTCGGAGGTTCGGAATTCAGGACTGGGTCCTGTTAACCACAGACGCAAGCCTCCGAGGTTGGGGAGCAGTCACCCAGGGGGTGCAGTTTCAAGGAAGATGGTCAAATCAGGAGTCGTCCTTCCAGTCAACATTCTGGAACTCAGGGCCATATACAACCCCTTCTGCAGGGGGAGTGGGGCCTTCACCCGGAAGTGTTCAGGTGCTTGACATGTCGGTGGGGATATCCACAAATCGACATGATGGCCTCTCTTCTCAACTAGAAGCTCAAGCGGAATTGTTCCAGGTTGAGAGACCCACAGGCAGTGGTGGTAGACGCTCTGACGACTCCATGGGTCGATTAGATGGTATACTTGTTTCCTCTACTTCCTCTGATCCCAAGAATTCTCAAAAGAATAAATGTGAAAAGGTTCAAGCAATACTCATTGCTCCGGTCTGGCCAAGAAATACCTGGTACGCAGGTCTTCTAGAGATGTTCCTCGAGGATCCGTGGCCTCTACCTTTTCGCGATGATCTTCTGCAACAGGGCCCGTTCGTCTATCAGGACTTACCGCAGCTTCGTTTGACGGCATGGAAGTTGAATGGGTGAATCTAGCCAGAAGAGTGATCCCTATTAAAGTTATCCCAACTATGATCCAAGCCAGGAAGGGGGTAACGTGTAAACATTACCACCGTGTTTGGAAGAAATACATCTCTTGGTGTGAGAGCAGAACTTATTCTGCGGTGGAATTTCACCTGGGACGTTTCCGGCTTATTCTGCAGGCAGGTGTGGATGTGGGCCTACGTCTGGGCTCCATAAAAGTCCAGATTTTGGCCATGTCCATCTTCTTTAAACAACAATTGGCTTCTCTCCCTGAGGTCCAGACGTTTTTGAAAGGTGTTAGGATCTCAATTTGGTGATGCAGTTCCTCCAAATGGAGTGGTTTGAACCATTATAGGAAGTGGATGTAAAATATCTTATCTTCAAGACCGTCACACTGTTGGCCTTGGCTTCAGCCAGGATGTGTGTCGGAGCTGGGTGCTTTGTCTCACAAGAGCATCTATTTAATTTTCCTTGAGGACAGAGCTGAACTCAGAACTCGTCAGCAATTTCTTCCGAAGGTGGTGTCTGCATTTCACATCAACCAACCTATTGTGGTTCCAGTTATCACCGACACTTCCACAACTTCAAAGTCTTTGGATGTTGTGAGGGCTTTAAAGGTATACGTAAAGAGGACAGCTCATCACAGAAAATCCGACTCGCTGTTTGTCCTATATGATCCCAATAAAATTGGGTTTCCTGCTTCAAAGCAGATAATTGCACATTGGATCAGGCTCACTATCTAGCATGCTTTTTCCACGGCAGGTTTGCCAGTTCCAAAATATGTACAGGCCCACTCTACTAGGTCGGTGGGTTCTTCCTGGGCGGCTGCCTGGGGTGTCTCTGCTCTGCCGAGCAGCTACTTGGTCAAGTTCGCACTCATTTGCTAAGTTCTACAAGTTCGATACTTTGGCCTCTGAGGACCTTCAGTTTGGTCAATCAGTTCTGCAGTAACCTCTGCACTCTCCCACCCGGTTTGGGAGCTTTGGTACATCCCCATGGTACTAAGTGGAACCCCAGTATCCTCTAGGGCAGGCCTGGCCAACCTGTGGCTCTCCAGCTGTTGTAAAACTACAAATCCCATCATGCTTTGCCACAGGTTTGCTATTAGGGAATGCTAAAACTGTGGCAGGGCATGCTGGGATGTGTAGTTTTACAACATCTGGAGAGCCACAGGTTGGCCAGGCCTGCTCTAGGATGTAAGAGAAAATAGGATTTTAATTACCTACCGGTTAATCCTTTTCTCGTATTCCATAGAGGATACTGGATGCCCACCCGGTGCTTCGTTCTTCCGGCAATGTTACTTGGTTAAGTATTGTTGTTTGGTTCATCTGTTGCTGTTCCTGTTTAAAGTCTGGTTAGCTTGGCTTTCCTCTTGTTTGTGTGTGGTGGTTCGGAATCTCACCATTATCTTTATCTATCCTTCTCTCAAAGTATGTCCGTCTCAGGCACAGTTTTCTAGACTGAGGCTGGTAGGAGGGGCATAGAGGGAGGAGCCAGCTCACGCTATCAAATTCTTAAAGTGCCCATGGCTCCTAGTGGACCGGTCTATACCCCATGGTACTAAATGGAACCCCAGTATCCTCTACGGACTACGAGAAAAGGATTTACCGGTAGGTAATTAGAATCCTATTTTCCTACTTACACCCATGTTTAAAACCACTTAGTTTATCTGCTTGTAATGCATTCGTTATTACGCATCAGTTAAGTATGGAAAAAGTCTATTATGCAACTTTAACAACTTTCTTGGGTATGCACAAAATAAAAGATTTTTGTTAAACACACACTTGCATACTATATACCTTAGCAATGAAGAAATTTCAGTTGACTTCAGTGGAGTTTTCACAAACCAGCCAATCACGAGTGCTAGTGCTGGTGACCACTATCATCCGTTATTTGTACCAGTCCTTGCAAATAACACTCCCAGCCTGCATCTGTCCATGATTGCACATACTCTACTGTACTCTGCCTACATTAGAAGCCTTGTCCTGTCTATCCAGGTGAAAGCAGGTGTGTATATGAGAGATACACACAAAGCTGTATGGCTGCACATGTGTGTACCTGCTGTTCTGGGTATTCGCAGAGTGAATTCACATATGATACATTGCACCAACAGGTCCAAAATGTACACCTTCACTTTTAAAGTACTCAGTAGGACTATTAAATTTAACAGTGTACTGGTGAGACACATGAATACCATATCATAAAAGTATAGGAGCTTTAGATGCTCATTTAAAGCAGAATACCATGTACTTAACTCAGTGGAGTCTATGGGGGTCATTCAGAAATGATCGCCCGCTAGGTTTTTTTTGCAGTCCTGCGTTCGCGTAGTCGCCGCCCACAGGGGAGTGTATTTTAGCTGTGCAAGTGTGCAATCGCATGTGTAGCAGAGCTGTACATACTGATTTTGTGCAGTCTCTGAGTAACCCAGGACTTACTCAGCCGCTGCAATCACTTCAGCCTGTCCGGGACCGGAATTGACGTCAGACACCTGCCCTGCAAACGCTTGGGAACGCCTGCGTTTTTCCAGACACTCCCTGAAAACGGTCAGTTGACACCCACAAATGCCTACTATCTTGCAATCGCCTGTGCGAATGGATACGTTGCACAAACCCATCGCTGAGCGGCGATCCACTTTGTACCCGTGCGACACACCTGCGTATTGCAGTGCATACGCATGCGCAGTTTGGACCTGATCGTCCGCTGTACGAAAACGCAGCCTAGCGATCAGGTCTGAATTACCCCCTATAAGTCTCTGAGCTGAACTGCAGACCAACTTATTTTTTTCTTTGTTTTACGGTGAGACTAGAATGCACACTAAAGATCCTATATTAGGAGAAGGAAAGTTGACTCTTTGGGGCACTCTGGAGTGAAAAAAAAAACCTTTTATTAAGCATGTAATAAAAATATACTAACGTAGACAACATAAAAAATGTAAAGATTATAAAACAATGATTGAGGATATGGATATCACCAATATGATATTACTGTATTCAGAATAACATGTACTTGGTTATCTTTGTCAATAAGTATCAATTCAGTTAGCCCTGTTAACGGGGTGAAAAAAGGGTGGTAGCCTCGGACCTTATCGCCTGAGACTATTCAATTCCAGATCCTTTTTCACCTAGATCCCTTTTTAACACGCATTAACGTGGTAATGGGCGTTAACTAATAGAATCTGTGAAAAGTTCATAGATTCATGTGTCGCAGCACCCTGTTCAGACATGCAAAAAAATCTCAGATAAGTGCAGCCGGAGAGCTGACTTCGGGGCTAATTCTATAACCCCTCCGGATGTTGTTTTTAATGACACGCCGTCACCCCCCTCACAGAGCCAGAAGTCAGAAGACAGGTGAGTATAAGAAGAATGATCTTCTATCAAGTAAGCGACGGCTTACTTGATAACTAGTAACTAGCTTAAAGGGGGCATAAGTTGCTGCTGGCACAGCCCTACCCCCGCCAGTATAAATAATACAGTGTATAAATGAGTGTAAGGATGCGCCATTGCGGGGGCGGAGCTTCTTCCTCAGGCAGCCAGCACACTACTCAGTGCCATTTTCTCTCCTCAGGCTGCAGAGAACACGCTGGTCCTCTCCTCCACTTCTGACAAGTACAGGGTGCCATTAAGGGGGGGCACAAAGCGATTGTGGTGCATTTGATAGTGTATATTACTATTTAAAAAGCGCTGTTAGGCTGTGGACATACTGTTTTCACAGGAAATACTGGGGCTGGGATTGTGAACTGGCTGCGCCTATCCTGTGTCCCTCTGACAGATTTTACTGTGGATCTGTCCCCAAAATAAGTCCCAGTGTGTCTGTTGGTGTGCTGTACACGTGTGAAGTATGTCTGAGGCAGGGAGTTCCTCCCCGGAGGAAGCCATTTTAGGGACACAAAGTTGTAATGTGGTGGCGCTACCGGCACACCAAGAGCCTGCATGGGTGAAAGAGATACGTGACAGTATGCATCTGATTAACCGTAGATTAGATAAGTCTGAATCTATGGCTGCATGCTGGAGAAAATCTGTGGAAGATGTGATTTTTCAGGATGCTGTTATTCCTTATGCGGGCGGCCCCTCTGGGTCACATAAGAGACCATATGCAAATGTTGTAAACACTGATACCGACACAGATTCTGACTCTTGTGTCGACTATAGTGAATCCAGAGAGATAGATCATAAATTGGCAAAAAATATACAATATATTATTGTGGCTATAAGGGACGTGTTGGAGGTTACAGAAACCACTCCTGTACCTCAGGAGAAGGCGTATTTATGTAAGGAAAAGAAGTCCAAAGTCACGTTCTCCCCTTCACACGAACTAAATGCTCTGTTTGAAGGGATGTGGGTGAATCCTGATAAAAGATTTCATATTCCCAAAAGGATTCACATAGCTTACCCTTTCCCGACTGAGGACAGGAAAAAGTGGGAGTCACCCCCTGTGTTAGACAGTGCCCTTTCCAGGTTGACAAAGAAAGTAATTCTCCCTGCTCCTGGCACGGCTTCTCTGAAAGAGCCGGCAGACCGCAAAATGGAAACGACATTGAAATCCATTTATGTTACCAATGGTACACTGATTAGGCCCACTATTGCCTGCGCATGGGGGAGTCGCGCTATTTAAAAATGGTCAGAAAGCGTGTCATCAGAAATTGACACGATTGATAAAGATGAGATACTCCTTAAATTAGGGAATATCAAGGACGCTGCCGCCTACATGCTGGAAGCAATGAAGGATATTGGACTCGAGTTCACAGGCCGCTACCATGGCAGTATCGGCTAGGCGGGCGTTGTGGATTCGCCAGTGGAACGTGGATGCAGATTCCAAAAGACACATGGAGGCTCTCCCATATAAAGGTGAGGCCTTATTTGGCGATGGCCTGGATGCGTTAGTCTCGGCGGCTACCACAGGTAAGTCGACATTTTTGCCCTCTGCGACTGCACCGGCAAAAAATACCTATCACCCGCAAATGCAGTCCTTTAGGCCCAATAAATACAAAAAGATGAGAGGTTCCCCCTTCTTTGCAGGAAGGGGAAAGAAGCCCACAGCGGCTCCAGGTTTCCAAGAGCAGAAGTCTACCCCTACGTCTGCCAAATCCCCAGCATGGCGCTGGAGCTCCCTTGCGGGAGGCCGTTCGGGTGGGGGAACATCTCAGACTCTTGAGCCAGGGTTGGGTTCTGTCTGGCCTGGATCCCTGGGTGTTGCAAATAGTATCCCAGGGATACAAACTGGAGTTTCAAGACGTGCCTCCATGCCGATTTTTCAAATCAACCTTGCCAGTTTCTCTGCCAGAAAGAGAAGCAGTAACAGCGGCAATCCAAAAATTATGTCAAGACCAGGTCATAGTCCTGGTACAGTCGTCTCAGCAAGGGAGGGGTTTTTATTCCAGCCTCTTTGTTGTTCCGAAGCCGGACAGCTCAGTCAGACCGATCCTAAATCTAAAAGATCTGAATTGTTACCTAAAAAGGTTCAAGTTCAAGATGGAATCACTTCGGGCAGTGATTGCCAGTCTGGAGGAGGGGGACTATTTGGTGTCGGTGGACATAAAGGATGCTTACCTGCATGTTCCCATTTATCCTCCTCACCAGGCTTATCTGAGATTTGCGGTCCAGGATTGCCATTACCAATTCCAGACGTTGCCTTTCGGTCTCTCCACGGCGCCGAGGGTATTTACCAAGGTGATGGCAGAGATGATGGTCCTCCTTCGTCAGAAAGGAGTCAATATAATTCCTTATCTGGACGATCTCCTGATAAAGGCGAGATCCAGGGAGCAGTTGTTACAAAACATATCACTCTCTCTGTCAATACTCCAACAACACGGGTGGATCATAAATTACCCAAAGTCACAGTTGGAACCGACGACAAGGTTGTCTTTCCTCTGGATGATTCTGGACAGAAGTTCAGAGAGTATTTCTTCCGGTGGAAAAGGCTCTGGAAATCCAGAAAATGGTAAAACAGATATTGAAACCATCAAGTGTGTCGATCCATCAGTGCATTCGGTTGTTGGGGAAGATGGTTGCGGCCTACGAGGCCATACAGTTTGGCAGGTTCCATGCCAGAGTATTCCAGTGGGATCTGTTGGACAAGTGGTTGGGGTCACACCTACACATGCACAGAAAGATAATCCTGTCATCAAAAACCAGGATTTCGCTCCTGTGGTGGTTACACAGCTCTCACCTACTAGAGCAGTGTTTTTCAACCACTGTGCCGTGGCACACTAGTGTGCCCTGAGCAGTCTCCAGGTGTGCCGCCATAGAAGCACAGCCAGGCCCGTCAGTGTTTTGCCGATACTGAGGCCCTGAAACGATCAATACTGGTGGGTTTAGTGGTTGCAGAGCCAGTTCTAATTTTGGGCCCGGGCAGCGTTGGGCTCTTCTGGCTTTCTCAGATGTGGCTCAGGCGTTACCTATGGAGAAGTTGAGACATGACATTCTAGGGCACGCAACTGCACCATGCATCACCATTATATTTAAATGTGCCTTGGCAATATTTAAAACTTGTTCAGTGTGCCGCAAGTTGCAAAAGGCTGAAAATCTCTGTACTAGAGGGACGCAGGTTCGGGATTCAGGACTGGGTCCTGGTAACCACGGATGCAAGTCTCCGAGGCTGGGGAGCAGTCTCTCAGGGAGAAAACTTCCAGGGACGTTGGTCACAACAGGAAGCCTGCCTTCACATAAACGTTCTGGAGCTAAGAGCCATTTACAACGGCCTTCAACAAGCGGTACATCTTCTTCAAGACCGTCCCGTGCAGATCCAGGCGGACAATGTAACAGCAGTCATGTACATAAACAGGCAGGGCGGAACAAAAAGCAGAGCGGCAATGGCAGAGGTGACAAAAATCCTCCGCTGGGCAGAAAAACATCTACAAGCTCTGTCGGCAATATTCATTCCGGGAGTAGACAACTGGGAAGCAGACTTCCTCAGCAGACACGATCTCCATCCAGAAGAGTGGGGCCTCCACCAAGAAGTCTTCGCAGAGGTGACAAGTCTTTGGGGAGTTCCTCAAATAGACATGATGGCGTCTCGTCTCAACAAGAAGCTTCAGAGATACTGTTCCAGGTCGAGAGACCCTCAAGCAGTAGCAGTGGATGCACTGGTGACCCAATGGGTGTTTTCTTCAGTGTATGTCTTCCCTCCACTTCCGCTGATCCCAAAAGTACTCAGGATCATAAGAAAAACAAGGGTTCGAGCACTCTTCATTGCCCCGGGCTGGCCAAGGAGGGCTTGGTACCCAGATCTTCAGCAGTTACTCATAGGAGATCCTCGGCCTCTTCCTCCTCGAGAGGACCTGCTGGAGCAGGGGCCGTGTGGGTACCAAGACTTACCGCGGCTACGTTTGATGGCATGGCTGTTGAGCGCCGTATCCTAGCCAGGTAGGGTATTCCCGAGGAGGTCATCCCCACCCTTATTCAGGCCAGAAAGGGAGTAACGTCGAAACATTACCACCGTATTTGGAGAAAATATGTATCTTGGTGTGAATCCAAGAAAGCTCCTACGGAAGAGTTTAATTTAGGACGTTTTCTCCATTTTTTGCAAGATGGTATGGAGGCGGGCATCCGATTGGCAGTAATCAAGGTCCAGATTTCAGCCTTGTCAGTGTTCCTCCAGAAACAATTGGCCTCTCTTCCAGAGGTTCAGACCTTTGTGAAAGGGGTTCTGCACATCCAGCCTCCATTCGTGCCTCCAGTGGCACCATGGGACCTTAACGTGGTATTGCAGTTCCTTCAATCGGATTGGTTTGAGCCTCTACAAAAGATAGAGTTGAAGTTTCTAACTTGGAAAGTGGTGATGCTTTTGGCTTTGGCATCCGCAAGGCGGGTGTCTGAGTTGGGGGCCTTGTCTCACAAGAGCCCTTACCTGATCTTCCATGAAGATAGGGCAGAGTTGAGGACTCGTCAACATTTTCTTCCGAAGGTGGTTTCATCTTTCCACATAAACCAACCTATTGTAGTGCCAGTAGTTACTGACACATTCACTGATTCAAAATCTCTGGGTGTGGTTAGAGCTTTGAAAATCTATGTCGCTAGAACGGCTCGTATTCGGAAAACAGAGGCTCTGTTTGTCCTGTATGCTCACAAGAAGATTGGCTGTCTTGTTCCAAGCAGACTATTGCACATTTGATTAGAAATACGATTCAGCAAGCTCATACTACGGCTGGATTGCCATTACCGACGTCGGTAAAGGCCCACTCCACTAGGAAGGTGGGCTCATCCTGGGCGGCTGCCCGGGGGGTCTCGGCATTACAACTTTGTTGAGCAGCTACTTGGTCAGGGTCAAACACATTTGCTAAGTTCTACAAGTTTGACACCTTGGCCGATGAGGACCTCAAGTTTGGTCAATCGGTGCTGCAGGGTCATCCGCACTCTCCCGTCCCGCCCGTTCCAGTACGTACTTTACCTGCAGTTTAGTTATTACAGTTACACAAGTTTTGTTATTTTAGTTCAGCATGTTGCTGCAATTGGTTCATGCCTGTTGGCGTGTGTTATGTTGAATGCCATGTGTTCGTCATGGTTGAGGGTGTGAGTTGGTAGATGTCTCACCACTAGTTAAGTAATTCCTTTCCTCGAAATGTCAGTCACCCTGGGCACAGTTCCTACAACTGAGGTCTGGAGGAGGGGCATAGAGGGAGGAACCAGTACACACCCAATGAAAAGTCTTTAGAGTGCCCATGTCTCCTGCGGATCCCGTCTATACCATGGTCCTGATGTCATCCCCAGCATCCTCTACGGACTATGAGAAAAGGATTTACCGGTAGGTTATCAAAATCCTATTTATATATATATATATATATATATAAAATCAGAATCGGCTTTATTGGCCAGGTGTACTCACGCACACTAGGAATTTTTTTCAGTATAGTGCATCGCCAAGCAGCAGCATGAAGGGGGAATACATAGCATAAGAAGGGTGAAAAACGTAGCATACATTACACGTACGAGTTCATAATGCACATCAGTGGCGGAACTACCGGCAGTGCCTTGCACTGGGGCCCAAAGCCAGTGGCATTTAACCTCTTCAGTGCCATGCCCAGAAAATTTCCGGGGTCAGCTGCACTGTGCAGAATGGTAACCTCGGAAATTATCCGGGCATGCCAGTGCTCCCCCTCTCTTCCTCCTCCTCCTTACTCCACTCAGCTGTCCCGGTGGATGACGCGATCGCGTCACTCTGGAAAACTCCGCCAGCCAAGCGGAGTACAGGGGAGGAGGGAAGAGGAGAGGATTATAGTGCTGGCGGGCACCACTGTGCATGTGTGGGTATATATATATATATGATATGGGAGCATGCAAATGAGCTCTAATTTGGAGTTGTGGGGGAAGGGGGTGGACTTGGACCAGTGCCGTAACTAGACATTTTAGCGCTGTGTGCAAGGAACAGCATGGGTGCCTCCCCCCCAATATAAAACAGGGCTAATGCGTCAAAAATATAGGGACGTGGCTTCATGGGGAAGGGGCATAGCCACATAGCTCCCTTTTACACAGTACAGCAGGCAGAGTCCCCCTTTTACACAGTACGGCACGTAGAGTCCCCCTTTTACACAGTACGGCACGTAGAGTCCCCCTTTTTACACAGTACGGCACGTAGAGTCCCCCTTTTACACAGTACGGCACGTAGAGTCCCCCTTTTACACAGTACGGCACGTAGAGTCCCCCTTTTACACAGTATGGCAGGTAGAGTCCCTCTTTTACACAGTACGGCAGGTAGCGTCCCCCTTTTACACAGTACGGCAGGTAGCGTCCCATTTTATACATTAGGCAGGTAGAGTCCCCTTTTACACATTACAGCAGCAGAGTCCCTTTTTAAACATTAGGACAGAGCTCTACACATTAGGCAGGGAGTGTGATAGATAGATTACAGCAACAGCGCTCTACACATTAGGCAGGGAGTGTGATGGATAGATTACAGCAACAGAGCTCTACACATTAGGCAGGGAGAGAGTGAGTGAGAGAGTGTGTGTGTGTATATTACATCAACAGAGCTCTACACCTGAGGCAGGGAGTGTGAGAGAGTGTGTGTGTGTTTGTTTTTTTTAAAGTCACCTCTGTGGCCGATCCGGCATCCAGGCCTGCGAGGCACAGTTACTCTTGTACAGGTGCTCCCAGTCCCTATCCATTACCGGCTGCGGCGACTCTCACAGCGCTTCCACTCCCTCCTCGATGCCGGCGGCGGGTCTGACAGGCAGAGCGGCGGCGGGTCTCACAGCGCTTCCAGTCCCTCCTCGCTGCCGGCGGCGGGTCTGAAAGGCAGTGCGGCGGCAGGTCTCACAGCGCTTCTAGTCCCTCGCTGCCGGTGGCGGGTCTCACATGCAGTGCGGCGGCAGCTCATTTAACGGAGCTGCCGTCTACAATAGCACTTCCACTCCCTCTCCATTAACACACCACTCCCCCTCCCTTACAGAGGCAGCGGAACTTACACCTGACTGAAATGGCCGTACGTGGGGGTGTGCTGCCGATGGTGCGCCTTCAGTGCAGTTGCGCTGTGGGCAAGGCACCATCGGCACTCACCTAGTTACGGCACTGACTTGGACAAGATGAGGGGAGGGGGGGGGCAAAGCATTTTGTTGCACCTGGGCTCACCGCTCGCCAGTTCCACCACTACTGCACATTGCAATTGTATGATAGTCTCGACATATTATACATATTCTATATGTTAAACTTTTTATATATTCAACTGATGGACAGCTAGTGGAAGAAGCTTTTAATGGATCTGGTCGACTTTGCAGGAAAGAACCCTGTAGCGTCTGCCTGATGGAAGCGGTTCAAACAGTTTGTGACCTGGGTGCTGCATATCTGCCACGATTTTCTCCGCCCACTTCCTGACCCTTGACTGTTATAATTCCTGGCCGGGAGGGAGGTCAGCCCCAACAATCTTTTCAGCTGTCCTTTTCCTGGAGTATTGTCTACTGTACTGTTTTCAGTACTGAAGATAGAAATGCTTAATTTTCGTGATATAGAAAAGCATACAATGTACGTTAGATTGTGTCCCTTCACATCTGCAAATGCCTGTGTATAGCTACTATGTCTCCATATTGCCTGACATGCCATCACATAACTAATATACCGTTATATAGCCTCCCTGCGTTTTGTTTTCTCATCTCTATTTTTCCTACCTTGTTTGTCCCTACACAGCTTTGTGGCTTCCCAAAAATGCACAATAATAATAATCCACCTGAGGGCCATATATTTCCATATACTCTTATATGCCACTGGCGTGTTAACTTCATGGGATAACATTGCTGTTCAAAATCCATATAAAGGACAAATTCAGTGAAGTGCGAGGATCCATTGGAGGCTCGAACAATGGAGGTCATTTGGGTGCTGTTGCACCTGCGATATCTTGCACAAGGTACCGATGTTTGGGTCCTAGTATGGCAGCAGACTGTCAGTAAAAGAAAATGTTTGCATTTTTCTTCTAATAAACAGTATATTGGTACATCATACATTAAGAATTGACTTGATGGTATGAAACCATGGGGGTCATTCCGAGTCGTTCGCTCGGTAATTTTCTTCGCATCGCAGCGTTTTTCTGCTTAGTACGCATGCGCAATGTGCGCACTGCGACTGCGCCAAGTATTTTTGCTATGAAGATAGTTTTTTTACTCACGGCTTTTTCTTCGCTCCGGCGATCGTAATGTGATTGACAGGAAATGGGTGTTACTGGGCGGAAACACGGCGTTTTATGGGCGTGTGGATAAAAACGCTACCGTTTCCGGAAAAAACGCGGGAGTGGCTGGAGAAACGGGGGAGTGTCTGGCCGAACGCTGGGTGTGTTTGTGACGTCAAACCAGGAACGATAAGCACTGAACTGATCGCAGATGCCGAGTAAGTCTGAAGCTACTCTGAAACTGCTAAGTAGTTTGTAATCGCAATATTGCGAATACATCGTTCGCAATTTTAAGAAGCTAAGATTCACTCCCAGTAGGCGGAGGCTTAGCGTGTGTAACTCTGCTAAAATCGCCTTGCGAGCGAACAACTCGGAATGACCCCCCATATACACTATTACTGACTGGGCCAATCAAAGGTGGGGTTCCATGTTGCAATATTGGGGGGGGGGGGGGGGGACATTGCATGGCTCTGTGCCCACCTATGGTAGAGACCCTTTGGATCTCTACCATCGATGGTAAACCCATGGCCATCCCTATCATACATGTATAAGAGAACAGCATGTCTCTCTTTATTGTTGAGTGGCAAATTTTTGCATATGAATGTTTTTATTATGTTGGGGTTTTTTTGGTCCACATTAAAAAAGCGCAGTTTTAAAGTCATCCTGTTTAGCACTAAAGGGATTTCACTGAAAATAAACATTTTATTACAATAGTTTAATCCAAATTACAAAAAAATGCAAACTTCCTTAACGTACAATAATGACAAAATCCATTAACAGACCATGATCGAATACAGTAAAGTTGGATCTCCACATCTCAGCTTACGGTAAAAGTGTAAATCACCAGTGTGCATTAGGTTTTCCAGTCTTTGCTTCTATGTTGAATTTGATCATATATAAAGTAATTGTTTGTTTACATGAAATTTAGACATTGCTGCATTTCAATACATATGAAAATTAGAGATGAGTGGGTTCGGTTCTCCGAGATCCGAACCCCCCCGAACTTCACCTATTTCTCTGACGTCCTAGTGGATGCTGGGGACTCCGTAAGGACCATGGGGAATAGCGGCTCCGCAGGAGACTGGGCACAGCTAAGAAAGATTTAGGACTACCTGGTGTGCACTGGCTCCTCCCACTATGACCCTCCTCCAGACCTCAGTTAGAATCCTGTGCCTGGCTGAGCTGGATGCACACTAGGGGCTCTCCTGAGCTCCTAGAGAGAAAGTATATTTTAGGTTTTTTATTTTACAGTGAGATCTGCTGGCAACAGACTCACTGCAGCGAGGGACTAAGGGGAGAAGAAGCGAACCTACCTAACTGGTGGTAGCTTGGGCTTCTTAGGCTACTGGACACCATTAGCTCCAGAGGGATCGACCGCATGGAACCGGCCATTGATGTTCGGTCCCAGAGCCGCGCCGCCGGCCCCCTTACAGAGCCAGAAGCAAGAAGAGTCCGGAAAATCGGCGGTAGAAGACATCAGTCTTCACCAAGGTAGCGCACAGCACTGCAGCTGTGCGCCATTGCTCCTCATACACACTTCACACTCCGGTCACTGAGGGTGCAGGGCGCTGGGGGGGGGGGGCGCCCTGAGCAGCAATAAAAACACCTTGGCTGGCAAATATATCACAATATATAGCCCCAGAGGCTATATATGTGATTAATACCCCTGCCAGAATCCATAAAAAAGCGGGAGAAAAGTCCGCAAAAAAGGGGCGGAGCTATCTCCCTCAGCACACTGGCGACATTTTCTCTTCACAGTGCAGCTGGAAGACAGCTCCCCAGGCTCTCCCCTGTAGTTTTCAGGCTCAAAGGGTTAAAAAGAGAGGGGGGGCACTAAATTTAGGCGCAATATTGTTTATACAAGCAGCTATTGGGGGAAAAATCACTCAGTTATAGTGTTAATCCCTGCATTATATAGCGCTCTGGTGTGTGCTGGCATACTCTCTCTGTCTCCCCAAAGGACTTTGTGGGGTCCTGTCCTCAGTCAGAGCATTCCCTGTGTGTGTGCTGTGTGTCGGTACGGTTGTGTCGACAGGTGGGATGAGGAAGGTTACGTGGAGGTGGAGCAGAGGCCGATAAATGGGATGTCGTCCCCTGTGGGGCCGACACCAGAGTGGATGGATAGGTGGAAGGTATTAACCGACAATGTCAACTCCTTACAAAGTTGGATGATGTAAAACAGCTGTGGGACAGCCGGCTTCTCAGCCCGCGCCTGCCCAGGCGTCTCAAAGGCCATCAGGGGCTCAAAAAAGCGCCCGTTACCTCAGATGGCAGACACAGATGTCGACACGGAGTCTGACTCCAGTGTCGACGAGGTTGAGACATATACACAATCCACTACGAACATCCGTTACATGATCTCGGCAATGAAAAATGTGTTACGCATTTCTGACATGAACCCAAGTACCACATAAAAGGGGTTTTATTTTTTGGGAGAAAAAGCAGCCAGTGTTTTGTTCCCCCATCAGATGAATGAATGAAGTGTGTAAAGTAGCGTGGGTTCCCCCAATAAGAAACTGGTAATTTCTAAAAAGTTACTGATGGCGTACCCTTTCCCGCCAGAGGATAGGTCACGTTGGGAGATATCCCTTAGGGTGGATAAGGCGCTCACACGTTTGTCAAAAAAGGTGGCACTGCCGTCTTAGGATACGGCCACCTTGAAGGAGCCTGCTGATAAAAAGCAGGAGGCTATCCTGAAGTCTGTATATACACACTCAGGTTATATACTGAGACCTGCAATTGCCTCAGCATAAATAGTGCTGCTGCAGCGTGGTCTGATACCCTGTCAGATAATATTAATACTCTAAGACAGGGATAATAGTTTGCTAACATAGAGCATATTAAAGACGTCGTCTTATATATAAAGGATGCACAGAGGGATATTTGCCGGCTGGCATCCAGAATTAATGCAATGTCCATTCTGCCAGGAGGGTATTAGAAACCGGGCAGTGGACAGGTGATGCTGCCTATAAAAGGCACATGGAGATTCTGCCTTATAAGGGTGAGGAATTGTTTGGGGATGGTCTCTGGGACCTCGTATCCACAGCAACAGCTGGGAAGAAATTTTTTTTACCTCAGGTTTCCTCACAGCCTAAGAAAGCACCGTATTTTCAGGTACAGTCCTTTCGGCTTCAGAAAGCAAACGGGTCAAAGGTGCTACCTTTCTGCACAGAGACAAGGGAAGAAGGAAAAAGCTGCACCAGCAGCCAGTTCCCAGGATCAAAAATCTTCCCCCGCTTCCTCTGAGTCCACCGCATGACGTTGGGGCTCCACAGGTGGAGACAGGTGCGGTAGGGGCGCGTCTCGGGAACTTCAGGGACCAGTGGGTTTGCCCACAGGTGGATCCCTAGGTTCTGCAAATAGTATCACAGGGATACAGGCTGGAGTTCGAGGCGACTCCCCCTCGCTGTTACCTCACATCAGCCTTGCCTGCTGCCCTCGGAGAAAGGTAGTACTGGCGGCAATTCACAAGCTGTACTTCCAGCAGGTGAAATCAAGGTACCCCTCCTTCAACAAGGCCGGGGTTCCTATTCCAAAATGTTGTGGTACCGAAACCAGACGGTTCGGTGAGACCCATTCTAAAATTGAAAGCCTTGAACACTTATATACGAAGGTTCAAGTTCGAAATGGAGTCGCTCAGGGCGATTATTGCAAGCCTGGAGAATTTCATGGTATCACTGGACATCAAGGATGCTTACCTGCATGTCCCTATTTACCCTCTTCACCAGGCGTACCTCAAAATTGTGGTACAGGATTGTCATTACCAATTCCAGACGTTGCCGTTGGTCTGTCCCCGGCACCGAGGTATTTACCAAGGTAATGGCCGAAATAATTATCCCGTACTTGGACGATCTCCTTACAAAGGCGAGGTCCAGGGAGCAGTTGTTCGGCGGAGTAGCACTATCTCGGGAAGTGCTACAACAGCACGGCTGGATTCTGAATATTCCAAAGTCGCAGCTGGTTCCTACGACGCGTCTACTGTTCCTGAGTATGGTTCTGGACACAGAACAGGATAAAAAGGGTTTCTCCCGGAGGAGAAGTCCAAGGAGTTGTCGTCTCTAGACAGAAACCTCCTAATACGTATACAGGTGTCGGTGCATCAATGCACGCGAGCCCTGGGAAGGATGGTAGCTTCTTACGAAGAAATTCCATTCGCCAGGTCCCATGCAAGGATTTTCCAGTGGGATCTGTTGGACATGTGGTCCGGGTCGCATCTTCAGATGCATCGGCGGATAACCCTGTCTCCAAGGGCCAGGGTGTCGCTGTTGTGGTGGCTGCAGAGTGCTCATCTTCTAGGGGGCCGCAGATTCGGCATACAGGACTGGGTCCTGGTGACCACGGATGCCAGCCTTCGAGGCTGGGGGGCAGTCACACAGGGAAGAAACTTCCAAGGCTATGGAAAAGTCAGGAGACTTCCCTACACATAAATATTCTGGAACTAAGGGCCATTTACAATGCCCTAAGTCAGGCTAGACCCTGCTTCAACAACGGCCGGTGCTGATCCAGTCAGACAACATCACGGCGGTCGCTCATGTAAACGACAGGGCGGCACAAGAAGCAGGATGGCGATGGCAAAAGCCACAAGGATTCTCCGATGGGCGGAAAATCATGTGTTAGCACTGTCAGCAGTGTTCATTCCCGGAGTAGACAACTGAGAAGCAGAGTTTCTCAGAAGACACGACCTCCACCCGGGAGAGTGGGGACTTCATCCAGAAGTCTTCCAAATGATTGTACACCGTTGGGAAAGGCCACAGGTGGACATGATGGCGTCCCGCCTCAACTAAAAGTTACAAAGATATTACGCCAGGTCAAGGACCCTCAGGCGATAGCTGTGGACGCTCTGGTAACACCGTGGGTGTACCAGACGGTGTATGTGTTCCCTTCTCTGCCTCTCTTACCCAGGGTAATGAGAATAATAAGAAGGAGAGGAGTAAGAACTATACTCATTGTTCCGGTTTGGCCAAGAAGAGCTTGGTAACCAGAACTCCAAGAAATGATCTCAGAGGACCCATGGCCTCTGCCGCTCAGGCAGGACCTGCTGCAGCAGGGGGCCTGTCTGTTCCAAGACGTACTGCGGCTGCGTTGGACGGCATGGCGGTTGAACGCCGGATCCTGAAGGAAAAGGGCATTCCGGAGGAAGTTATCCCTACGCTATTTATAGCTAGGAAAGAAGTGAACGCTAACCATTATCACCGCATATGGCGGAAATATGTTGCGTACTGTGAGGCCAGGAAGGCCCCAAAGGAGAAATTTCAGCTAGGTCGATTTCTGCACTTCCTACAGTCAGAGGTGACTATGGGCCTAAAATTGGGTTCCATTAAGGTCCAGATTTCGGCTCTATCGATTTTCTTCCAAAATGGAACTGGCTTCACTGCCTGAAGTTCAGACTTTTGTTAAGGGAGTGCTGCATAGTCAGCCCCCGTTTGTGCCTCCAGTGGCACCGTGGGATCTCAACGTGGTGTTGGATTTCCTGAAGTCGCATTGGGTTGAGCCACTTAAATCCGTGGAGCTATAATACCTCACGTGGAAAGTGGTCATTCTGTGGGCCTTGGCGTCGGCCAGGCGTGTATCAGAATTGGCGGTTTTGTCATACAAAAGCCCTTATCTGTATTTTAGGCGGAATTGAGGACTCGTTCCCAATTCCATTCCTAAGGTGGTATCAGTTTTTCATGTGAACCAACCTATTGTGGTGCCTGCGGCTACTTGGGACTTGGAGGATTCCAAGTTACTGGACGTAGTCAGGGCCCTGAAAAGTATATGTTTCCAGGACAGCTGGAGTCAGGAAGACTGACAGGCTATTTATCCTGTATGCACCCAACAAGCTGGGTGCTCCTGCTTCTAAGCAGACGATTGCTCGCTGGATCTGTAGCACGATTCAACTTGCACATTCCGCGGCTGGACTGCCGCACCCTAAATCTGTAAAAGCCCATTCCACGAGGAAAGTGGGCTCTTCTTGGGCGGCTGCCCGAGGGGTCTCGGCTTTACAACTTTGCCGAGCTGCTACTTGGACAGGGGCAAACACGTTTGCAAAATTCTACAAATTTGATACCCTGGCTGAGGAGGACCTTGAGTTCTCTCATTCGGTGCTGCAGAGTCATCCGCACTCTCCCGCCCGTTTGGGAGCTTTGGTATAATCCCCATGGTCCTTACGGAGTCCCCAGCATCCACTAGGACATCAGAGAAAATAAGATTTTACTCACCGGTAAATCTATTTCTCGTAGTCCGTAGTGGATGCTGGGCGCCCATCCCAAGTGCGGACTGTCTGCAATACTTGTATATAGTTATCGTTAACTAAAAGGGTTATTGTTGAGCCATCTGTTGAGAGGCTCTGTTATGTTCATACTGTTAACTGGGTATCATATCACGAGTTATACGGTGTGATTGGTGTGGCTGGTATGAGTCTAACCCGGGATTCAAAATCCTTCCTTATTGTGTCAGCTCTTCCGGGCACAGTATCCTAACTGAGGTCTGGAGGAGGGTCATAGTGGGAGGAGCCAGTGCACACCAGGTAGTCCTAAATCTTTCTTAGCTGTGCCCAGTCTCCTGCGGAGCCGCTATTCCCCATGGTCCTTACGGAGTCCCCAGCATCCACTACGGACTACGAGAAATAGATTTACCGGTGAGTAAAATCTTATTTTTACACTGTTCCGAGGCAGCCTCGGATCTTCCCGCCTTGCTCGGTTAACCCGAACACGCCCGAACGTCATCATCCTGCTGTCGGATTCTCGCGAGATTCGTATTCTATAGAAAGAGCCGCGCGTCGCCGCCATTTTCACACGTGCATTGGAGATTGAACGGAGAGGACGTGGCTGTGTTCTCTCCCTGAAAAGCTCCGTAATCTGTGCTCAGTGTGCTGCAAATATCTGTGCTCAGTGTGCTGAAAACATCTACGTTCTCTGCCTGAAAACGTTCCATATCTGTGCTCAGTGTGCTGCAAATATCTGTGCTCAGTGTGCTTTATTGTGGGGACTGGGGACCACCAGTATAATAGTAGTTCAGTACAGTAGGCCATTGCTGTATCATGCAGCTCTGTGTCACTGCAAGTATCCATTCCATATCTGTACTGCATTTTTGTGAGCAGTATATATAGTATTACAGTGCAGCATTTTGGTGACCAACAACAGTATATAGTTGTACAGTAGGCCATTGCTGTATCTTGCAGCTCTGTGTCACTGCAAGTATCCATTCCATATCTGTGCTGCATTTTTGTGAGCAGTATATATAGTATTACAGTGCAGCATTTTGGTGACCAACAGTATACATATATAGTACAGTACAGTAGGCCATTGCTATTGATATATTACTGGCATATAATTCCACACATTAAAAAATGGAGAACAAAAATGTGGAGGGTAAAATAGGGAAAAATCAAGATCCACTTCCACCTCGTGCTGAAGCTGCTGCCACTAGTCATGGCCGAGACAATGAAATGCCATCAACGTCGTCTGCCAAGGCCGATGCCCAATGTCATAGTAGAGAGCATGTAAAATCCAAAAAACTAAAGTTCAGTAAAATGGCCCAAAAATCTAAATTAAAAGCGTCTGAGGAGAAGCGTAAACTTGCCAATATGCCATTTACGACACGGAGTGGCAAGGAACGGCTGAGGCCGTGGCCTATGTTCATGGCTAGTGGTTCAGCTTCACATGAGGATGGAAGCACTCATCCTACCGCTAGAAAAATGAAAATACTTAAGCTGGCAAAAGCACAGCAAAGAACTGTGCGTTCTTCTAAATCACAAATCCCCAAGGAGAGTCCAATTGTGTCGGTTGCGATGCCTGACCTTCCCAACACTGGATGGGAAGAGGTGGCGCCTTCCACCATTTGCACGCCCCCTGCAAGTGCTGGAAGGAGCACCCACAGTCCAGTTGCTGGCGCTGAGGAGGAAATTGACAAGGAGTATTCTGATGGTGAGGTGGTTTGTTTAAGTCAGGCATCCGGGGAGACCCCTGTTGTCCGTGGGATGAATATGGCCATTGACATGCCTGGTCAAATTACAAAAAAAATCACCTCTTCGGTGTGGAATTATTTTAACAGAAATGCGGACAACAGGTGTCAAGCCGTGTGTTGCCTTTGTCAAGCTGTAATAAGTAGGGGTAAGGACGTTAACCACCTATGAACATCCTCCCTTATACGTCACCTGGAGCGCATTCATCAGAAGTCATTGACAAGTTCAAAAACTTTGGGTGACAGCGGAAGCAGTCCACTGACAACTAAATCCCTTCCTCTTGTACCCAAGCTCCTGCAAACCACACCACCAACTCCCTCAGTGTCAATTTCCTCCATAGACAGGAACACCAATAGTTCTGCAGACCATGTCACTGACAAGTCTGACGAGTCCTCTCCTAACTGGGATTCCTCCGATGGATCCTTGAGTGTAACGCCTACTGCTGCTGTTGTTGCTGCTGGGAGTCGATAGTCATCCCAGAGGGGAAGTCGGAAGACCACTTGTACTACTTCCAGTAAGCAATTGACTGTCCAACAGTCCTTTGCGAGGAAGATGAAATATCACAGCAGTTATCCTGCTGCAAAGCGGATAACTCAGGTCTTGACAGCTGTGTTGGTGTTAAACGTGTGTCCGGTATCCACCGTTAATTCACAGGGAATTAGAGAATTGCTTGAGGTACTGTGTCCCGGGTACCAAATACCATCTAGGTTCCATTTCTCTAGGCAGGCGATACTGAGATTGTACACAGACGTCAGAAAAAGAGTCACCAATGTCCTAAAAAATGCAGTTGTACACAATGTCCACTTAACCACGGACATGTGGACAAGTGGAGCAGGGCAGACTCAGGACTATATGACTGTGACAGCCCACTGGGTAGATGTATTGCCTCCTGCAGCAAGAACAGCAGCGGCGGCACCAGTAGCAGCATCTCGCAAATGCCAACTCGTTCCTAGGCAGGCTACGCTTTGTATCACCGTTTTCCATAAGAGGCACACAGCTGACAACCTCTTACAGAAACTGAGGAACATCATCGCAGAATGGCTTACCCCAATTGGACTCTCCTTGGGATTTGTGACATCAGACAACGCCACCAATATTGTGCGTGCATTACATGTGGGCAAATTCCAGCACGTCCTATGTTTTGCACATACATTGAATTTGGTGGTGCAGAATTTTTAAAAAAACAACAGGGGCGTGCAAGAGATGCTGTCGGTGGCCCGAAGAATTACGGGCCACTTTCGGCATTCAGCCACCACGTGCCGAAGACTGGAGCACCAGCAAACACTCCTGAACCTGCCCCGCCATCATCTGAAGCAAGAGGTAGTAACGAGGTGGAATTCAACCCTCTATATGCTTCAGAGGATGGAGGAGCAGCAAAAGGCCATTCAAGCCTATACATCTGCCTACGATATAGGCAAAGGAGGGGGAATGCACCTGACTCGAGCGCAGTGGAGAATGATTTCAACGTTGTGCAAGGTTCTGCAACCCTTTGAACTTGCCACACGTGAAGTCAGTTCAGACACTGCCAGCCTGAGTCAGGTCATTCCCCTCATCAGGCTTTTGCAGAAGCAGCTGGAGAGATTGAAGGAGGAGCTAAAACGGAGCGATTCCGCTAGGCATGTGGGACTTGTGGATGGAGCCCTTAATTCGCTTAACCAGGATTCACGGGTGGTCAATCTGTTGAAATCAGAGCACTACATTTTGGCCACCGTGCTCGATCCTAGGTTTAAAGCCTACATTGTATCTCTCTTTACGGCAGACACAAGTCTGCACATGTTCAAAGACCTACTGGTGAGACACTTGTGAAGTCAAGCGGAACGTGACCCGTCAACAGCTCCTCCTTCACATTCTCCCGCAACTGGGGCTGCGAGGAAAAGGATAAGAATTTAGAGCCCATCCGCTGGTGGTGATGCAGGGCAGTCTGGAGCGAGTGCTGACATCTGGTCCGGACTGAAAGACCTGCCAACGATTACTGACATGTCGTCTACTGTCACTGCATTTGATTCTGTCACCATTGAAAGAATGGTGGAGGATTATATGAGTGACCGCATCCAAGTAGGCACGTCAGACAGTCCGTACGTATACTGGCAGGAAAAAGAGGCAATTTGGAGGCCCTTGCACAAACTGGCTTTATTTTACCTAAGTTGCCCCCCCCCCCTCCAGTGTGTACTCCGAAAGAGTGTTTAGTGCAGCCGGTCACCTTGTCAGCAATCGGCGTACGAGGTTACTTCCAGAAAATGTGGAGATGATGTTCATCAAAATGAATTATAATCAATTCCTCCGTGGAGACATTCACCAACAATTGCCTCCAGAAAGTACAAAGGGACCTGAGATGGTGGATTCCAGTGGGGACAAATTAATAATACTCTGTGAGGAGGGGGATGTACACAGTGAAAGGGGTGATGAATCGGATGATGAGGAGGAGGTGGACATCTTGCCTCTGTAGAGCCAGTTTGTGCAAGGAGAGATTGATTGCTTCTTTTTTGGTGGGGGCCCAAACCAACCAGTCATTTCAGCCACATGCGTGTGGCAGACCCTGTGGCTGAAATGATGGATTTGACATCCTGTCTGATACTGCAGTGCCGCTCCTAGATGGGCCAGGTGTTTGTGCCGCCCACTTGGTTCGCTTAGCTTAGTCATCCAGCGACCTCGGTGCAAATTTTAGGACTAAAAATAATATTGTGAGGTGTTCAGAATAGACTGGAAATGAGTGGAAATTATGGTTATTGAGGTTAATAATACTATGGGATCAAAATTACCCCCAAATTCTATGATTAAGCTGTTTTTGAAAAAAAAAAAAACCACCCAAATCCGACAAAAAAATTTCAGTGAGGTTTTGCCAAAACGCGTCCGAATCCAAAACACGGCCGCGGAACCAAAACACAAAACCCGAAATATTTCCGGTGCACATCTCTAATGAAAATCAGGAATCTTCTCTATAATACCAGTAAAAATAGAGGCAGTCATAATGGCAAAAGCAAGGCGTATTGGAGAAAAGTTTAAAGTAGAGATATGTCGAATTTTATAAACTTTCGCAAAATATTCCCTTTAGTCTGCATGTGGCTGCAAAATGTAGCACATTATGCCAGAAGTATTTGGGATTATGTGATGCAAATGTACGTTTACAGTCTAGAAAAGCATCCTGGAAATTAGCAAAATTGAAAGATTATGGGCCTAATTCAGGTTGGATCGCAATGTGCGGGGGGACCGCAGAAAATGCGATCGCCTCTGCCTGTCAAACGGGCAATGCTCCGTTTCCAGGGAGGAAACAGCGTTGCGGGGGTGGTGCGGTGCAAATAGGGGGCGGAGGCAGCTGAACGAGGACGTGATCACTGCGGCTGCGTGACGTCACACGTAGCCGCCAGGATCGGGAAGATGGCGGCGGGACTCCTGCGTTCACAATTTCTGCTTGTTCAACGGAGGGGAGGCTCCGGTTAGCATGCTGGGAGGCCTTGCCCAGCGATGGGCGGCCCCCAGCATGCAATCCAAAGGACAGAATTTGCTATCCTTACTGAATTAGGCCCCATATCTCCGGAACTTTGTACGTCTGCAAAACACTCCCCTCAAATCTTGAATTTTGCTGCAATCTCTAAAGTAATGAAGAGGATGGTCCTAAAAAGATAGTAGAGCGCTATTTTCATCTGGATCTGTAAATCTCCAAAAGTATTGATTTTCCATGTGCGTTGCATAGTTAACACTTGCCTATGGGCATGCACCTATGAATGTGTTAGACAATCGAGAGAACGTGGACAAATTAAATGCTCTGCACATTTGTAAATTGGGATCCTGTCTTTAGGTTGACACTCATTAGGTCGACCACTATTGGTTGAGATGCATTAGGTTGACATGTACATGGTCGACGTGAAAAAATGCCGACATGAGTTTTTTGTGGGGTTTTTTTTTTTACTTTTTCATACTTTGCGATCCACATGGACTATGATTGGGAATAGTAACCTGTGCCCGAAGCATGGCGAGCTATGAGAGGGGACACTGTGCACTAATTGGGGTTCACGGTCACTTTATGAAGAAAACGACACACAAAAAACGGGAAAAGAAAACCCCTCATGTCGACATTTTCCATGTCGACCAATAGTGGTCGACCTAATGACTGTCTACCTAGATACAGTCGACCCTATGATCCACACCCTTGTAAATTACATGTACAGTATTGTGTATATGAGTACAGCTAAACAACAATTGCCAATATTTTAGCATAATTTCCTGGGTCACTTCTCTGCATGATGTTTTAAATTCTTTATGCAATAAATGTTAATTTACACTGTCCAGAGAATAAGAATGTTTCCACATAAAATACATAATTAAATAGTAAGTTATAGTTAAGGAGGGAAAGCATGTATGTAGAAGTAATACAGTTACAGACAGCGTATTGATGTTTAACATTATAGCATTTCTTTTTAGTACACGTTAAACAAGGCATAATAAACTTAAGATCTTAACTATTTATGTCTTCTCAACTATCATACGCTGTTAAGCATATTATGTATATATGTCACATTTAAAACTAGGATGACTAGCAGAAAGGCAGATATGATGAAGAAGTGAGCAGGGCCGTCTTAATAGCATTGTTGGTCCTGAGCACAGCAATGCGCTGGGGCCCCTAACCACCCATTCACAAGAACCAATAAAAAAAAAATCGTCAACGTATGATACTGTTATACTGTTTGTCCCCCCCCCCCTCCTTTTGCCCTAACTCTCGTACTCCCCTATCCCTTCCATTAGTCACCTGACTTGTTTTTTTATGTTGCTGATTACTGTATTTAAAATTTGGACTGTATTGGGCTCTTGTTGCCCCTTTTTCTGTGTCCATTCCTGTATTGGTTGACCATTTAAAATAAAAAATAAATAAATAATAAATTTTTTTTTAAAAATAAATAAATATATATATATATATATATATATATGTATTTAATTATACACGCAGGGTGATTCAAAAGTTGCAGTGCACCCTTTTGTTTCCAAAACTGCAGGGGCTATCTTTTAGGGTATGCACTGAACACGGGTGCCATCTTGAAATCGGTCACCTTGAATGTAAGTCAGTGTTCCTATTTTCTGCACAGTTTATGAAACAAAAGGGTGTACTCAGAGGTGTAGATAGGTGCCTTGAGCAATGGTATGTTTCGGCGCCCCATACCAATATTCCCCCCCCCCCCCCCCCCCTCCCTTTCCCCGTGCTGAATTGGGGGCCTGGCCAACATTTGGAGACATGTTACATTCGGAAAAAAAATAAAAAATATTTAAAAATCTAAAATTGTTGACAGGGTCGGTTCTAGACCTTGTGGAGCTCAGGGTGAAAGTTTCCTTTGGTGCCCCCATTGTTAAAATAGGGACAGTGCGCACCGCAAAAACATAGGGGTGTGGCTTCATGGGGAAGGGGCATGGCCACAAAATAGTACCAGTTCACATTAGTTTGCACAGTAGTATCCAGATTACACCGCACAGTAGTGTCCATTATTAACATTACACCGCACAGTAGTGTCCATTAGTCACATTGCACCGCACAGTAGTGTCTGTTATTCACATTACACTGCACAGTAGTGTCTATTATTCACATTACACTGCACAGTAGTGTCCATTAGTCACATTACACTGCACAGTAGTGTCCATTAGTCACATTACACCGCACAGTAGTGTCTGTTATTCACATTACACGTTACACCGCACAGTAGTGTCCATTATTTACTGCAGACAGCATCAGTGATCCCCATACACTGAAAACAGCATCAGTGACCCCCAAACACTGCAGACACCATCAGTGACCCCAGTACACTGGAGACAGCATCAGTGACCTCCATATCTTCAGAAAGCACTAAACTCCTACCTCATAAAAATAAAGCATCTATAGCAGTAGTGCAGCACTTACAACACCATTAAAGTGTTACTCCTCAGAGCAGCTCCTCCAGTGCATCCATGCTTAGCTCCCAACTCCAGTCCCCTGACCCTCCTCCCAGCATTCCATGCTGCTTTCCCCCATTCCAGGTAGGTAAAGAGTTCACACACACACACACACACACACACACACACACACACACACACGCACTCTCTCTCTCTCTCTCTCTCTCTCTCTCTCTCTCTCTCTCTCTCTCTCTCTCTCTCTCTCTCTCTTGTGGAATGGAAGAAGCTTTAGGGACTCTGTTGGGTTAAAATAAATTGTAGATGTTTTATTTTTTAAACTCCTGCCACCAGTTGACACTCAAATGAATGCCCATTAAAATATTTATTTCTGCAAAGGGAAAACATTGGGGTGTAGAGATGGATCTTGATCCAGGCACCAACAGGCTAAAGCTTCAGACTGTCCCAGGATGCATTGGGTCCTACTCTAACCCCGGCTCGAAGCACTGTGAGCTCAGTTTTGAGTTTGGTGCCTGCAGAAGCAGGTCACTTAACATGGGGGCTGCACTGGGCAGCCCTGAAAAAGCTTTTAGAAGGCTTCAAGGGATGCAGCGCTTACATGTCAAGGTGACATTCTGTGCTGCGTCGCCGTCACCTCCCAAGCGGCGTTGCATACTCCCACTGGCTCTGTTCCCGGGTGCTTGCGGCAGAGACGCTCTGTCTCTAGGCACATGGTCGCAGATACTGTCCTGGTTCGCGTGGCTGCTGCAGAAGGGAGGAGGTAAGAGAATCCCCCAGGCGGGACCCGCCATTAATTCGTATTCCGGTCGCAGTCTAAGGAGATGGACTGCGACGTTGGCGTGGACACTGTAACAGAGAAGGGACCACACTTTATTCACCAGGCATAGGATATATTAATATCCACTTTATTAAGACTCCATAGTACCAGGTGGTGAGGACCAGAATAGGGGAGAAGGCGCTTGACCTGTAGCCCCTCCCCCAGCTCAGGGCGCCATCTACTGCTGGTGTTCACGCCCTGGAGCTGCTTCACACTCTCCCTCACTCCCTGACTGAGACGCTGGGCGCCATCTTTTATGATTAGCTGCAACTGGTCTCCAGGACTGCAGGGCAAGGTCTCCTCTGTAATTCCGTCTCTACATCAGCACCGTGATTTTACAGACACTTAAGTATTCTACATGTCAATATTAAGACAGCGTTAGTTAAGAACAAGTGTACCTGTGGCAGAATATATTGGACGAGTATTCTGATATATACATCCGTTCTCGGACCGCGCATTGTTTTTTTTATATATATATACTAGTCCAGTGCTGTTTTATTGTCTTACTAAAATAATTATCTGCATTGTCACTGTGAATGTGTGTGCCTGTATCTACTGTGTGGATTTCACTTTCAGTGTATCCCAGCTACAGCTATCACTGTATTCTGTTCCCTAAGGGACTAGGTGCGTCAGGGTCTCATATATATATAGTGCTGTATTTACCGTCAAGTGTATTCTATTGTGTACTCAGTCACATACTATTTGCTGGTGTTGTGTACTGTGTGCGCAGTCACTTAGTACCAGATTAAGACGTTGGTGTTGTGTACTGTGAACGCTGTTGCATACTAGGGGATTTATTCGCAGGTAGTGTACTCTGTCTGGCTGTATCGTACTCGTACGCTCTGCGTTTACATTCACTAAAATGTCTAACACAAAGGGCGGGAAATCCACGGACGCTCCTGTATCATGCAGCGCATGCGCAAGGGATTTGCCTGAGGGGGAAGCTTTGTATGATGGTCTGTGTAATATGTGCCATACATCTCCCAGTCAGTCCGCAGCTCCTGTAACCAATAAGGAGCCACCTTGGGCGTCGTCCTCATCTATGCCCGATACGCTTGTGACACACCTTACGCCCCCTATGGGACCTCCTGTGCCATTGCAGCCACATATTGTCCGTATGGTAAATCCGCCTTGAGCGGATAATTTGTCTACCCAGTTGCAGCAATTGAATCAATCTTTGGTTAGACATAAACCTACCCCACGTCACTCTGGTGTCAAGGGGTCATCTAAGCGGGCCACTTCCTCCTCATAATCCACTACTCTCTCGGAAGATTCTTCTGATGAGGATGGGGAGTATACTGACCC
The DNA here is from genome assembly GCF_028390025.1 of Pseudophryne corroboree. NCBI lineage: Eukaryota > Metazoa > Chordata > Amphibia > Anura > Myobatrachidae > Pseudophryne > Pseudophryne corroboree. Next base: position 325,244,650 of record NC_086453.1, on the reverse strand, counting down.
GTCAAACACTGATACAGCTTCTTCTGATGAGGAATCTACAACTCAGGTTGATGTCCCTGACCTAGTGGTTGTTATTAAACAAATTTGACAAATAGATGATGATGGGGATCCCACTACTGTGTCTAAGAAACCTGATAAGTTTAAACATCAGAAGGTAACTAAAATATTATTACCGTATTCTGACCATTTAGTAGACATATGTCAAGAACCCTGGTCTTTGCCAGGAAAGAAATTCTCCCTATCTAAAAAGATGGTAGCTTGTTATCCTCTCCCTTTTGAGTTGTGTAACAAGTGGGAAAATTCACCACTGTTGGATTCCCATGTCACCCGTCTCATGGTGTCATCTACTCTACCTGTCACTACTGTCACCTCACTGAAGGAACCGACAGATAAGGGCATGGAGGGTTGCCTGAAGTGTATTTACTCCCTTACAGGTGCTGTACATAGACCCACTATAGCAGCCTCCTGGGCTGCAAAAGGAATTGAAGCATGGGTTCAGGCATTAGAGGAGGGGCTGCCTCAGGATATATCGGACATTGCCCGACAGTCTCACATTACCACCGCCACCTATTACATTCAGGAGGCGTCCTCTGAGGCAGGTGTGCTAGCGGCCAAGGCATCGACTACGTCCATCCTGGCTCGCCGTATTCTGTGGTTGAGGTCGTGGCAGGTGGCACTGGACTCCAAAAAGACCTTGGAGGTACTCCCTTTTAAGGGAGACATCCTATTTGGGGAAGATCTCAATAAGATTGTGACTGACTTAGCAACTGCTAAGACTGCATTTCTCCCGAATACTTATCCTTCTGCACAGAAGGCAAAAGGTACCACTTTTTGCTCCTTTCGGCCTCAAGGGAAAGCAAAAGGTCAGGCATTCTCGAGACAATTTCGTGCTCCCAAAACTAACAAGCCTAAGGCAAATCAATCCTGGACCACCCATCAGTTTGCTTCTAAACAAGACAAGCCTGCTGCATGACAGGGTGAGGGCCTCCCCCTGGGGGACCCCAGGGTGGGAGGCCGACTTCTGTGATTCACCCAGTTCTAGTTAAAGACCTCTACAGATGCATGGGTGCGAGAACAGGGCCGGCTCCAGGCATGTTCGACTAGAGCGGCCGCGCGGGGCGCCACTCTTACAGGGCGCCGCACGCTGCGGCCGCCGTTTTCCTGCCTGGAGCCAGCCTCTGTGTGTCCGACTCCGACTCCCGGCCGCTTGTGTGCGCGCTATGCAGCGCGCTGTGCGGCGCCGGCGTCTGACGTTGGACGCCGGCGCCGCGCAGCGTGCATAGCGCGCACACAGTTTTGTTCCTCCGTCCGCGGCCCGCCCACAGCAGTATTCCCGGCTCCCAGCAGCACCGCAGTGTCAGTGACAGACAGGTAAGTTAAAATCTGTCTGGCACTGTGTGGGGCCGTTTATTTTTCTGGCACTGTGGGGGCATTATTTTTCTGGCACTGTGGGGGCATATCTGCACTGTGGGGGCATTATTTTTCTGGCACTGTGGGGGCATTATTTTTCTGGCACTGTGGGGGCATATCTGCACTGTGGGGGCATTATTTTTCTGGCACTGTGGGGGCATTGTTTTTCTGGCACTGTTAGGGCATATCTGCACTGTGGGGGCATTATTTTTCTGGCACTGTGGGGGCATATCTGCACTGTGGGGGCATTATTTTTCTGGCACTGTGGGGGCATATCTGCACTGTGGGGGCATTATGTTTCTGGCACTGTGGGGGCATTATTTTTCTGGCACTGTGGGGGCATATCTGCACTGTGGGGGCATTATTTTTCTGGCACTGTGGGGGCATTATTTTTCTGGCACTGTGGGGGCATATCTGCACTGTGGGCATTATTTTTCTGGCACTGTGGGGGCATATCTGCACTGTGGGGGCATTATTTTTCTGGCACTGTGGGGGCATATCTGCACTGTGGGGGCATTATTTTTCTGGCACTGTGGGGGCATATCTGCACTGTGGGGGCATTATTTTTCTGGCACTGTGGGGGCATATCTGCACTGTGGGGGCATTATTTTTCTGGCACTGTGGGGGCATATCTGCACTGTGGGGGCATTTATGTTTCTGGCACTGGGGGCATTTATGTATCTGGCACTGTGGGGGCATATCTGCACTGTGGGGGCTTTTATGTTTTGTGGCACGGCGGGCATTTATTTATCTGGCACTGTGGGGGCATTTATGTTTTGTGGCACTGGGGGCATTTATGTATCTGGCACTTATGTATCTGGCACTGTGGGGTCATTGATGCATCTGGCACTGTGGGGGCACTTATGTATCTGGCATTGTGGGGGCATTTATGTATCTGGCACTGGGGGCATATCTGCACTGTGTGGCCATTTATGTATCTGGCACTGCTGGGGGGCATGTCACGTGTAGCTGGCACTGCTGGGGGGTATGTCACGTGTAGCTGGCATTGCTGGGGGGCATGTCACGTGTAGCTGGCACTGCTGGGGGGCATATCATGTAGTGTATCTACTAGGCGTCTGTGGCTAGGCAATGTGTCTATCGTGCGCTGCCTGGCGCAAAGTGTCTATCGTGCGCTGCCTGGCGCAAAGCGTCTATCGTGCTCTGCCTGGCGCAAAGTGTCTATCGTGCTCTGCCTGGCGCAAAGTGTCTAACGTGCTCTGCCTGGCGCAAAGTGTATAGGAGGTTCTACCTGGTGCAATGTGTATTAGCTGCACTACTATGTGGTGTAATGCGAATTGCCACTACTCTGTGGTCATGCACCTTCCCCACGAAGCAACGGCCCTAAATTTTTGCTGCGCGCCTTCGGCGCGCACTGTCCCTGCTTCAGCATGTGGGTGGAGGAGCACCAAGCATTACAGTATGTACATCATTTTGCCCTCCTTACTTAAAAATGTGCCCTCCTTGTGATCAGCACCCTGCCCTAAAACGTGAACACTATCATGTGTAGCTGGCACTGCTGGGGGTCTATTGTGTGTAGCTGGCACTGTTGAGGGGCATGTCATGTGTAGCTGGCACTGCTGCGGGGCATGTCATGTGTAGCTGGCACTGCTGCGGGGCATGTCATGTGTAGCTGGCACTGCTGCGGGGCATGTCATGTGTTGCTGGCCCTGCTGCGGGGCATGTCATGTGTAGCTGGCACTACACTGGAGACATTGTGTGTAAGGAACACTACTGTGGCTGTTCTGCATAAGGCTGCTAATTGTGTGCATAGAGGGGGTGTGAAAAAATATATTTATTTATAGTTTAATAATATGAAGTTACGAGGCCACACCCACTTTCCCAAGAGGCCACGCCCACTTTTCCCGAAGCGCGCGCGCCTTCGGCGCGCGCATAGGGGTAGGGGGGCGCTTTTACATTTTCTCGCACAGGGTGCTAGTAGGCCTGGAGCCGGCCCTGTGCGAGAAGTTGTCTCTCACGGGTACGCAGTCTCTTTCAAGAGACGCCCCCCCTCGCCAGTTCTGCACAATGGTTATTCCTTCGGATTCGTTGAAGGTGCAAGCTCTACGTCTGGTTGTGCGTTCCCTCCTGGATACAGGAGTGGTAGTGCCGGTACTTATGTCCAGGGCCGGCTCCAGGCCTACTAGCACCCTGAGCGAGAAAATATAAAAGCACCCCCCAAAAAAACAACAACCCCTATGCGCGCGCAGAAGGGGCGCGCGCTCCAGGAAAAGTGGGTGTGGTCTCCTGGAAAAGTGGGCGTGGCCTCATATATTATCACACTATAAATATATTTTCACACCCCCTCTACGCACACAATTAGCAGCCTTAGACATAACAGCCACAGTAGTGTTCCTTACACACAATGTCTCCAGTATATTGGCAGATACACATAATGTGCAGTGCCAGATAGATATGATATGCCCCCCAGCAGTGCCAGCTACACATGACATGCCCCGCAGCAGTGCCAGCTACACATGACATGCCCCGCTGCCATGCCAGCTACACATGACATGCCCCCCAGCAGTGCCAGATACACGTGACATGCCCTCCAGCAGTGCCAGATACACGTGACATGCCCCTCCAGCAGTGCCAGATACATAAATGCCCCCACAGTGCCAAATAAATGCCCCACAGTGCAAGATAAATAAATGCCCCCACAGTGCCGATATGCCCCCCAGCAGTGCCAGATACATAGATGCCCTCACAGTGCCAGATAAATAAATGCCCCCACAGTGCCCGATACATAAATGCCCCCACACTGCAGATATGCCCCCACAGTGCCAGATACATAAATGCCCCCAGTGCCAGATAAATAAATGCCCCCACAGTGCCAGATAAATAAATGCCCCCACAGTGCCAGATAAATAAATGCCCCCACAGTGCCAGATACATATAAATGCCCCCACAGTGCCAGATACATATAAATGCCCCCACAGTGCCAGATACATATAAATGCACCCACAGTGCCAGATAAATATATGCCTCCACACTGCAAATATGCCCCCACAGTGCCAGATACATAAATGCCCCCAGTGCCAGATAAATAAATGCCCCCACAGTGCCAGATAAATATATGCCCCCACAGTGCCAGATAAATATATGCCCCCCACAGTGCAGATATTCCCCCACAGTGCCAGATACATAAATGCCCCAGTGCCAGATAAATATATGCCCCCACAGTGCAGATATTCCCCCACAGTGCCAGATACATAAATGCCCCAGTGCCAGATAAATATATGCCCCCACAGTGCAGATATTCCCCCACAGTGCCAGATACATAAATGACTCCACAGTGCCAGATACATAAATGACTCCACAGTGCCAGATACATAAATGCCACCACAGTGCCAGATACATAAATGCCCCCAGTGCCAGATAAATATATGCCCCCACAGTGCAGATATTCCCCCACAGTGCCAGATAAAGAAATGACTCCACAGTGCCAGATACATAAATGCCCCCACAGTGCAAGATACATAAATGCCCCCACAGTGCAGATATGACCCCACAGTGACAGATATGCCCCCACACACAGTGCCAGTGCCCCCACAGTGCAGATATGCCCCCACACAGTGCCAGTGCCCCCACACAGTGCCAGTGCCCCCACAGTGACAGATATGCCCCCACACACAGTGCCAGTGCCCCCACAGTGCAGATGACCCCACAGTGACAGATATGCCCCACACACAGTGCCAGTGCCCCCACAGTGCAGATGACCCGACAGTGCAGATGACCCCAAAGTGACAGATATGCCCCCACACACAGTGCCAGTGCCCCCACAGTGCAGATATGCCTCCACACAGTGCCAGTGCCCCCACAGTGACAGATATGCCCCCACACACAGTGCCAGTGCCCCCACAGTGCAGATGACCCCACAGTGACAGATATGCCCCACACACAGTGCCAGTGCCCCCACAGTGCAGATGACCCCACAGTGCAGATGACCCCAAAGTGACAGATATGCCCCCACAGTGACAGATATGCCCACACAGTGACAGATATGCCCCCACAGTGACAGATATGCCCCCACACACAGTGCAGATGACACTACAGTGCAGATGACCCCACATGGACAGATATGCACCCACACAGTGCCCGATGATCCCAACAATACCTGCAGCGGCGCTGGGAGGGGAAGTGCTGCCGTCTGAGCCTGAGGGCACCGACTGTTCCCGGCCGCTTGAGCGCTCAATGCGCGCTGCGCGCGCCGGCGTCTGACGTCAGATGCCGGCGCCGCGCAGCGCACACACAGTGAAAGGCCGGGAACGGCGGGGAGAGCTGCCTGCAGTGTACAGGGCCGGCTCCAGGTACGACTATGGCGGCGCCAGCGCGCGGCGCCCATTAAGGGCGGCGCCAGCGCGCGGCGCCCATTAAGGGTGGCGCCCCGCGCGGCCGCTCTAGTCGAACGTGCCTAGAGCCGGCCCTGCTTATGTCACAGAGGGGCAGAGCATACTACTTGACCCTGTTTCAAGTCCCGAAACCCAATATGCCTTTCCGGCTTATACCAAACCTCAAATCACTGAACAAGTTTGTGAGAGTGTCCAAGTTCCGTAAGGAAACACTGCGCTCAATTGTACTGGCCATGGAAACCGGAGATTACATGGCATCCCTGGACATACAAGATGCTTACCTGCATATACCTATTGCCATATCGCATCAGCAACATCTGCGGTTTGCTATTGGCAACCTTCACTATCAGTTCCAGGCTCTGCTATTTGGACTGGCCACGGCCCCTCGGATCTTCACCAAGGTTATGGCCGTGATGACGGCCCATCTCCGTCGCCAGGGAGTCAGGATCCTGCCGTATCTGGACGACTTGCTGTTTCTGGCAAACTCCCACGATGTCCTCATCAGACATCTACACCTGACGATAGACTTCCTACAAGCCCACAGATGGCTCATCAACTGGAAGAAATCCTCGCTGGTCCCTGCTCGGAGCATGGTGCACCTGGAGGCACTACTGGACACACACAGTCAACGGCTGTTTCTGTCTCCAGAGAAGGTCCTGAAACTTCAGGACAGGATCAGATACTTCCTATCTCGCCCAAGAGTGTCGATACACTTGGCGATGCAAGTACTAGGCCTCATGGTGTTGGCGTTCGACATGGTAGAGTATGCTCAATTTAATTCCCACCCTCTGCAGAGGTTAATCCTTTCCAAGTGGGACGGTATATCTCATCGGATCAAGTCTCACATGATCTTGACTCCGGAGGTTTGTCTTTCGCTGACCTGGTGGCTACAGGACCAGCAGTTGAGCAGGGGCCGGCCCTTCTGGATCCCCAACTGGGTCCTACTGACTATGGACGCTGAGGGGTTGGGGCGTGGTGTTAGAGCAACACTCTTTCCAGGGTCGGTGGACCATGGAGGAATCACTTCTCCCGATAAACATTCTGGAATTGCGGGCAGTGTTCAATGCTTTGTCTCTCGTCCTGCGTCTGATACAGAACAGGCCTGTTCAAGTACGGTTAGACAACGCCGCCACGGTAGTGTACATAAACCATCAAGGCGGAATTCGAAGCCGCATGGCAATGTAGGAAGTGTCAAAAATCCTTTGTTGGGCGGAACGCCATCTGCCAGCAATATCTGCAGTGTTCATTCAGGAAGTCCTCAACTGGGAAGCGGATTTCCTCAGTCGTCTGGACGTGCACGCCGGAGAGGGGAGTCTTCATCAGGAAGTCTTTCAACTCTTAGTGGACAAGTGGGGCCTACAAGTAGACCTGATGGCGTCTCGACAATCAGAAAGTTCCGGTCTTCGGATCAAGAACAAGGGATCCTCAAGCAGCGTTCGTGGACGCACTGGCAATTCCACGCACTGGCATATGGAACTTTCGGCTGCCATACGTGTTCCCTCCTGTGTCACTCCTGCGCAGGGTACTGCAGAAGTTCAAACAAGAGGGAGGAATACTACTTCTAGTCGCTCCAGCGTGGCCAAGACGGCATTGGTTCTCAGACCTGCAGGGTCTATCGATAGAGCGTCCTCTTCTACTTCCCCAATGCCTCTTCTACTTCCCCAATGCCCAGACCTCCTCGTTCAGGGTCCTTGTGTCTACCCGGACCTGGCCAGACTAGCTTTGACGGTGTGGCTCTTAAAGCTTCACTCCTGAGGGCCAAAGGATTCTCCGAGGCGGTTATCCAAACTATGCTGAAGGCCCGCAAACCGCATCTGCACGGATTTATTATAGGTTCTGTGCTGTTAGGTATTACGATGAATATGAATTCAGTACTGCCAGACTTCTGGCTTTTCTGCAATAAGGCCTGGATTTAGGCCTTCGTCTGGCCTCCCTCAAGATTCATATCTCTGCCTTATCAGTGTGGTTTCAGAGAAAAATTGCATCTATTCCCGACGTTCATACTTTCACTCAGGGTGTTTTATGGATTCAGCCTCCCTATGTCCCTCCTGTGGCTCCTTGGGATCTTTCTGTGGTCCTAAAGGCCCTGCAAGAGTCTCCATTTGAACCTCTTGAGTCAGTGGACCTTAAATGGCTCACGGTCGAGGTCCTGTTCCTACTGGCTATTGCCTCTGCCAGGAGGATGTCGGACTTAGGCGCTTTGTCCTGTCGTCCACCTTTTCTGATTTTTCACAGTGACTGGGCAGTTCTTAGAATTCGCCCTGGTTATCTACCTAAGGTGGTGTCATCTTTCCATCTTAACCAAGAGATTGTGGTTCCAGCTTTATCTCTTCTAGTTTGTCCTCCAAAGAGCGGTCTTTGGATGTGGTACAAGCTCTCCGTATTTACGTGGAGAGGACTGCCTTTAATAGGAGGTCAGATACCCTTTTTGTACCTTTTGGTTTTCACAAACGTGGCTGGCCTGCGAACAAGCAAACATTGGCCAGATGGATTAGAATGGTGATTGCACAAGCATATGCACAGGCTGGTCTTCCAGCTCCTGCTGCTATTAAAACCCATTCTACTCGTAAAGCCCATTCTACTCGGTTGGACCTTCTTGGGCGGCCCGCCGAGGCGCGTCCGCTGAACAATTGTGCAAGGCGGCTACGTGGTCCTCAGTGAACACGTTCATTAGGTTCTATGCCTTTGATACTTCCGCTCCCAGGATGCTTCCTTTGGACGCCAGGTTCTCATACCCGCTACGGCGTGTCCCCTCCCATGAGGAACTGCTTTAGGATATCCCCGATGTTTTCCCTGTGGAAACCAATGTACCCTGCTGCAGAAAAGGAGATTTATGGTAGACTTACCATTGTTAAATCTCTTTCTGCGAGGTACATTGGTTCCACAGGGCACCCACCCTGATGCACCTAGCTTCTATGGGTTTGTATGGCATTAACCGCTAGTCCCTTCTCCTGTCGTATGTGGTTATATGTGACTAACATCTGCCTTCTCTTTTACCTGCTCCTGCATTGGACTGGTTAATGAAACTGAGCTCACAGTGCCTGGAGGTGGGGTTATAGAGTAGGCCACAATGCGTCCTGGGACAGTCTAAAGCTTTAGCCTGTTGGTGCCTGGATCAAGATCCATCTCTACACCCTGATGTTTTCGCTGTGGAACCAATGTACGTTGCAGAAGTCTATCATAAATCTCCTTATTGTATGCCATACAGTGCCCCAGTTCACATTACATGGAGTAACAACCCCCTCCCAAACAACATTATATGCTATACAGTGCCCCAATTCAAATTACGTCATTATTATTATCCTTTACACAGTGCCCCCAAATCACATAATATGCTGCACAATGCCAATTCACATTATATGCCTCATAGTGCCGCCCCAAATAGAGAGTATATGCCACAATTAACACCTAATTTATAGTCCCCATTGTGCGTCCCATTCACATTATATAACTAAAGGTTTATCCAAATTACATTAAATACCACACTATGCACCTAAATCAGTTTATATACCTCACTATGCACCTAATTCACATTATACACTACCCTGTCCCCCCATAATCACATAATACGCCCCATTGTGCCCTCAGATAGCCAAGTATGCCCAACTGTGCCCCCAAATAGCAATATATGCCCCACTGTGCCCCCATCTTAACAGAATACAGAAGCTTCTCTCTTACTTACATGTTATTCTTTCTTTCTCTGACGTCCTAAGTGGATGCTGGGGACTCCGTCAGGACCATGGGGATTAGCGGCTCCGCAGGAGACAGGGCACAAAACTAAAGCTTTAGGATCAGGTGGTGTGTACTGGCTCCTCCCCCCATGACCCTCCTCCAAGCCTCAGTTAGGTTTTTGTGCCCGTCCGAGCAGGGTGCAATCTAGGTGGCTCTCTTAAGGAGCTGCTTAGAAAAAGTTTTTAGGTTTCTTATTTTCAGTGAGTCCTGCTGGCAACAGGCTCACTGCATCGAGGGACTTTGGGGAGAGAAGTTCAACTCACCTGCGTGCAGGATGGATTGGCTTCTTAGGCTACTGGACACCATTAGCTCCAGAGGGAGTCGGAACACAGGTCTCACCCTGGGGTTCGTCCCGGAGCCGCGCCGCCGACCCCCCTTGCAGATGCTGAAGATTGAAGGTCCAGAAACCGGCGGCAGAAGGCTTTTCAGTCTTCATGAAGGTAGCGCACAGCACTGCAGCTGTGCGCCATTGTTGTCACACACTTCACACCAACGGTCACGGAGGGTGCAGGGCGTTGCTGGGGGCGCCCTGGGCAGCAATGTATAATACCTTATTCTGGCTAAAAAATACATCACATATAGCCCCTGGAGGCTATATGGATGTATTTAACCCCTGCCAGGTCTCAGAAAAACGGGAGAAGAAGCCCGCCGAAAAGGGGGCGGGGCCTATTCTCCTCAGCACACAGCGCCATTTTCCCTCACAGAAAGGCTGGTGGGAAGGCTCCCAGGCTCTCCCCTGCACTGCACTACAGAAACAGGGTTAAAACAGAGAGGGGGGGCACTTATTTGGCGATATATATATATATATATATATATATTAAAATGCTATAAGGGAAAAACACTTATATAAAGGTTGTCCCTGTATAATATAGCGTTTTTGGTGTGTGCTGGCAAACTCTCCCTCTGTCTCCCCAAAGGGCTAGTGGGGTCCTGTCCTCTATCAGAGCATTCCCTGTGTGTGTGCTGTGTGTCGGTACTTGTGTGTCGACATGTATGAGGACGATGTTGGTGAGGAGGCGGAGCAATTGCCGGTAATGGTGATGTCACTCTCTAGGGAGTCGACACCGGAATGGATGGCTTATTTAAGGAATTACGTGATAATGTCAACACGCTGCAAGGTCGGTTGACGACATGAGACGGCCGGCAAACCAATTAGTACCTGTCCAGGCGTCTAAAACACCGTCAGGGGCGTTAAAACGTCCTTTTACCTCAGTCGGTCGACACAGACACAGACACGGACACTGACTCCAGTGTCGACGGTGAAGAAACAAACGTATTTTCCTTTAGGGCCACACGTTACTTGTTAAGGGCAATGAAGGAGATGTTACATATTTCTGATACTACAAGTACCACAAAAAAGGGTATTATGTGGAGTGTGAAAAAACTACATGTGGTTTTTCCTGAATCAGATAAATTAAATGAAGTGTGTGATGATGCGTGGGTTTTCCCCGATAGAAAATTATTGGCGGTATACCTTTTCCCGCCAGAAGTTATGGCGCGTTGGGAAACACACCTTAGGGTGGATAAGGCGCTCACACGCTTATAAAAACAAGTGGCGTTACCGTCTCCAGATACGGACGCCCTCAAGGAGCCAACTGATAGGAGGTTGGAAAATATCCTAAAAAGTATATACACACATACTGGTGTTATACTGCGACCAGCGATCGCCTCAGCCTGGATGGGCAGCGCTGGGGTGGCTTGGTCGGATTCCCTGACTGGAAATATTGATACCCTTGACAGGGACAGTATTTTATTGACTATAGAGCATTTAAAAGATGCATTTCTATATATGCGAAACTCTGGCATCAAGAGTAAGTGCGATGTCCATATCTGCCAGACGATGTTTCTGGACACGACAGTGGTCAGGTGATGCAGATTCCAAACGGCACATGGAAATATTGCCGTATAAAGGGGAGGAGTTATTTGGGGTCGGTCCATCGGACCTGGTGGCCACGGCAACAGCTAGAAAATCCACCTTTTTTACCCCAAGTCACATCTCAGCAGAAAAAGACATAGTCTTTTCAGCCTCAGTCCTTTCGTCCCCATAATATCTGCCCAGGGATAGAGGTAAGGGAAGAAGACTGCAGCAGGCAGCCCATTCCCAGGAACAGAAGCCTTCCACCGCTTCTGCCAAGTCCTCAGCATGACGCTGGGGCCGTACAAACAGGTGCGGTGGGGGGTCGTCTCAAGAGTTTCAGCACGCAGTGGGCTCACTCGCAAGTGGACCCCTGGATCCTACAAGTAGTATCCCAGGGGTACAGATTGGAAATGCGAGACGTCTCCCCCTCGCAGGTTCCTGAAGTTTGCTTTACCAACATCTACCTCCGACAGGGAGGCAGTATTGGAAACAATTCACAAGCTGTATTCCCAGCAGGTGATAATCAAAGTACCCCTCCTACAACAAGTAAAGGGGTATTATTCCACACTATATTGTGGTACTGAAGCCAGACGGCTCGGTGAGACCTATTCTAAATGGAGTCACTCAGAGCAGTGATAGCGAACCAGGAAGAAGGGGACTATATGGTGTCCCTGGACATCAAGGATGCTTTCCTCCATGTCCAAATTTGCCCTTCTCACAAAGGGTACCTCAGGTTCGTGGTACAAAACTGTCACTATCAGTTTCAGACGCTGCCGTTTGGATTGTCCACGGCACCCCGGGTCTTTACCAAGGTAATGGCCGAAATGATGATTCTTCTTCAAAGAAAAGGCGTCTTAATTATCCCTTACTTGGACGATCTCCTGATAAGGGCAAGGTCCAGAGAACAGTTGGAGGTCGGAGTAGCACTATCTCAAGTAGTTCTACGACAGCACGGGTGGATTCTAAATATTCCAAAATCGCAGCTGTCTCCGACGACACGTCTGCTGTCCCTAGGGATGATTCTGGACACAGTCCAGAAAAAGGTGTTTCTCCCGGAGGAGAAAGCCAGGGAGTTATCCGAGCTAGTCAGGAACCTCCAAAAAACCAGGAAAAGTGTCAGTGCATCATTGCACAAGGGTCCTGGGAAAAATGGTGGCTTCTTACGAAGCGATTCCATTCGGCAGATTTCACGCAAGAACTTTTCAGTGGGATCTGCTGGACAAATGGTCCGGATCGCATCTTCAGATGCATCAGCGGATAACCCTGTCTCCAAGGACAAGGGTGTCTCTTCTGTGGTGGCTGCAGAGTGCTCATCTACTAAAGTGCCACAGTTATGCATTCAGGACTGGGTCCTGGTGACCACGGATTCCAGCTTGAAAGGCTGGGGAGCAGTCACACAGGGAAAAAATTTCCAGGGAGTGTGATCAAGTCTGGGGACTTCTCTCCGCATAAATATACTGGAGCTAAGAGCAATTTACAATGCTCTAAGCTTAGCAAGACCTCTGCTTCAAGGTCAGCCGGTATTGATCCAGTGGGACAACATCACGGCAGTCGCCCACGTAAACAGACAGGGCGGCACAAGAAGCAGGAGGACAATGGCAGAAACTGCAAGGATTCTTCGCTGGGCGGAAAATCATGTGATAGCACTGTCAGCAGTTTTCATTCCGGGAGTGGACAACTGGGAAGCAGACTTCCTCAGCACGACCTCCACCCGGGAGAGTGGGGACTTCATCGAGAAGTTGTTTCCACATGATTGTGCACCGTTGGGAAAGACCAAAGGTGGACATGATGGCGTCCCGCCTGAACAAAAAACTGGACAGGTATTGCGCCAGGTCAAGAGACCCTCAGGAAATAGCTGTGGACGTTCTGGTAACACCATGGGTGTACCAGTCGGTGTATGTGTTCCCTCCTCTGCTTCTCATACCAAAGGTACTGAGAATTATAAGACGTAGAGGAGTAAGAACTATACTCGTGGCTCCGGATGGGCCAAGAAGGACTTGGTACCCGGAACTTCATGAGATGCTCACAGAGGACTCAGGGCCTCTGCCGATAAGAAGGGACTTGCTTCAGCAAGTACCATGTCTGTTCCAAGACTTACCGCGGGTGCGTTTGACGGCATGGCGGTTGAACGCCGGATCCTAAGGGAAAAAAGGCATTCCGGAAGAGGTCATTCCTACCCTGGTCAAAGCCAGGAAGGAGGTGACCGCACAACATTATCACCACATGTGGCGAAAATATGTTGCGTGGTGTGAGGCCAGGAAGGCCCCACGAAGAAATTTCAACTCGGTCGATTCCTGCATTTCCTGCAAACAGGAGTGTCTATGGGCCTCAAATTGGGGTCCATTAAGGTTCAAATTTCGGCCCTGTCGATTTTCTTTCAGAAAGAATTGGCTTCAGTTCCTGAAGTCCAGAAATTTGACAAGGGAGTACTGCATATACAACCCCCTTTTGTGCCTCCAGTGGCACTATGGGATCTCAACGTAGTCCTGGGATTCCTCAAATCACGTTGTTTTAAACCGCTCAAATCTGTGGATTTGAAATATCTCACATGGAAAGTGACCATGATGTTGGCCCTGGCCTCGGCCAGGCGAGTGTCAGAATTGGCGGCTTTGTCTCACAAAAGCCCATATCTGATTGTCCATTCGGACAGGGCAGAGCTGCGGACTCGTCCCCAGTTTCTCCCTAAGGTGGTGTCAGCGTTTCATCTGAACCAGCTTATTGTGGTACCTGCGGCTACTAGAGACTTGGAGGACTCCAAGTTGCTAGATGTTGTCAGGGCCCTGAAAATATAGATTTCCAGGACGGCTGGAGTCAGGAAAACTGACTTGCTGTTATCCTGTATGCACCCAAAAAACTGGGTGCTCTTGCTTCTAAGCAGACGATTGCTAGTTGAATGTGTAGTACAATTCAGCTTGCACATTCTGTGGCAGGACTGCCACAGCCAAAATATATAAATGCCCATTCCACAAGGAAGGTGGGCTCATCTTGGGCAACTGCCCGAGGGGTCTCGGCTTTACAACTTTGCCGAGCTGCTACTTGGTCAGGGGCACACCCTGGCTGAGGAGGACCTGGAGTTCTCTCACTCGGTGCTGCAGAGTCATCCGCACTCTCCCGCCCGTTTGGGAGCTTTGGTATAATCCCCATGGTCCTGACGGAGTCCCCAGCATCCACTTAGGACGTCAGAGAAAATAAGATTTTACTTACCGATAAATCTATTTCTCGTAGTCCGTAGTGGATGCTGGGCGCCCATCCCAAGTGCGGATTGTCTGCAATACTTGTACATAGTTATTGTTACAAAAAAATCGGGTTGTTATTGTTGTGAGCCGTCTGTTCAGAGGCTCCTACGTTTGTCATACTGTTAACTGGGTTTAGATCACAAGTTATACGGTGTGATTGGTGTGGCTGGTATGAGTCTTACCCGGGATTCAATATCCTTCCTTATTGTGTACGCTCGTCCGGGCACAGTATCCTAACTGAGGCTTGGAGGAGGGTCATGGGGGGAGGAGCCAGTACACACCACCTGATCCTAAAGCTTTAGTTTTGTGCCCTGTCTCCTGCGGAGCCGCTAATCCCCATGGTCCTGACGGAGTCCCCAGCATCCACTACGGACTACGAGAAATAGATTTATCGGTAAGTAAAATCTTATTTTTTCTCTTCTATCTTCTTTTTCTTCTGTTATTCAACTTCTTTGTCTTTCCGTTCCATGCAGCTCCTCTTCACATAAAGACTCCTCATCAATAATGATGACGATATTCATAGCACTGCAGCAGCTTGGCCCGGAACAGCTGAAGATGGATGTAAGCCAGGCAGACAGTACTCTGAATTTTTCAGTCAGCTGGGGTCAGTGCAGCTATGGTAACTGCTGTGCTACCCCCAGGGCGCTGCGTGCAGTATGGGCCGCAGTGCAGCACAAAGGTCACTGTGAGAAGCTGCTGAGCATGCGCAACTCAGCTTCTCCGAGCTGAGACGCTGAACAGTTGCTATGCTGTTACCGCGGTGCTCACTTAATGAAGCGCCCGCAGTGCAGGCCAAAGAGGCAATTGTGTTGGGAGCCCTACAGAAGCATGGGACCCGGTACATGTGTACTCCGTGTACCATGTCATCATGCCTGCCTGCGGTGCAGCAGTGGTGGGAGGAGAGGGGCATACCGGCACGCCCTCTAACCTCCTTGGTGCCTGGAGCTTGCGCTCTATCGGAGCTGCCCTCCCTATGCCCCTGGTTGTACTGCGACTTTTGAATCACCCAGTATATAAAATAACATGACTCTCTTCTGCAACATCTCCACATACTCCTATACCAGTGGTTTCCAAACTTTTTTGAATCACGGCGCCCTAGAATATCAGAATTTTTTTCACGGCACCCCTAGGCCAAAAATTTCTTATTGAGAAATTTAGAAAGAAATATTACATTAAGTAGATCGCGTTTATATGTCATTCTTAGGGTCAGTTGTGTGGTGAGGGACAAGATTTGCTTCTGTTTGGCCACATATATATTATGACTGGCAGCCACCAGCACTGGTTTTGCCTATTATATTGAACATGAATAATTTGAATTGGTCCTAGACCACCAACCCAGGGCACCCCTGCAAGTGTCCCGAGGCACCCCAGGGAGACACAGCACACAGTTTGGGAACCTCTGTCCTATACAGTGAATGGTTGTCAGCACTCTGTTTGGTGGATAGCTCCAGCCATCCACCAATAAACATGCTTAAAGCCATTCACTTACTGGCTGCAGGCTGGGAGGCAGGTCAGAGTGCAGCCCTGATTCTGTAAGCACCACCTGCCCCTGCTTGAAAGCCCCCAGAATTGTGGGGCCCTGGGTAGCTGCCCAGTGTGCCTATATGTTAAAATGGGTGTAGTATGGCTGACCGGCGGACAGGAGACCGCCGGTCAGCATACCGACGCCGGGATCCCGGCAGCATACCGATGCCGGGATCCCGGCGGGGAGGGGCGAGTGCAGCAAGCCCCTTGCGCGCTCAGTAGCGACCTGCAGGCTCGGTGGCGACCTGCGGTCGCCACGGGTTCTATTCCCACTCTATGGGTGTCGTGGACACCCACGAGTGGAAATAGTCCCTGTTGGTCGGCATGCCGACCATCGGGATAGTGAGGGGTCGGGATGCTGGAGGAGGTCATGTGACTGTCGGTCTCCCGACCGCCGGTCACATGAATACCACCCGTTAAAATAGCCCTGGGAGTGCGGCTGCAGCTAGATAAGCAAAAGTGGGCAGGAGTGGGTGTTGGCAGAAATGAAATTGGAGATGTACAGAGGAGAGATTAAGAGGGTGATTTGCTTTAATTGGATTTAGAGTGTGAGTGGGAGCTAATGAAGGGGTTTCCAAAAGGGGAAAGAAGTGAAAGTGAGCAGCATTAAGAATATATACAAGTGAGGAGAGCCAAGATTGATGGAGGCCAGAAGGGAGGGGATTACAGTTAGCAAGGCAGGAGCTGATGAGTGCATGGATGGCCATTTTGCTGGCATCTTGGTCGAGGAAGGGTCAAATCCTGGCGATGCTACAGAGGTGGAAACAGCAGGACTGATGGCCTGAATGTAGGCAGTGAAGGGGAGAGTGGAGGTAAGGATGACAGCAAGGCAGCGGATATGGGCACAGTAGAGAGGGTGATCTACAGAGAAGATGGGGGATTGCTGGAACATGGAAGAGTGAAAAAAAAATCAGTTCCATTTTGGCTATGTCTGGATTAGAGGTAGATTTGAGTGTCATGAGTGTATAGATGGTATTGGAGGCCAAAAGAGTTAATGAGATTTCAAGGGAGAAGCTGTTGAGGAGAAGAAAAGGGTGCCAGAAATGAACACCTACAGGAAGTGGAAGTGACGGAGGTAGAGATTGAGATGGATAGTAACGCCTACTTGTCAAATGACACATCGAATTCTAAATCCTTTTTGCTGCTGTTATGAATTCATTCACATAGCAATATCTATTTAAATCACAGAACACACGGTATTATAAGCAATTATGATCCCTCAGGATATAACGGAGAAGCTATTCAAAATTCATTGACTGAAGTATAAAGCTTCCCTAGGCAGTACAAAGTTGTATGGCAGTGATGGTCAACGGGTGGCCTTAGGCTAGTTCCTACATTCACCAGTGGTCATAGCTCCTAACTGTACAGTACTTATTTGTCCTGTGCAGCAAAGTACACACTACCTTTTGTTTTGTGGAGCAGGTCACTCAGGGGCAGATTTATTAAGCCTGGCGAAGTGATAAAATGGAAGGTGATAATGCACCAGCCAATCAGCTCCTAACTTCCATGTTACAGGCTGGGTTTGAAAAATGACAGTGAGGAGCTGATTGGCTGGTGCATTATCACCTTCCACTTTATCACTTCACCAGGCTTAATAAATCTGCCCCACAGTGCCTGTGGCACATCTGAGATCTGCGGAGGAGAAATGTGTAGTCTGCGCTGCATGATAATTCTCCTGCCTTCACAGGAAAGATCTGCCAGATTATGGTGTAATTATTGTTACTAAGGGAAATTAGAAAGAACTTCTTATGCACTAGTGTGCTGCAAGGTTGTTATCTATTTTTTGGTATCATTTATACATGTGAACGGGTGCTAGGCCACATCACGATTGGGATATGTCTATGGCTTCTGAGGCAGTTCCCTTTACTCCATTCATTGCTATGCACACCTGTGGCAGGTGCAACACACCTGTTCACAGCTGCTCTGCAGAACATACGAGTCCATACCTCCCAACATGACCCTCTCCAGGAGGGACACAATGCTCTGCTTCTGGACTTTTCTCTTAATTTATGATTGCCGGCACCTGTGCTGAACAGGTTAATGGATAAGAAAGGTGTTTCAGCACAGGTGATGGCAATCATACATTAAGAGGGGAAGTCCAGGAGCGGAGCATTCTGTCCCTCCTGGAGAGGGTCATGTTGGGAGGTATGCGAGTCCTCCCAACTTTCTAAGTTGTGGGACAAAGACGCCAAGCCCCTCACAGAAGGACTGCCCCTCTAGGACAGGTGGGATGTATGTCATGAGGGATGTAGTCGTAATTCACAGGAAGCTGCTTATGTACACGTTACAGTTCTCTGCTCAGGTCTGCACAGATGAAGTTCTAGTAAAAATACTGCACTAGGTAGGTGAATTGCGTCTGTGGCCAGAGGCAGAACTCTGGGAGGCAACGGAGTCATCTGCCGCCGGGCTCCTGCTCTGAAGGGGGGCTCTTCTCCCATTCTGTGACACCATTGAAGAAAGTTAATTGATGGCTGCCGCTATCTTTTCACTATATGAAGTTACTTCCCTGACAATTACACATAACTTCATATAGTTACTGTACAATTCTCAGGCTTCCTGTACTGGAGCAAATAGCTCCATCAGTAAAGTGTCTGCTGTCAGTGGGTTCTAATCTTGGGTATGACTGCTAAGAAATGTGGGATTTAAAATAAAAGACAATGAAATGTATATATATATATATATATATTTCTCTAACGTCCTAGTGGATGCTGGGGACTCCGTCAGGACCATGGGGATTAGCGGCTCCGCAGGAGACAGGGCACAAAAATAAAGCTTTAGGATCAGGTGGTGTGTACTGGCTCCTCCCCCTATGACCCTCCTCCAAGCCTCAGTTAGGTTTTTGTGCCCGTCCGAGCAGGGTGCAATCTAGGTGGCTCTCCTAAAGAGCTGCTTAGAAAAAGTTTTAAGGTTTTTTATTTTCAGTGAGTCCTGCTGGCAACAGGCTCACTGCATCGAGGGACTTAGGGGAGAGAAGTCAACTCACCTGCGTGCAGGATGGATTGGCTTCTTAGGCTACTGGACACCATTAGCTCCAGAGGGATCGAACACAGGCCCAGCCATGGAGTCCGGTCCCGGAGCCGCGCCGCCGACCCCCCTTGCAGATGCCGAAGTTGGAAGAGGTCCAGAAGCAGGCGGCAGAAGACTTTTCAGTCTTCCTGAGGTAGCGCACAGCACTGCAGCTGTGCGCCATTGT
Organism: Pseudophryne corroboree; assembly: GCF_028390025.1. Classification (NCBI taxonomy): domain Eukaryota; kingdom Metazoa; phylum Chordata; class Amphibia; order Anura; family Myobatrachidae; genus Pseudophryne; species Pseudophryne corroboree. Next base: position 325,225,348 of record NC_086453.1, on the reverse strand, counting down.
TGTCAGCACACTTCACACAGCGGTCACGGAGGGTGCAGGGCGCTGGGGGGGCGCCCTGGGCAGCAATGTATTATACCTTTTTATGGCTAAAAATACATCACATATAGCCCTTGAGGCTATATGGATGTATTTAACCCCTGCCAGATCTCACAAACTCCGGAGAAGAGCCCGCCGAAATAGGGGGCGGGGCTTATTCTCCTCAGCACACAGCGCCATTTTCCTGCTCAGCTCCGCTGTGAGGAAGGCTCCCAGGACTCTCCCCTGCACTGCACTACAGAAACAGGGTAAAACAGAGAGGGGGGGGGGGGGCATTTTTTTGGGCGATATTACTATATTTAAGCTGCTATAAGGATACAACACTTATATAGGGTTGTTCCCATATATATTATAGCGCTTGGGTGTGTGCTGGCAAACTCTCCCTCTGTCTCCCCAAAGGGCTAGTGGGGTCCTGTCTTCAATAGAGCATTCCCTGTGTGTCTGCTGTGTGTCGGTACGTGTGTGTCGACATGTATGAGGACGATGTTGGTGTGGAGGCAGAGCAATTGCCGGTAATGGTGATGTCACCCCCCAGGGAGTCGACACCGGAATGGATGGCTTTGTTTATGGAATTACGTGATAATGTCAGCACATTACAAAAATCAGTTGACGACATGAGACGGCCGGCAAACCAGTTAGTACCTGCCCAGGCGTCTCAGACACCGTCAGGGGCTGTAAAACGCCCTTTACCTCAGTCGGTCGACACAGACCCAGACACGGACACTGAATCTAGTGTCGACGGTGAAGAAACAAACGTATTTTCCAGTAGGGCCACACGTTATATGATCACGGCAATGAAGGAGGCTTTGCATATCTCTGATACTACAAGTACCACAAAAAGGGGTATTATGTGGGGGGTGAAAAAACTACCTGTAGTTTTTCCTGAATCAGAGGACTTGAATGATGTATGTGATGAAGCGTGGGTTAACCCAGATAGAAAAGTGCTAATTTCAAAAAAGTTATTGGCATTATACCCTTTCCCGCCAGAGGTTAGGGCGCGCTGGGAAACACCCCCTAAGGTGGATAAGGCGCTCACACGCTTATCAAAACAAGTGGCGTTACCGTCTCCTGATACGGCCGCCCTCAAGGATCCAGCTGATAGGAGGCTGGAAACTACCCTAAAAAGTATATACACACATACTGGTGTTATACTGCGACCAGCCATCGCCTCAGCCTGGATGTGCAGTGCTGGGGTGGTCTGGTCGGATTCCCTGACTGAAAATATTGATACCCTGGATAGGGACAGTATTTTACAGACTTTAGAGCAATTAAAGGATGCTTTTCTTTATATGCGAGATGCTCAGAGGGATATTTGCACTCTGGCATCGAGAGTAAGTGCGATGTCCATATCTGCCAGAAGAAGTTTATGGACACGACAGTGGTCAGGTGATGCGGATTCCAAACGGCATATGGAAGTATTGCCGTATAAAGGGGAGGAATTATTTGGCGTCGGTCTATCGGATTTGGTGGCCACGGCAACTGCCGGGAAATCCACCTTTTTACCTCAGACCCCCTCCCAACAGAAAAAGACACCGTCTTTTCAGCCGCAGTCCTTTCGGCCCTATAAGAACAAGCGGGCAAAAGGACAGTCATATCTGCCCCGAGGCAGAGGAAAGGGTAAGAGAGGGCAGCAAGCAGCTCCTTCCCAGGAACAGAAGCCCTCCGCGGGTTCTGCAAAGCCCTCAGCATGACGCTGGGGCTTTACAAGCGGACTCAGGAACGGTGGGGGGTCGACTCAAGAATTTCAGCGCGCAGTGGGCTTGCTCACAGGTGGACCCCTGGATCCTGCAGGTAGTATCTCAGGGTTACAGGTTGGAATTCGAGAAGTCTCCCCCTCGCCGGTTCCTAAAGTCTGCTTTGCCAACGTCTCCCTCAGACAGGGTGACGGTATTGGAAGCCATTCACAAGCTGTTTTCTCAGCAGGTGATAGTCAAGGTACCCCTCCTACAACAGGGAAAGGGGTATTACTCCACGCTATTTGTGGTACCGAAGCCGGACGGCTCGGTAAGACCTATTCTAAATCTGAAATCTTTGAACCTGTACATACAAAAATTCAAGTTCAAGATGGAATCACTCAGAGCAGTGATAGCGAATCTGGAAGAAGGGGACTTTATGGTGTCCCTGGACATAAAAGATGCTTACCTGCATGTCCCAATTTGCCCTTCACATCAAGGGTACCTCAGGTTCGTGGTGCAAAACTGTCATTATCAGTTTCAGACGCTGCCGTTTGGATTGTCCACGGCACCTCGGGTCTTTACCAAGGTAATGGCCGAAATGATGATTCTTCTGCGAAGAAGAGGCGTATTAATTATCCCTTACTTGGACGATCTCCTGATAAGGGCAAGGTCCAGAGAACAGCTGGAGGACGGAGTAGCACTAACCCAAGTAGTGCTGCAACAACACGGGTGGATTCTGAATTTTCCAAAATCTCAGTTGACCCCGACAACACGTCTGCTGTTCCTGGGAATGATTCTGGACACGGTTCAGAAAAAGGTGTTTCTTCCGGAGGAGAAAGCCAAGGAGTTATCCGAACTTGTCAGGAACCTCCTAAAACCAGGAAAAGTGTCTGTGCATCAATGCACAAGAGTCCTGGGAAAGATGGTGGCTTCTTACGAAGCAATCCCATTCGGCAGATTCCACGCACGAACTTTTCAGTGGGATCTGCTGGACAAATGGTCCGGATCGCATCTGCAGATGCATCAGCGGATAACCTTATCGCCACGGACAAGGGTGTCTCTTCTGTGGTGGTTGCAGAGTGCTCATCTGTTAGAAGGCCGCAGATTCGGCATACAGGACTGGGTCCTGGTGACCACGGATGCCAGTCTGAGAGGCTGGGGAGCGGTCACACAGGGAAGAAACTTCCAGGGAGTATGGTCAAGCCTGGAGATGTTTCTTCACATAAATATACTGGAGCTAAGAGCGATTTACAATGCTCTAAGCCTGGCAAAACCCCTGCTTCAGGGTCAGCCGGTGTTGATCCAGTCGGACAACATCACGGCAGTCGCCCACGTAAACAGACAGGGCGGCACAAGAAGCAGGAGAGCAATGGCAGAAGCTGCAAGGATTCTTCGCTGGGCGGAAGATCATGTGATAGCACTGTCAGCAGTGTTCATTCCGGGAGTGGACAACTGGGAAGCAGACTTCCTCAGCAGACACGATCTACACCCGGGAGAGTGGGGACTTCATCCAGAAGTCTTCCACATGATTGTGAACCGTTGGGAAAAACCAAAAGGTGGATATGATGGCGTCTCGCCTCAACAAAAAACTGGACAGGTATTGCGCCAGGTCAAGAGACCCTCAGGCAATAGCTGTGGACGCTCTGGTAACACCGTGGGTGTTCCAGTCAGTGTATGTGTTTCCTCCTCTGCCTCTCATACCCAAAGTACTGAGAATTATACGGCAAAGGGGAGTAAGAACGATACTCGTGGCTCCGGATTGGCCAAGAAGAACTTGGTACCCGGAACTTCAGGAGATGCTCACGGAAAATCCGTGGCCTCTACCTCTAAGACGGGACCTGATTCAGCAGGGACCGTGTCTATTCCAAGACTTACCGCGGCTGCGTTTGACGGCGTGGCGGTTGAATGCCAAATTCTAAGGGAAAAAGGCATTCCAGAAGAGGTCATTCCTACACTGGTTAAAGCCAGGAAGGAGGTGACTGCACAACATTATCACCGCATTTGGAGAAAATATGTTGCGTGGTGTGAGGCCAGGAAGGCCCCCACGGAGGAATTTAAATTGGGTCGATTCCTACATTTCCTGCAAACAGGATTGTCTATGGGCCTCAAGTTGGGGTCCATTAAGGTTCAAATTTCGGCCCTGTCGATTTTCTTCCAGAAAGAATTGGCTTCAGTTCCTGAAGTCCAGACTTTTGTAAAAGGAGTACTACATATACAGCCCCCGGTTGTGCCCCCAGTGGCTCCGTGGGACCTTAATGTAGTTTTGGATTTTCTCAAATCCCATTGGTTTGAGCCACTCAAATCGGCGGATTTGAAATATCTTACATGGAAAGTAACCATGCTACTGGCCCTGGCTTCAGCCAGGAGAGTGTCAGAATTGGCGGCTTTATCGTATAAAAGCCCATATCTGATTTTCCATTCGGACAGGGCAGAACTGCGGACGCGTCCTCATTTTCTGCCTAAGGTGGTGTCAGCGTTTCACCTGACCCAGCCTATTGTGGTGCCTGCGGCTACTAGCGATTTGGAGGATTCCAAGTTGCTGGACGTTGTCAGGGCATTGAAAATATATATTTCAAGGACGGCTGGAGTCAGAAAATCTGACTCGCTGTTTATACTGTATGCACCCAACAAGCTGGGTGCTCCTGCTTCTAAGCAGACGATTGCTCGTTGGATTTGTAGCACAATTCAACTTGCACATTCTGTGGCAGGCCTGCCACAGCCTAAATCTGTCAAGGCCCATTCCACAAGGAAGGTGGACTCATCCTGGGCGGCTGCCCGAGGGGTCTCGGCATTACAACTCTGCCGAGCAGCTACGTGGTCGGGGGAGAACACGTTTGTAAAATTCTACAAATTTGATACCCTGGCTAAAGAGGACCTGGAGTTCTCTCATTCGGTGCTGCAGAGTCATCCGCACTCTCCCGCCCGTTTGGGAGCTTTGGTATAATCCCCATGGTCCTGACGGAGTCCCCAGCATCCACTAGGACGTTAGAGAAAATAAGATTTTACTTACCGATAAATCTATTTCTCGTAGTCCGTAGTGGATGCTGGGCGCCCATCCCAAGTGCGGATTGTCTGCAATACTTGTACATAGCTATTGTTACAAAAAAATCGGGTTGTTCTTGTTGTGAGCCGTCTGTTCAGAGGCTCCTACGTTGTCATACTGTTAACTGGGTTCAGATCACAAGTTGTACGGTGTGATTGGTGTGGCTGGTATGAGTCTTACCCGGGATTCAAAATCCTTCCTTATTGTGTACGCTCGTCCGGGCACAGTATCCTAACTGAGGCTTGGAGGAGGGTCATAGGGGGAGGAGCCAGTGCACACCACCTGATCCTAAAGCTTTATTTTTGTGCCCTGTCTCCTGCGGAGCCGCTAATCCCCATGGTCCTGACGGAGTCCCCAGCATCCACTACGGACTACGAGAAATAGATTTATCGGTAAGTAAAATCTTATTATATACAGTATATAAAAAAAATTCAGAACACTCCATGCACACACACACATACATATATGCACACATACATACATATATTTATCTAAATATAAGGGGGGGGGGGGGCAACTGGTATGAACTTGCCTCCGGGCGACTGTGACGAACTTACGCCACTGTCTGTGGCTATGGGCCTAATGCAGACCTGATCGCTGTGCTGCAAAATACACTGTCCTGCGATCAGATAGTTGCCGCCCAGGAGGAGTAAAATGTCACCTCAGCGGACGGCTGCAGATGGCTGCAAAACCGCTCGCATCACACTAACCATCAAATGTTTTTCTCTGACGTCCTAGTGGATGCTGGGAACTCCGTAAGGACCATGGGGAATAGCGGGCTCCGAAGGAGGCTGGGCACTCTAGAAAGATTTATGACTACCTGGTGTGCACTGGCTCCTCCCACTATGACCCTCCTCCAAGCCTCAGTTAGATCTTGTGCCCGGCCGAGGTTGGATGCACACTAGGGGCTCTCCTGAGCCCTTAGAAAGAAAGTATAGATTTAGGTTTTTTATTTTCAGTGAGACCTGCTGGCAACAGGCTCACTGCAGCGAGGGACTAAGGGGAGAAGAAGCGAACTCGCCTGCTTGCAGCCGGATTGGGCTTCTTAGGCTACTGGACACCAGAGGGATCGACCGCAGGCCCAGTCCTTGGTGTTCGGTCCCGGAGCCGCGCCGCCGTCCCCCTTACAGAGCCAGAAGCATGAAGAGGTCCGGAAAAACGGCGGCAGAAGACATCAGTCTTCACCAAGGTAGCGCACAGCACTGCAGCTGTGCGCCATTGCTCCTCATACACACTTCACACTCCAGTCACTGAGGGTGCAGGGCGCTTGGGGGGGGGCGCCCTGAGCAGCAATAAAAACACCTTGGCTGGCAAAAATACCACAATATATAGCCCCAGAGGCTATATATGTGGTAAATACCCCTGCCAGAATCCAGAAAAAAGCGGGAGAATAGGCCGCGGAAAAGGGGCAGAGCTATCTCCCTCAGACACACTGGCGCCATTTTCTCTTCACAGTGCAACTGGAAGAAAGCTCCCCAGGCTCTCCCCTGTAGTTTTCAGGCTCAAAGGGTAAAAAAGAGAGGGGGGGGCACTAAATTTAGGCGCAATATTGTATATACAAGCAGCTATGGGGGAAAATTCACTCAGTTATAGTGTTAATCCCCTCATTATATAGCGCTCTGGTGTGTGCTGGCATACTCTCTCTCTGTCTCCCCAAAGGGCTTTGTGGGTCCTGTCCTCAGTCAGAGCATTCCCTGTGTGTGTGCGGTGTGTCGGTACAGCTGTGTCGACATGTTTGAGGAGGAGGCTTATATAGTGACGGAGCAGATGCCGATAAATGTGATGTCGCCCCCTGTGGGGCCGACACCAGAGTGGATGGTTAGGTAAAAGGTATTAACCGACAGTGTCAACTCCTTACATAAAAGGCTGGATGACGTAACAGCTATGGGACAGCCGGCTTCTCAGCCCGTGCCTGCCCAGGCGTCTCAAAGGCCATCAGGGGCTCAAAAACGCCCGCTCATTCAGATGGCAGACACAGATGTCGACACGGAGTCTGACTCCAGTGTCGACAAGGTTGAGACATATACACAATCCACTAGGAACATCCGTGACTTGATCCCGGCAATAAAAATAATGTGTTACACATTTCTGACATTAACCTCTAAAAATGGGGTTTTTATGTTTGGGGAGAAAAAGCAGGCAGTGTTTTGTTCCCCCATCAGATGAATGAATGAAGTGTGTGAAAAGCGTGGGTTCCCCCTGATAAGAAACTGGTAATTTCTAAAAAGTTACTGATGGCGTACCTTTTCCCGCCAGAGCATAAGTTACGCTGGGAGATATCCCCTAGGGTGGATAAGGCGCTCACACGGTTGTCAAAATAGGTGGCACTGCCGTTTTAGGAACGGCCACTTTGAAGGTACCTGTTGATAAAAAGCAGGAGGCTATCCTGAAGTCTGTATTTACACACTCAGGTACTAGACTGAAACCTGCAGAGCGTGCTGCTGCAGCGTGGTCGGTGACCCTGTCAAACATACTAGTTTGCTAACATGAGAACATATTAAAGACGTCGTCTTATATATGAGGGATGCACAGAGGGATATTTTGCCGGCTGGCATCCAAAATGAATGTAATGTCCATTCTGTCAGGAGGGTATTAGAGACCTGTCACTGGACAGGTGATGCTGACCTTAAAAGGCGCATAGAGATTCTGCCTTATAAGGGTGAGGAATTATTTGGGGATGGTCTCTGGGACCTCGTATCCGCAGCAACAGCTGGGAAGAAATATTTTTACCTCAGTTTTCCTCACAGACTAAGAAAGCACTGTATTATCAGGTACAGTCCTTTCGGCTTCAGAAAAGCAAGCGGGTCAAAGGCGCTTCCTTTCTGTACAAAGACAAGGGAAGAGGGAAAAAGCTGCACCAGTCAGCCTGTTCCCAGAATCATAATTCTTCTCTCGCTTCCTCTGAGTCCACAGCATGATGCGGGGGCTCCACAGGTGTAGCCAGGTACGGTGGGGGGCCGTCTCAAAAGTTTCAGCGATCAGTGGGCTCGCTCACAGGTGGATCCCTGTTTCATTCAAGTAGTATTTCAGGGGTACAAGCTGGAATTCGAGATGTCTTCCCCCCGCCGTTTCCTCAAATATGCCTTGCCGACAACTCCCTCAGGCAGGGAGGCTGTGCTAGAGGCAATTAATAAGCTGTATTCCCAGCAGGTAATACTTAAGGTGCCCCTACTTCAACAAGGACGGGGTTACTATTCCACACGGTTGGGGTACCGAAACCGCATGGTTCGGTGTGACCCTTCTTTATATTTAAAATCCTTGAACAAGTTCAAGATGGAATCGCTCAGGGCGGTTATTGCAAGCCTGGACGAGGGGGATTACATGGTATCCCGGGACATCAAGGATGCTTACCTGCATGTCCCTATTTACTATCCTCGTCAGGAGTACCTCAGATTTGTGGTACAGGATTACCATTACCAAGTCCAGACTCTGCCGTTTGGACTGTACATGGCACCGAGGGTGTTACCAAGGTAATGGCCGGAATGATGATACTCCTTCGAAAAAGGGGAGTTTTAATTATCCCGTACTTGGACAATCTCCTTATAAGGGCGAGGTCCAAGGAGCAGTTGCTAGTCGGGGTAGCACTATTTTGGAAAGTGCTACAACAGCACGGTTGGATTCTAAACAGTCCAGAGTCACAGCTGGTTCCTACGACACGTCTACTGTTCCTGGGGATGGTTCTGGACACAGACCAGAAATAAGTGTTTCTCCCGGTGGAGAAAGCCAAGGAGCTGTCATCTCTAGTCAGAGACCTCCTGAAGCCAAAACAGTTATCGGTGCATCATTGCACGCGAGTCCTGGGAAAAATGTTAGCTTCCTACGAAGCAATCCCATTCGGCAGGTTCCATGCAAGAACTTTTCAGGGGGACCTGTTGGACAAGTGGTCCGGGTCGCATCTTCAGATGCATTAGGCTGATAACCCTGTCTCCAAGGACCAGGGTATCTCTACTGTAGTGGCTGCAGAGTGCCCATCTTCAAGAGGGCCGCAGGTTCGACATACAGGACTAGGTCCTAGTGACCATGGATGCCAGCCTTTGAGGCTGGGGGGCTGTCACACAGGGAAGAAACTTCCAGGGACTTTGGTCAAGTCAGGTGACTTCCCTACATAAATATTCTGGAACAGAGGGCCATTTACAATGCCCTGAGTCAGGCAAGGCCTCTGCTTCAAAACCAGCCGGTCCTGATCCAATCAGGCAACATCACGGCAGTCGCCCATGTAAACCAACAGGGCGGCACAGGAAGCAGGATGGCGATGGCAGAAGCCACAAGGATTCTCTGATGGGCGGAAAATCATGTGTTAGCACTGTCAGCAGTGTTCATTCCCGGAGTGGACAACTGGGAAGCAGATCTTCTCAGCAGACACGACTTCCACCCGAGAGTGTGGGGACTTCATCCAGAAGTCTTCCAAAAAATTGTACACCATTGGGAAAGGCCACAGGTGGACATGAAGGCGTCCCGCCTCAACAAAAAGCTATAAAAGATATTGCGCCAGGTCAAGGGACCTTCAGGCGATAGCTGTGGACGCTCTGGTAACACCGTGGGGGTACCAGTCGTTTTATGTGTTCCCCCCTCTGCCTCTCATACCAAAGGTACTGAGAATAATAAGAAGGCGAGGAGTAAGAACGATACTCGTGGTTCCGGATTGGCCAAGAAGAGCCTGGTACCCAGAACTTCAAGAAAATGTATCAGAGGACCCATGGCCTCTGCCGCTCAGACAGGACCTGCTGCAGCAGGGGCCCTGTCTGTTCCAAGACTTACCGCGGCTACGTTTTGATGGCATGGCGGTTGAACGCCGGATCCTAAAGGAAAAGGGCATTCCGGAGGAAGTCATTCCTACGCTGATTCAAGCCAGGAAAGATGTAACTGCAAAACATTATCACCGCATATGGCGGAAATATGTTGCTTGCTGTGAGGCCAAAAAAGGCCCCAACAGAGGAATTTCAACTAGGTCGATTTCTGCATTTCCTACAAGCAGGAGTGTCTATGGGCCTAAAATTAGGCTCCATTAAGATACAGATCTCGGCTCTGTCGATTTTCTTCCAGAAAGCATTAGCTTCAGTACCTGAAGTTCAGACATTGTAAAAGGAGTGCTGCATATTCAGCCCCCGGTTGTGCCTCCAGTGGCACCTTGGGATCTCAACGTGGTGTTGAGTTTCTTAAAATCACATTGGTTTGAACCGTGGATCTAAAATATCTCACGTTGAAAGTGGTCATGTTATTGGCCTTTGTTTCGGCCAGGCGTGTATCAGAATTGGCGGCTTTGTCATATAAAAGTCCTTATCTGATTTTCCATATGGATAGGGCAGAATTGAGGACTCGTCCCCAGTTTCTCCCTAAGGTGGTATCAGTTTTTCACTTGAACCAACCTATTGTGGTGCCTGCGGCTACTAGGGACTTGGAGGATTCCAAGTTACTGGACGTAGTCAGGGCCTTGAAAAATTATGTTTCCAGGACGGCTAGAGTCAGAAAAATTGACTCGCTATTTATCCTGTATGCACCCAACAGGCTGGGTGCTCCTGCTTCTAAGCAGACTATCGCTCGCTGGATCTATGACACGATTCAGCAGGCGCATTCTGCGGCTGGACTGCCGCATCTTAAATCAGTGAAAGCCCATTCCACAGGGAAGGTGGGCTCATCTTGGGCGGCTGCCCGACGGGTCTCGGCTTTACAACTTTGCCGAGCTGTTACTTGGTCAGGGGCAAACACGTTTGCAAAATTCTACAAAATTGATACCCTGGCTGAGGAGGACCTGGAGTTCTCTCATTCGGTGCTGCAGAGTCACCCGCACTCTCCCGCCCGTTTGGGAGCTTTGGTATAATCCCCATGGTCCTTACGGAGTTCCCAGCATCCACTAGGACGTCAGAGAAAATAAGATTTTACTCACCGGTAAATCTATTTCTCGTAGTCCGTAGTGGATGCTGGGCGCCCATCCCAAGTGCGGATTGTCTGCAATACTTGTATATAGTTATTGCCTAACTAAAGGGTTATTGTTGAGCCATCTGTTGAGAGGCTCAGTTATATTCATACTGTTAACTGGGTATAGTATCACGAGTTATACGGTGTGATTGGTGTGGCTGGTATGAGTCTTACCCGGGATTCAAAATCCTTCCTTATTATGTCAGCTCGTCCGGGCACAGTGTCCTAACTGAGGCTTGGAGGAGGGTCATAGTGGGAGGAGCCAGTGCACACCAGGTAGTCATAAATCTTTCTAGAGTGCCCAGCCTCCTTCGGAGCCCGCTATTCCCCATGGTCCTTACGGAGTTCCCAGCATCCACTACGGACTACGAGAAATAGATTTACCGGTGAGTAAAATCTTATTTTTACATTCTGTGCAGTGTGTGTGTGTAGCTCAATACTTACTCCTCCAGTGCGAAGAAATCAGGCTGATCGGCTCCGGAGCTGATGTCACACACCCGCCCTGAAAACGCTTGGGAACGCCTGCGTTTTTCCTGACACTCCCAGAAAATGGGCAGTTACCACCCCCAAATGTCCGCTTCCTGTCAATCACCTTGTGAACGCCCGTACGATGGAAATTTTCTCACCATCCTGTCGTTGTTTGGCGTCGCGCTTGCGCATTGCGGTGCATACGCATGCACAGTCGTTCGATAAACGGCCGCTGTGCTAAAACGCAGAGCAGCGATCAGCTCTGTATCAGGCCCTGTATGTGCAGAGGTTGCACTGCCATAATCTAGAGTTTGCAGCATGAGTCCAGCTGTACCAGATTCCTCCTGGTAACTGGTAGAGTCAGGTGGCATGAAAACCCCTTTCTGCAGCAGCTGAGCACCTGTGCCATGTTAGTAAAGAGACCTGATTTTCAACATTGCTCCTGTGTGCTAACTCTTTCAGAGTATATGAGAGTCACACAGCAGGGTAAGTGAGGGATTAGACAGGCACAGGATCCAACAACAGTAATCGCATGGAGTATTACAAAAGGTATATGAGTATCTCCCAATACAACATGACAAATACACAAGCATGGTTTATATTTGTTAGCAACTGTGCAAAAAAAGGTGTGACCCAGAGCATCCAATCAGATTTTAGTATACAGTTAATTTTCTGTGTGTAACTGCGGGGCACCAAAAACATGTTTGCACTGAGGCCTTCATTCCGAGTTGTTCGCTCGCTAGCTGCTTTTAGTAGCCATGCAAACGCTAAGCCGCCGCCCTCTGGGAGTGTATCTTAGCTTAGTAGAAGTGCGAACGAAAGGATCGCAGCGCTGCTACAAATTTTTTTTTTTTCAGTTTCAGAGTAGCTGCAGACCTACTCCTACCTTGCGATCACTACAGACTATTTAGTTCCTGTTTTGACGTCACAAACACGCCCTGCGTTCGGCCAGCCACGCCTGCGTTTCTCCAGCCACTCCTGCGTTTTTATCCGACACGCCTGCGTTTTTACACACACTCCCCGAAAACGGTCAGTTACCACCCAGAAACACCCACTTCCTGTCAATCACTCAACGATCAGCAGTGCGACTGAAAAGCGTCGCTAGAGCTTGTGTAAAACTGCATCGGCTTTTGTGAAAGTACGTTGCACGTGCGCAGCATGCGCAGAAGTGCCGAATTTCAGCCTGATCGCTGCGCTGCGAACAACGGCAGCTAGCAATCAACTCGGAATGACCCCCTAATTTCCATAAATGTACCCTATGATGATAACGTGTGTTACGCTTTCATTACAAATGGTGTCAGACGCAGGAAAAGAAACCTGTAAGTGGTATGGGCTTGTCTAACAGAGAACTTTGCAAAAAATGTCATTATTTGCCAATTAAAAATAACGAAAAACCTCTAAGTGCCTGATTAGTTATTCAGGGGGTTGTCTCAGGGGTTCTGAAACAAATCCCGACATTTTATCTTAAAATAGGGATTTTTCCCAACTTTTCACCTGCTCGGAGGCGGTTCAAAAAATGTAAAACTCAAGTCTTATGGCTTTTATATAGTTTCAAACTTCACTGTGGCATTGCATCATGGTAATCTGGAATCCAGACATTGCGTACTGCAATGCAATGATTTACTTATTGTAGAGGAAGTAGAGGAATAATGTGCTATGCACTGTTTGTCCAGTTGGTGGGGCTCTAAATGCCTTTTTGTCATCTACAGTCAGATTCATTACAGGTTATTAGAAAGCCAGCAGTCGTGGCACCTGATATTCAAATAATATTCAATATAAAGATAGGTGTATTACTATACAGACATATCGTTATGTTGCCTATTTAAAATGTTAAAAGGTAGAATAATGTATTAGCATCAGGATTTAAGGTTTATCATGTGTACATTTATTATCATAACACATGTCTGACTATGCCATTTTTATTTGTATAAAATTGCATTACTGTATCTTGCTGTTAGCAGGGGTGTAGCGAGGGTGGCTCCGGTGGTTTGCTAGCTCCAGGCGCTGAGAAAGTTAGCGGGTGCGCCGCTGTGGTGAGGGGGTGTCACATTTGTTGCATTATTTTCATTGACAGATTGGGGGGTTGTCAGGTCTGTGGGGGGGGGGGGCATTATTTTCATTGTGGGATTGTGTTGTGAGGTCAGGTCAGTTGAGGCATATACAGTATAGTGTTTATTTTAAATTATCAAGTAAATAGTTAAATACAGCTACTTCCATAGCAGCTCTACTGTGGAGTAATGTGTATAAGGGGCTGTACCATGGCATAACATGTATAAGGGCTTTACCTTGGTGTAACGTGTATAAGGGGTTCTTCTGTGGCGTAGCATGTATAAGCGGCTCTACTGTGGCACAACATGTATAAATGGCTCTACTGTGGCGTAATGTGTATAAGTGGCTATACTGTGGCATAACATGTATAAGGGGCTCTACTGTGTGGCATAACTTGTATAAGGGGCTTTACTCTGTGGCGTGACGTATATAAGGGGTACTAATGTGTGTTGTAATGTGAATAATAGTCACTACTCAGCGGTGTAATGTGAATTGGTACTATTCTGTGTCCACGTCCCTTCCCCATGAAGCCACGCCCCTATGCTTGTGGTGCGCTCCAATTTTATTCATGGGGGCGCCTAAAGGAAAATCTCGCCCTGAGCGCCAAAATTTATAGACCCAGCCATGTCACCAATTTGGGATTTTTTTTTATGTTTTTTTCTTTGCAAATGTAACATTCCACCACAAGTTGGCCATGCCCCCAATTCAGTACAAAGGAGGGGATGCTAAAACCTACCTTTGCTCCAGGCAGGGGTGTATCTACCTATTGGCCAGGATGGCACTCGCCAGGGGCGCCAGGCAAGGAGGGGGCGCCGCCTGGCTGTGCCACCCGCGGCCAAAGGATAGAAAGAAAAGCCGTACTGTCAGACTGTACTTGGTGAGAGTCTGTTACTGCTGGAGCGGCGCTGGTGTCCGGCAGCACCGCACTTGTAATCAGACTCAAAATAAACTACAACTCCCAGCAGCCCTTGTTGCTAGGAGCTCCTTGCAGCAAGGGCTGCTGGGGACTGTAGTTTATTGTGAGTCTGCTTACAAATACGGTGCTGCCGGACACTAGTCTGATCACTAGTGCACTGCGGTGCTGCCGGACACTAGTCTGATCACTAGTGCAGTGCGGTGCTGCCGGACACTAGTCTGATCACTAGTGCAGTGCGGTGCTGACGGACACCGGGGCTGCGGCGGCAGTAACAGACTCTCACCAGGTACACAGCAATTGTTATACAGCACAGTGCTATAGATCTATTCGTTGTTGAAGATAATAAAAAAGTGTCAGTGTTTGGGAGAAGGGACTGTAGTACCTGGAAAACTACATGATTTTTATGCATGTTAGATGTAAGTAAGTAGTAAGTAAGCTAAAACTTTAACTTGTTGAGTGTAATAAAGAAAATACATATCTTACCTATTTCCAGGCCAGGATCAAGGAAACGTATATCAGTTAATTGTATAATTGATCATTTCATCTTGGAAGTGATGGCACCCTGATGTTTCTTCTAACAGTAACACTTCCACCATCCAACTAATGGTGTTTGGTTAATGGCTGGGTCCATTTGAGGCTCATCTCACAGCATCTCATTAGCATTTCATTCAGGATGCAGTTAAGATGCCGGCATTTGGCATCCCGGCGATCGGAAAGCTGACGCCAGCATCCCGACACTGCTCGGAATGCTGGTGCTGGCATCCCAACATAGATAGCGATGCAGAATGGCAAAATCCGGATTGAGTTTGTGCCAAAGTCTGTACTGGCAAGCCACGTGGGAGGGTTAGGGTTAGGCTGTGAGGGTGGGAGGGCTAGGGTTAGGCTGCAGGGAGGGAGATTAGGAAGGGTGGGTTAGGGTTAGGCACCACTGAAGAAGCTTTTGGGGGAGGGGGCAGGTTAAGGTAAGGCTGTGGGAAAGGTGGGTTAGGGGGGAGGGATGGTGTAACATGAATACGAGGCACTACTGTGCGGTGTAATGTGAATGAGGGACACTACTGTGTGGCAAATTTTAATTGGAAGTACTATTGTGTCCACACCCTTCCCCCACAAGACCATGCCCCATTTCCAATTCTCACACCTTATTCCAAATGTGTGTAGGGGGGGCGCCAGCCCCTTACTTTGCTAGGGGCGCTCGGACCCCTAGATACACCCCTGGCTCCAGGCACCATGTCACCTAGCTACACCTCTGGCTGTTAAACTATATAGAGACTATGGTAAAAAGCTGAGGTCATCTAACTATTATAGCAGTAATCATTTACTCATTAAGTCTGCACTGGGGTGTTGTCCATCTGGCGCATTTTGGCACTTTTGTTGATCAATACCCCTTTCACACTGCTAGGGTTATTGCCGAGTCTTCCCTCTGCTGGCGGTCATCTCCAAGCCAGTATATAAACATTTATTTTTGTTAGTGTGGGAGAATGAGATATAGGTCTTTTTTTACTTGGATTTTCAAATTAACAGTATATTTGTTTAGGTTTTAAAAGCAACATTACATAAAGTCATTAAAAAATAAAAACAAACACAATTGTAAACTTTTTCTCTGTGTTTTTCTGGTTCTACTTCTTTTGTTATATTTCTTTATCTAACCAAGTTGCCAGTTAGCATATGTTGGCCCTTTTCCAACAGTGGGACGAATTTAATTAGCCGCAAAATCACGGTAATTTACAGCAATTCCCGTTTTCATGATTTTGTGTCTTTCATTTCTGTGGGTAAGTGCGGCCCGTGATTCACCTAC
Organism: Pseudophryne corroboree; assembly: GCF_028390025.1. Classification (NCBI taxonomy): domain Eukaryota; kingdom Metazoa; phylum Chordata; class Amphibia; order Anura; family Myobatrachidae; genus Pseudophryne; species Pseudophryne corroboree. The sequence goes on along the minus strand of NC_086453.1, from coordinate 325,209,449 downwards.
TCAACTGTAAGTTCACGAAAAACGGGTTTACCGCAAACATTGGTGTCGGCAGTAAAGAGTGAGAAATGGGTACATCAGTCTGTACCCCCCAAAAAAAGCTACACTAACATCGGCTAACAGTATAGAAGTTTATTATTGGTTATAATAAAAGTATTTCTGGTACTTAAATTGGGTCAAATGGCTGTTATATGCATTTTTTTTAAATGAAAAATTCTAGAAAGCTATTTTTTTTTCATCAAGATAAGTGCTCAAATTAAATTCGGGGTACATAAAAATGGGTATACTGTAGGTATATATTTGGGTCATTTTACGGGACTTAAAAAAAGTGGAAACAGGCCGATTACTCCCATCTGCAAGTCTAAAATCCTTGTCCTACTTATAAAGCACCCCGATATACCTGTCCCATACCTTGCACCCCAAATTCCATCATTGTGCACTTTTTTCACCCCAAAAATGACATGTCACTATTGGCAAATTAAAAATAATGAAAAACTTCTAAGTGCCTAATTAGTTATTCAGGGGGAGGGCCCAAGGGTTCTGAAACAAATCCCGACATTTTAACTTAAAATAGGGATTTTTCCCAACTTTTCATAGGGTTGGACTCTATGTTGATGTTTGCCATAGTTGTGCGATTTTTCTTTTTACTGCACATGCATCTGTTTTGCACCAGTGCTGTCCGCATGTCTTTAGCCTATATATTCCATGTACGATAGAGTACACATGTTGCTCTACACTTAAGCCAATAGTACACATAGCTTACTCTACATCGTCTGGGTTTGGACTGTCACCGGGATCTACTGTAACCTTCCATAATCTCTCACACTATAATTGCATTTCCAGAGCAAACTTTGAAGTTGTAGAATTGCATGTTTTAGTTTCATAAATTATGGGTATAGCTCTTGTATACAAGCTTCTTTCAGACATAATAGTGCAACCTCAGTGCTCTAATAATCTGTGCTGCCACACTGCACTGGAAACATTGGTGTGCTCTATAGCTGTATGTGCTGTATATGTGCCTAATATGGTGTTTGTGTGCTGCTGTTGGTGTTCCAGTAGCTAGGGGCCTGTGTACTTGTGTGTCTGGACCCATAACCTGTTGGAAGTATGTTTGTACAGGTTTGATGATGTACACACCAGCAGATGCCCTGAGGCAAAGAACAGCCCACTTGCTTAACCAGTGGAGTGTTTTTACTTTACACACAGGTGGAGAGGCGTTCAGCGAATCAGGGTGTCATACAGCTTACCAGTCGGTGAGTGTATGCAGATGCCAGGTTGCAGTGCAGGATCACTAGCAGGTAATAGCAGGTGTCTGTGGAGCGCTAACAGAGTGAAAGAATTGTGCCACCAATGTGCAGTACTTAGGTCGGCAGCCATCTTGGTACAGGGAATGAAGCCTCTCAGGATGAGCAATATGGAGTCTGCGCAGTAGCACTCTACACCTTCAAAAGAAGTCATTATTTAAAGGGTCCCCATCAACATTCAAAATCTGGACTGCATTTCAATTTGTGGTACCCTAGTAGGAATAGGTCAATATGAATCAAACTGCTCTAAGCAGTGCATTTACTTAATGTCACACACTACCAGTCAAAATTATGAGACCCCCCCACCCTTCATTTTCCAATTTTTATTGAAATTAAAGCAATTCAAGTCCTGTAAATAGCTTAAAATAGTAAAAAGGTAAGAAGTAAACTGCTAGAGGTTAAAAAAAAAAGTGTAAATGAGCAAAAACTGAAAAACAATGTAAAGTTAGAAATAATATCTTTTTGAAAAAAATAATACCTGTAGTTTTAAAACTTACAGCTGCTCTGCAGCAATGGCAAAGAGTCTTGCTTGGGCCATGAAATACGACCAGTGGGCTACTGAAGACTGAAAGAAGGTCTTATGGAAGTCTTTGGCTTATTACGCAGGGTTTTTGTAAACTATAGGGAAGGCAAATCTATGATTCCTCAACGTGTGGGGTTTATTTATTAAGCAGTGTATTGTAAAAGCCTCCACATAAACATCCTAACGGCAGATGGATGACCATGTACTTTCATAAACACTTAACTCTAAAATAAAGACTCAGAGACTTAAGGCCCATACACACTTGACGATAAAATGAGCGACGTCGTTCATTTCAGCCCTCATCAACGACGTCGCTCATTATATCGTCAAGTGTGTATGCATCCGACGACCACCGATGCGCGGCCCCGCGGGACGTTAACGACCCTCGCTTATCTGTGGAGCATGTATGCTCAATTTCCACTATGGTCGTTACCGACCAGAGACGTCGTTGAATGTGTATGGTGTGAACGACCAACGACCAAGCCACTGTTCACCAGCCCTGTTCCCAGCTCATTATTTTAATAAACTGTTCAGCTTGGATGCTTCAACGATAAATGGTCTTTGGTCGTTGTGCTTTGGTAGTGTGTATGCTCATGTCGTTTGCTCAGCTGTACAAGGGAAGTTCAAGGGAAGTCGTTAACGACGGTCGTTAACGATGTGTGCATCGTCAAGTGTGTATGGGCCTTCAGATTTGGCAGAAATTGTTAGCTGATTTATTCAATAACTTTTAACTAAAAATGTCTGAATAAAGATTAAATAGTGGCGGCCAAGAAAGAATGGCTAACTTCTACCCCAACCCATAAAACTGTACCAACTTAAAACTCAACCTAAACAATAAAACTGTATCCACTCAACCTTATACCTTGACTACCCACCCGTCCAGGTGGTGTCGCTGTTCCCGACCGGGTGATCCAACAGACATTCGAACAAAGCAAAATCGCATGCAACTTCTTGGAGGGTGCAACCAGCTCGGAAACTCGAAAAGCGCCGTGGTAAGCCATTGAAAAAGCCAAACGTAACAGAAGGGACTCAAAGACTGAGTCGGCAACGCTCTCAACCGCACCCAATACAGTGGGGAGAAGCGACGCATCAATGGGACGCCTGCTATCTGGGTTAACCCGAACTACAGGCGCCCAGCCTTTCATGGCTTTCGCAATCAAAATGCTCTTCATAAAATCGTGAGCCCCCTTAACCCTCGCAAAAAAGGAAATGCTGGCCAGGTAACGGGAGGCTACCGCTCTGGATCTCATAGAGCTGCCAAATAAAAGAAAGCATCCGACGATGCCCACTCTTACCTGAAAGCCCCTTAGCGATACGCCTGAATGGTATTCGGGACGATGGAATGCTCCGCTAACCCCTCCAAGCTGGCTCGCTCACTTGCCAAACATAAGGAAGGCAGAGAACCCTAACAACATCAGCAAGAGGCGCAAGCGCACGGAACGTATCCCATTGGCACCGAGATAATGCATCGGCCACACCGTTATCCACACCGGGGAAGTGCTGGGCTTGAAAGACCACATTGTAACGCAAGCATTGCAGCATCAACTGAGCCAAGACTCGCAATACCACTAAGAATTTGGCCCGCTGATTATTGATCGCGTACACCATGCCCAGGTTATCACACTTGAACAGGATTCTGCGATCGCGCAACTGTCCGCCTCAAACCTCCAAAGCCACCATGATAGGAAAGAGCTCCAACAGCAAAAGATCTCTAGTTAAACATCTCTCGAACCAGCACCGCTGCCACGAAGCAGCGCACCAAGAACCTGCCAGGAAACATCCAAAACCCACAGAACCCGCTGCGTCCGTGAACAACTGCAAGCTAGAATTATCGACGGGAGCCAACCAGATTAAAGTCGTCTAGAAACTAAGCCCAAACGGCCAGGTCTTGCTTTATCTCGGACGACAACCTAATCAAGTGATGAGACCTAGTGACACCCATTGTGGCCCGTTCCAATTTACGGCAAAAGTGCCTGACCATAGGGATGACTCTGCAGGCAAAATTCAACAGGCCCAAAAGCGTAACCTTACGCGCCGCAACACACAGCAGGATGCACTCATGCAACTTCTCCACCTTATCTCCACCTTATCCCTAGGGAGGCTGCAACAGCCCGCCACAGTGTCAATTTGGATCCCCAAAAAGGACAAACAGGAAACGGGGCCCTCTGTCTTCTCCGCCGCGATAGGAACACCAAAATAATAAAACAAGGCCCGTAAACTAAAGGAGCTCGGAGCAACGACTGGTACCTGCCGGACCAATGCAAAGGAAATCGTCTAAGTAATGTGTGAGACCCCGACCCCCTGACAAAAACTCCACATACCAATGCAAAAAGGAACTGAACTTCTCAAAAAAGGCACATGAAACAGAACATCCCATTGGCAAGCACTTGTCAATGAAATATTCGTCCCCGATGTGGAAGCCCATAAACCGAAATGAATCAGGGTGAAGCGGGAGCAGCCGAAAAGTTGACTCAACATCAGTCTTAGCCATGAGGGCCCCGGGCCTGTAGGTCCGGACCATATCCAGAGCATCCTCAAATGACTGATAGCCTACCAAGCAATACTCGGGGGGGGGGGGGGGGGGATGGTGTCGTTGACGGAGCGTCCTGACGGGTAAGAAAGATGTTGAATGAGCTGAAACTTACCCGGGGCCTTTTTCGTAACACCCACCGGAGAAATAATCAAATCCTTCAAAGGGGGCTGAGAAAAAGGACCCGCCATGCGGCCAAGCTGTATCTCCTTATCCACCTTGCCACGCAGCACGTTGTAACCAAAACCATCAAAAAGGAAACTTGCAACATCCTGATCCACATACCAGGACAACCACTTACCCATAGCCTCCAGCCGTATCTGGGTGGGAGCCCTACTTAGATGAAGCCGCGGTAGTGGGCTTGGCAGGAACGGGATTGCCCCCTCTCAGGGCAGAGTGCCCACAATGAAAGCAGTTGGAGGCAGGGTGGGCCCACCGCAACGCAAGCAGAGGTGTCGATAACTACACCGTTGTCCAACACCGTTGTCCAACAGGTGCCTTATTGAAGGCAAAACATTTGCCTTTAGCCTGTCCCAGCCCTTGCGCACGACTAGGCCCCCCGAACCGCCGTGCAAGCAGAGCCTCCCGCCGAAGTCCATGACCCTCAAACAATCCTGCTTGCGCCTAAACTGGTTGTCATAGACCCTCCGCCGACGCCCGGATACTTGCAATGCATGTCGTGAATCAAGTGTATGTAGCGGATTATGTTGATATGCTCACCCGGACGATCTTCCAGATAACAGGCTGCAAAGACGCAGAACCCAGCCAACCAAGCATCATAAGATTTAAAAGCCTCAACACCAAAACCGCATTTTGCCTTAGCGGCCCCAACACCCCCTTAACAACACCCTCAACACCAACACCCCCTTAAACGCCTTCTTTTGCCTCATCAGTCAACGTGAACATATCAACAAAATTGTCCTACTGAATTTTTTTTGCGGCAGCTCTCGCGCAACACAGCCATGTAGTCACAACGGGCGACTCCAGGCAGGTTACGCCGCTTCCTTTCCCTGCGGGAAAGCTCAGCAGCCCTCTTGTGCTTAGCGTGGTGCTCGCATTTGCCTGCCTCCTTCTTCCCATACTTAGAAGCATGCTTACGGGCCCGCGCTGCGCTGTTGACTGAAAAACCGAGAGACGATGAGGATGAGGAAGAGGAGCTGGTCTGAGAGCCAGAAGAGGAAGAAGCGCGCGACAGTACCAAGATGGACTCCCCGGACCCCTCACCTGATGCTTCCGGCTGACCGACCCAAGATGTAGAGTCACTCTTGCTGTCCAGCCGTACACTCGAAACCTCCTCCGGTTCTGAAAAACAATGGAAATCCCGCCCTGGAGCCGGGAGACAAGGACAAGTCCGCCAGGGATGGCAGAGCCCGAGCAACCTCACCCGCATCACCAACCAAATGGGACACAGTCAACCTCATGCCCCTACCAAATCTCATAAATGGGGAGACCCCGGGAGTAGCACCCCCCGCAGCAACCCCAGAACCCCACCCTCCACGGACAGGGCTGACATGAATGGAGCTAGAGCAGCTGCAATGGAAGAAAAAGCGGCGGACAACTGGGAGGAGTCGAAAAACAGCAGGCGATGGACTTGCCGCAGCACCAGCCGGAGAACCGGAAGGCGCCCTTGCACCCCTACAGCTACTGCCCGTTTGTCCAGAGGCAGAGGCTGCAGGGACCGGAGTGGAAGACACAGCCCCAGTGCCGCGGGAGCCAGCAGAGGAATGACTGAGTACAGCAGCGCCGTCGTCCCTCACAGACCCAACTCCCCCCTGTAAACCCCGGACGCCACAGCAGAGGCCACATCAGCGCCACCTACTGTCCCACCCTACTGCTCCACCCCCCAAGTTCTGCAGTCCTGTGGGAACCCAGGGAGGCACGAGACCCGCATTTATTCACTGCTGTTCTGCTCAGAGCAGCGAGTGACAGTGGTGATCTCCCAACTCCCACCCCATTGGGGGACACCGTGACCTGCGGGACAAACTATGAAAAACGGGACTGTCTCGTCAGTATCGGGACAGTTGGGGGAGGTATGTTACAATATTGGGGAGGGGGTGACAGACAGGAGGCATGAGGTAGGGACGAGTTCCAACAGCTGTGCCTGGCCCAAGAAATGGGAGGGGGCATGACCAGTGCAGGGAGGTGTGGCCAGCCCCCCTCCTTATTAAATATTGAAAAGATTATTTCATGTGCCGCTATGAAGAGGCCGCACAGCTGGATAGGGGGGCGCCGACATGGGGGCAGGAGGGTGGGCAGGCGGCAAGGCTGGGTCGATCACCACCCACACATCAGGGCGAAAGAGCAGTGACTGCCTCTGCAGCAGTCTCTCTCCCAGTGCAGCACACAGCAGCAGTCACTCCACTGCGGGTGGGACGTACGCAGAACCCAGGGTAAAGAGTCCCCCCCCCCCCCCCTCTACCTCTCAGCGCCACTGTGTAGGAATGCTCTGCGTCCTGGATTTAGTGGGATTGTATTGGATTCAGGGTATTTGAGGTACTGTATGTGCCCCAGCTCCGGGGAATGGTGGTGGAGAGAGGGTTTAGGCGTCCGGTGGTCAGTGGGTGCAGGTAACAGAGCCCCAGCCTACATCAGCAGCTGGAAGACCAAGGCAGAAACTCACAGACAGGTCATCAAGGTCCAGCTGGAGAGTGTCCAGGATGGAGTACATTAGCCATAGGCACACGTCACCTCAGGCAGGCTAGTTACACTAACATGACACTGGGTTCAGTCTACCCCAATAGCCTCCTCAGCCACCAGATTTCAGTCCTGTGGGAAGTGGCGGGAAAGGAGACTTGCAGCACGATACACCTGCAGCAACTGCATGATGCTATCATGCAAGGATGGACGATAGTCTTTTAGGAATGTTTCCAGCACCTTGTTGCACCACTAACCATAAATACGGCCTGCTGCTGCGTACGAGACCAGAATGTACCTGCATGCATCTTGAATGCATACTTGATTGGATGTTGAATATATGAATGAATGGATTGTCAGTGCACATACCGTATGGGTGCAAGGAGTGGCCTGTTATAGGGTGTTCAGTACAGATGTCCTATCTGAATAGAAGAAGGAAATACAGTGCTGTGTATGATCTCACAAGCATCATATTCTTCTGTCGGCCATCTGCTGCTGAAATTAATAGGAGGTTGGGAAAACATTCTTGTGAGTAGTGAGAAATGTTCCGTGTCTGAAAATGATTGATGCAGTAACATAGAGTTATACAGGCACTGAGAGGGCCATAAAGCGGGTCGCCTGCAGCAAATGGCTGGATTACTTTACTCCCTTACACTGCCTCATGCAAGTCAGATGTACGATTGAACGGGTGTAGTATGGTATGCCGGCGGTCGTGCTCCCGGCGACCAGCATCCCGGCGCCGGGATCCCGACCGTCGGCATACCGACAGTGTGGCGAGCGCAAAAATGAGCCCCTTGCGGGATCGCTGCACTCGCCACGCTGCGGGCATGGTGGCGCGCTACGCTATTTTATTCTCCCTCCAAGGGGGTCGTGGACCCCCACAATTGGAGAATAAGTGTCGGTATGCCGGCTGTCGGGATTCCGGCGCCGGTATACTGTGCGCCGGGATCCCGACAGCCGGCATACTGAAGACCACCCGATTGAACTATATGCAATGTGTGAGCTTTTTGGTATTGCTGGATATTGGGAAGTCCTATCATTTTGTCAGCATGTTGGTGAAACATGTCAGTATATAAATTCATACACACAAGCACAGCCCATCTTTTTTACATACTTGCCTACTTTTGAAAAAGCATTTCAGGGAGATTGTGAAAGTAACACCTATCAGCGAGGACGTGTACAGCTACATCGGAGAGGCTTGTCATGAAAATGACTTACATCCAAATGTAAATGAGCCCCAAAGTTAGTAAGGTCTATTTGTTGAAGAAAAGACACTGATATTTTGCAGGATTTGTTTGTGTATTGTGTTTTACAAGAGGTTCCATATACTGTAAGTGGCCATAGGGAGCATTGTGCCTTATAACCAATGCAGGGAAATGGCACTAATGATCCTATTTGAATATATGTATCTCTGATTTATTTCCCCCCAAGAATGTAACAGCTGCATAATGGGGGTAAGATGTAATCAGGGAGATTGCTGGACATTTCAGGGAGTGAGGGAGATTGCTGCTATTTCAGGGAGTCTCCTGCAGAATGAGGGAGGGTAGGCAACTATTCTTTTATATTACCCAGAAACCTATGTTTTAGCATACAGCAATATAGCATGACATGGGGACTCTTGCAGGCTGAACACAATGACACTACCCCTGTGGAGTAAAGCCACGCTCGCGCACTTCTTTCTCATATTGCAAATGAGTCCTTGGTCCGTTTGTGTTGCCTATGGCTGTATCCAGTTATTGCCCATTTTCTTTGTGTCTCCTGCACTTTGATGGTATCTGGTATTCTACACTGAAATGTCTGTCAATTTCCCTTGTAAAGGTCTTATTGTATCTGCATCCTACCACCCCCCACTGTGGTCTCATCTGCCTTCCCTCCCCCACAAAAGACATTGGATTCTCCTTCCTCCCACCAACATAAGGTCTAGCTCCTAGCATACCTTGCAATCATTTGATCCCTTTACATATGATCAGCCCATGATTTTAGCCTTTTTCTTGATAATAAAGGTTACACGAATATTAACCTGTGCAATATTACTTTATACTGCTACTCTACACATACAGTTCTAGATAATGCAACATCTGCAATCCAAAAATTAGCATGCACTACATTCGTTACAAATTGTATCATTTTTTTTCCCCATGACACTTGAAAGTAGGAGTCATCAGTAGTATTTGTTTTACTGAAATCACTGTATCATTCCAGGACTTGTGTTGCCAGTATACATACAGTACATATGTTATGGACTCACAAATTGGTTCATGTTAATTGTTTAGTTAGTAATAAATTGCAAATCTAATCAATTGGACTAAAAACTTCGGACCCGATTCAGAGCTGATCGCACAGCGGGCGATTATCGAACTACTGCGCATGCATATGTACCGCAATGCGTACGCGCATCGCCATACAGCAACAGGACAGTGCGAACATTTCAACCGCACGGCTGTTTGCAAGGTGATTGACAGGAAGAGGATGCATGTGGGTGGTAAATGACCATTTTCTGGGAGTGTCTGGGAAAACGCAGGCGTTCCCAAGCATTTTCAGGGAGGGTGTGTGGCGTCCGCTCCAGCCCCGATCAGCCTGATTTCTTTGCACTGGAGGAGTAAGTATTGAGCTACTCACACACACTGCACAGACTCATTCGATGGTGAGTGTGATTTGCAGATGTCCGCTATCTGAGGGGATTTTTCGCACAGTGTACACATGCATTCGCAGACTTGCACGGGGTGAATTATCTGATCACAAGACAGTGTAATTTGCAGTACAGCGATCAGGTCTGAATTAGGCTCTTAATCACCCAATGGTGGTCATTCCGAGTTGATCGCAGCCAGCAACTTTTTGCTGCTGCTGCGATCAACTGCCCCACGCCTAGGGGGGAGTGTATTTTAGCTTAGCAGGGCTGCGATCGCTTGTGCAGCCCTGCTAAGCTAAAAAAATGTCAAGCAGAACTTGACCAGACCTATACCTACTTACCCTGTGCGATGATCCCTGCGATGCTGAAGCTGCCTCTGACGTCAGACATCCGCCCTCCGTTGTTCTGGACACGCCTGCGTTTTCCAATCCACTCCCCGAAAACGGCTGCAAATGCTGTGTAGACGCCCAGGTCCGCTTTCTTCCTGTCCATCTTCTTTGCGGTCCGCTCTGCGACCGCTTTCTTCCCAAGACGCAACGTAACCCGGCGACCCCTGTCGCCAGGCAACGTTGCGCACTGCGGCCGCCGCGCATGCGCATTCCGCACCCGTTCGTACCGCAGCAATAAACCGCTGCGTGTGAACGGGTCGGAATGACCCCCAATGTTTCCTTTACAGCAATTTGACACCATGGGCCAAATTAGAGATTTTTGTAAGGTTTTTCAGGGTTTTTTTTAAAGTGGCGATCATTTACACTGCAAAACCAGGTTGGATCTTGCTGTGTAAATGATTGCCACTTTTAAAAAAAACTGCAAAAACCTTACCAAATCTCTCACTTTTGAAACTCTCACTCTATTACATTTGGCCCCAAATGTGCATTATAATATCGAGTTGTTATTAGAGAGAAATATGTCCTGAATTCCTATAACTGTAATAGCTTCTCTAACTACTTTACTTTAATTTAATTAATTTACTAAGTTTTACTTTGATCTATAGTAATTTTTTTTATTTTAACCGTGAATAAGGAAATTACTCAGCAATATAAAAGCTGATGTTTGGGAACGGCTTACTTTAATATTCCCAGTTACGAGGTATAGTATTGATTAATCAATAACCTGTATTGCTTGCCAAAGCCAGCAGATGGTGCTGCTGCTGAATTCAGCACTCTACATTCTAATCTAATGAGTCGCAAAATTAGGATTTAAATATTTAAATAAAAACAAAAGTGTGAGATGCTTTATAATGTATTAGAAAGTAGTGGATTATATACTTGGTTCATGTTTCCATGTTTTACTACATAACAGTAACGATCAAGCAACAAGAAATCTTCTCGTTTACATTTACACTTTGAATTATACTGTGGTTACTGATTAATACACCGTATAACATCTAGGGGCACAGTATATTTACTAAAGTGCAAATTTATAGAAGGAGATATGTTGCCCACAGCAACCAATCAGATTTTGGCTAATATCTTCTAGAAGGTGCTAGATAAATGATAAAGTAGAATCTGATTGGCTATTGTGGGAAACATCTCCTCTTCTGTAAACTCACACTTCAGTAAATAATTTGACCGCCAATTTAAGGCAACCCCTGCAAGTGCCCGTGGGCACACCAGGATGCCACGGCATACGGTTTGGGAACCACTGTCCTACAGTGATCATTACACCACTTTTACTGTATAATATTGTTCTAATCTAGATGAAGGAGTCACTATAATTGTAACTATTTATTTGACACTTGATACGGTTCATATGTCGCCTACATTGCGTCTCACTGTTACTTAGTGAGCGCCATAAAAATTGTTTTCATTTCAGTTCACTTGTAATAGGTAATTACCCTTAGTGTGGGATTTAATCTAAATATAGAGCTGTTGTCTAATTTGCTGTCATGGCATGCCTGTGTGACTCATATATAAAGAAGCTGATTATTATTATCCTAATTATGTCTTGTGTGAACCTGCTTCCCGATTAATGCGAGTAACACATCCAGTTATCATGGTATACATACACATCGATTGGCAGCTAACGCTTCTGAGAACTGTGACTATGGCGTGGGGTTTTTTAGTATTCAATTAGAACTCAGAAAATTGGAGGCAGTGAATTAGAGCTTAATTACTTGGTAATTAATTATTTCCTTCCAAAGCGGAGTCTTCTTTGTCCAGTGTCTGAAGCCGGTCCTCTGCAGCAGTGGTGAGTATGTGAGGTGTATGTGTATGTATGTGAGTGTCCCCGGTGTGTGTGACCCTTCCCCGGAGCTGGCTGCTGGGAGAAGCCTCCTTCCCAGAAGCCCCCTCCCCAGTCGGAATATGGAGGGGAACACACCAGGAGACCACCAGACAGCTCAGTATGTTTATTAATTTATTTATTTCTCATACGTCCTAGAGGATGCTGGGGACGACATCAAGACCATGGGGTATAGACAGGATCTGCAGGAGACATGGGCACTCTAAAGACTTTTCATTGGGTGTGAACTGGCTCCTCCCTCTATGCCCCTCCTCCAGACGTCAGTTTTAGAAATGTGCCCAGGTCGACTGGATACACTCTGAGGAGCTCTACTGAGTTTCTCTGAAAAGACTTATGTTAGGTTTTTTATTTTCAGGGAGATCTGCTGGCATCAGACTCCCTGCTTCGTGGGACTGAGGGGGCAGAAGCAGAACCAACTTCCTCAGAGTTTCATGGCGCTGCCTTTGGCTGACAGGACACCATTAGCTCCTGAAGGGAACTGAACGCTAGCCGTGTCTAGATGCTCACTCCCACAGCACGCCGTCACCCCCCTCACAGAGCCAGAAGTCAGAAGACAGTTGAGTATAAGAAGAATGATCTTCTGTCAAGTAAGTGACGGCTGAGGTGCGGCGCGGCTGGCGGGAGCGCAGCGCGCCATTGCTGCCCACACACACAGGCACTATAGGGTGCAGGGCGCCCTGGGCAGCAAGAAAAATACCTCAAAACTGGATAAAAAGGGGCATAAGTTGCCACTGGCACAGCCCTACCCCCACCAGTATAAATATTACAGTGTTTATATGAGTGTAAGGACGCGCCATTGCGGGGGCGCAGCTTCTTCTTCAGTCAGCCAGCACACTACTCAGCGCCATTTTCTCTCTCTCAGGCTGCAGAGAACACGCTGGTCCTCTCCTCCACTTCTGACAAGTACAGGGTGCTATTAAGGGGGGGGGCACAAAGCGATTGTGGTGCATTTAATAGTGTGAATTACTGTTTAAAGGCGCTATTTGGCTGTGGACATTCTGTGTTCACAGGGAATACTGGCGCTGGGGTTGTGGACTGGCTGCTCTTATCCTGTGTCCCTCTGATAGATTTTACTGTGGGTCTGTCCCCAAAAGAAGTCCCAGTGTGTCTGTTGGTGTGCTGTACACATGTGAGGCATGTCTGAGGCAGGGAGTTCCTCCCCGGAGGAAGCCATTTTAGGGACACAGAGTTGTAATGTGGTGGTGCTACCGGCACACCAAGAGCCTGCATGGGTGAAAGAGATACGTGACAGTATGCATCTGATTAACCGTAGATTAGATAAGTCTGAATCTAAGGCTGCATGCTGGAGAAAATCTGTGGAAGATGTGATTTTTCAGGATGCTGTTATTCCTTATGCGGGCGGCCCCTCTGGGTCACATAAGAGACCATTTGCAAATGTTGTAAACACTGATACCGACACGGATTCTGACTCTTGTGTCGACGATAGTGAATCCAGAGAGATAGATCATAAATTGGAAAAAAATATACAATATATGATTGTGGCTATAAGGGACGTGTTGGAGGTTACAGAAACCACTCCTGTACCTCAGGAGAAGGCGTATTTATGTAAGGAAAAGAAGTCCAAAGTCACGTTCCCTCCTTCACACGAACTAAATGTTCTGTTTAAATGGATTTGGGTGAATCCTGATAAAAGATTTCGTATGCTAACCCTTTCCCGGCTGAGGACAGGAAAAAAGTGGGAGTCACCCCCTGTGTTAGACAGTGCACTTTCCAGGTTGACAAAGAAGGTAATTCTCCCTGCTCCTGGCACGGCTTCTCTTAAAGAGCCGGTAGACCGCAAAATGGAAACGACATTGAAATCCATTTATGTTACTAATGGTACACTGATTAGGCCCACTATTGCCTGCGCATGGGTGAGTCGCGCTATTGAAAAATGGTCAGAAAGTGTCATCAGAAATTGACACGATTGATAAAGATGAGATACTCCTTAAGTTAGGGAATATCAAGGACGCTGCCGCCTACATGCTGGAAGCAATGAAGGATATTGGACTCTTGAGTTCACAGGCCGCTACCATGGCAGTATCGGCTAGGCGGGCGTTGTGGATTCGCCAGTGGAACGCGGATGCAGATTCCAAAAGAAACACGGAGACTCTCCCATATAAAGGTGAGGCCTTATTTGGCGATGGCCTGGATGCGTTAGTCTCGGCGGCTACCGCAGGTGAGTCAACATTTTTGCCCTCTGCGCCTGCACCAGCAAAAAAGACCTATCACCCGCAAATGCAGTCCTTTCGGCCCAATAAATACAAAAAGACGAGAGGTTCCCCCTTCTTTGCAGGTACGGAGAAGGGGAAGGGGAAAGAAGCCCACAACGGCTCCAAGTTCCCAAGAGCAGAAGTCTACCCCTACTTCTGCCAAATCCCCAGCATGACGCTGGAGCTCCCTTGCGGGAGGCCATCCGGGTGGGGGCACGTCTCAGACTCTTGAGCCAGGATTGGATTCTGTCTGGCCTGGATCCCTGGGTGTTGCAAATAGTATCCCAGGGGTACAAGCTGGAGTTTCAAGACGTTCCCCCATGCCGATTTTTCAAATCGACCTTGCCAGTTTCTCCGTCAGAAAGAGAAGCAGTAACAGCGGCAATCCAAAAATTAAGCCAAGACCAGGTCATAGTCATGGTACCGTTGTCACAACAAGGGAGGGGTTTTTATTCAAGCCTCTTTATGGTTCCGAAGCCAGACGGCTCGGTCAGACCGATCCTAAATCTAAAGGATCTTAATTGTTACCTAAAAAGGTTCAAGTTCAAGATGGAATCACTTCGGGCAGTGATTGCCAGTCTGGAGGAGGGGGACTACTTGGTGTCGGACATAAAGGATGCTTACCTGCATGTTCCCATTTATCCTCCTCACCAGGCTTATCTGAGACTCACGGTTCAGGATTGCCATTACCAATTCCAGACGTTACCATTCAGTCTCTCCACGGCGCCGAGGGTATTCACCAAGGTGATGGCGGAGATGATGGTTCTCCTTCGTCAGAAAGGAGTCAATATAATTGCTTATCTGGACGACCTCCTGATAAAGGAGAGATCCAGGAAGCAGTTGTTACAAAACATATCACTCTCTCTGTCAATACTTCAACAACACGGGTGGATCATAAATTACCCAAAGTCACAGTTGGAACCAACGACAAGGTTGTCTTTCCTCGGGATGATTCTGGACACAGAAGTTCAGAGAGTATTTCTTCCGCTGGAAAAGGCTCTGGAAATCCAGAAAATGGTAAAACAGATATTGAAACCATCAAGTGTGTCGATCCATCAGTGCATTCGGTTGTTGGGGAAGATGGTGGAGGCCTACGAGGCCATACAGTTTGGCAGGTTCCATGCCAGAGTATTCCAGTAAGAACTGTTGGACAAGTGGTCGGGGTCACACCTACACATGCACAGAAAGATAATCCTGTCGTCAAAAACCAGGATTTCGCTCCTGTGGTGGTTGCACAGCTCTCACCTGCTAGAGGGACGCAGGTTCGGGATTCAGGACTGGGTCCTGGTAACCACGGATGCAAGTCTCCAAGGCTGGGGAGCAGTCTCTCAGGGAGAAAACTTCCAGGGACGTTGGTCACAACAGGAAGCCTGCCTTCACATAAACGTTCTGGAACTAAGAGCCATTTACAACGGCCTTCAACAAGCGGTACATCTTCTTCAAGACCGTCCCGTGCAGATCCAGGCGGACAATGTAACAGCAGTCGCATACATAAACAGGCAGGGCAGAACGAAAAGCAGAGCGGCAATGACAGAGGTGACAAAAATCCTCAGCTGGGCAGAAAAACATCTACAAGCTCTGTCGGCAATATTCATTCCGGGAGTAGACAACTGGGATGCAGACTTCCTCAGCAGACACGATCTCCATCCAGGAGAGTGGGGCCTCCACCAAGAAGTCTTCGCAGAGGTGACAAGTATTTGGGGAGTTCCTCAAATAGACATGATGGCGTCTCGTCTCAACAAGAAGCTTCAGAGATACTGTTCCAGGTCGAGAGACCCTCAAGCAGTAGCAGTGGATGCACTGGTGACCCAGTGGGTGTTTCCGTCAGTGTATGTCTTCCCTCCACTTCCGCTGATCCCAAAAGTACTCAGGATCATAAGAAAAACAAGGGTTCGAGCAATCTTCATTGCCCCAGACTGGCCAAGGAGGGCTTGGTACCCAGATCTTCAGCAGTTGCTCATAGGAGATCCTCGACCTCTTCCTCCTCGAGAGGACCTGCTGCAGCAGGGGCCGTGCATGTACCAAGACTTACCGCGGCTACGTTTGATGGCAGGGCTGTTGAGCGCCGTATCCTAGCCAGGAAAGGTATTCCCGAGGAGGTCATCCCCACCCTTATTCAGGCTAGAAAAGGAGTAACGTCGAAACATTACCACCGTATTTGGAGAAAATATGTGTCTTGGTGTGAATCCAAGAAGGCTCCTACGGAAGAGTTTGAGTTAAGATGTTTTCTCCATTTTTTGCAGGAAGGTGTGGAGGCGGGCCTCCGATTGGGATCAATCAAGGTCCAGATTTCGGCCTTGTCATTGTTCTTCCAGAAACAATTGGCCTCTCTTCCAGAGGTTCAGACCTTTGTGAAAGGGGTTCTGCACATCCAGCCTCCATTCGTGCCTCCAGTGGCACCATGGGACCTTAACGTGGTATTGCAGTTCCTTCAATCGGATTGGTTTGATCCTCTACAAAAGATAGAGTTGAAGTTTCTCACTTGGAAAGTGGTGATGCTTTTAGCTTTGGCATCCGCAAGGCGGGTGTCTGAATTGGGGGCCTTGTTTCACAAGAGCCCTTACCTGATCATTCCATGAAGATAGGACAGAGTTGAGGACTCGTCAACATTTTCTTCCGAAAGGTGGTTTCATCTTTCCACATAAACCAACCTATTGTAGTGCCAGTAGTTACTGACACATTCACGGATTCAAAATCTCTAGATGTGGTTAGAGCTTTGAAAATCTATGTCGCTAGAACAGCTCGTATACGGAAAACAGAGGCTCTGTTTGTCCTGTATGCTCACATCAAGATTAGCTGTCCTGCTTCCAAGCAGACTATTGCACGTTGGATTAGAAATACGATTCAGCAAGCTCATACTATGGCTGGTTTGCCGTTACCGACGTCGGTAAAGGCCCACTCCACTAAGAAGGTGGGCTCATCCTGGGCGGCTGCCCGTGGGGTCTCGGCATTAAACTTTGCCGAGCAGCTACTTCTTGGTCAGGGTCAAACACATTTGCTAAGTTCTACAAGTTTGACATCTTGGCCGATGAGGACCTCAAGTTTGGTCAATCGGTGCTGCAGGGTCATCCGCACTCTACCGCCCGTACTGGAACTTTGGTATAGACCCCATGGTCTTGATGCCATCCCCAGCATCCTCTAGGACGTATGAGAAAATAGGATTTTGATAACCTACCGGTAAATCCTTTTCTCCTAGTCCGTAGAGGATGCTGGGCGCCCATCCCAGTGCGTACTTTACCTGCAGTTTAGTTATTAGAGTTACACAAGTTGTGTTTTCTTGGTTTCAGCATGTTGCTGCAATAGGTTCATGCCTGTTGGCGTGTGTTATGTTGAATGCCATGTGTGCGGCATGGTTGAGGGTGTGAGTTGGTAGATATCTCACCACTAGTTAAGTAATTCCTTTCCTCGAAATGTCAGTCTCCCTGGGCACAGTTCCTACAACTGAGGTCTGGAGGAGGGGCATAGAGGGAGGAGCCAGTTCACACCCAATGAAAAGTCTTTAGAGTGCCCATGTCTCCTGCGGATCCCGTCTATACCCCATGGTCTTGATGTCATCCCCAGCATCCTCTACGGACTAGGAGAAAAGGATTTACCGGTAGGTTATCAAACTCCTATTTTTTTTTATGTGCCGCAGGGTATTCAGCTCTGAAAACTCAACCACTTTTCTCTTACGTCCTAGAGGATGCTGGGGACTCCGTAAGGACCATGGGGTATAGACGGCTCCGCAGGAGACATGGGCACTGTAAGACTTTAGAATGGGTGTGCACTGGCTCCTCCCTCTATGCCCCTCCTCCAGACCTCAGTTAGATCCTGTGCCCAGAGGAGACTGGATGCACTGCAGGGGAGCTCTACTGAGTTTCTCTGAAAAGACTTTTGTTAGGTTTTTTATTTTCACGGAGCACCTCTGGCAACAGGCTCCCTGCTTCGTGGGACTGAGGGGAGAGAAGCAGACCTACTTTACTGATAGGCTCTGCTTCTTAGGCTACTGGACACCATTAGCTCCAGAGGGTCGGAACACAGGTGTCGTCCTTGCTGTTCGTCCCAGAGCCGCGCCACCGGAAGATAGAAGCCGGGTAAGTATATGAAGCAAGAAGACTTCAAAGGCGGCAGAAGACTTCAGATCTTCACTGAGGTACCGCGCAGTGGTCGCGCTGCGCGCCATTGCTCCTACACACACGCAAGGCACAGCATGGGTGCAGGGCGCAGGGGGGGGCGCCCTGGGCAGCAATAATCACCTCAAATGAAACTGGCAGCATTCTTAGATACTGCGGAGGCAGTATATTATAAAACCCCCGCCAGTATAAATAAATGAGCGGGACCGAAGCCCGCAGTCGAGGGGGCGGGGCTTGATCCTCCAGCACTAACCAGCGCCATTTTCTCCACAGCATGCTGCAGAGAAGCTGCTCCCGGACTCTCCCCTGCTGAACACAGTAACGGGGCAAAAACGAGGGGGGGGGGGCACATTATTTGGTGCAAAATTGTATATTTATAAAGCACTATTTAGGCTGGGACTTTTGGTTTCAGTATATTGTGGCGCTGGGTGTGTGCTGGCATACTCTCTCTCTGTCTCTCCAAAGGGCTTTATTGTGGGTCAGTCCCCATATTTCAGTTATCCCAGTGTGTGTGGGGGTGTCAGTAAGTGTGTGTCGACATGTCTAAAGCGGAAGGCTCGTCTAGGGAGGAAGCAGAGCAGATGGTGGTGGTGTCTCCGTCGGCACAGCCGACACCTGATTGGGTGAACATGTGGAATGTTTTGAATGCTACTGTGGCTTTATTACATAAAAGATTGGACAAAGGAGTCCAAAGACAATGCTGTGAATCAACCCATGGCTTTTACTGTGTCACAGGACCACTCAGGGTCCCATAAACGTCCCTTTAGCCAGATAGCAGACACTGATACCGACACGGATTCCGACTCCAGTGTCGACTATGATGAGGCGAGGTGGCACCCAAGAGTCGCCAAAAGTATCCAGTATTCAAAGATAGTATTGTGTTGACCTTAGGTCACATCAAGGAAGCAGTGTTATGTATGAGAGAGGCTGCGAGAGATATTGGGCTTTTGGGTTCAAGAGCTAATGCCATGGCAGTTTCTGCTAGAAGGTCCCTGTGGACCCGTCAATGGACAGGGGATGCTGACTCAATGAGGCATATGGACACTTTACTTTACAAAGGTGAACTTTTATTTGGGGATGGCCTCGCGGACCTGGTTTCCACAGCTACCGCGGGTAAGTCTTCTTTTTTGCCTTACGTTCCCCCACAGCAAAACACCTCATTACCAGATGCAGTCCTTTCAGTTGCATAAGTTCAGAAGGGGGAGTGGCTCTTCTTTCCTCGCCAGAGGAAGAGGTAGAGGGAAGAGAACACCGGCTACGGCTAGTTCACAGGAACAAAAATCCTCCCCGGCCTCTACCAAATCCACCGCATGACGCTGGGGCTCCGCTACGGGAGTCCGCACCGGTAGGGGCACGTCTTCGACTCTTCAGCCAAGTCTGGGTTTAGTCGGATTTGGATCCTTGGGTGGTCGATTTTGTATCCCAAGGCTACAAACTGGAGTTGGAAGATGTGCCTCCACACTGATTTTTCAAATCAGTCTTGCCAGCTTCTCCCCCAGAGAGAGCAATAGTTTCAGCTGCCATACAAAAGCTGTGTCAACAGCAAGTGATTATCAAGGTTCCCCTAGTGCAACAGGGGAAAGGGTTTTATTCAACCCAATTGGTGGTCCCGAAGCCGGATGGCTTGGTCAGACCAATTCTGAATCTAAAATCCCTAAACCTATATTTGAGGAGGTTCAAATTTAAGATGGAATCTCTCAGGGCAGTGATTTCCAGCCTGGAAGGGGGGGATTTTATGGTGTCACTAGACATAAAGGATGCATACCTTCATGTTCCCATATATCCTCCTCATCAGGCGTACCTGAGATTCGCTGTACAGGATTGTCATTACCAGTTTCAGAAGTTGCCGTTTGGGCTTGCCACAGCCCCGAGGATTTTCACCAAGGTAATGGCGGAAATGATGGTGCTCCTGCGCAAGCAAGGCGTCACAATTATCCCATACTTGGACGATCTCCTGATAAAAGCGAGTTCAAGGGAACAGTTATTAAAAAGCGTGTCTCTCTCCCTGAGAGTACTACAACAGCACGGCTGGATTCTAAATCTACCAAAGTCGCAGTTGGTTCCGACAACTCGACTGTCATTTTTGGGCATGATTCTGGACACGGAAGAACAAGGGGTTTTTCTCCCAATGGAATAAGCCCAGGAACTCCAGAACATGGTCAAGGACCTGTTAAAGCCAAAAAGAGTGTCAGTTCATCACTGCACTCGAGTATTGGGAAAGATGGTGGCAGCCTACGAGGCCATTCCGTTCGGCAGGTTCCATGCAAGGACTTTTCAGTGGGACCTTCTGGACAAGTGGTCAGGGTCCCATCTGCAGATGCTTCGGAAGATAACTCTGTCCCCCAGGGCCAGGGTCTCTCTCCTGTGATGGCTCCAGAGTACTCGCCTTCTAGAGGGTCGCAGGTTCGGCATTCAAGCTTGGGTTCTAGTGACCACGGACGCGAGCCTCCGAGGATGGGGAGCAGTCACACAAAGACATTTTTTTCAGGGAATATGGTCAAGCCAGGAGGCTTGTCTACACATCAATGTGCTGAAATTAAGCGCCATATACAACGGCCTGCGACAGGCGGAGAATCTTCTTCGCAACCTACCTGTTCTTATACAGTCAGACAACATCACAGCTGTGGCGCATGTAAACCGCCAGGGCGGGACGAGAAGCAGAGCAGCAAATGGCAGCAGCCACCAGGATTCTTCGCTGGGCGGAAAATCATGTAAGCGCTCTGTCAGCGGTCTTCATTCCGGGAGTAGACAACTGGGAAGCAGACTTCCTCAGCAGACACGATCTCCATCCAGGAGAGTGGGGACTTCATCAAGAAGTCTTTGCCGAGGTGACAAGTCGTTGGGGTCTTCCTCAAATAGACATGATGGCGTCACGCCTCAACAGAAAGCTTCGGACGTATTGTTCCAGGTCAAGGGACCCTCAGGCAGTGGCAGTGGACGCCCTGGTGACACCGTGGGTGTTTCAGTCGGTCTATGTGTTCCCTCCACTTCCTCTCATCTCAAAGATATTGAGAAGCATAAGACGAACAAGAGTGCAGACAATACTCATTGTTCCAGATTGGCCTCGAAGGGCCTGGTATTCAGATCTTCAGGAATTTCCAGATTGGCCTCGAAGGGCCTGGTATTCAGATCTTCAGGAAATGCCCTCAGAAGATCCGTGGCCTCTTCCTCTCAGGGAGGACCTGTTACTACAGGGGCCCTGTGTGTTCCAAGACTTACCGTGGTTACGTTTGACGGCATGGCGGTTGAACACCAAATCCTAGCTAGGAAAGGTATTCTGGGTGAAGTCATCCCTACTCTAATTAAGGAAGGAGGTAACAGCGAAACACTATCACCGTGTCTGGAGAAATATGTGTCTTGGTGTGAAGCCAAGAATGCTCCTACGGAAGATTTTCAGCTGGGTCGTTTTCTCCATTTTCTGCAGTCAGGTGTGGATATGGGCCTAAAGTTAGGCTCCATTAAGGTGCAGATTTCGGCCTTATCTATATTCTTTCAGAAGGAATTGGCTTCTCTCCCAGAAGTCCTGACTTTTGTAAAGGTAGGGTTGCACATCCAACCTCCTTTTGTGCCTCCGGTGGCACCGTGGGACCTTAACGTGGTGTTACAGTTCCTTAAATCACGCTGGTTTGAACCTCTTCAAACGGTTGAAGTTTCTCCCTTGGAAAGTGGTTGTGTTATTGGCCTTGGCATCTGCAAGGCGGGTGTCCGAACTGGCGGCTTTGTCTCACAAGAGCCCCTATCTGATTTTCCATGCGGATCGAGCAGAGTGTGGACTCGTCCTCATTTTCTGTCTAAGGTGGTTTCGTCATTTCATATGAACCAACCTATTGTGGTGCCTGTGGCTATGGGTGTTTTGGAGGATTCCAAGTCCCTTGATGTAGTCAGGGCTTTAAAGATTTATGTGGCCACAACGACTAGGGTTAGGAAAACAGAAGCACTGTTTGTCCAGTATGCGGCCAACAAGGTTGGCGCTCCTGCGTATAAGCAGACTTTTGCTCGCTGGATCTGTAACACGATTTAGCAGGCTCATTCTACGGCTGGACTGCCGGTTCCAAATTCGGTTAATGCCCGTTCCACTAGGAAGGTGGGCGCTTCTTGGGCGGCTGCCCGATGCGTCTCGGCATTACAACTTTGCCGAGCAGCTATTTGGTCGGGTTCAAACACTTTTGCAAAATTCTACAAGTTTGATACCCTGGCTGATGAGGACCTCATGTTTGCTCTATTGGTGCTGCAGAGTCATCCGCACTCTCCCGCCCGGTCTGGAGCTTTGGTATAATCCCCATGGTCCTTACGGAGTCCCCAGCATCCTCTAGGACGTAAGAGAAAATAAGATTTTAAACCTACCGGTAAATCTTTTTATCCTAGTCCGTAGAGGATGCTGGGCGCCCGTCCCAGTGCGGAAAAATTCTGCAAGGCTTGTATATAGATATTGCATACATAAGGGTTATGTTACAGTTGTGTTCAGTCTCTGGCTGATACTGTTTTGTTCATGCTGTTAACTGGTTTATTATATACCATGTTGTACGGTGTGTATGGTGTGGGCTGGTATGTATCTCGCCCTTAGATTAACAAAAATCCTTTCCTCGTACTGTCCGTCCCCTCTGGGCACAGTCCTAACTGAGGTCTGGAGGAGGGGCATAGAGGGAGGAGCCAGTGCACACCCATTCTAAAGTCTTACAGTGCCCATGTCTCCTGCGGAGCCGTCTATACCCCATGGTCCTTACGGAGTCCCCAGCATCCTCTACGGACTAGGAGAAAAAGATTTACCGGTAGGTTTAAAATCTTATTTTTTTTAAAGTGGATACAGCAGATACCGGCACCGCACATACCTGCTGTAATCCAAAACTGGGCACTAGGTACGCAAGGTTTCTCTTACGTCCTAGAGGATGCTGGGGTCCAAATTAGTACCATGGGGTATAGACGGGTCTACTAGGAGCCATTGGCACTTTAAGAGTTTGAGAGTGTGGGCTGGCTCCTCCCTCTATACCCCTCCTACCAGACTCAGTCTAGAAACTGTGCCAGGAGGAGCCGGTCACAGCTAGGGGAGCTCTACAGAGCTACTTTAGTAAAGTTTATTTTAGAGTTTATTATTTTACAGGGAGGCTGCTGGCAACAGCCTTCCTGCATCGTGGGACTATCTCCGCTGACAGGACACTGAGCTCCTGAGGGGATCGATAGTTCCCCGCCACAGAGGATCGCTCACCCCAGCAGCATGCCGCCACCCCCTTACGGAGCAAGAAGATTGGTGGCGAGTGAGTCACCAATTCCCCTAGCAAGCGGGGGGCCAGTGTAAAGATGGCGGCAACATGATATGGAGCGCAGTACTAACTGTGCTCTGGGGCTCAGCGGTACATTGTGTGGCGCTGTGAGGGGCGCCCTGAGCCAGCGCCTACACCCTACACCGGTCACACAGCCTGTTGGGGTCCCGGGATCTCTGCCAGCATAATTCCTCAGGCCAGTATAATCCTATGAAGAGCGGGAAGGCAGCGCCATTTTGGGGGCGGAGCTTCTCAGAGCGGACCCAGCAGCGTTCAGCGCGATTTTCCAGCCTGCAGAAACGCTGAAGAGCAAGTCCCTCCAGAACATCTCCAGCTATCTCTCACGGTACCAGAGGGCTGTAGAAGGGGGGGGGGGGGCTGTAAACAGGCTGTGTAACCTATTAAGGTGCACAGTCAGCGCTGGTTGGGGGGTCTCCATTTACCTAAAAAGCGCTGTGTGTGGGTTGGCTCCAATCTCTGTGTCTCTCTTGCCATTCTTGGGGGTGAAACTCTGTCTGTTCTCCCCTGTGTGTGTATGGAGTGTCTGTGGTCTCCATTAGCTATGTCCAGGGACTCTGTGTCATATGCTGCAGAGGATATGTCCTCTCAGGATGATTCATTCCATGTAATCAGGATTGCACTGTTTTAGCACAGATACCAGCAAGGGATTTCTACTAGGGTTGTACAGAATGAATCTGCAACTCAGGTTTTACAGAACTCTATGGCAGTTTGGTCCGGCTCTGTTACCTCAGGGCCCCCCTCAGGAGATTCCCATAAACGTGCTCTTGCACAGATTATGCAGGATTACACGGATACCGACTCTGACACGGCAGATGGTAATGGGGATGTGCTTAGGGGGCCGCATCTCTTGCTAAAGGGGTGCAGTTGATGATAGAGGCTATAAGGGATGTGTTGAATATTGCAAATACAACACCGGAGCAGGTTGAGGAGGCTTACTTCACTGACAATAAGAAAGCTTCGCTAACCTTCCCTGCGTCCAAAGAATTAAATGCTATATTTGAGAAAGCATGGGAAAACCCGGAGAAAAAATTCCAGATCCCTAGAAGGGTTCTGGTTGCTTTTTCCTTCCATGAGGAGGATAGGAAAAAAATGGGAAAATCCACCCATAGTGGACGCGTCTGTATCCAGACTCTCAAAAAAGGTGGTTTTACCTGTTCCAGGATCTACCGCCTTAAAGGAGCCGGCTGATCGCAAAATTGATACTACGCTCAAATCCATATACACGGCTTCAGGGGCGATACTACGGCCCACTATTGCCTATGCATGGATTTCCAAAGCTATAGTAAGGTGGTCAGGCACGTTACTTGAGGAATTGGATACTATGGATAAAAGTGACGTAGAATTGTTTTTACGTAACATTCAGGATTCTGCAGGATATATGGTGGAATCCATGAAGGACCTGGGTTCAATGGCTGCAGGAATTTCTTCCATGTCTGTCTCAGCACGTCGAGGACTGTGGCTACGCCAGTGGTCTGCCGACGCGGAATCCAGGAGAGGTGTGGAGACCCTACCCTACACAGGTCAGGCTCTCTTTGGGGAAGCGTTGGATGCGTGGATCTCCACGGCTACAGCGAGTAAATCACCCTTCCCTCAGCTGCACCTGTTGTGAAGAAACTTTTTCCTTCAGCGGCACCACAGTCCTTTCGTGTTACTAAAACAAAAAAGGCCAAACCGTCCAACACCTTCTTTAGAGGGGGTCGGCCAAAATCCAAGAAACCTGCTGATGCAGGTTCCCAGGAACAGAAACCTGCTTCTGGTACACCAAAGTCCTCAGCATGACGGTGGACAGTGCGGCCTGGAGGTGGGGGCGAGATTCAGACATTTCAGTCACGTCTGGGTGTCATCCGGGCTGGATCCCTGGGTACTAGATATTGTGTCCTAGGGGTACCGGCTGGAATTTCAAGATCTCCCTCCTCACCGGTTCTTCAAATCAGGCTTGCCAGCTTTGCCGGCAGACAGGGCTACCCTACAGGGAGCCATCCAGAAGCTGGTGGAGGCACAGGTTATCATACCAGTTCCTCCCCAAATGCAAAACAAAGGTTACTATTTGAACCTTTTCGTGGTACTGAAACCGGATGGTTCGGTCAGGCCCATTCTGAACTTAAAATCCCTTAACCCCTTTCTGAGGGAGTTCAAGTTCAAAATGGAGTCTTTAAGGGCAGTGATATCAGGTCTGGAGGAGGGGGGATTACTTGTATCCCTGGATATCAAGGAGGCGTACCTCCACATTCCGATTTGGCTGCCGCATCAAGCTTATCTTCGATTCGCACTGTTGGACTGTCTCTATCAGTTCCAGGCCCTGCCATTCGGCCTCTTCACAGCACCGAGGGTATTCACCAAGGTGATGGCGGAAATGATGATTCTCCTCCGCAGACAGGGGGTGAACATAATTCCATACCTGGACGATCTGCTGATAAAAGCATCAGCCAAGGAGAAGCTGTTACGGTCCATAGCTCTCACGACCCAGCTTCTCAGGGAACATGGTTGGATCCTGAATCTTCCAAAATCAAATTTGGAACCAACCAGGAGGTTGTCCTTTCTGGGAATGATCCTCGACACGGAAGTGCAGAGGGTGTTTCTTCAGAGGAAAAAGCGTTGGTGATACAAACAATAGTTCAGGATGTCCTGAAGCCAACCCGGGTGTCGGTTCATCAGTGCATTCGCCTCTGATGAACACACACACACACACACACACACACGGGAGTACAGACAGAGTTTCACCCCCAAGAATGGCAAGAGAAACACAGAGATTGGATCCAACACACACACAGCGCTTTCAAGGCATAGGGAGACCCTAAACCAGCGCTGACTGTGTACCTTAATATGTTACACAGTCTTTACACAGCCTCCCCCCACTTCCCCCTTCTACAACCCCCTGGTACCATGAGAGATAGCTGGAGTTGCTCTGGAGGGACTGCACATCACTGACAGCGTTTCTGCAGGCTGGAAAATGGCACTGAATGCTGCTGGGTCCGCTCTAAGGAGAAGCTCCGCCCCCTTAATGGCGCTGTCTTCCCGCTCTTCATAGGATTATACTGGCCTGAGGATTTATGCTGGCTGAGATCCCAGGACCCTGACAGGCTGTGTGACCAGTGTAGGGTGTAGGCGCTGGCTCAGGGCGCCCCTCACAGCGCCGCACTATGTACCACTGAGCCCCGGAGCGCAGTTAGTACTGCGCTCCATACCCTGTTGCCGCCATCTTCACATCAGCTCCCCGCTTGCTAGGGGAGCCGATGACTCACTCGTCACTGATCTTCTGGCTCTGTAAGGAGGTGGCGGCATGCTGCCGGGGTGAGCGATCCCCTGTGGCGGGGAACGATCTATCCCCTCAGGAGCTCAGTGTCCTGTCAGCAGAGATAGTGGCTCAGACCCCACAGGACGGACACTACTCCCCCCCTCAGTCCCACGATGCAGGGAGGCTGTTGCCAGCAGCCTCCCTGTAAAATAATAAACTCTAAAATAAACTTTTACTAAAGAAGCCCTGTAGAACTCCCCTATCTGTGACCGGCTCCTCCTGGCACAGTTTCTAGGCTGAGTCTTGTAGGAGGGGCATAGAGGGAGGAGCTCACACTCTCAAACTCTTAAAGTGCCAATGGCTCCTGGTGGACCCGTCTATACCCCATGGTACTAATGTGGACCCCAGAATCCTCTACGGACTACGAGAAAAGGATTTACCGGTAGGTAACCAAAATTCTATTTTTTTACCTCCCTAAACCTCACACCCAATTGGATTACCTCCAAAGAGTCAATATCGGAGCCACTACCGGATCTCTGTGCAACCTTATTATTGCTCACAATGTCCATCACAACTAAGACGCTGGGGCCAGATCCACTACATACATAGACTCTGCTCCCATGGGCGTGCAGCACCAAACCATTAGTGATGAGAAAGAATCCTTCAACTCATAGTAAATCCAGACACACTGCTTTTCCTCAGGTCAGCCTAAGCTCACCATGGGTGCTGGATTTTTCTGTTTCCTCTCAAAAAAAGGTTAGTTTATGACTAATTATTGCAATTGATATTCTATTAATCCGCTTGTGCACTCTGATTAATATTCCTCCACCTAATCATGCCTTCATGTACCTCTAGGTGAGGACTGTGATTTTAGAAGCATGATATTGTTACTCCTCCCGGGGGTGGTAATAAAACAGAGGCTATACCGTATATACCAGAGGGAAAACAGACAGCGGTAAAACAAGAAGTAGAGGAGATGCTGCGCCTAGAGGTCATAGAGAAATCAAACAGCGAATGGAATAATCCTATGGTTTTAGTGTCTAAATCTTCGGGTGCTTTAAGATTCTGCAATGATTTTTGCAAGTTAAATAAAGTTTTGCAGTTTGATCATACCTCCCAACTTTCCAAATAGATCAGGAGGGACACACGCGCGCGAAGCCGAGCGCGCTCCCGAAAAGGGGCGTGGTCAATTGAAAAGGGGGCGTGGCTTCACGGGAGGACCCGCGATCGCGAGCCACGCCCCCGTTTTCGTCATTGAGGGGGCATGCTCAGCGCTCTGTGCAGAGCCGGCCATAGGCATAGGCAAACTAGGCAACTGCCTAGGGCATTTGATATGCCTAGGGGCATCAGCAGCTTCTACTGATTAAAATGATATGCGGTATGCCTATATTCTGTGTGTAGCATTTCATATGCAGATACAGCCACAGTCTCACACAGTATATTGACATGCTGCATATCATTTTAATCAGCAGAAGCTGCTTCTGCATCCTAGTCACATAGCAATGCAAATAAGATGCATTTTCATAAAAAAAGTGCCAGACGTTAGCATTGAGGCAAGATTTATGAGGACACATCTGTATCCAAGCAGAGGCCGAGGTCACAGTGTTAGTGGAAGTGTGAGTGCTGTGTGCACGTGAGTGGGTTGGTTGTGCAGTAGTGTTCGGAATATGTGTAAGGAGCATTATGTGTGTCATGTAAAAATGCATTAATAATGTGCAACATATGTGTAAGGGGCACTATGTGTGTCATTATGTGTAAAAGGGCATTAATAATGTGCGGCATATGTGTAACAGGGTACTACTGTATGTGTGTCATTATGTGTATAGGGGCACTAATAATGTGCAGCAAATGTGTAGGGGGCACTATGTGTGTCATTATGTGTATAAGGGCATTAATAATGTGCAGCATATGTGTAAGGGACATTATGTGTAAAAGGGCATTAATAAAGGTTGTCATAATGTGTACGGCGCATTATCTTTATAAGGACATTAATAATGTGTCTCATGTGTAAGGGGCATTACTGTGTGGCATTATGTGTATAAGGTGCTCTACTATGTGGCGTTGCATATAGAAAGGGCACTACTGTGTCATCTAAAGTGAATAAAGAGCAATAAGGTGTGGTGTAATGTGAATAAGGAGCAATTCAGTGTGATGTAATGTGAATAAGGGGCTTTACTGTGAGGAGTAACGTTTATAAGGTAAAGTGATACTACTGTGGGATGTAATATGAATTATAGACACTATCACATGATCAAATGTGAATAAAGTTGCAGTACTGTGTGGTGTAATTGGAATTGGGGTTACTATTGTGTGGCCATGTCCCTTGCCAGCAAAAACACACCCCTTTTTGGGCTATGCGCCAAATGTGCGAACTGTTCCTATTTAAAATATAGGGGGTACAAACACCAAAATAAGGACTGCTATGGATGATGGGTGATGGTGCTGGGAAAGAGGTGCAAGGTCAGAGGCGGAACCAGCGGTGGTGCTAGGGGGCACCAGCCAAAATCTTGCCTAGGGCATCATATTGGTTAGGGCCGGCTCTGGCTCTGTGAGCCGCTGGCATGCCCCCTCTCCCTCTGACTCCAGTGAATAGACGCTGTGCGCATGCGCACAGCATCTGTTCACCGCTGCTTGCAGTGAGTGACAGAGCCTCCCAGCTGCCCCCCCCCCCCCCCCACCGCGGGACACTGCGGCCCGTGGGTGGGACAGTCCCCAAAAACCGGGACTGTCCCGCGGAAATCGGGACAGTTGGGAGGTATGGTTTGATCCCTACCCTATGCCCTGGGTGGACAAGCTGGTGGAGAACCTGGCAAACAGCCAGTATCTCACCACTCTGGATTTGACAAAATATTTTGGTAGATTCCTTTAACTGAGGCCAAAACAGCCCTCTCTATCCCAGAGGGATTATTTTAGTATAAAGTGCTGCCGTTTGGTTTGCATGGAGCTCCAGCAACTTTCCAGAGAACCAAGTTGCTGCAACCTCACAGAGATTATGCAGCTGCATATCTAGATGACATAGTCATCTTTAGTGCTGACTGGGAGTCTCACCTTCCGAGGGTAGGGGCACTGATACACTCTTTATAGGCACACAGGTTCAGGGTCGGACTAGCCCACAGGGGTACAGGGGAAACCACCGGTAGGCCCCACTGCCTGGGGGTCCACCCCCTCCTCTTGAGATCAGGTTCCAGACTGAGCACTTGCGTTATACATTATACATAACCAGTGACGTGCGGTGGGGTGAGGCAGAGCCTTTCCTGTCATACTTACGTTTAAACCAGAGTTTTGACTGAATAAAATATATGAAAAATACTAATAATTTGTTTGAAATATCTTCTTTGCATTATTCTAATAATTTTTATAGCCCAAACTCTGGAGTAAAAAGTCTATGGCAGGTGAGGCAGTGCCTCACCTGTGTATCTTTTCTGCACATCTCTAATCAAAACTCACCAGATTTCCAGGAGTTTATACTGCTGCACCTGTGTATAATGCCCAGATGTACCCTTTGGCTCATATATTGCATGTAAATCTGGCTCTGGGGTTAGCCAGTGCCTCCTGAGCCATTTAGCTCACCGCACGTCCCTGATAACATAGGTTACCTTATACTGCACAGGACTATGGTGTATACTATTCACTACAGTACATTGCTGTTTTTAATCTGGTACACTATCATGTATTCACTAGCAGTATTAACTATATAAATTTATCAAGGTGCCCAGACCATACACTAATGGTTTGCCAAGCCTCTAAACATGGCCCCCTACCACTGCCAGTGCCGTTTCTAGTGGCGGGCGAGCCGTGCAACCGCACGGGGCGCCCACCGCGGCACTTTGCGTGTCCTTGTCTGCTTCTCCCTCTTCCCGAGTACTCCTGCTCGGGGGGATGAGTTTCGCGGAATGACGCGTTTGCGTCGTGACGTCACAACGCAATCGCGTCATTCTGCGAAACCCCGCCCCCCGAGCAGGAGTACTCGGGAAGAGGGAGGAGGAGCAGACAAGCTGGAAGGAGGAGGCGGCCGGCGCGAGGGAGGTGAGGCGACCCGACGAGCGGGAAGATCCTCTATATGTAAGTAGTCTCTCTCCCCCCCCCTCTCCCTTCCATCCCCCCACTTGACACCTGCCTGCCGCACTGTGTAAAATGGGGACACCTGCCTGCCGCACTGTGTAAAATGGGGACACCTGCCTGCCGCACTGTGTAAAATGGGAACACCTGCCTGCCGCACTGTGTAAAATGGGGACACCTGCCTGCCATAATGTGTAAAATGGGGACACCTGCTTTCCGCACTGTGTAAAATGGGGACACCTGCCTGCCGCACTGTGTAAAATGGGGACACCTGCCTGCTGCACTGTGTAAAATGGGGACACCTGCCTGCCGTACTGTGTAGAATGGGGACACCTGCCCGCCGCACTGTGTAAAATGGGGACACCTGCCTGCTGCACTGTGTAAAATGGGGACACCTGCCTGCCGCACTGTGTAAAATGGGGACACCTGCCTGCCGCACTGTGTAAAATGGGGACACCTGCCTGCCGCACTGTGTAAAATGGGGACACCTGCCTGCCGCACTGTGTAAAATGGGGACACCTGCCTGCCGTACTGTGTAGAATGGGGACACCTGCCTGTCGCACTGTGTAAAATGGGGACACCTGCCTGCCGCACTGTGTAAAATGGGGACACCTGCCTGCCGCACTGTGTAAAATGGGGACACCTGCCTGCCGTACTGTGTAAAATGGGGACACCTGCCTGCCATAATGTGCAAAATGGGGACTCTTGCCCCATTTACACATTATAAAATGGGGACTCTTGCCTGCCGCACTGTGTAAAATGGGGACACCTGCCTGCCGTACTGTGTAGAATGGGGACACCTGCCTGCCGCACTGTGTAAAATGGGGACACCTGCCTGCCGTACTGTGTAAAATGGGGACACCTGCCTGCCGCACTGTGTAAAATGGGGACACCTGCCTGCTGTACTGTGTAAAATGGGGACACCTGCCTGCCATAATGTGTAAAATGGGGACTCTTGCCTGCCTCACTGTATAAAATGGGGACACCTGCCTGCCGTAATGTGTAAAATGGGGACTCTTGCCTGCGTAATGTGTAAAATGGGGACTTTTGATTGTTTTTTTTTTATTTCCCCTGTGGTGTTCGTAATATCAGATGAGACCACGCCCATTTTAATGAGGCCACACCCCCTTGCCGGAAGCGCACCCCGCATGCTTTTTCTTTTTATAGCTATGGGGGGTGGGTCACATTTTTTTTATGTCAATGTGGGGGGGCGCATTTTGAAATCTTGCACTGGGAGCCAAATTGGCTAGAAACGGCCCTGACCACTGCATTTCCCCGGTGGGCCCTTCATGTCCCAGTCCGACACTGCACAGGTTTACTGCTAGTCCTGAGAAGTGTGCCATTAGAACGGTGAAAGTAAAATATTTGGGATATATTCTAGGCAGACGGCAGGTAAAACCTCAGCCCAGTAAGGTGGAGGTGGTCCTCACATGGCCTAAACCCAAATGTAAATCCCAGCTCCGAACATTTCTTGGTCTGGTGGGTTACTACCGCAGATTCCTACATGATTATGCCACTAGGGTGTCGCCATCAACTGAGTGTCTGGAAAATGGTAGAGAGTTGTGTTCCTGGACAGATGGCACAAACAGATGTAGGCAAGGCAGGGAGCTCGCCTGAAAAGTTCTAAGCTTCACCAGGGTGATTGAAGCTAAGGGGGGAGGAGTGTGGCAGGGACAGCATATTTCCACACGGAGTTAATGTAGAACAGCAGGATGTCCCAGGTTTAGCAGAGCAGCAGCAGGACTGAAGGATGCAGTCCAGGTTTTGCCTCAATCAGTTGTCAGCCAAAAGCTAGGCTAATTAATTAACACCACCTGTAATCTACCTTTACGTATGTGTTCAGTGCACAGAGAAATAGGCCCTCATTCCGAGTTGTTCGCTCGTTCTTTTTCATCGCATCGCAGCGATTTTCCGCAAACTGCGCATGCGCAATGTTCGCACTGCGACTGCTCCAAGTAAATTTGCTAAGAAGTTTGGTATTTTACTCACGGTATTACGAGGTTTTTTCTTCGTTCTGGTGATCGTTGTGTGATTGACAGGAAGTGGGTGTTTCTGGGCGGAAACTGGCCGTTTTATGGGTGTGTGTGAAAAAACGCTGCCGTTTCTGGGAAAAACGCGGGAGTGGCTGAAGAAACGGGGGAGTGTCTGGGCGAACGCTGGGTGTGTTTGTGACGTCAAACCAGGAACGAAACTGACTGAACTGATCGCAGTGGCAGAGTAAGTGTCGAGCTACTCAGAAACTGCTTAGAAATTTCTATTTGCAATTTTGAGAATCTTTTGTTCGCAATTTTGCTAAGCTAAGATTCACTCCCAGTAGGCGGCGGCTTAGCGTGTGCAATGCTGCTAAAAGCAGCTTGCGAGCGAACAACTCGGAATGAGGGCCATAGCTCCTGACAGCAGTTAGTACCCAGGCGATAGGTGGGAGTGTGAGGTTACGTTATGAGCCATTTGGAACATGCACTGTTTGGGACAAAGAATATTTGGACTGTTAACTGTCTGTAAACCTGACCTGCAATTCCTGCATATGAAGCTGTATCCTGCCTGAGGTGGAAATAAAAGTATATTGGATTTCCCCCCCTATGTGATTTCTGTCACAGTGCATTCGTGAAAAAATTAACATGTAAGTGTCGGTCTGAGGGGCAGAAAAAGTTTTATTGAAGAACCCATTGTAAATATCCACTAAAGATACCTTTATAGGCATGAGAGTGAGAATTACAATGTACAGTAAGTGTCATTTCAAAGTGTTAAAGAAATCTGCAGTACTTGGATGGATGCCTAGAATTACTTAATCTGCAAAAAAGTGAAGTTTGAAGCGCTAAAGTTTGAAGTTTTGACCCTGCATAGGCCAAAGCCTATATGGAGTGCGCTACTGCTCTTCCTCCATGTTGCTTCATATCTGAAGCATTCTACTTTACCAAGATGGCTGCCGTAGGTTAATCTGGACATGTTTGGTGCCATCTTGTGTACTGTGTGAGCGCCGCAGTGGTACACACACGTGTACTACTCAGCTTCGCTAGGACATGGATATATATGTGTGTCCTGTGATCCTGCCTACATACATGACCATCTGGCACTGTGTATGCTCTGCACCACCTCCATTGTACGCTCCACTCCTTCAGCGCTGTCTGTGTATCAGAACTGTGAGTACAACCAGGGCCGTAGACAGCCTAACTGGGCCCAGTAGTGCAGGGGGTATGGCCTAATCATGGTGGTGTGAACACGGCCCTTTTTAAAACTTGAAAAAAGTATTGTTTATGCCAGTGGCGGAACTAGCGAGCGGTAGGCCCATGTGCGACAAAATGCTTTGGGCCCCTCCCCTCATCCCATCCAAGTCCACCCCCTCACCCCTGGAGAGGATCTGTTGAGGGGGACCTGCTCAGGGCCAGGGAAATGGATACCTAGCAACAGTGCCGTAATTAGACATTTTAGCGCTGTGTGCAAGAAATGTCATCGGAGCCCCCCCCCCCTGTGTAAAACAGGGGCAGTGCGCGGCGTAGGCGCGCGCATAAAAAATAGGGGCGTGGCTTCATGGGGAAGGGGTGTGGCCACACAATAATACTAATTCATATAACGGTGCACAGTAGTCTCCTTTATTCAAATTACGCTGCACGGTAGCACCACTACACCAGGTAGAGCCCCTTTTACACCTTACGGCGGACAGATTCCCCTTTTACACATTACGGAAGACAGCGTCAACCTTTTACACATTACGGCAGACAGCGTCCCCTTTTTACACATTACGGCAGACAGCGTCCCCTTTTTTACACATTACAGCAGACAGCATCCCCTTTTTACACATAACGGCAGACAGCGTCCCCTTTTTCTCTTACGTCCTAGAGGATGCTGGGGGCTCCGTAAGGACCATGGGGATAGACGGGCTCCGCAGGAGACATGGGTACTAAAAAGAACTTTAGATATGGGTGTGCACTGGCTCCTCCCTCTATGCCCCTCCTCCAGACCTCCGTTTGATACTGTGCCCAGAGGAGACGGTGCATTACAGGGAGCTCTCCTGAGTTTCTCTGAAAGAAAGAATTTTGTTAGGTTTTTTATTTTCAGGGAGCCCTGCTGGCAACAGGCTCCCTGCATCGTGGGACTGAGGAGAGAGAAGCAGATCTACTTAAATGCTAGGCTCTGCTTCTTAGGCTACTGGACACCATAAGCTCCAGAGGGAGTCGGAACGCAGGTCTCCCCTCGCAGTTCGTCCCGGAGCCGTGCCGCCGTCCTCCTCACAGAGCCGGGTGAGTAGGAGAAGATAGAAGACTTCAGAGGTGGCAGAAGACTTCAGATCTTCGATGAGGTAACGCGCAGCGGTAACACTGCGCGCCATTGCTCCCACACACAGCAGACATGGCAGGCACTGATGGGTGCAGGGCGCAGGGGGGGCGCCCTGGGCAGCAATTTTAAACCTCTAGGACTGGCTAAAATATGTATATAGGCTCTGCGGGCTGTATATAGAGAATCCCCCGCCAGTTTTAAAAGAAATCGAGCGGGACCGAAGCCCGCCGCTGAGGGGGCGGAGCTTGATCCCTCAGCACTCACCAGCGCCATTTTCTCCACAGCACACCGCTGAGAAGCTGGCTCCCCGGACTCTCCCCCGCTGAACACGGTGACAGAGGGTTTTAAAGAAGGGGGGGGGGGGGGCACATAATTTGGCACAGTGAATATAGATAAAAAAGCGCTATATCTATCTGGGAATTTTTTTTCCAGGGTCATTTGGCGCTGGGTGTGTGCTGGCATACTCTCTCTCTGTCTCTCATAAGGGCCTTGTGGGGGAACTGTCTCCAGATAGAGAATTCACTGAGTGTGTGGGGTGTCGGTACGCGTGTGTCGGCATGTCTGAAGCGGAAGGCTCTTCTAGGGAAGAGGTGGAGCAAATGAGTGTGGTGTCTCTGTCGGCAACACCGACACCTGACTGGTTGGATATGTGGAATGTTTTAAATGCAAATGTGAATTTATTACACAAAAGGTTGGACAAAGCAGAGTCCAGGGAAGGTACAGGGAGTCAAGCCCTGCCTTTCACTATGTCGCAGGGACCTTCTGGGTCTCAAAAGCGCCCACTATCCCAAGTAGTAGACACTGATACCGACACGGATTCTGACTCCAGTGTCGACTACGATGATGCGAAATTGCAGCCAAAATTGGCTAAAAGTATTCATTATATGATTATTGCAATAAAAGATGTGTTGCATATCACAGATGACCCCTCTGTACCGGACACGAGGGTCCACATGTTTAAAGAAAAGAAGCCTGAGGTTACTTTTCCCCCTTCACATGAGCTAAATGAGTTATTTGAAAGGGCTTGGGAAACTCCAGACAAGAAACTGCAGATTCCCAAAAGGATTCTTATGGCGTATCCTTTCCCGCCTAAGGACAGGATACGGTGGGAATCCTCCCCAAGGGTGGACAAAGCGTTGACACACTTATCCAAAAAAGTAGCGCTGCCATCTCAAGATACCGTAACCCTCAAAGATCCTGCTGATTGCAGGCAAGAGACTACCTTGAAGTCAATTTACACACATACTGGTGCATTACTCAGACCGGCGATAGCGTCGGCGTGGGTTTGTAGCGCTGTAGCAGCGTGGACAGATACCTTATCTGCTGATATTGATACGCTGGATAAGGAAACCATTTTATTGACCCTGGGTCATATTAAGGATGCTGTCCTTTATATGAGGGATGCTCAGAGAGACGTGGGCCTACTGGGTTCCAGAGCCAATGCTATGGCGATTTCTGCTAGGCGAGCCCTATGGACCCGACAATGGACGGGTGATGCCGACTCGAAGAGGCATATGGAAGTTTTGCCTTACAAGGGTGAGGAACTGTTTGGGGAAGGTCTCACTGACCTGGTTTCCACAGCTACTGCTGGTAAATCAACCTTTCTGCCTTATGTTTCCTCACAGCCTAAGAAAACGCCACATTATCAGATGCAGTCCTTTCGGTCGCATAATTCCAAGAGAGTACGGGGATCTTCCTTTCTTGCCAGAGGTAAGGGCAAGGGGAAAAAGCTGCCAACTACAGCTAGTTCCCAGGAACAGAAGTCCTTCCCGGCTTCTACAAAATCCACCGCATGACGCTGGGGCTCCGCTGAGGGAGTCCGCCCCAGTGGGGGCACGTCTTCGACTTTTCAGCCAGGTCTGGGTTCAATCACAGGTGGATCCCTGGGCAATAGACATTGTTTCCCAGGGTTACAGGCTGGAATTCGAAGAAGTGCCTCCTCGCCGGTTTTTCAAATCGGCCCTACCGGCTTCTTCCCCAGAAATGGAGGTAGTTTTAAATGCGATTCAAAAATTGTCTCTTCAACAAGTGGTGGTCAAAGTTCCCCTGCTTCAGCAGGGGATGGGGTATTACTCAACCCTGTTTGTGGTCCCGAAACCGGACGGTTCGGTCAGACCCATTCTGAATTTAAAATCCTTAAACCTATACTTGAAAAGGTTCAAGTTCAAGATGGAATCGCTCAGAGCGGTCATCGCCAGCCTGGAAGGGGGGGATTATATGGTGTCCCTGGACATAAAGGATGCATATCTTCATGTTCCCATATATCCTCCTCATCAGGCATTCCTGAGATTTGCTGTACAGGATTGTCATTACCAATTTCAGACGTTGCTGTTTGGGCTTTCCACGGCCCGAGGGTTTTCACCAAGGTAATGGCGGAAATGATGGTGCTCCTGCGCAGGCAGGGAGTCACAATTATCCCGTACTTGGACGATCTCCTAATAAAAGCGAGATCAAGAGAGCAGTTGCTGAACAGTGTATCACTCTCCCTGAGTGTGTTGCAGCAGCACGGCTGGATTCTCAATCTACCGAAGTCACAGTTGGTTCCAACGAACCGGTTGCCTTTCTTAGGCATGATTCTGGATACAGAACAGAAAAGGGTTTTTCTCCCGATGGAAAAAGCCCAGGAACTCCAGAGCTTGGTCAGGGACCTGTTAAAGCCAAAAAGGGTGTCGGTGCATCAATGCACTCGAGTTCTGGGAAAGATGGTGGAGTCTTACGAGGCCATTCCATTCGGCAGGTTCCATGCGAGGACTTTTCAGTGGGACCTTCTGGACAAGTGGTCCGGGTCACATCTACATATGCATCAGATGATCAGCCTGTCCCCAAGGGCCAGGGTATCTCTCCTGTGGTGGCTGCAGAGAGCTCACCTTCTAGAGGGTCGCAGGTTCGGCATTCAGGACTGGGTTCTGGGGACCACGGACGCGAGCCTCCGAGGATGGGGAGCAGTCACACAGGGAAGAAACTTCCAAGGTCTGTGGTCAAGCCAGGAGGCTTGTCTACACATCAACGTACTGGAAATAAGGGCCATATACAACGGCCTTCGTCAAGCGGAGAATTTGCTTTGCGGCTTAACGGTTCTGATTCAGTCAGACAACATCACCGCAGTGGCTCATGTAAACCGCCAAGGCGGAACAAAGAGCAGAGTGGCAATGGCAGAAGCCACCAGGATTCTTCGCAGGGCGGAAAATCATGTAAGCGCTCTGACAGCAGTCTTCATTCCGGGAGTGGACAACTGGGAAGCAGACTTCCTCAGCAGACACGATCTACATCCCGGAGAGTGGGGACTTCATCTGGAAGTCTTTGCAGAGATTACAAGTCAGTGGGGGCTGCCTCAAATAGACATGATGGCGTCACGCCTCAACAAGAAGCTTCCGAGATATTGCGCCAGGTCAAGGGACCCTCAGGCGATAGCAGTGGACGCCCTGGTGAC
The DNA here is from genome assembly GCF_028390025.1 of Pseudophryne corroboree. Classification (NCBI taxonomy): domain Eukaryota; kingdom Metazoa; phylum Chordata; class Amphibia; order Anura; family Myobatrachidae; genus Pseudophryne; species Pseudophryne corroboree. The sequence goes on along the minus strand of NC_086453.1, from coordinate 325,170,985 downwards.
ACCATGGGTGTTCCAGTCGGTCTATGGGGTATATGCAATTGCGGTCGAATTCGCGGCAATTTTCGCCGTTTTTTAATTCGACCAAATTCGCCAGGTGAATTCCGGAAGGTGGCTTCCGGAATTCACCATATTCAATGAAAAACGGATTCGCCAGAATCGCGGGCGAAAATCGGCCGATTTGGCGGATTTTACCGCGATTTTAAAAAACGGTAAAAAACGGGAAAAACCCGGAAAAAAAAATGGCGTGGGGTCCCCCCTCCAAAGCATAACCAGCCTCGGGCTCATCGAGCTGGTCCTGGTTCTAAAAATCCGGGGAAAAATTGGCCAGGGATCCCCCGTATTTTTAAAACCAGCACCAGGCTCTGCGCCTGATGCTGGTGCCAAAAATACGGGGGACAAAAAGAGTAGGGGTCCCCCGTATTTTTAACACCAGCATCGGGCTCCACTAGCTGGACAGATAATGCCACAGCCGGGGGTCACTTTTATGCCGTGCCCTGCGGCCGTGGCATCAAATATCCAACTAGTCACCCCTGGCCGGGGTACCCTGGGGGAGTGGGGACCCCTTCAATCAAGGGGCCCCCCCCCCAGCCACCCAAGGGCCAGGGGTGAAGCCCGAGGCTGTCCCCCCCCCCATCCAATGGGCTGCGGATGGGAGGGCTGATAGCCTTTTGTGATAATAAAAAGATATTGTTTTTTCCAGTAGTACTACAAGTCCCAGCAAGCCTCCCCCGCAAGCTGGTACTTGGAGAACCACAGGTACCAGCATGCGGGAGTAAAACGGGCCCGCTGGTACCTGTAGTACTACTGGGGAAAAAATACCCAAATAAAAACAGGACACAGACACCTTGACAGTAAAACTTTATTACACACTACCGACACACACATACTTACCTATGTTGACACGCCGACTGCCACGGTCTCCGACGATCCGAGGTACCTGTAAAAAAATTATACTCACCTTCCAGCGTCCAGAGGTACATCCAGGTCCAGAGAGATAATCCACGTACTTGGCAAAAAAAAAAAACGAACACCGATCCAGCGGACTAATGAAAGGGGTCCAATGCTTTCACATTAGACCCCTTTCCCCGAATGCCGGGACATCACGTGACTCCTGTCACTGATGTCCCTTCAGCCAATCAGGAAGCGCTACTGCCGTGGCGCTCACCTGATTGGCTGAGCGCTGTCTGTACTGTGACAGCGCCTCGCAAAGCCGCTCCATTACTTTCAATGGTGGGAACTTTGCGGGTAGCGGTGGGGTCACCCGCCGGTCAGCCGCTGACCGGCGGGTGACCTTACCGCTAGCCGCTAAGTTCCCACCATTGAATATAATGGAGGGAGCTGTGCGATGCGCTGTCACAGTACAGACAGCGCTCAGCCAATCAGGTGAGCGCAACGAAGTTGCGCTTCCTGATTGGCTTAGAGACCTGTCTGTGACAGCTGTCACTGACAGGTCTCATTCGTGGAAAGGTGTCCCATGTGTCAGCATGGGACCCCTTTCAGTCCGGTGGTCGGGTATTTGCGGTTTGTTTTGTTGCCAAGTACGTGGATGTATCTCTGGACCATGGCTGAGGTGAGTATATTGAACTTTTCTTTTCAGGTATCCGTGGATTCTACATGGAGAAGAGGACCGATGTCGGCGTGTGAACATAGGTAAGTATGTGTGTGTCGACGTATGAAATAAAGTTTTACTGTCGACGGTGTGTGTGTCCTGTTTTTATTTGGGTATTTTTTTCCCAGTAGTACTACAGGTACCAGCGGGCCCGTTTTTCTCCCGCATGCTGGTACTTGTGGTTCTCCAAGTACCAGCTTGCGGGGGAGGCTTGCTGGGACTTGTAGTACTACTGGAAAAAACAATATCTTTTTATTATCACAAAAGGCTATCAGCCCCCCCATCCGCAGCCCATTGGATGGGGGGGGACAGCCTCGGGCTTCACCCCTGGCCCTTGGGTGGCTGGGGGGGGGGGACCCCTTGATTGAAGGGGTCCCCACTCCCCCAGGGTACCCCGGCCAGGGGTGACTAGTTGGATATTTAATGCCACGGCCGCAGGGCACGGCATAAAAGTGAACCCCGGCTGTGGCATTATCTGTCCAGCTAGTGGAGCCCGATGCTGGTGTTAAAAATACGGGGGACCCCTACTCTTTTTGTGCCCCGTATTTTTGGCACCAGCACCAGGCGCAGAGCCCGGTGCTGGTTTTAAAAATACGGGGGATCCCCTGTCAATTTTTTCCCCGCATTTTTAGAACCAGGACCAGCTCGAAGAGCCCGAGGCTGGTTATGCTTTGGAGGGGGGACCCCACGCCATTTTTTTTTATGATTTTACCGTTCCAGCATTAAAAAAAAAATAAAAAAAAAATAATATTTTAAAAAATATATAAATAATATTTGTGCCTCCAAAAAAAAAAAAAAAAAGTACCTAATCCCTTCTAATATAAATAGATCTTCTATTCCCAGAAAAAAAAACACAAAAAAAAACATGTTTAAATTTTTTTTATTTGTTTTCACCCTCCAAAGTGTGGCGGATTGAAAATGACGAATTTGCTGTCTAAAAGCCCTGCTGTCGAATTTCCAAACTTGAATTGAATATGCTTTGGTCGAATTGCAGCACTTGTATCATTGCAGAAAAGTCGAATTTGCAAAAATTCGAATTTCAAAAAGTCGAATTTTGAAAGTCCGTTTTTTGGTCGGAAAGCACTGAATTGCATAGGCGATTTTTTTTTTTGGTCGAAAATGACCCGAAATTCGACAATTTCGGGAATTCGACCGCAATTGCATATACCCCTATGTGTTCCCCCCTCTTCCTCTCATCTCAAAGATATTGAGAATCATAAGAAGAAAAGGAGTACAGACAATTCTCATTGTCCCAGGTTGGCCTCGAAGGGCCTGGTATCCGGAACTACAGGAAATGCTCACAGAAGATCCGTGGCCTCTTCCTCTCAGAGAAGACCTGTTGCAACAGGGGCCCTGTCTATTCCAAGACTTACTGCGGTTATGTTTGATGGCTTGGCAGTTGAACGCCGAATCCTAGCTGAAAAGGGCATTCCAGATTAGGTAATTCCTACTCTGATAAAGGCTAGGAAGGAGGTGACGGCGAAACATTATCACCGTATTTGGAGGAAGTATGTGTCTTGGTGTGAGTCCAAGAATACTCCTCCGGAAGAATTCCATCTGGGCCGTTTTCTTCACTTCCTCCAGACTGGAGTGAATTTGGGCCTAAAATTAGGCTCCATTAAAGTTCAGATTTTGGCCCTATCCATTTTCTTACAGAAGGAATTGGCTTCTCTCCCAGAAGTTCAGCCTTTGTGAAGGGAGTGCTGCATATTCAGCCTACTTTTGTGCCTCCAGTGACACCATGCAGGGCCGAAACTAGGATTTTTGTCACCCGGGGCAAGGTAGTCATTTGACACCCCCCCAAAAAAAAGTTGTTTTTTATTGTACAATAAATAAATAAGTAAATAAAAAAACGAAACATTTTAAAATAAATAAATAAATGAATAAAAATATTATATCTATCTATCTATCTATCTATCTATCTATCTATCTATCTATCTATCTATCTATCTATCTATCTTTCAGAACTTTTTTACCTGAAAAATTGCCTTTTCTAACATAAATTTCATATCCAGGAAAAAGTGTCCCCATTTTACACAGTACGACAGGCAAGTGTCCCCATTTTACACATTGCGGCAGACAGGTGACCCCATTTTACACATTGCGGCAGACAGGTGTCCCCATTTTACACATTGCGGCAGGAAAAAGTGTCCCCATTTTACACATTGCGGCAGGCACGTGTCCCCATTTTACACAGTACGCTGGCAAGTGTCCCCATTTTACACATTGCGGCAGACGCGTGTCCCCATTTTACACAGTACGACAGGCAAGTGTCCCCATTTTACACATTGCGGCAGACAGGTGACCCCATTTTACACAGTACGCTGGCAAGTGTCCCCATTTTACACATTGCGGCAGACACGTGTCCCCATTTTACACAGTACGACAGGCAAGTGTCCCCATTTTACACATTGCGGCAGACAGGTGACCCCATTTTACACAGTACGCTGGCAAGTGTCCCCATTTTACACATTGCGGCAGACACGTGTCCCCATTTTACACAGTACGACAGGCAAGTGTCCCCATTTTACACATTGCGGCAGACAGGTGACCCCATTTTACACAGTACGCTGGCAAGTGTCCCCATTTTACACATTGCGGCAGACACATGTCCCCATTTTACACAGTACGACAGGCAAGTGTCCCCATTTTACACATTGCGGCAGGAAAAAGTGTCCCCATTTTACACATTGCGGCAGGAAAAAGTGTCCCCATTTTACACATTGCGGAAGGAAAAAGTGTCCCCATTTTACACATTGCGGCAGGAAAAAGTGTCCCCATTTTACACATTGCGGCAGGAAAAAGTGTCCCCATTTTACACATTGCGGCAGACAGGTCCCCATTTTACACATTGCGGCAGACAGGTCCCCATTTTACACATTCCGGCAGGTGGTGGGGAGAGGGAGGGAGAGGGAGAGAGAGAGAGAGAGAGGGAGGGAGGGAGAGGGACTGACTTACATTTGAAGCGGTTCTCGCCGCTCTTCAGCCGCCTCTCCCTCCTCGTCTGCGCGGCTCCCCCTTCTCCGTCCTCCCGAGTGCCCAGCTCGGGGGGGCGGGGTTTCGTGGAATGACGCGTTTGCGTCGTGACGTCACGACGCAATCGCGTCATTCCGCGAAACCCCGCCCCCCCGAGCTGGGCACTCGGGAGGACGGAGAAGGGGGTTTCAAAGTATAAAGAAGTGCCGCAGCGCTGCACTGGTGCATAGGGAGAAGGTGTTAGGGGGTCTCGGCGCCCCCTCCAATCCGGCGCCCAGGTCGACTGCCCCCCTAGCCCCCCCCTAGTTTCGGCCCTGCACCATGGGACCTTAACGTGGTGTTACTGTTCCTTAAGTCTCACTGGTTTGAGCCGCTTCAAACGGTGGACTTAAAGTATCTCACTTGGAAGGTGGTCATGTTGTTGGCCTTGGCATCTGCTAGGAGAGTATCTGAGTTAGCGGCTTTGTCTCACAAAAGCCCCTATCTGATCTTCCATGTGGATAGAGCGGAGTTGCGGACTCGCCCTCAATTTTTGCCTTAGGTAGTTTCTTCTTTTCATATGAACCAACCTATCGTGGTACCTGTGGCTACGCGCGACTTGGAGGATTCCGGGTCCCTTGGTGTGGTCAGGGCATTGAAAATTTATGTAGCCAGAACTGCTTGGGTTAGGAAAACAGGGGCACTGTTTGTCCTGTATGCAGCCAACAAGGTTGGCGCTCCTGCTTCTAAGCAAACTATTGCTCGCTGGATCTGTAATACGATTCAGCAAGCTCATTCTACGGCTGGATTGCCGTTACCAAATTCGGTAAAGGCCCATTCCACTAGGAAGGTGGGCTCTTCTTGGGCGGCTGCCCGAGGCGTCTCGGCTTTACAGCTTTGCCGAGCAGCTACTTGGTCGGGTTCAAACACTTTTGCTAAATTCTACAAGCTTGATACCCTGGCTGATGAGGACCTCATGTTTGCTCAATCGGTGCTGCAGAGTCATCCGCACTCTCCCGCCCGGTTTGGAGCTTTGGTATAATCCCCATGGTCCTTACGGAGTCCCCAGCATCCTCTAGGACGTAAGAGAAAATAAGATTTTAAACCTACCGGTAAATCTTTTTCTCCTAGTCCGTAGAGGATGCTGGGCGCCCGTCCCAGTGCGGACATATTTCTGCAAGACTTGTACATAGTTATTGCTTACATAAGGGTTATGTTTCAGTTGAGATCAGTCTTTGGCTGATGCTGTTTTGTTCATACTGTTAACTGGTTGCGTATATTCCAGGTTCTACGGTGTGAATGGTGTGGGCTGGTATGAATCTTGCCCTTGGATTAACAAAAATCCTTTCCTCGTACTGTCAGTCTCCTCTGGGCACAGTTTCTCTAACTGAGGTCTGGAGGAGGGGCATAGAGGGAGGAGCCAGTACACACCCATATCTAAAGTTCTTTTTAGTGCCCATGTCTCCTGCGGAGCTTGTCTATCCGCATGGTCCTTACGGAGTCCCCAGCATCCTCTACGGACTAGGAGAAAAAGATTTACCGGTAGATTTAAAATCTTATTTTTACACATTACGGCAGACAGCGTCCCCTGTTTTACACATTACGGCAGACAGCGTCCCTTTTTTACACCTAACGGCAGACAGCGTCCCCTTTTTTACACGTTACGGCAGACCGCGTCCCCTTTTTTACACATTTACGGCAAACAGCATCCCCTTTTTTACACATTACGGCAGACAGTGTCCCTTTTTACACATTACGGCAGACAGTGTCCCTTTTTACACATTATGGCAGACAGCGTCCCCTTTTTACACATTACGGCAGACAGCGTCCCCTTTTTTACACATTACGGCAGACAGCGTTCCCCTTTTTACACATTAAGGTAGACAGAATAAATAGATAGATAGATAGATAGATAGATAGATAGATTAGATTAGATATACTTACTGTTTCCGCTGGCTCAGGCTCCTGGTGCAGCTTCTGGCAGGGGAAAAGAAGGAGGAGGGAGACTCGGGAGCCGCAGCAGCGCAGTGTAATTGGTGAAGGCGCTGCTGCTGCTGTCCCTCTCCTTCACCATAGGCTGCCCTCCGCCGCTGTGAATGCTGGGAAGCGCATCCCAGCATTCACAGCTGCGGAGGGCAGACTATGGTGATAAAGCTAAATATTTATCTTATAACATTTACTATATGTGGGTAAGAGAATCAGTACGCAATTGGCGTATGGGGTACCGTAAGGTACGCACTTAGTGTAGCAGACACTTAGCCGTGGTTGAGACGCACATGCGGCACGCTCGCTCACAGCTTAACGCTTGGTGTTGAGCACGCTATAGGCAGCCGACTACCGTAATGCTACGCTACCAGCGTAGCGGACGCTCGTGACCATGAGGGGAACACGAGCGGCGTAGACGCTCACGGGATGACACTCAGTAAACCTTGTATGCAACACAATGAAAGGCTGAGCCTATACTGTAAACCTTGGTTTTGTAATGTGAGCACAATGCAATGCTAATTAACCTCTATTGTATGAAAGCCTCTTGAGCGATTGAGACGCTCTGAATACTCTCAGCAATGTAATAAACACACAATACCTTGCTAAGGTTCCAAAACCTTTACTAACAATATCTAGCTATGTAAAAAGGGGAAAACAGTTAACAATTCATACACTACAAACTAACCTCAATATCTAAGCAGAATAACTACACATAAATATACAATAGCGTCACAATCTTATACAATAACAGAGAGAGAGGGAGATAGTATGGCAAATACAAACAGAGAATAAGTTGGTCACAGAGAATAACTTACACACACTGGGGAATGATCGCTGCGCAGTCCTGGTACCAGTTCCGAGTTAGTCAATGATGAAAACCGTTTGTGGAGAGAAGACTTGAGCTGCTCCAGGCTGGCTGTTTATATATACACTACATACAGTACACTACAAAGGGCCCTACCATCTCATTGTTCATTGGACACAGGAATCTGTCTTCATATTACAACAAAAGGTCATAGGTTTGTTTGAACAGGTGGGCTGTGACTATTCCAGACTGCTCAGGTGGGAGGCAATCTCAGGATTTCCACCACATGGACAATGAACCGCAAATATAGTAAATGTCCAGAAACTACTAATAGACATAACTATACGCAGGAGCGATTAATCTTTACCTAACCAGCACCGGATTGTTTCTAATAAAATGTTTTTTAGTTAGGTACCAAACACCACTGCTCAAACCCTGTCTGACCCTTCGTATCATGCAAAGAGGAAATCCCCTGTCCAGCGACCAGTTACAATAAACAAACTTACAGTTATTATTAAGGGGAACATTACCTATAAAACATACTATTTGGATTTACTATGTAACATTTGAGTCGCCCGCTAGACGCACACAAACTCTACCGTAAATGCACATACCACGCGTCAATGCGCACGGCCGTAGAAGCTTCATTACGCAACTGCGAATATGCGCACGCACGGGAGAGAATGTGCACGTGCAGCGGGCAAGCGCATGGGGTGAATATATGGCACCGTACAGCATGATATTTTTCCGACTTTGACAGTCCACACTTTGGCAGTCATCAATAACTGCCACTTCCTAAAACAGTTCAAACAAAAGAAAAATATATGTCATCATGTAAATACCATTTTATGATTGGGAAAAGGGAGGAGAGGAGAAGGTGGGAAAAAGGTATGACCTAGTGAGATAGTAGAAGCATGTGTGTATGAATCCATGTTTGAGGGGTCATGTATCATCGTGCCGTACGTGTTTTAAATCAAGCTTCGAGGTATTGCGAAGTATACATTTGAATCCTTCTTATCCCGTATTAAAGGTCTGTGGATGGGCTGTCAAACTTTACCGAGCTCTTTTCAGCTTTTGGTTGCAACAAATGGGGGAGCACATTTAGTTGATGATACATGAATAAGGGGATATGTGAGCGCTGATATATGTGTCTATATGCCCTGCCGACTATGTGTGTCATTACCTGAAGGTTGTAGTGGTGAAGATAAGAAACAATTGTTTTAAATGCAGTCATAAACTATGTGAGTTTAGTATGCATTCGCCGATTGAGGTCTTGTCTGATGTCTTGTCTTGATGTACATGTTGTCTGATGTCTCTCGGTGCTTTTGCCATAAATAGCGTGCAAAAAGCTTTTCCATTGTCCATAAAGTTACAGTCTCTAAAGTATTGGGCTATCGTAAAAGTTAAAGTCACTAGGGATATTGGGGGCTTGTAGCATAGTTCATCAATGGTCTGTATAAAAGAGGTTGTCAAATTCTTCTTCCAAGCGGATGTCTTTGTACCTCTGAGGAAAACAAAGGAGAAACGGGTGAAAGAAACGGACCGTGGAATCACATTTTCATCACAACATTGTCTCTATCGTTGGGTCATAAATCAAATTAGTTGTTGTTATTACAGTGTCCTCGCTCCTCAGACTCATCACTCTAGTACTACCTTTACACTTCGTTAAAGTCCGAACGCATCTAAATATCAGGCCAACCAGTATGACGACTCCCAGAATACACAAGAGAAATTTCCCTACGTCCATTATAATACCTAGGGTCCATTCTCCTAAACCAGAGAACCCATTTTGTGGGTTCAACTATGACACCCAACTGGTCAGCTCATTACCCACAGCAGCGAGTGTGAGATTGTGTTTCCTTCGAAACTCCCACTTTAATTGTAAAATGTCATCCATCTTTTGGTCTATGACCTCGGCTGGGTCCTCCGTGCTGTTTGTAATGTACGTGCTGCACTTTATTCCATATTGAGTTGCTAGGGTAACACAATACCCGCCTGTTACAGCTGTGAGGTAATTGAGAATCATCCTATGCTGAACCAGTTCTGTTTTGTATGCTTGTAACTCTCTCCCTGTATACCTGAATGTGTCGTCATACATTTCGGTGATATTGTCTAATAAATTTGCTAGCGCAGATATATATTTATAATTTATCACTCCTCTGGCGGTACGAGTGATATCTAACGCGAGTAGGAATTGAATCCCGGTGGATTCATGGATCAGATCAGAGGCCGGATGCTCTGTTCTTTCTATCAGGTGCCGTTTAACGATGTACTCGTAATGAGTGTGAGTATAAGGAGCTTGGGCACCACGGTGAATATCTTTCATTTTACTATGGGATACAGTCATTACTTCAGGCAGTACTTTTCCAATATAACATAATCCTTCTGAGTTAGGGGCAAGCCACTTATACGCCTTCCTCCCGCATATGAAATATGCATCATCGGGGAGAACATATGGGACGGAGTATGACATAACCATGTTACAAACTTTCCATGTGAAATCTCCTAACCCTAATTCTCCCATCTGTCTAGTACACATATCTGGTTGTATGATATGTGCACAGTATCCTGGTGATACTTCTCCAACTCGCATGGTCCTACTTCCTAGAGTGTACCTATACCGGAAATATTTTCCATGGTCGGCTATCTGGCGTATAAGTTCTTTGTCTATGGGCATTCTATCGGCTCTATGTGAGAATGTCATGGTTTGATTACTCCATGACACTTCCCAATTTCCCGGCTTTCGGGGATTGGAAATGTTAAAGCATACTAAGGACCTATCCACATGATATTGGTGGAGCTTCAAACTAGGAGGACTAGAGATATTAAACCTCTTGTCCACCGGCCTCCCACCACTTAACTCAAGTACCTCTCCTATCGTTAAAGGGAATGGTACTAGTCCTGATTTGCTATGACCTTGAGGTACTTGGGAGCATACCCAACAGTCTGTCTGATCTAACACTTTACCCACTAATGAGTGATAGTCACTCAATGGATGCCGGTCCACGTGGATATTAAAACTGGACTGACATCTCTTGATGCACCCATCCTCAACTATGTTGTCGCAATGCCTACAGATGCAGTTCTCTTCAGCTAACAATCCTTCACAATGTCTATAAATAACATGGCTGCTGGATCGTTTTCCGGTACTCGCCTTTTCTCGGTGATTGTGTTACTATTGGAAATTTACGCCTCCGTCTCAGTCATTAGAACCCATTCCGGATCCTTTCTCGACCTCACTGGTACTCTCACCGAAACAGACTGCTCTGGTCAACATCATGGTCAACAGGAAAACACGGACTGCAGTCTCTTGGGGCGAGTCCATCTTACAGGAGGAGAAAGAGAAATTTGTAATGGGGGTACAAAAAATACTTTGAGGGGAAAGAAAAATGTTACGATGTCTTATGTCCTCTAGTCTTGTTGTTCCTCTTGCTCTGCTGTCATCTCAAAGGTGCTGTCTCTCAGTCTTCCAAACGAACATTCCGGTGATACAATATTCCTTCCAAATCTGCAATCTTTCTGTAAGGAGCAAAAATCTTGCATTACCATGTGTCTAACTGATGTGTGACATACCATCTTTAAAACATAAGAACATGAGAGAGAAGAGAGAAAAAACAAACAAACGAGAGAGAGAACAATTCATCACATTTTACATTAAACAACAAACAAAAAACCATTGTCAGATCTTCCGTTCACCATCAGGCTGTCACACCAACACATCCACTGGTATCCTTGCGAAGTCTCCCCCACCAGTATTTCCACACTTCACCCTTTTGTGCCTGGCCAGGACACACCGATGTCGGTAGGTCACACTGGGGTTAGATAGACTTCTGCAAAGACCAAGTAGCTATGTGATGTTTGAGTTCTGCCGATGAACGTCAGAGATGGGGAAAAAGAAACATTTACAGATAAATTACAACGTTTACCCGGCCGTTCCTGTGTCTACAAGGAACTGACCTCCCAATATCATTAACTGTAACCTCAGGTTTACTACCAGTCCTAATGATCAACTCTCCTGACTGCATATTACAGGTGCGGCCCAAACTTCTTCCTAGGTGATTCCTGATTAAAATTTCGTGTGTTATAACTCTGCTCGTGTTCTTGTCTAGGGGGTTGATATATCTTCTGTAGATCTTTAAACCTACAACTTTGTGCAAAATGACCTTCCTTCTGGCAATTATAACACCTTATCACCTTTGACTTACCCACAGGGATCTGAGGCTTCTTACCTCCCTGTGCTTCCCTGTGCTTGCTGATGTTTTGCTCATGCCCAACAGTGGACTTTCTTAATGCAGTCACTGATGCTTAATACATTCCCGATTGTGGCCCTCATTCCGAGTTGATCGGTCGCAAGGCGAATTTAGCAGAGTTACACACGCTAAGCCGCCGCCTACTGGGAGTGAATCTTAGCTTCTTAAAATTGCGACCGATGTATTCGCAATATTGCGATTACTAACTACTTAGCAGTTTCAGAGTAGCTCCAGACTTACTCTGCCTGTGCGATCATTTCAGTGCTTGTCGTTCCTGGTTGACGTCACAAACACACCCAGCGTTCGCCCAGGCACTCCCACCGTTTCCCCGGCCACTCCTGCGTTTTTTCCGGAAACGGTAGCGTTTTCAGCCACACGCCCCTGAAACGCCGTGTTTCCGCCCAGTAACACCCATTTCCTGTCAATCACATTACGATCGCCGGAGCGAAGAAAAAGCCGTGAGTAAAAATACTTTCTTCATAGTAAAGTTACTTGGCGCAGTCGCAGTGCGAACATTGCGCATGCGCACTAAGCGGATTTTCACTGCGATGCGATGAAAAATACCGAGCGAACAACTCGGAATGAGGGCCTGTGTTCCTCCGTTTGAGGTACTTCTGTGTCTAATTTACAATCAGTAATAAATTTCGCAGGGTCAACACTGGAGGGCAAACATGCCCTCAGCACTGTCCGCCAATCTTTGTTAGTGGGTTCGGCGGAGTTTCCTAGTTCTTTAATAAACCTCTGAAATGCAACTAGATCTTTCCTAGGATCAGGGAATTCAGACATAATTGCTCTCAATTCCATTCGGGACCAGGGACGGCGCATTGCACTGTCCCTGACGGGAATGATTCCCTGAGCGTCAGTCTTCCCATTGGGGACTGTGATCACCCTGACAGGATTAAATTCAACTACATCATCTTGTGTTGGCTCTACAATATGAGGTACATTTGTTTGTGCGTGATATATAACACCGTACGTACCTGTGGACACGACCTCACCTGACCCTCCGTTAGGGGGTTTGATTACTGCCTTTACCGATTTGGTCGCGTCCACCTGGATGTCTTGTATGATGGCTGCTGGAAAAGGTGCCGACATCGTGCTGGGCTCACTTTCTTGCTGATAATCCTGAGGGAAGTTTAACATGGAGTGCAACTTGCACGGGTTAACAATTGTACATTTAACAGTTTTACTTTTATCTTTGTCACATTTGTTACAATTATTCTTATCATCTATACAGTTGCTAAGTGCATGTTTATCATACACCAGTGTGCCACTCTCTGTAACCACCTTCTCTCTTGTTGCCATATTTTTCTTACCAACATGAGAGTCAGCTGTGCAAGCTAATCCTCCTTGTCTCTCACCTTCCCGTTGCCATAACTGTAAACAATCATAATGTTGGATCCGTCTCTTTGCAGATTTAATGAGACATATCCTTCTCCTTAGATTTTGTATCACCTCTGGACTAAAACTGCCTACCCGTGGGAACTTTTCCCCGTCATGCACAGTCATTCTTTCCCATTCATCGCACAAAACCTCTGTGTGTGAACCGTATTTCTCACACATGATATACCTTGCTGACCCGATTGGTCGGTTTACTAAGTCAACCTGAACCGAGGTTGATCGCCCCCTACCTGAACAACTGGCCCCCATCTTTGCAGGTGTTGCTTTCACTACCTCTGACCTTCAAATCAGGGTCTTCAGCGAACCCTTACAAAAACCAAGATGTCCGGGGTAGGCCGGCGGCGGAAGTTTACCGAGTACCTCCACTCACTCCTCGCCCACGTTGGCCAGTACTGCAATCACTGACTCAGAGCTGCTGTACCCAACCTAGGGCCCCTATGAACCTTTATTTACTGGGGCGTGTTGGACCTACCAGTCCCCAGCAAGTATCGGTTGTTAGAGAATTCCCGAGTGACCAGTGAACCTCCCTTAAAATAAAAAAAATTACACAAATCACTTTAGAATGTACAAATAGCGTTTATGACCCCTCTAGCGTACGCAAATGGTACTGGGTCAAGTTACTAACTAATGCACACAATTACGTGCGGTACAATCGTTCTGCACATAAGCAACTAATCTTATGTGCGGAGCTACCAGTGGAATCGAAAATTGTGGCTGCGAATTCCTTCAGCCAGAGCTTAATGGCCTATATGGGTACCGCACCAACCCTTCCTGGTGTTGTGCTCCTTTACTCTTTATCTATAGCGGACTTCCTAGTCTGCTGTACCTAGACCTCCTGGTCTGTTTCTGGACCTCCTGGTCCGTGACCTCCTGGTCTGTGCTACAGTAGACCTCCTGGTCTGCTATACTCTAATGCTCTTCTTTTAATATGTTTAACAAGGGATGCCTCCCAAGCCACCGTGCCGTCACTTACACGTATGTACCTCATGAGAACTCGATGATTTCCTGTGGTTCCACCCAAAATTTAGAAACTTATATATGTATACACACACTTTCACCTCATATACTCTTTACTTTCGTTTCTGCGCAGAAATCCCTTTCATTCAGTATCGCAGGCTAATCCCGAGGAGTTGCAACTAGAGAAGGATCTATTAGCTTAAAATTTTGGACACTGAGATTTGACTTGCGCTATTATCACGTTGCCTCCTTATCGCCTAACTAAAACAATACTATCGTGTGATTTGTATCACGTGGGCATACCCAGACGCTCCGTTGCGTAATATACGCTCCATGCATCGGCCCTTGCGTCGCGTACGCTCGTTCTGCCCCTTGTTAGAGACACGTGTACGCAGGCCAGATATGTCCACAGTAACACAACTAACACGTTTATATCAATGTAAATGATCTTTAACTGTAATCATCTACCGAGCACCACACAGATGTTTCCTTGTATCTTTAGGCAAAGCCGTGTGCGTGTTTTACAATTTACCCCTTAACGTATTATTTTTACTTTTAACTACCAATAGCAACAAATCTTTCTCAGCACGTTATCAATTATAAATGGCAAACAGGAAAGTGAGATATGTGAAAATACACAAATGAAAATGCAATTCTAAATTAATCTAATAACATACATTGATGTAAGCACGCACATATAGATATTACATATATGTACTAATCACTATTACATATATGAGACCCTATTCAGTGCTTCTGATTTGCATATGAATGTGCGATTTCTTTCACTGTTGGGAGAGGAAAAACAAAACAAAACCCAGTTATACAGGTTAATTTGCACTTCAATGGCTATCCTACACCAAGCAGAGAATCCTAGAATAGGGAGGTAAAGAAACCAAAAAAAAAACAAAAAACCCAAAACTTTGTTTTATCTGTGTATCGTTCTTAAATCAAATACTCATTCCACTATTAACTTATATCAAACTCTATCTGAACCACTCATGATTGACCATAACATGGACTAAACAAATGCATTAAAAACTCATTAAATGATGATTTCTTTTTGACAATGGATGGCTGATTATTTCCGGAGTCAACTGAAAATCAGCCGCTTAGAAAAAATAAATAAAATTTGACCTTCCCAAAATGGCCGCTGCTCCTCCCCCTTTCACATCCATGAGGGTTACACAAAATGGAGGACAGACCATGCGGCTCCTTTTGTCACAAAGAAAATCATCATGCCAGCCCTTAAAGTTATTTTTAAGCCTGGGTAAAAACTATCACGCTATGCAGAGCGATTAAAAATACTTTTAAACCTATTTAAACAGACAAGCCATCCAATCTGCGTGTGCAGTTGGCACCAAATAGAAATAAAACCAGATTTACAAAGACAATAGCTTAATGTTCTTACCTTCTTCGGTTCCCGGATTCCACCAGCACTCCTACAACGTAGCGATGCAGACGCTTATCTAGTCAGCACTACTGTATCCCCAACCACCAACACGGATACCAAGGGATACTACCTTCCCCCTTTGCTGACAGATAAAGTCTGCTTGTGTTCGCTAGTGCGGATATGTGGAGGAAGGACGAGGCCCCAATTGATAATGCTGATTAATTACCTTATAACATTTACTATATGTGGGTAAGAGACTCAGTACGCAATTGGTGTATGGGGTACCGTAAGGTACGCACTTAGTGTAGCAGACACTTAGCCGTGGTTGAGACGCACATGCGGCACACTCGCTCACAGCTTAACGCTTGGTGTCGAGCACGCTATAGGCGGCACACTACCATAATGCTACGCTACCAGCGTAGCGGACGCTCGTGACCACGAGGGGAACACGAGCGGCGCAGACGCTCACGGGATGACACTCAGTAAACCTTGTATGCAACACAATGAAAGGCTGAGCCTATACTGTAAACCTTGGTTTTGTAATGTGAGCACAATGCAATGCTAATTAACCTCTATTGTATGAAAGCCTCTTGAGCGATTGAGACGCTCTGAATACTCTCAGCAATGTAATAAACACACAATACCTTGCTAAGGTTCCAAAACCTTTACTAACAATATCTAGCTATGTAAAAGGGGAAAAACAGTTAACAATTCATACACTACAAACTAACCTCAATATCTAAGCAGAATAACTACACATAAATATACAATAGCGTCACAATCTTATACAATAACAGAGAGAGAGGGAGATAGTATGGCAAATACAAACAGAGAAAAAGTTGGATACAGAGAATAACTTACACACACTGGGGAATGATCGCTGCGCAGTCCTAGTACCAGCTCCGAGTTAGTCAATGATGAAAACCGTTTGTGGAGAGAAGACTTGAGCTGCTCCAGGCTGGCTGTTTATATATACACTACATACAGTACACTACAAAGGGCCCTACCATCTCATTGTTCATTGGACACAGGAATCTGTCTTCATATTACAACAAAAGGTCATAGGTTTGTTTGAACAGGTGGGCTGTGACTATTCCAGACTGCTCAGGTGGGAGGGAATCTCAGGATTTCCACCACATGGACAATGAACCGCAAATATAGTAAATGTCCAGAAACTACTAATAGACATAACTATACGCAGGAGCGATTAATCTTTACCTAACCAGCACTTGGATTGTTTCTAATAAAATGTTCTTTAGTTAGGTACCAAACACCACTGCTCAAACCCTGTCTGACCCTTCGTATCATGCAAAGAGGAATTCCCCTGTCCAGCGACCAGTTACAATAAACAAACTTACAGTTATTATTAAGGGGAACATTACCTATAAAACATACTATTTGGATTTACTATGTAACATTTGAGTCGCCCGCTAGACGCACACAAACTCTACCGTAAATGCACATACCACACGTCAATGCGCACGGCCGTAGAAGCTTCATTACGCAATTGCGAATGTGCGCATGCACGGGAGAGAATGTGCACGTGCAGCGGGCAAGCGCATGGGGTGAATATATGGCAACGTGCAGCATGATATTTTTCCGACTTTGACAATGGTGAAGGAGACAGACAGCAGCAGCGCCTCCATCAATTACATAGCGCTGCTGCGGCTCCCTCCACCCCCCCCCCCCCCATTTTGACTCATTACACGCCGCTCTGGCTTTGGGCCCCTTGACAGTGGCGGGCCCCAGTGCTTGCACTGGCGGTAGTTCCACCACTGGTTTATGCACCGTGGAGCCAACCTGCACATGGGGGCGCAATGCCTCCCTCAGCCAGGAACAGATTGAGGAGGGGGCACCCAGCGGCAGCAGCCTCCCTGGACTCATTGCAGCTCAGCGCACAGCAGCGAGTGCTGGACTGGGAAGAAAGGCTACAGCCTGAGGGGTAAGAAGGAGGGACGCGCGGGCCCGGGTAATTAGTACTTGCCCCTCCCATTCAGCACCACTGACTATGGCTGTACCATCACTGAGCACTACAATAAACACTGGTGATGGTTAAGTCTATCCGCCTGGCAGGTCAACCATTAAGCGCAACGGAATATGCACTATATAACTGTTAATAAATAATAAATACATTTTCCACTGGTACCATCTAGTATACACATATCAACAGAAACACTCACCCCTGGAAAACAATTGTTTAGATTCTGAATGTAGTTTTTGCCTATCTGACATCACTCAGGAAGGAAGAGGCCAATACTGTGCGTCTGGCTCCTTCTAGCAGAAGATTTTAGCATCTAAGCAGGGTCCGCATGTTGGTGTCACTCAGATGCGGTTGTACAAGAGACCATAACTGCAAAACACTGATTTTTGGCACTTTGGGCATGCGTAGGACCTGTTCTGCGCATGCGTAAATAGGCCCTCTCTCATAGGATGCAGGCTGGCATCAGACTGCCTGATGCCATTACGGGGGCAAGGAGGGGGTGGCAGTGGGCTCTGTTTGGAAAGATGGAGGCGTGTCACCGCTGTTTAAGGGGTGGGAAGAGGACAGGGATCTCTGTCGTGGAACGGATATTTCCCGGCCTCTGCACCATCGGCGCAAGACGTCCGATGGTGGGTGCTTTGATCCAATGCTGCATCCTAGTACGCAGCTTGTACCACTAGTGCAGCAGGAGGCGTCTGCATGAAACAGACGCCTCCTGCTGCATTTACATACAGCGCTATCACTGCTGCTTCTTTGATAGCAAATCCGACCTCACCTGAATGACCCCCGTTGGGCTGGGAAGTCATGCGCTTGTC
Source organism: Pseudophryne corroboree (assembly GCF_028390025.1). Taxonomy (NCBI): domain Eukaryota; kingdom Metazoa; phylum Chordata; class Amphibia; order Anura; family Myobatrachidae; genus Pseudophryne; species Pseudophryne corroboree. The sequence goes on along the minus strand of NC_086453.1, from coordinate 325,152,833 downwards.
TGTATGAAGCAGGTGTATAAATAAGCCCAGTCTGGCATTTGTGCTGTGGGTTTGCAATTTCCCCCTTTAATAAATTGCCCTTAGTGACTCAAATCCATTTGCATCCAACAAAGCGGCAAGCCTCTGTACTAACAGGATTACATAATTATGTCTGCTTTATCCAGAGATAGTATTAGTCATCATCTCAATTACAGCGTGACGGGGGCACAGCAACTGTTACTAAAAGCTTCCATCCGATATTATGATCCATGTGCTCTGAACAAGGTCTCCTAATGTTGTTCAATCGGTGTAACCCATTCATGTTGATTGTATAATCTCTAATAAAGTAGTCTGAGCGAGAAGGTCTGGTATTATATTATGTCAGAGACCAAAAAGCTTATGGCCTAAGTCAGAGCTGTCATTATATGTGGGAAGGGGTATCATAACATGGGCTTTCTCTGGGATCAGTCTTGTCATGCCCCTTTCCCGTGAGGCATGCGCCTAATGTCCCTATTCAAAAAATGGCCTATTTGGTTTTAGTGTGAGTTACCAATGGACGGGATGCTGGCGGTCAGTATACCAATAGCGGCATCCCGTCCATCATAATTCCAATAGCCCCCCATTTAGCTCCCTAACCCTCATTTCCCTACCCTAACCCTCCCTGGTGGTGCCTAACCCTAACTCTCCTCGCTTGGTGCCTAACCCTAACCCTCTCTCCCCGGTTCCTAACCCTACCCTTCCCGTGCCTGCACCCTAGGCCTAACCCCTCTTCTGCTGCCCCCCCCCTCGGCAGGACAGCAGTGCGACCCGCTGACAGGGCGATCGGGATGCCGGTTGTCGGTATTTTGATGTCGGCATCCTGTGTGGCGTCACTATTTCGACAACGGGATTGTGTCCTCCCTTGGGATCCTGGTGTTGATATATAGTCCCCTGGTATCCCGTTTGTCAGGAAGCTAACTTCTTCCTGCCTGTTTCCTAGGCCATGATTGGCATATCCAATGCCCAAACCACGAGCCATATATACCATGCAAAATGCTCACACTGCCTGCAGTACTTGGGCACATAGGGCCAGCCTGCTACTTCTTACTGGACATTTAAATGCATTCACTTTTCCTGTTAATGAAAACTGCCTTATAGGCACAATTCCCAGCTCTGCCCACTGCCGACCTCCCATGATGTGTGCCTGGTCTGCCACCGGCCGCGACCACATGCTTCCTCACACACAGCCGGAGAACAGAGGACAGACATTCAGGGCGATGGACATCTCACCCAATGGCCGCTTCTTCAGGTGAGGACCTTTCCCTCCAGGTGAGCTGGGAGTCGAGGGTGGAAAGCGCAAGGAATGGGCCACGGCTGCTGTGATGTTAGTGTATTAGAATGCTTAATATTTGTAGACACTCCATTACTAATATGTGTAAGCCTGAATCTTCAGTGATGGTCCCTGGGACCAGGGGGATGCTGGGAAGTGGGTGGTCCAGTGTGCAGTGTGCCTGGAGTTGGTGATGGAATAAAACAGCACTGCAGTGAACTCACGTGTCTCTGTGTCCTTATGACTGGATTTACAAACATATGAACAAAACATGGTGTCAGAAGAAGTTTAACTTGGACTGCTAGTGCTCTCAGAGTGTGAAAGAATCTTGCAGAAGTCTGTAAGGCTGTGATACTCAGTGTCTGCAAAGCCTGCCGTGTGCTCCTCTCTTCAAACAGTGAGTAACCATGGATAAACTAGCTCCTCCAACCGGCATGCTGATGTCTGGTAACTTGTCTGAAAACTGGAAAAGATTTAAGCAAAGGTTTAATATATATCTTGCTGCATGTGGAGCTGATACAGAGGCTGACAAAATGAAGGCATCCATTTTCCTCCATGTGATAGGAGAGGATGTGCTGGACATTTATAATAGTTTTTAGTTTGCTGAGGGGCAGAATATGGTGCTATCTTCTATAATGCAAAAGTTTGAAGATTACTTTGTGCCAAGGAAAAATGTGACATATGAAAGATATAAGTTTTTCACATGTGATCAGAAGTCTGTAGATGGATTTGATCAGTATGTTACAGAGCTGCAATCACTCAGTAAAACCTGTGAGTTTGGTGATTTAAAGGATTCACTGATTAGAGATCGTATTGTCTGTGGAATACCTGATAATGGACTCAGAGAGAGACTGCTGAGAGAGCAAGACCTAACACTAGACAAGGCAGTGACTATGTGTAGATCTGCAGAAATAACTAGATTTCAAGCCAAAAAGTTACACAAGGACGCTGATGGTGATGTCGATGTAGTGCAGAAAACAGAGCCAAGCAAACCTCCATTCTCAAGAATGAAGCAGTCTAAGCCACAGTCTAATAAGGAAATGTGTAGTAGATGTGGAAATGCTCACAATCCTAAAATGTGCCCGGCTTATGGTAAAACCTGCATGAAATGTGGTAGACTTAATCACTTTGCCAAATGCTGTACAATGAAAAGTGAAACAACCAATGTGCATGCTGTTAAACAAACGGAGGAATTCTTTGTGGATTTTATTGAACTTTGCAGTTCAGATAAGAAAGAATGGATTGTCCCTTTAACTGTGAACGAGATTGTCATTCCCTTTAAGCTTGATACTGGCGCGCAGGTGAATTTAATATTGTTTCAAGACTATAAGACTTTTAGAGTAAAACCTAAAATTCATCCAGCCAAAGTGAAAGTTACAGGGTACACTGGGGAGGAAATTCCTGTGAAAGGTACATGCTTAGTGACACTGAAATATAAGGGACAACAGTTTAAAACATCTCTACTGATTGTGGATAAAAATGTGCAACCGATTCTAGGGTTAAGTTCCTGTGAGAAACTAAGCTTGCTAAAGAAAGTTTTTATGGTGACATCACAAGTAGAAGATGACTGCAAATCGATGTTTACAGAATACAGAGACTTGTTTGATGGTCTAGGTTGTTTGCCTGGAGAGCATAAAATAAATATAGACACTCAAGTTTCTTCAGTGATACAGCCCTGTAGAAAAGTGCCGTTTGCGCTGAGAGAAAAACTGAACAAGAGTTAAATCACATGGAAGCCTTGGGTGTGATACAGAAAGTTGATGAGCCTACTGAATGGGTAAGCTCCTTAGTAATTGTTGAAAAGAAAAATTGACAACTCAGAGTATGTCTAGACCCCAGAGATTTAAACAAAGCTATTAAACGAGAACATTTCAAACTACCAACCAGAGATGAAATCATGTCACAATTTGCGGGAGCAAAATGGTTCAGTAAACTGGACGCTTCTTCAGGATTATGGCAAATGAAGCTAGATGAGGCCAGCTCAAAGCTTTGTACATTTAATAAATCAGAAGGTCGATAAAGATTTCTTCGACTACCATATGGAATATTGTCTGCTCCAGAAGTATATCACAGAAAGATACACATGATTTTTGAACATATTCCAGGTGTTGAAACAATGATGGATGACATTATTGTCTGGGGATCTACAAAGGAAGAACATGATTCTAGATTGAGACAAGTAATGGAACTTGTCAAGAAAGTGAATCTAAAGCTAAACAAGGACAAATGTGAATTTGTCGTGAATACACTTACCTTTATGGGCGATGTGGTCTCGGATCAAGGTGTAAAACCAGACCCAAGGAAAATATCAGCCATAGTGAACATGGAAGGTCCTAACAACAAAGACGACGTCAGAAGATTCCTAGGAATGATTACTTACTTAGGAAAGTTTATTTCTCAACTCTCTGAACGAACAGCATCTCTTAGATGGTTGTTGGACAAAGATAACGAGTGGATGTGTTCACATGAACAAGAAGAAAGTTGGCAAAACTTGAAACAGATCATTACAGAGCAACCAGTGCTAAAATTCTTTGATCCTGCGAAAAGAATAAGAATTTCAACAGATGCTTCGCAATTTGGCCTAGGCTCAGTGCTGTTACAAGAACATGAGGATACATGGCAACCAGTAATCTATGCATCAAGAGCACTGACAAGTGCTGAAACAAGGTATGCTCAGATAGAAAAAGAACTTCTAGCGATCACATATGCATGTGAGCGATTTCATCAGTTTGTGTATGGTCAAACATTTACAGTGGAAACTGACCACAAGCCATTGGTAGCTATCATGACTAAATCATTACATGACTGTCCCATGAGAATTCAACAAATGCTTATCAGACTACTGAAATATGATGTACACTTGCTGTACTGTCCCGGCAAATACATGTACATTGCTGATACACTTTCTCGTGCTGTGGACAAAAGTGAAGGTTCCAAAAGTCTGATGGATGAAGAGATAGAAGCCTATGTTAATTTGATCGTAGCTTCTCTACCAGTGTCTCTTGCAAGACAAGAACAGATTAGGAAAGAAACTGAGAAAGACGACACAATGAAAGTGTTGAAAGATATCATTCTGAAAGGTTGGCCAGCAGAAAAACATGCGTGCCCGCTGTCTATCCATGATTACTGGATGTACCGCAGTGACCTTACAGTTGTCGATGGTATTATTTACAAAGGCAATAGGTTTGTCATACCTGCACGACTAAGAAAAACTATGCTGTGCAAGATACATGAAGGCCACTCAGGAGAAGAAAAATGTAAGCGGAGAGCGCGTGAAGTTATGTATTGGCCAAGAATGAACCAAGACATAGCACAGATTACAGCTACATGTGAATTATGTCTTACGTATAGACCGAAACAACAAGTCGAGCCACTGAGTCCTCACGCAGTGCCAGAGAGACCGTACCAGAAAGTTGGTGCAGATTTGTTTGATTGTAATGGGAAAACGTACATTGTCGTGACTGATTATTACTCTAACTACCCTGAGGTGAAGACACTACATACAACTACTAGTAAAGCCGTAATCAATTGCATGAAGTCTATCTTTGCAAGGCATGGTGTTCCTATGGAAGTGTTCACTGACAATGGTCCTCAGTTTTCCAGTGCTGAATTTAGACAATTTGCTGATGAGTGGGAATTTGTCCATACTACGTCAAGTCCCCACTATCCACGCTCAAATGGGTTGGTGGAAAGTTCAGTAAAAACTGTAAAAAGTCTCATGAAAAAAGCTCAAGAAGGTAAAGAAGATTTCTACAAAAGTCTTTTAATCTACCGCAGTACACCTTTACAGAATGGACTTTCTCCTGCACAAATGCTGATCGGAAGGAGGATTAGAGCAAATCTCCCGATACATGATGAACTGCTTAATACACATAACTCAGCTTTGGTCAGACTGAGTAAGGAACGTCAACAGGTGAAACAGAAACTGTTCCATGACAGGCGAGCAAAAAGCTTATCTGATCTAAAATCGGGTGACCAAGTCCGTCTCAGAGATCACGAGAAAGGTATTTGGGTGCAGAAAGGTATTGTGCAAGCACAAGTAGCACCAAGATCTTATACTATACGTACAGAGCGTGGAACGGAAGTAAGAGGAAATTGGGTGGATTTAAGATCTCAACCTAACCATAATGAAGACAACATGACTGAAGAATACCCTGCATCTGACATGTATGGTGATCCTGATAATGGTGAACAAACCACGATTCTAGAAAGATCCGACATGGTCGATGAAACACAGACTGTGTATGAAAGACCCAAAAGGGAAATACGCAGACCTGAGAGACTCATTGAAACGTGTTAGATGATGTTCTTAATATGACGTTGTTAATTGTTGCATTGAAGCGTACAGGGCTTATCTTTAAAGAAAAGAGGATGTGATGTTAGTGTATTAGAATGCTTAATATTTGTAGACACTCCCTTACTAATATGTGTAAGCCTAAATCTTCAGTGATGGTCCCTGGGACTAGGGGGATGCTGGGAAGTGGGTGGTCCAGTGTGCAGTGTGCCTGGAGTTGGTGATGGAATAAAACAGCACTGCAGTGAACTCACATGTCTCTGTGTCCTTATGACTGGATTTACAAACATATGAACAAAACAGCTGCCAGCTTGCCACCTGAAATGCAGCCCTGCTGCTGAGGGACCATCATCTCATCCCTCATTCCCCAGCTTTTCTGCTCCAGGATCTCCTCACCATCCTGCCGCCCACGCTTCACCCTCTTGGACATCGAGCCCAACCACGCCCGTGATGTGCATGGCATCAGCTGCATTTGGCTGTAAAAGCTGTGGTTTGATACACTCGGACTGGCAGCTTCTTCTGCAGCAGGCTGTTTTTATTTTACTTTATTTTTAATGTTTTAACCCCTCCCGCCCCATATCTGCTCCCACTGTTATAATTATGATCTTTTGTACTTCTCTTATATTTTGATACATGCTGATCTATCCATACAGTTTATAGCCTATTACACATGTCAGTTTTCCCATATCTCTCTCACAGTGTAACCTGTGTCATCACTGCTAGGCGTGACCTGTTCCACCCAGGGTAAACCTACGTACTGTGTCCAAGATGGCTGCCTCACCTGGTACCTTTTGTGGGTCGAATTTATAATCCGTGGAAGTTATTACCCAAAATGACGGCTCCAACACTGCACTATACCTATTGGGCTCTGTAGGTTTCTGTTATTTTTTATTTCTGTGTGGTTTTTCTACTTGCTGTAACACTAAATTCTTTAGACCATATGCTATGGGGTATATTCAATTAAAGTCGGATCTATTCCGACATGCATTTGTCAGAATGGATCCGACAAGGGCTATTCAATGACCATCTCAATCCAACTTTAAAAAAAGGTGCTGAGATGGGGGGTGGGGGGGAGACGGGGGCAGCGCTACAGTAGCGTAGTAGAAGGATGTGGCACCACTGCCAGACCTCACGGCAGCGCCCATCCGGCTCCAGCAAGTGAGACCTCCCTTGCTGGAGCCGGGTGGACACTGCCATGAGCGGCGGCTGTGCCACATCCTCCTGCTACGTTGCTCTAGCCGCTGCTCTCCCCCATCTCCCCGCAGCTCTCCCCCGTCTCCCCGCTGGTCTCCCCCCTCTCCTCCTCTCAGCTCCCTCATGTCAATCCTGTCGGATTTGGCCCCGTTTCCAACAGAAGCATGTGGATCGGCAGCTATTCCTCCCATCCACGTGCTTTCCAACAAGTCGAATTCCCCAACTTGTCAGATACATAAACTGGGGATTGAATAGGTCGGAACCCTTTACGACCTGAAAAAGTCGAAAACTGCCGTCTTTTCGACAAGATGGCAATTCCGACTTCAATTGAATATACCCCGATGCCTGTAAAGCACCTTGAGTCCTATGGGAGAAAGACTGCTATATAAATAAAATTATTATTATTATTAAACAGGTAGAGATGAGGAAATGGGGCGTGGCCATGGGAAAATGGGGCATGTCCTGCAGTGCTGCTATAGAAATCTATAGCAATCAGGAGACACTGCGCCCAGTACAGTTCCTGTTTTGGCAGGTACAGAGCGTAAAAAAACAGTACTGTTCTGGCTAAAACGATAGAGTTGGAGGGTATGATATTGGTCATGCCTCCCAACTGTCCCGATTTTGGCGCGACAGTCCCGTTTTTCACGGTCTGTCCCGCTGTCCCACCCGCGGGTTGCAGTGTCCCGCGGGTGGGGGGGGGCAGTTGGGAGATCCCCCCTGTCACTCGCTGCTCTGATCAGAGCAGCAGTGAATAGATGCTGTGCAGCATCTATTCCTGGCAGAGAGGGACAGGGGGCATGGCCATCAGCTCTCTCAGTGCTGTCCATGCCCACATAATGTCACAAACAGGGGCGTGGCTTGCGATCGCGGCATTTGCCGCATGGTTACTCCCACTTTCCATTAGGCCACACACCCGCGGTTGCGGTCCCTCCTCGACTTACACCAAAGTTGGGAGGTATGTATTGGTGCAGGCCAAGTAGCTACGAGGACAGTTGAGTAGGGCCGGTCCTTCCTGCCTCCTCAGTGGCTTAGATTGAACACCACTGGGGCAGAGAATAAGCCAGCTTTCTGGATCAATAATGTTGTTCACTGTGAACTACACCAGTGGTTCTCAACCTCGGCCCTTAAGTACCCCCCAACAGTTCATGTTTTCCAGGTCTCCTCACAGGATTGCAAGTGAAGTCATTTGCTACACCTGTGGGTCTTTTATAATGTGTCAGTGAGTAATGAATACACCTGTTCAACTGCTAGGTGACCTGGAAAACATGAACTGTTGGGGGTACTCGAGGACCGAGGTTGAGAACCACTGAACTACACCATAGCGGCCCTGCCCCCACTGCACACAGCTGCAAATTGCTGTGTCACACCCCCTGCACCATTTAGTGTCCTGGTGTAGTATGTATTAGTTGTGTGATATTGGCGTGACCTGTGTATAATGATCAGTGTGTACCAAGTGTGTGATACTGGTGTGACCTGTGTATAGGGTTTGGTGTGAATCAGGTGAGTGATGTCTGTTGTGACAAGAACACTGGGATAGTGTTTGAGGGCAGGTATATTTGTCCCAGGTTCTTGTCTTACATGTTTTAGAAAATGTTAACTTCTAGGAAAAATGCTTTTTGTTTTGTCTGAACCTGTTCAGTTTGCTGTAAAAGCTGGGTAAAGGCTCTGAGAGAGAGATAAGGCGAGTTCTAGACATTGGGCCCAGTTCGGGTCTTTGGCCTCACAGAGGGCTAATCAGGGTTTCAGCTGTGTAAGAGTGTTATAGTGCTTCTAACCTGATTAGTATGGGCAGACTGCCTGGGAAGGCTGGAGGATCTGTGTGTGAGAGACACGCTTTCTGATGCAAGTAAGCTATACAGTATGTACTGAAGAACTCTGTGTTTTGTTTAGTGACAGTTAGGAATATCTTATGTTTAGTTAGTGCCGGACAGGCAAGGTATTTTTATTTTTGGGTTTTGTTTTATTTTCTGTTTCAATAAAACTGGCCGGGGTCAGTTGTACCAGAAACTGGACTTGTGTTGTTCCTCAGCTGCTGCGTGCGGCCATATTCCCCAGGAAAAGGCGCCTTGCACCCCTACAGTGTTACAACTTGGTGGAGAATGCGAGCACACCGTTCTGCGCATAAGTGAAAGCAGCAGCTTTGTGAGGCCTGCAGAAAACGGTGGTTTATGCAGATACAGCCCAGTGTGAAGTTACTGAGACTCACCCCTGAGGGTTTGATATGTCCTGGGTGAAAGCAGCTACAAAGCCGCCTGAAAAATCTGTCGACATGGAGGATCTGCTTAAAGCCTTGCTGCAAGCTACAGCGGCTCAGCAGGAGGCCAACCGACAGCAGCAGGTGGCAATGGAAGAAAATTGGAGACTACAGCAGGAGGCCAACAGACAGCAGCAGGTGGCAATGGAGGAAAATATAAGACAGCAGCAGGTGGCAATGGAGGAAAATAAGAGACAACAGCAGGCAGTTGTTGATGAACTTTACAGGCAACAGCGTCAGGATAGACAGGCCTTAACAGAAGTGGTGCAGAGCCTTGCAGCCCGGATTGGAGATGTGGCCGTCAGTGCTCCGACCAGCTCTAGTTCTATACGGGCCAGTCACTTCCTGCAGAAAATGACAGAGGCTGATGATGTGGAGGCCTACTTGACCACGTTTGAAAGGACTGCAGAGCGTGAGAACTGGCCAAAAGCACAGTGGGCCAGTCTGCTGGCACCTTTCCTGTCAGGTGAGCCCCAAAAAGCTTACTTTGATTTAAGCCCTGCTGAGGCTCGGGACTATGATAAACTAAAGACTGAGATCCTGACCCGCCTGGGAGTCACGCTGTCAGTACGAGCACAACGGGTGCACCGTTGGCTGTACGCCATGGAGAAGCCTCCGCGCTCCCAGATGCACGACCTTATTCAGCTAACAAAAAAATGGCTACAGCCAGAGACATTAACTGGTCCCCAGATGGTGGAAAGAGTCGTCATGGACCGCTACTTGAGATCTTTGCCCATGGTCCTGCGCAAGTGGGTGAGCCATGGAAACCCGGGTACTGCTGACCAATTAGTGGACATGGTAGAGAGGTATTTGGCAGCAGAGGAACTACTGATGACCACCCAGCAACCCATAGATCCTCGACAGCGCCCTTCATGAAAAGACTGGTAAGACTGTTCCGTGGGAAAACGTTGCTGGGCGGTTAAGAGAACGCAGGGCTGGAGAGACTGTAAACACTGGCCCTGGAGACAGGCCAATGGTGCTAGAACGGTCTATGCTGCCCAAACGGGTTGATAATCGTGTGGTTAAATGTTTTAGGTGTGGTATGCCAGGTCATGTTATTGCCAATTGCCCAGTCACGCAAGAACCCATGCAATGTGATGCTGCCTTTGAATGTCGCAGAATGTCTTTCTTTGCTAGGTTAGCCTGTACTGTGGTACCTTCACCTGAGCTGGAAAAACAAATGTGTGATGTGTTCTTAGAGGGTAACCGGGTAGAGGCCTTGCTAGATTCAGGAAGTTTAGTTACCCTCGTGAAAGCTGGGTTAGTGAACCCCTTAAAGGTCCAGCAAATACCTATTGGGGTAACTTGCATACATGGGGATACCCAACATTATGCCACTGCTGAGGTGAATATAGAAACTTGTTGTGGGTCAGCAATGGTTAAAGTGGGACTGGTCCCTACCTTGGTGCATGAGGCCATAATAGGGAGGGATTTTCCTCATTTTTGGAAACTGTGGGAATCACGGTTATCAACAGATGTGAGAAGTAAAAAGCCAGTTGATAATACCGGTGATTTTATGGATGTACGTGGGTCTTCGGAACTTTCTGGCCCTTTGCCTTTTGCTAGTTTGGCTGGGGAAGTGACAGATGGGGAGTCCAGTGAGGACCCTCTTGCCGGGAACAGAGACATAGTAGTTAGAACTGAAAGCGTGCCTGACCTGGAGGTAAAGAAGGATCTGTTTGCGTCTGAACAGTTAAAGGATCCTACCTTAATAAAGGCTAGAGAGAATGTTAAGATTGTTAATGGGGAACCTGTGGTACCAGGTGACAGGGTTACGTATCCCCACATGGCCATCTGTAATGAGCTCTTGTACCACATTGTCAAAAGGGGTGAGGATGTGGTGGAACAGCTGGTAGTTCCCCAGCCTTATCGGAGAACGGTACTAGATTTAGCTCATAGTCACGTTACCGCAGGACATTTAGGGGCAGAAAAAACCACTGAAAGAGTTTTACAAAGGTTCTTTTGGCCAGGGGTTTATAAAGAAGTGTCTGAATATTGTTCTTCCTGTCCTGAATGCCAGTATCATGCCCCTAGACCCCATTTCAGGAGCCCACTAGTTCCCATGCCTATTATAGAGGTCCCGTTTGACAGAATAGCCATGGATCTCGTGGGGCCCTTGTTAAAGTCTGCTCGGGGCCATCAGTATATCCTGGTAATTATGGACTATGCCACTCGATATCCTGAGGCTGTCCCTTTACGCACTATCACAACCAAGGCGATAGCTAGGGAGCTGGTGCAGGTATTTAGTAGAGTGGGAATACCAAAAGAAATTTTGACTGACCAAGGTACTCCATTTATGTCAAGGATCATGAAAGAGTTGTGCAAGTTATTTAAGGTCACTCACCTCAGGACGTCCATCTACCATCCCCAAACTGACGGGTTGGTGGAAAGGTTTAATAAAACATTAAAAAGTATGTTAAAAAAGGTTGTTGAGAGAGATGGGAAAAACTGGGATTGTTTGTTGCCCTACTTGTTAATGGCCATCAGAGAAGTTCCTCAGTCCTCTACGGGGTTTTCTCCATTTGATTTGTTGTATGGTAGACACCCCAGAGGGCTGTTGGATATTGCCAAAGAGACGTGGGAAGGACAGCCCACTCCTTATAGAAGCGTTATTGAGCATGTAACACAAATGCAGGATAGGATTGCAGCCGTGGTACCTGTTGTCAGAGAGCACATGGAACAGGCCCAAAGTGCTCAACAGAGGGTCTATAACTGGAGTGCCAAGATACGGGAATTTGCTCCTGGCGATAGAGTTCTTGTTTTGGTACCCACTGTGGAAAGCAAATTCCTAGCTAAATGGCAGGGTCCATTTGAGATTAGGGAAAAAGTGAATGAGGTTAATTACAAAGTATACCAGCCGGGAAAGAGAAAACCCGAACAGATCTACCATGTTAACTTAATCAAACCCTGGAAAGATAGGTTGTCTCTGTCAGCGGAGCCTTGCCCTTCGGTGTCTTCACCCCGGTTGCTTCCCGCAGTGAAGGTGTCAGAGACATTATCAGCTGATCAGAACAATCAGGTTAAAGAATTTCTCATCCAAAATAGGGAGGTATTTTCAGAGCTGCCTGGCCGAACGACCATAATAAAACATGACATTGTCACAGAACCAGGGGTCAGGGTTCATTTAAAGCCATATAGGATTCCTGAAGCTCAGCGAGAAGCTATTTCTAAGGAAGTTAAAACCATGTTAGAACTGGGAGTCATAGAGGAGTCTAACAGTGAGTGGTCCAGTCCCATAGTGCTCATCCCGAAGCCCGACGGTAGCATACGCTTCTGTAATGACTTTCGGAAGTTAAATGAGGTGTCCAAGTTTGACGCATACCCCATGCCCCGTGTGGATGAGCTTGTAGAAAGGCTGGGAACAGCCAGGTTTCTCACCACATTGGACCTGACCAAAGGTTACTGGCAAATACCTTTATCTGATAGCGCCAAAGAAAAAACAGCCTTTTCGGTTCCGGAGGGGCTGTACCAGTATAAGATGTTACCCTTTGGGTTGCATGGGGCTCCAGCAACCTTTCAACGGGCGATGGATAAAATTTTGAGGCCCCATAGAAAATATGCAGCTGCCTATTTGGATGATGTGGTAATTCACAGTACAGACTGGGGGTCCCATTTGGTTAAAGTACAAGCAGTACTGGACTCAATCAGAGAGGCAGGGTTAACTGCTAACCCAAAGAAGTGCTGCCTCGCAATGGAGGAGGTCAAATACTTGGGCTTCACCATAGGCAGAGGTCTGATTAGGCCCCAATTGAATAAAGTTGATGCTATTCAAAACTGGCCTCGTCCAGTAAATAAAAAACAGGTAAGGGCTTTTTTGGGAATTACTGGGTACTATAGACGGTTTATTCCTAATTTTGCGACCACAGCGGTGCCGTTGTCAGACCTTACCAAAGGGAAGCAGTCAAATGTGGTGAAATGGAACCCTGATGCAGAAAAGGCGTTCCAAGCGTTAAAAGTGGCTTTGTGTTCACAACCGGTGTTGATAACACCAGATTTTTCAAAAGAATTTGTGGTACAGACAGATGCCTCAGAGGTAGGGATAGGTGCTGTGCTGTCCCAAACCAGAGATGGGGACGAACACCCTATCATTTATTTGAGTAGGAAACTCAATGAGCATGAAAAAAGGTATGCCATTGTGGAAAAGGAGGCTTTGGCCATTAAGTGGGCACTAGATACCTTGAGGTATTACCTCTTGGGTAGACAATTCAGACTAGTGACAGACCATGCCCCTTTAAAATGGATGTATGTAAATAGAGGCAAGAATGCTCGTGTAACTAGATGGTTTCTAGCGTTGCAGGACTTTAAGTTTACTGTCGAACATAGACCGGGAACACAATTGGCCAACGCAGATGCATTGTCTCGCATCTTCTGTTTGGGGGCTACAAGTGTTCCGGCCCCTAGGTCGAAACAGGGGAGGGGGATATGTGACAAGAACACTGGGATAGTGTTTGAGGGCAGGTATATTTGTCCCAGGTTCTTGTCTTACATGTTTTAGAAAATGTTAACTTCTAGGAAAAATGCTTTTTGTTTTGTCTGAACCTGTTCAGTTTGCTGTAAAAGCTGGGTAAAGGCTCTGAGAGAGAGATAAGGCGAGTTCTAGACATTGGGCCCAGTTCGGGTCTTTGGCCTCACAGAGGGCTAATCAGGGTTTCAGCTGTGTAAGAGTGTTATAGTGCTTCTAACCTGATTAGTATGGGCAGACTGCCTGGGAAGGCTGGAGGATCTGTGTGTGAGAGACACGCTTTCTGATGCAAGTAAGCTATACAGTATGTACTGAAGAACTCTGTGTTTTGTTTAGTGACAGTTAGGAATATCTTATGTTTAGTTAGTGCCGGACAGGCAAGGTATTTTTATTTTTGGGTTTTGTTTTATTTTCTGTTTCAATAAAACTGGCCGGGGTCAGTTGTACCAGAAACTGGACTTGTGTTGTTCCTCAGCTGCTGCGTGCGGCCATATTCCCCAGGAAAAGGCGCCTTGCACCCCTACAGTGTTACACTGTGTATAGGGATCTACAGTGTGTATATCAGGCTTGTGTTATCAGCAGTAGATCAAGCAGGGGGTTATGAATACCCAGACACTCCCCTTGATGGATCAAATGTTGTTTTTTTTACTTAGCCGTGGCTCCATGGCTGGCTTTCGGAGCTCCGCCCCCTTGTGGCTGTATGCCACGTTTCGCAGGTTGGTTGTGACGGGGCAGAGCCAATATGACATCATTCTCATAGAATTGCATCCTAATGGCTCCGCCCCCTCACCACCACGTGCTAATTACAGCATTATGGGGTCTAATGATGAAAAGTGCCCCTGCCCAGACTCGGCATCAATGACTTCCAGCTGCAGCATCCTCTTCCCTCAGAGCAGGCTCCAGAAGTCAGAGTAAGTGTGTGTTTGTGTGTATATGTATGTGTTCTATGTGTGTGTATTTATTACCAGTTATTTATATAGCACACATGGGATGCAGTTACTTTGTCGGATGTTGAGATCCTGGCGGTCAGGATACCGACACCGGAATCCCGACAGCTGGCACTGCCGACATTCAGAATCCTGACGCTCAGGGTCTATTCCCGCTCGTGTGTGTCCACAACACCCATAGTGGGAATAGAAGCTGTGGCGAGCGCAGCCGGCGTACTGGCGGCCGGGATGCCGTTGTCGGTATACTGACGGCCAGCATCGCCGCTGGGAAATCATACTGAACCCGCGCACACATGTTCCGCAGTGCTTTATAGAGAATATTTGTCCATTCTGCCCCAGTGGAGCTTACAATCTATATTCCATACCACATGTACACACAGACACATTCACGCTAGGGTCAATTTTTGTTGCAAGCCAATTAGCCTGTCAGTGTATTTTTGGATTGTGGGAGGAAACCGGAGTACCTGGAGGAAACCCACGCAAGCCCGTGGAGAATATACAAACTTAGGGCCATCGTGGGAATCGAATCCATGACCTTAGTGCTGTGAGGCAGTAATGCAAACTGCCCATGTACGGATGGTGTAATGTTTATATGTGTTTTATGTTTGTGTATTGTGTTCTATGGGGGTCATTCCGAGTTGTTCGCTCGTTGCCGATTTTCGCTATACTGCGATTAGTCGCTTACTGCGCATGCGCAAGGTTCGCAGAGCGCATGCGCTTAGTTATTTTACACAAAAGTTTGGTATTTTACTCACGACATAACAAAGCTTTTTCATCGCTGTGCTGATCGGAGTGTGATTGACAGGAAGTGGGTGTTTCTGGGCGGAAACTGGCCGTTTTATGGGAGTGTGCGGAAAAACAGAAAGGCGTTCGAGTTGCAAAACGCAGGAGTGGCTGGTGAAACGGGGGAGTGGTTGGGCAAACGCTGGGTGTGTTTGTGACGTCAAACCAGGAACGAAAAAGACTGAGCTGGTCGCAATGGCTGAGTAGGTCTGGAGCTACTCAGAAACTGCTAAGAAATTTCTATTCGCAATTCTGCTAATCTTTCGTTCGCACTTCTGCTAAGCTAAGATTCACTCCCAGAGGACGGCGGCTTAGCGTGTGCAATGCTGCTAAAAGCAGCTAGCGAGCGAACAACTCGGAATCACCCCCAATGTGTATATAGAACACATAGAAGGAGACCACCCCCTACAAATCCTGCGTTTGCACTGATCAGTGTAACCTGCGTACAGAAATTGTTGTGTATCGGGTATGTGATGATCTTTGTATATGTATAGGGATCTGTATGTATCAGGTGTGTTATCAGTGTAACCTGTACAGGAATTGTGTATCGGGTATGTGATCTGTGTATAGGGACCTGTGTATATCAGGTGTGTTATCAGTGTAAAGGGGGATACACACCTAGAGATGTGTGCTGAACGATCTATCACAGACTGCTCAGCAAACATCTCTCCCCCCGCTCAGCACACAGCGGTGAAGTGATCGATCTACTAGATTTAGCCTGCATGCAGGCCAATCTAACACGGGCGATAGCGTTTAACAGTGTGGGCTGGCTCCTCCCTCTATGCCCCTCCTACCAGACTTAGTTTAGAAAATGTGCCCGGAGGAGCCGGTCACAGCTAGGGAAGCTCCTAGAGCTTCTTCAGTTTTATTTTTTTCTAAGAGTTAGTTAGGCACAGGGAGGCTGCTGGCAACAGCCTCCCTGCTTCGTGGGACTTAGGGGGTGAGTAGTGTCCGCCCTGAGGGGTTCGAGCCACTATCTCCGCTGACAGGACACTGAGCTCCTGAGGGTGATGATCGTTAGCCGCCCCAGGCGACCGCTCACTCCCGCAGCATGCCACCGCCCCCCAACAAAGCCAGAAGATTCCGGTAGCGAGTGAGTCACCCCCATCTCTGGCAAGCGGGGAGCCGGTGTGAAGATGGCGGCAACAGGGTGGGAGCGGGGCATTAACTGCGCTCCGGAGGCTCAGCGGTACACTGTGCGGCGCTATGGGGGGTGCCCTGAGCCAGCGCCTATGCCCTACACTGGTCACTCACACTGTCAGGGACCTCGGTAACGCTGCCAGCACCATACCTCAGGCCAGTATAAAGAAGTGAAGAGCGGGAAGCAGCGCCATGTTCAGGGGGCGGAGCTTCTCCTCAGAGCGGACCCAGCAGCTCACCAGTGCCATTTTCCTGCCTGCAGATCCACTCCAGTGACGCTGACAGGGAAAGCTGTCGCTCCACGCAACTCCGGCTATCCTGTCCGGTACCAGGGGGTTATAGAAGGGGGGGGGGAGGCTGTGTAATTACTGTGTAGTCCAGAGGTTCTCAAACTCGGTCCTCGGGAGCCCACACAGTGCATGTTTTGCAGGTCTCCTCACAGAATCGCAAGTGAAATAATTAGCTCCACCTGTGGACCTTTTAAAATATGTCAGTGAGTAATTAATACACCTGTGCACCTGCTGGGTTACCTGCAAAACATGCACTGTGTGGGCTCCCGAGGACCGAGTTTGAGACCTCTGGTGTAGTCTATTAAGGTACACAACCAGCGCCAGGTATATATCTACCTTTGGAAGCGCTGTGTGTGTGTTGGCTCCAAGCTCTGTGTTTCTCTGTGGCATACTTGGGGGGAAACGGTGTCTGTCATTTTCCTGTGTGTGTGTGGGTGTTTGTTTCTCACACAGCCATGTCCTGGGACTCTGTGTCCTTTACATTTAATCTCAGGAGGAATCCATTCCATGTACACAGGAATGTAATGTTTTGTTTCAGATCCCTATTACTGAGCCTGAGTGGTTGACCTCTATTAAGGGAATGATCTCTCAGTTCTCTACTAGGGTAGCTCATACTGAGACTGAAACTCAGGTATTAAAGAAGTCTATGGCAGTTTGGTCAGGTTCTGTCCCTATTCCTTAAAAATCCCCTAGGATATACCCACAAAAACGTGCACTTGCCCAGATTATGCAAGATGACACGGATACCGACTGACTGTGATGGGGATGTGCTGAGGGGGGCGGCATCCCTGGCTAAGGGGGTGCAGCTCATGATTGAGGCTATTAGAGATGTGTTAAACATTTCTGACACAACTCCTGAGCAGGTTGAGGAGACTTACTTCACAGATAATAAGAAAGCCTCACTAACCTTCCCTGCATCTAAAGAATTAAACGCTTTATTTGAAAAATCCTGGGAGAACCCAGATAAAAAATTCCAGATCCCCAAAAGGGTTTTGGTTGCCTTTCCCTTCCCTGAGGAGGATAGGAAAAAATGTTAAAACCCACCCATAGTTTTCCAGACTGTCAAAGAAGGTGGTTTTACCTGTCACTGGATCTACTGCGTTAAAAGAACCAGCTGATCGTAAGATTGACACTACGCTCAAATCCATATACACTGCTTCAGGGGTGGCGTTTCGGCCCATTATTGCCTGTGCATAGATTTCTAAAGCTATAGTAAAGTGGTCAGGCACGTTACTTGAGGATTTGGATTCAATGGATAGAAGTGACATTGAATTGTTTTTACGTAACATACAGTATTCTGCGGGGTTCATGGTGGAATCCATGAAGGACCTGGGTACGCTGACTGCAAGGGTGTCTACCATGTCTGTCTCAGCTCGCAGGGGTCTCTGGCTACGCCAATGGAATGCAGACGCGGAATGCAGGAGAAGTGTGGGGAACCTACCCTACACAGGTCAGGCTCTATTTGGGGAAGCATTGGATGTGTGGATTTCCACGGCAACCGCGGGTAAGTCACCTTTTCTTCCCTCAGCTACGCCTTCTACGAAGAAACCCTTTTCTTCATCTGCATCGCAGTCCTTTCGGACCGCTAAGACAAAAAAGTCCAAGCCTCCTACCACCTTCTTTAGAGGTGGTCGTACAAAATCCAAAAAGCCTGCACCCGCAGGCTCCCAGGACCAGAAACCGGCTTCTGGTTCCTCAAAATCCTCAGCATGATGGTGGTCCGCAAAGCCTGGAAGATGGGCTGGTGGGTGTGAGGCTCAGACCTTTCAGTCACGTCTGGGTGTCGTCCGGCCTGGATCCCTGGGTACTGTGTCCCAGGGGTACAGACTGGAGTTTCAACAACTTCTGCCGCACCGATTCTTCAAATCAGGCTTGCCAGTTTTGCTGGCAGACAGGGCTATATTACAGGACGCCATCCAAAAATTGGAGAAGTCACAGGTCATTGTTCCAACTCATATGCAAACCAAGGGGTATTATTCAAACCTTTTGTGGTACCAAAACCGGATGGTTCGGTCAGACCGATTTTGAACTTGAAATCGTTAAACCCTTATCTGAGGGAGTTCAAATTCAAAATGGAGTCTCTGAGAGCGGTGATCTCAGGTCTGGAGGAGGGGGAGTTTCTGGTATCCCTGGATATCAAGGATGCGTACCTCCACATTCCGATTTGGTCGCCACACCAGGCTTATCTCAGATTTGCACTGTTGGACTGTCACTATCAGTTCCAGGCGCTGCCATTTGGCCTCTCCACGGCACCGAGGGTGTTCACTAAGGTGATGGCAGAGATGATGGTTCTCCTCCGCAGACAGGGGGTGAACATAATTCCATATCTGGACGACCTGCTGATAAAGTCATTGTCCAGGGAGAAGTTGTTACAGTCCATTGCTCTCACGACTCATCTACTCAGGGAGCACGGTTGGATCCTGAACCTTCCAAAGTCACATTTGGAGCCGACAAGGAGATTGTCGTTCCTGGGAATGATCCTCGACACAGAAGTGCAGAGGGTGTTTCTACCGGAGGAGAAAGCGTTGGTGATTCAAACAATGGTCCAGGATGTCCTGAAGCCAACCCGGGTGTCAGTCCATCAGTGCATTCGCCTTCTGGGGAAGATGGTTGCCTCTTACGAGGCTCTACAGTACGGAAGATTTCACGCTCGGTCATTCCAACTGGATCTCCTCGACAAGTGGTCGGGATCTCACCTACACATGCACCAGAGGACACGTCTGTCGCCAAAAGCAAGGATTTCACTCCTCTGGTGGCTGCAACTGCCTCAACCTTCTCGAGGGCCGCAGGTTCTGGGTTCAGAACTGGATCCTACTAACCACAGATGCAAGTCTCAGAGGGTGGGGCGCAGTCACCCAAGGGGAAACCTTCCAAGGAAGGTGGTCAAGTCAGAAATCCCTTCTTCAAATAAACATCCTGGAGCTAAGAGCCGTGTACAACGGTCTTCTACAAACAGCACAACTTCTGCAAAATCAGGCCATTCAAGTGCAGTCGGACAATGTAACGACGGTGGCCTACATAAACCGACAGGGCGGAATGAAGAGCAGATCTGCAATGTCAGAGGTAACAAGAATCATCCTCTGGGCAGAAAGGCATGTAGTGGCGCTGTCAGCAATCTTCATTCCGGGAGTGGAAAATTGGGAAGCGGACTTCCTCAGCAGGCACGATCTCCATCCAGGAGAATGGGGCCTCCATCTGGAGGTGTTCACGGAGGTGACCAGTCGTTGGGGCGTACCTTAAATAGACATGATGGCCTCGTGTCTCAACAAGAAACTTCAGAGGTACTGTTCCAGGTTGAGAGACCCACAAGCAGTGGCGGTGGATGCCCTGGTAACACCGTGGGTGTTCAAGTCAGTGTATGTGTTCCCTCCACTTCCTCTCATTCCAAGAATTCTAAAGCTTGTAAAAAGAACAAGAGTTCAGGCGATCCTCATTGCTCTGGACTGGCCAGGGAGGACTTGGTACGCGGATCTGCTGGATCCACTGCTGGAAGATCCAAGGCCTCTTCCTCTTCGGGAGGATCTTCTACAACAGGGGCTGTTAGCTTATCAATACTTACCATGGCTACGTTTGACGGCATGGAGGTTGAACACCAGATATTAGCTCGGAACATGGTTATTCCTACCCTGATACAGGCTAGGAAAGGAGCTACGTCTAAACATTACCATCGCATTTGGAAAAAGTATGTGTCTTGGTGTGAATCCAAGAAGTTTCCTACGGTGGAGTTTCAACTGGCATGGTTTCTCCTCTTCCTGCAAGCAGGTATGGATATGGGCCTGCGTTTGGGATCCGTAAAGGTCCAGATTTCGGCCTTATCCATTTTCTTCCAGAAACAGCTTGCTTCCCTCCCTGAGGTTCAGACTTTTTTTGAAAGGGGTTCTGCACATCCAGCCTCCCTTTGTGCCACCTACGGCACTCTGGGATCTTAACGTGGTGTTGCAGTTCTTCCAATCGGATTGGTTCGAGCCTCTACAAGAGGTTGAGGTCAAGTTTCTCACGTGGAAGGCTGTCACTTTGTTGGCCTTGGCTTCTGCTAGACGTGTGTCGGAGTTGGGGGCTTTGTCTTGTAAAAGTCCCTACTTGATCTTCCATGAAGATAGAGCTGAGCTCCGGACAAGTCAGCAGTTCCTTCCAAAGGTTGTGTCGGCTTTTCATATCAACCAACCTATTGTGGTGCCAGTAGCTACTGACTCCTTAATTCCATCAAAGTCCTTGAATGTTGTAAGGGCTCTGAAAATCTATGTGAAGAGGACTGCTCGTCACAGAAAATCGGACTCTCTGTCCTGTATGATCCCAAGAAACTTGGGTGTCCTGCTTCTAAGCAGACGATCTGTCGCTGGATTAGGTTCACTATCCAGCATGCGTATTCCATGGCAGGACTGCAGTGTCCAAAATCTGTAAAGGCCCACTCTACTCGTAAGGTGGGTTCTTCCTGGGCGGCTGCCAAGGGTGTCTCGGCTTTACAGCTTTGCCGAGCGGCTACTTGGTCTGGGTCGAACACGTTTGCAAAATTCTACAGGTTCGATACTTTGGCCTCTGAGGACCTTAAGTTTGGTCAATCAGTCCTGCAGGAGCCTCCGATCTCTCCCTCCCGTTCTGGTAGCTTTGGTACATCCCCATGGTACTAATGTGGACCCCAGCATCCTCTAGGACGTAAGAGAAAATAGTATTTTAATTACTTACCGGTAAATCCTTTTCCCGTAGTCCGTAGAGGATGCTGGGCGCCCGCCAGTGGCGCACCCAGGGGGGGTTTCCGATCACCCAGAAACCCCCCTCCACTAAGGGGGGAAATTTTTTTTTTTTGCTGCATGAGTATTATTAATGGCTGTCTAGCATCCTCTGCAGCCTGCTGTCTTCCTGGTGGCACTTGTAAGTGCAATAAAAGTTTACTTTATTTTAATTATAGTACATATGTATCCATGTGCATACATATATACACATGTATATACATACATACATATAAACACACACACACGAACACACATATGATATATATATATATATATATATACATGTGTATATATATGTGTACTGTATGTGTGTGTACATATATATATATGTATGCATGTTTAATATGCTATGTATATGTGTATATGTATGTGTGTGTATATATATATATATATATATATATATATATATATATGTATGTAGATATATGTATATATATATGTATATATATATATATATATATATATATACACAGACACACTAGTTTTACGGACCCAGCATTACTGGGTCACCTCAGTCCCCACCCCCGTGATTGGCTCCGCCCAGTTCTGGAAACCCCCCCATGCAAATCCTGCGTTTGCCACTGCCCGCCCAGCGCTTCGTTATCCTGCAGTGGTTACTTGATTCAGTACTGCTTTGTTCTTAGTTAAGTACTGCATTGTTACTGAGTTCAGTAATGTTATTCAGCTGTTGCTGAGTTTTGAAGCTAGTTAGCTTGGTTTGCCTTGTTGTGTGAGCTGGTGTGAATCTCGCCACTATCTGTGTAAAATCCTTCTCTCAAAGTTGTCCGTCTCCTCGGGCACAGTTTCTAGACTGGGTCTGGTAGGAGGGGCATAGAGGGAGGAGCCAGCCCACACTGTTAAACTCTTAAAGTGCCAATGGCTCCTAGTGGACCCGTCTATACCCCATAGTACAAATGTGGACCCCAGCATCCTCTACGGACTACGAGAAAAGGATTTATCGGTAGGTAATTAAAATCCTATTTTTAAGCATGGACATCTCTGTGTGTACCCTCCTTAACCTGTGTACAGGAATTGCTGTGTATCAGGGTCTTTGTATATCATGTGTGAGTTATCAGTGTAACCTGTACAGGAATTGCTGTGTATCAGGTATGTGATCTGTGTATAGGGATCTGTGTATATCAGGTGTGTGTTATCAGTGTCACCTGTGTACAAGAATTGCCGTGTATCGGGTACGTGATGATCTGTGTATAGGGATCTGTGTATATCAAGTGTGTGTTATCAGTGTCACCTGTGTACAGGAATTGCTGTGTGTCGGGTATGTGATCTGTGTATATCAGGTGTATGTTATCAGTGTCACCTGTGTACAGGAATTGCTGTGTATCGGGTATGTGATGATCTGCGTATACGGATCTGTGTATATCAGGTGTATGTTATGAATGTCACCTGTGTACAGGAATTGCTGTGTATCGGGTATGTGATCTGTGTATAGGGATCTGTGTATATCAGGTGTGTGTTATCAGTGTCACCTGTGTACAGGAATTGCTGTGTATCGGGTATGTGATGATCTGTTTATAGGGATCTGTGTATATCAGGTGTGTGTTATCAGTGTCACTTGTGTACAGGAATTGCTGTGTATCGGGTATGTGATGATCTGTTTATAGGGATCTGTGTATATCAGGTGTGTGTTATCAGTGTCACTTGTGTACAGGAATTGCTGTGTATCGGGTATGTGATGATCTGTGTATATCAGGTGTATGTTATCAGTGTCACCTGCGTACAGGAATTGCTGTGTATTGGGTATGTGATGATCTGTGTGTTATCAGTGTCACCTGTGTACAGGAATTGCTGTGTATCGGGTATGTGATGATCTGTGTATACGGATCTGTGTATATCAGGTGTGTGTTCTCAGTGTCACCTGTGTACAGGAATTGCTGTGTATCGGGTATGTGATCTGTGTAGATCAGCTGTATGTTATCAGTGTCACCTGCGTACAGGAATTGCTGTGTATTGGGTATGTGATGATCTGTGTATATCAGGTGTATGTTATCAGTGTCACCTGTGTACAGGAATTGGTGTGTATAGGGTATGTGATCTGTGTCACCTGTGTACAGGAATTGCTGTGTATCGGGTATGTGATCTGTGTATATCAGGTGTATGTTATCAGAGTCACCTGTGTACAGGAATTGCTGTGTATCGGGTATGTGATGATCTGTGTATACGGATCTGTGTATATCAGGTGTGTGTTATCAGTGTCACCTGTGTACAGGAATTGGTGCGTATTGGGTATGTGATCTGTATAGGGATCTGTGTATATCAGGTGTGTGTTATCAGTGTCACCTGTGTACAGGAATTGCTGTGTATCGGGTATGTGATGATCTGTGTATAGGGATCTGTGTATATCAGATGTGTGTTATCAGTGTCACCTGTACACAGGAATTGCTGTGTATCGGGTATGTGATCTGTGTATATCAGGTGTGTGTTATCAGTGTCACCTGTGTACAGGAATTGCTGTGTATCGGGTATGTGATCTGTGTATATCATAATATCAGGTGTGTGTTATCAGTGTCACCTGTGTACAGGAATTGGTGTGTATCGGGTATGTAATCTGTGTATAGGCATATGTGTATATCAGGTGTGTGTTATCAGTGTCATCTGTGTACAGGAATTGCTGTGTATTGGGTATGTGATGATCTGTGTATATCAGCTGTGTGTTATCAGTGTCACCTGTGTACAGGAATTGGTGTGTATCGGGTATGTGATCTGTGTATATCAGGTGTGTTATCAGTGTCACCTGTGTACAGGAATTGGTGTGTATAGGGTATGTGATCTGTGTCACCTGTGTACAGGAATTGCTGTGTATCGGGTATGTGACCTGTGTATATCAGGTGTGTGTTATCAGTGTCACCTGTGTACAGGAATTGGTGTGTATCGGGTATGTAATCTGTGTATAGGCATATGTGTATATCAGGTGTGTGTTATCAGTGTCACCTGTGTACAGGAATTTCTGTGTATCGGGTATGTGATCTGTGTATAGGCATATGTGTATATCGGGTGTGTGTTATCAGTGTCACCTGTGTACAGGAATTGGTGTGTATCAGGTATGTGATCTGTGTATAGGCATATGTGTATATTAGGTGTCTGTTATCAGTGTCACCAGTATACAGGAATTGGTGTGTATCAGGTATGTGATATGTGTATATCAGGTGTATGTTATCAGTGTCACCTGTGTAATCGGGTATATAAGAAATTGCCGTACTGGCACAGCCCTCAGTATAGCTACTCACAGGCTCAGCATGAAACATCACAGCACCACGGAAGGCACTATGCGTCTCTTACTGACATGCGGAGACTTCCCTTGTTGCCATTCACCATTACGATAAGCATCGGAGGGGTGAATTCAATTCTGTGTGATGTGCCGACATATCTGCCTGTTGTCGCGGACCACATTGTAAGTTTTTCATCGCACCTTAATGGGGTTTGGCGGAAAACTTATGATGAGTGAGTACTGGAAGGAAGAAATTAATATCCTTCTTCATTAGGAATTATAAATGTTTAGGGCTGTCAGGTTATAATAATCCAATGCACAAAATGGTAAACTGCTCAATCAGATTGTGATGTCACTCAGGTGCTAAAAGGGAGGGGTAATTCTGTGTAGGAAAAAACAATTTGTGTTCCCTAATGCACACCGAGTGAAAAATATTACGGAGAAGCCTTGTCGATGGGCCTGGGGGCTTAACCCTATATCTGCAGATATACGCAACTAAGATCTCCGTATTATCTGACTATTATGTAGTAATATTTTTCACTCGGTGTGCATTAGGGAACACAAATTGTTTTTTCCTACACAGAATTACCCCTCCCTTTTAGCACCTGAGTGACATCACAATCTGATTGAGCAGCTTACCA
Organism: Pseudophryne corroboree; assembly: GCF_028390025.1. Classification (NCBI taxonomy): domain Eukaryota; kingdom Metazoa; phylum Chordata; class Amphibia; order Anura; family Myobatrachidae; genus Pseudophryne; species Pseudophryne corroboree. The sequence goes on along the minus strand of NC_086453.1, from coordinate 325,127,584 downwards.
TTTTGTGCAATGTATTTAGAGAGGCATGGATGGGTCAGCATTAGGAGGGATTGCTGACTCCAGAGTGCCATAGGGGAAGCCAGGGGTATCTCCAGGTAAGCTGGCTCTCAGATGCTGTAGGAGCCATTACCATGTGGCCTTACACTGGGAATTTAACCCAGACATATTTGTAATTATTTATGGGGTGGGTGTGGGGTGCGGTGGCCCCTGTGTCGGTATGGCTGGGCTGCTTCAGGTCGGCACACCCTAACACTTTATTAACACTTATTATTTTCCCTATCACTTTGTATATATTTTTGTATTATTTTAATCACACCACTTACATAGCACTTCTGTGCTTCTTATTAACCCTTATTAATTCTCACCTGTGTGCTGACCTTGGGTAGCCGACCTGTGCCGACGTTATGGGGTCCTGCACCCCGGACCCATACCTAGTATTAGGGACCCCCAGTGACGGAGAAGCCTTGTCGATGGGCCTGGGGGCTTAACCCTATATCTGCAGATATACGCAACTAAGATCTCCGTATTATCTGACTATTATATAGTAATATTTTTCACTCGGTGTGCATTAGGTTATAATAATCCACAGCTGAGGTGCAAGAGAAGGCAGAATACACCGCTGCCAAACATTCACTGATCTTCCAATACTCTGTGTCAGTGCAGCAACATCAAGGAGCTGAGGAGTGACTGCTAGGCTGAGCCAGTCACAGAGGAGGGCGGGCCTAGTACTGACGTTCTCCTCATGTGCCTTGGAGGTAGCAGCCAATGCCTGTATTCCACAGACAGGATTTGATTGTGTCTGCTGGCTGGCTGTGCAGAGCTTCCCCACGTTACATTATCCTGCACTGGTGACAGAGTAACATGGACTTCCTCAGGAAGTTCTCCAGGTCCAGCAGTAAGAGGAAAGATCAGCCCACCTCCTCTGACCAGGTACTGTACTTGTGCTGAGCAGGATGTGGGTCTAGGTAGCTGCCTGATTATGTTATTGAGAGCAGTGTTTATTCATAATATCAAAGTGATCCCTGTAATGCATAGGTCTGCAAACTCGGTCCTCGGGGGCCCACACAGTGCATGTTTTGCAGGTTCACAGGTGTATTAATTACTCACAGACACATTTTAAAAGTTCCGCAGGTGGAGTTAATTATTTCATTTGTGATTCTGCGAGGAGACCTGCAAAACATGCACTGTGTGGGGGTAATGAGGACCGAGATTGCAGACCTATGCTGTAATGCATGCATGATCTGTTATAGAAGGTTCCCTTTAATAGTCCTAGAAAAACCTCCCAGCATCCATTCAGGGCTGGGACCAGATGGTTGATGCATACCTCCCAACATGACCCTCACCAGGAGGGACACAATGCTCTGCTTCTGGACTTTTTTCTTAATTTATGAATGCCGGCACCTGTGTTGAACTGGTTAATGGACAAGAAAGGTGTTTCACCACAGGTGATGACAATCATAAATTAAGAGAAAAGTCCAGGAGCGGAGCATTGTGTCCCTCCTGGAGAGGGTCATGTTGGGAGGTATGTTGATGGATCCAATAATGACTGTCTGTGCCCAGTGTACAGTATGTGGGTGCGGTTTCAGATGCAAATAAATACACATACAGTATATTCACGTTATCCTGAATTTGATGTAACTGTGGCATCCGCTCGGTGCTGTATTTTCTTGTCAAGCTTCCTCCTCCAGAGAATGTCTTAGTACTGTGGAGGTTTAATCAGTAACTAAAAGTTCTTGAAGAACCGAGCAAGGGATAAATTGTAATTAATCATTATAGCTAATTCTACAGAATAGCGCAAAATGTATAGACCAGGGTTTCTCAAACTCGGTCCTCAAGGCACCCTGACAGTGCAGGTTTTCCGGACATCCATGCTTGTGCACAGATGGTGTAATAGAACTAAAGTATTACTTAACTAATCTGTCCTTAAGGATGGATATCCTTAAAACATGGACTGTTAGGGTGCCTTGAGGACTGAGTTGGGGAAAAGCTGGTACAGGTTGAATATCCCACAGGTTCTCAAACTCGGTCCTCAGGACCCCACACAGTGCATGTTTTGCAGGTCTCCTCACAGAATCACAAGTGAAATAATTAGCTCCACCTGTGGACCTTTTAAAATGTGTCTGTGAGTAATTAATGCACCTGTGCACTTGCTGGGTTACATGCAAAACATGCACTGTGTGGGGTCCTGAGGACCGAGTTTGAGAACCCCTGGAATATCCCATATCCAAATATTCCGAAATACGGAATATTCCGAAATACGGACTTTTTTGAGTGAGAGTGAGATAGTGAAACCTTTGTTTTTTGATGGCTCAATGTACAAAAACTTTGTTTAATACACAAAGTTATTAAAAATATTGTATTAAATGACCTTCAGGCTGTGTATAAGTTGTATATGTAACATAAATGCATTCTGCGCTTAGATTTAGGTCCCATCACCATGATATCTCATTATGGTATGCAATTATTCCAAAATACGGAAAAATCCCATATCCAAAATACCTCTGGTCCCAAGCATTTTGGATAAGGGATACTCAGTATAGAATATCATACTTTTTTTTTTTTTTTTTCATACATTTTGTTTCTTAAGGTGCATACACATGGTGCGCTGTAACCTTACCTTATATTGTCAAGATAGTAAGGAAAGTTAGTGCAAATCGCACCATGTGTACACAGCTTGCGGGGTCGGTATTGCAAGAAAAGATAGATTGTGCAGGCAAGTCAATCTTGACTATATTGTGTACACTCTAGAACATAGTATAGTCAAAATCTCACATAGTCAATAATCAGTGGTTCAGGGGAAATCGCAAAGTCAAAATCGGAGATAAACACTTGCCGATGCATTCCATTTTGACGATGATTGATCTGAGTGGTGATCGATCATCGTCCAAATTGACTTGCATTGCAAAGCGACTGAGAACCAACGATCAGCGCATCGTTGGTGCCTACACACCGAGCGATATGAATGATTTCTTGTTCATTACTGAACGAGATCGTTCATATCGGCTGCACACATCAGCCAGTGTGTAGGGTGCTTTAGTGGGAGAAACCATCAACTCCTAAACACTTGTTAAATAATGCATACATTTTAGTTCAGGGTTCCAGCTGCAGACCCTCCAACATGACCCATTGCTTCAGGTACAAAATGCTCTGCTCCTGGACTTCCCTCATAAGCTGAGTACACACCTTCCAACGGTGAAACACAACGATACATCGCAATGCTGTACACACGATATGATCCACTGTGCGACGGTGTGATATATAATTACATCCTGCATGTACCTACATCCAATTGGACGACTCAATTAATGCGTCCGGGAACTACAGATTGGGGGAACACACTGGGCCTAATTCAGACCTGATCGCTCCTCTGTGAATTTGCAGAGGTTTGCTATTGGATAGCTGCCGCCCAGACAGAATGAAAAATCGCCCTGTGCAAGTCTGTACGCCGTGCGAAAACTAAGCTTTGCAAACGTCAGTTAGCTACAAATCCGTTCGCAACTCACTCACCATCAAATGATTTTTCCAGTCTGTGCAGTCTCTGCGCAGCCCAGGACTTACTCCTACAGTGCGATACAAACCGGCTGATTGAGGCCGGAGCTGACGTCGCACACCCGGCCTGAAAACGCTTCCTGACACTCCCAGAAAATGGGCAGTTACCACCCCCAAATGCCTGCTTCCTGTCAATCAGCCGCATGCGCAGTCGTTCGATAATCATCCGCCTCTCGATTTCGCACAACAGTGATCAGGTTTGAATTAGGCCCACTATACGATGTGTACAATACATTCCGATCTGCATTGGAACAATATTTCTCTAACGTCCTAGTGGATGCTGGGGACTCCGAAAGGACCATGGGGAATAGCGGCTCCGCAGGAGACTGGGCACAAAGTAAAAGCTTTAGGACTAGCTGGTGTGCACTGGCTCCTCCCCCTATGACCCTCCTACAAGCCTCAGTTGAGATTTTGTGCCCGAACGAGAAGGGTGCAATCTAGGTGGCTCTCCTGAGCTGCTTAGAGTAAAAGTTTAAATAGGTTTTTTTATTTTCAGTGAGACCTGCTGGCAACAGGCTCACTGCATCGAGGGACTAAGGGGAGAAGAAGCGAACTCACCTGCGTGCAGAGTGGATTGGGCTTCTTAGGCTACTGGACATTAGCTCCAGAGGGACGATCACAGGCCCAGCCATGGATGGGTCCCGGAGCCGCGCCGCCGGCCCCCTTACAGAGCCAGAAGAGTGAAGAGGTCCGGAAAATCGGCGGCAGAAGACGTCCTGTCTTCAATAAGGTAGCGCACAGCACCGCAGCTGTGCGCCATTGCTCTCAGCACACTTCACACTCCGGTCACTGAGGGTGCAGGGCGCTGGGGGGGGGGCGCCCTGGGACGCAATGAAAATACCTTAAATGGCTAAAAATACATCACATATAGCTCCTGGGCTATATGGATGTATTTAACCCCTGCCAGTTTTCCACAAAAAAGCGGGAGAAAGGCCGCCGAAAAAGGGGCGGAGCCTATCTCCTCAGCACACAAGCGCCATTTTTTTCCTCACAGCTCCGTTGGAGGAAGGCTCCCTGACTCTCCCCTGCAGTCCTGCACTACAGAAACAGGGTAAAACAAGAGAGGGGGGGCACTAAATTGGCATATTAATATATACAGCAGCTATATTAGGGAAAAACACTTATATAAGGTTATCCCTGTGTGTGTATGTGTGTGTGTATATATATATATATATATATATATATATATAGCGCTCTGGTGTGTGCTGGCAAACTCTCCCTCTGTCTCCCCAAAGGGCTAGTGGGGTCCTGTCCTCTATCAGAGCATTCCCTGTGTGTGTGCTGTGTGTCGGTACGCTGTGTCGACATGTATGAGGAGGAAAATGGTGTGGAGGCGGAGCAATTGCCTGTGTTAGTGATGTCACCCCCTAGGGAGTCGACACCTGACTGGATGGTCTTATGGAAAGAATTACGTGATAGTGTCGGCACTTTACAAAAGACTGTTGACGACATGAGACAGCCGGCAAATCAGTTAATACCTGTACAGGCGTCTCAAACACCGTCAGGGGCTATAAAACGCCCGTTACCTCAGGTCGATACAGACACTGACACGGACACTGACTCCAGTGTCGACGGTGAGGAAACAAACGTATTTTCCAGTAGGGCCACACGTTACATGATCACGGCAATGAAGGAGGTTTTGAACATTTCTGATACTACAAGTACCACAAAAAAGGGTATTATGTGGGGTGTGAAAAAACTACCCGTAGTTTTTCCTGAATCAGATGAATTAAATGAGGTGTGTGTGATGAAGCGTGGGTTTCCCCCGATAAAAAAAACTGCTAATTTCTAAAAAATTATTGGCATTATACCCTTTCCCGCCAGAGGTTAGGGCGCGTTGGGAAACACCCCCTAGCGTAGATAAGGCGCTCACACGCTTATCAAAACAAGTGGCGTTACCGTCTCCTGATACGGCCGCCCTCAAGGAACCAGCTGATAGGAAGCTGGAAAATATCCTTAAAAGTATATACACACATACTGGTATTATACTGCGACCAGCAATCGCCTCAGCCTGGATGTGCAGTGCTGGGGTGGCTTGGTCGGATTCCCTGACTGAAAATATTGATACCCTGGACAGGGACAATATATTATTGACTATAGAGCATTTAAAGGATGCATTTCTATATATGCGAGATGCACAGAGGGATATTTTCACTTTGGCATCAAGAGTAAGTGCGATGTCCATTTCTGCCAGAAGAGGATTATGGACGCGACAGTGGTCAGGGGATGCGGATTCCAAACGGCATATGGAAGTATTGCCGTATAAAGGGGAGGAGTTATTTGGGGTCGGTCTATCGGACCTGGTGGCCACGGCAACGGCTGGAAAATCCACCTTTTTACCCCAAGTCACCTCGCAGCAGAAAAAGATACCATCTTTTCAGGCTCAGTCCTTTTGTCCCCATAAGGGCAAGCGGGCAAAAGGCCACTCATATCTGCCCCGGGGCAGAGGAAGGGGAAAAAGACTGCAGCAAACAGCCTCTTCCCACGAACAGAAGCCCTCCCCCGCTTCTGCCAAGTCCTCAGCATGACGCTGGGGCCTTACAAGCGGACTCAGGCACGGTGGGGGCCCGTCTCAAGAATTTCAGCGCGCAGTGGGCTCACTCGCAAGTGGACCCCTGGATCCTGCAGGTAGTGTCTCAGGGGTACAAATTGGAATTCGAGACGTCTCCCCCTCGCCGGTTCCTGAAGTCTGCTTTACCAACGTCTCCCCCCGACAGGGAGGCGGTATTGGAAGCCATTCACAAGCTGTATTCCCAGCAGGTGATAATCAAGGTACCCCTCCTACAACAGGAAAAGGGGTATTATTCCACGCTGTTTGTGGTACCGAAGCCGGACGGCTCGGTGAGACCCATTTTAAATCTGAAATCCTTGAACACTTACATAAAAAGGTTCAAGTTCAAGATGGAGTCACTCAGAGCAGTGATAGCGAACCTGGAAGAAGGGGACTATATGGTATCTCTGGACATCAAGGATGCTTACCTCCATGTCCCAATTTGCCCTTCTCACCAAGGGTACCTCAGGTTTGTGGTACAGAACTGTCACTATCAGTTTCAGACGCTACCGTTTGGATTGTCCACGGCACCCCGGGTCTTTACCAAGGTAATGGCCGAAATTATGATTCTTCTTCGAAGAAAAGGCGTCTTAATTATCCCTTACTTGGACGATCTCCTGATAAGGGCAAGGTCCAGAGAACAGTTAGAGGTCGGAGTAGCACTATCTCAAGTAGTACTACGACAGCACGGATGGATTCTAAATATTCCAAAATCGCAGCTGATTCCGACGACACGTCTGCTGTTCCTAGGGATGATTCTGGATACAGTACAGAAAAAGGTGTTTCTCCCGGAGGAGAAAGCCAAGGAGTTATCCGACCTAGTCAGGAACCTCCTAAGACCAGGCCAAGTGTCAGTACATCAATGCACAAGGGTCCTGGGAAAGATGGTGGCTTCTTACGAAGCGATTCCATTCGGCAGATTCCACGCAAGAACTTTTCAGTGGGATCTGCTGGACAAATGGTCCGGATCGCATCTTCAAATGCATCAGCGGATAACCCTGTCTCCAAGGACAAGGGTGTCTCTCCTGTGGTGGTTACAGAGTGCTCATCTCCTAGAGGGCCGCAGATTCGGCTTTCAGGATTGGGTCCTGGTGACCACGGATGCCAGCCTGAGAGGCTGGGGAGCAGTCACACAGGGAAGAAATTTCCAGGGCTTGTGGTCAAGCATGGAAACGTCACTTCACATAAATATCCTGGAACTAAGGGCCATTTACAATGCCCTAAGTCAGGCAAGACCTCTGCTTCAGGGTCAGCCGGTGTTGATCCAGTCAGACAACATCACGGCAGTCGCCCACGTAAACAGACAGGGCGGCACAAGAAGCAGGAGGGCAATGATGGAAGTGGCAAGGATTCTTCGCTGGGCGGAGAATCATGTGATAGCACTGTCAGCAGTGTTCATTCCGGGAGTGGACAACTGGGAAGCAGACTTCCTCAGCAGACACGATCTTCACCCGGGGGAGTGGGGACTTCACCCAGAAGTCTTCCACATGATTGTGAACCGTTGGGAAAAACCAAAGGTGGACATGATGGCGTCCCGCCTCAACAAAAAACTGGACAGATATTGCGCCAGGTCAAGGGACCCTCAGGCAATAGCTGTGGACGCTCTGGTAACACCGTGGGTGTACCAGTCAGTGTATGTGTTCCCTCCTCTTCCTCTCATACCAAAAATACTGAGAATCATAAGAAGGAGAGGAGTAAAGACTATACTCTTGGCTCCGGATTGGCCAAGAAGGACTTGGTACCCGGAAATTCAAGAGATGCTCACGGAAGACCCGTGGCCTCTACCTCTAAGAAAGGACCTGCTCCAGCAGGGACCATGTCTGTTCCAAGACTTACCGCGGCTGCGCTTGACGGCATGGCGGTTGAACGCCGGATCCTGAAGGAAAAAGGCATTCCGGATGAAGTCATCCCTACCCTGATCAAAGCCAGGAAGGATGTAACCATAACAACATTATCACCGTATTTGGCGTAAATATGTTGCGTGGTGCGAGGCCAGGAAGGCCCCTACAGAGGAATTTCAACTGGGTCGTTTCCTGCATTTCCTGCAAACAGGACTGTCTATGGGCCTCAAATTAGGGTCCATTAAGGTTCAAATTTCGGCCCTGTCAATATTCTTCCAAAAAGAACTGGCTTCTGTTCCTGAAGTTCAGACGTTTGTCAAGGGAGTACTGCATATACAGCCTCCTTTTGTGCCTCCAGTGGCACCTTGGGATCTCAATGTAGTTTTGGGATTCCTAAAATCACATTGGTTTGAACCACTCACCACTGTGGACTTAAAATATCTCACATGGAAAGTGGTAATGCTGTTAGCCCTGGCTTCAGCCAGGCGTGTCTCAGAATTGGCGGCTTTATCCTATAAAAGCCCTTACCTAATTTTTCATACGGACAGGGCAGAATTGAGGACTCGTCCTCAATTTCTCCCTAAGGTGGTTTCAGCATTTCACTTAAACCAGCCTATTGTGGTGCCTGCGGCTACTAAGGACTTGGAGGATTCCAAGTTGCTGGACGTAGTCAGAGCCCTGAAAATATGTTTCCAGGACGGCTGGAGTCAGGAAATCTGATTCGCTGTTTATCCTGTATGCACCCAACAAGCTGGGTGCTCCTGCTTCTAAGCAGACGATTGCTCGTTGGATTTGTAGTACAATTCAGCTTGCACATTCTGTGGCAGGCCTGCCACAGCCAAAATCTGTAAAAGCCCATTCCACACGGAAAGTGGGCTCATCTTGGGCGGCTGCCCGAGGGGTCTCGGCTTTACAACTTTGCCGAGCAGCTACTTGGTCAGGGGCAAACACGTTTGCTAAATTCTACAAATTTGATACCCTGGCTGAGGAGGACCTGGAGTTCTCTCACTCGGTGCTGCAGAGTCATCCGCACTCTCCCGCCCGTTTGGGAGCTTTGGTATAATCCCCATGGTCCTTTCGGAGTCCCCAGCATCCACTAGGACGTTAGAGAAAATAAGAATTTACTTACCGATAATTCTATTTCTCATAGTCCGTAGTGGATGCTGGGCGCCCATCCCAAGTGCGGATTGTCTGCATTACTTGTACATAGTTATTGTTACAAAAATCGGGTTATTGTTGTTGTGAGCCATCTTTTCAGAGGCTCCTTCTGTTATCATGCTGTTAACTGGGTTCAGATCACAAGTTGTACGGTGTGATTGGTGTGGCTGGTATGAGTCTTACCCGGGATTCAAAATCCTTCCTTATTGTGTACGCTCGTCCGGGCACAGTATCCTAACTGAGGCTTGGAGGAGGGTCATAGGGGGAGGAGCCAGTGCACACCAGCTAGTCCTAAAGCTTTTACTTTGTGCCCAGTCTCCTGCGGAGCCGCTATTCCCCATGGTCCTTTCGGAGTCCCCAGCATCCACTACGGACTATGAGAAATAGAATTATCGGTAAGTAAATTCTTATTATTAGACTATATATCATATAGTGTGTACCCAGCTTAAATTTGTGATTGCTGTCACCTCCTTCTCATCAGTTACCTAGTTCAAAACTGATACGTAATCTTAAATTAAGAGGGATGTCCAGGAGCAGAGCATTTTGTACCTGATAGAATGGGTCATGTTAAAGGGTCTGTAGTGGTATAATTCATATATTTGCTAGATCAGTGGTTCACAAACGCGGCCCTCAAGGCACCCCAACAGTCCAGGTTTTAAAGGTTTAAACAAAATACTTTTTCTCTGGCTGGGTCCACAGAATTATCCACAGGATAACATTGGGATATGCCGGAGCGACAGCGGAAAAAGCACCAACACGGTCACGAGCTTTCTGGCCTCCCAGGATGCATCAGGGCCTCACCATATAGTCCCGCCCACTGACTCAGTCAAATCAGTTTTTTGTTTGGTGCTGCAGGAGCCGGACCATGGTCACAGGGCTGCTGTTAATAAAAAAAAGCAGCCTGAAGCTTTTTATTATGTTATTTTTATAGACTTACTATGTTTTTTTGAGCGACTTTTCTTAACAGCGTCTTGAACGCATACGGGAAAGAGTCGCTCCAACAACTCCCCACCGGGTCGCAACAACGCTTACCTTCGCGGTACAGTGCTGTCTCGACGGGCTTCTGTGTCGGATGTTCTAGCAGGTCCAGCAGACGTAACCAGGCTGTGGCCGGAGCATGGGGGGAAGGTAAGTCTATGGATTTCCTCTTACTAGGGGGATCCGGACACAGCTACACTGTATTGGTGGAGACTACAAACAGTGTGTTGATGCGCCGAACATCTCGAGTGCGACAGCGCTACGCTCTAGGGATCATAGGCGCCAGGACTAGGTAGAGGCGCGATCCTTAGAGTTTAAGTCAACAGGTGGATTCAGACACTCTCCTGGCCGCCCCTCCTCCGAGTTCATGACCAGTTTCCACGCGTCTCCCGTCCATGAACTGAATGACCTCACTTCCGTCTCAGACGCTACCACGAGGGTACTCGGTCGCAGCTTAGACGCTGCGGTTGTGTACACTAGAGATCCCGCCTAGACTGAGTCGCAGGTCTTAGCGTCTGCATACACGTGGAAGTCGCGGAGCGTCCGTGTCCGTCAGTGAGCAACTGTGTCTTTCATCAGTTAGCAAGAGCGGTAGTGTACATCAGTAGCGTCTGAATCCACTCAGCGTCTTGCGAGCGTAATTGCTTGGATATGGAAGTGTGGTGAGTCTCCCTGTATCCCGCTCTATGGAGAAAGTGTATACAGTACTAAAAATTCTCTCTACTTATTAGTGTGAATTGTTAATTTTGGTACATATTGCATAAGAGATCTGTGTAATTACTATGGTTTCTGCATGTTATGTTTGAAAAAAACAGTTAAAAACAGAAGTACAATTTTCCTACTTACTTACTTGTAAATTGTTATGGGGGTTGTATTCTCATATGACAATGTTTAATGCCTTAACATGTTCTGTTCTGACCCTCAATTCAGGTGCACTGTTGTGGTCAGATTGATCTCACTTCTATATATCTATATATATAGGTGATTTTCAGTCACAAATTGTGTAGTCATTAACAGATTATTACGATGTCTGTGAGCGGCAAAAGTGACGAGGAGAATTTATCAGGTACTCCTACATCCCTAACATGCTTATCTTGTAAGACAGGGTTAATTGGTATGGACCAATTGGTCACTTATGAGGGGTTGTGTGCGAACTGTTTTGCTTTTCAGCAAAGTAAAAAACAGGAGTTGGTTCAACCACCAACAGAGCCACCATGGAATATGTTCGCAAAGACTCTATCTTCAATAGCGGACAGGTTAACTCCGGTAGCACCACCTCAGGGGTTAGGTTACACTATTAACCCATACATGCAGCTCCCTTCCTATGGCTTGGTTCCAGTAGCCTCTACAAGTAACCAAAGGACAGGTAAGACTAAGACAGATGCGTCTATGTGGCAGACTACACAAGATGATACAACAGATGATGATACAGTGTATTCAAATACGTATGATGTTTAGTCGCAGAGTTTTTATTTCAGAGGATGTAGCTGAACTTATTGATGCTGTAAAGGCTATTCTCTTTGGAAGAGCCAGCCAAGTCAGTGTCAAAGTCTAAAGCACCTGTGTTTTAAACGAGCAAAAGCAGTTAAAGCTGAATTCCCAGCGTCAGATGAGCTGACGGAAATGATGGAAGAATCTTGGGCGACGCCCAGTAAAAAGTATAAGATTCCGAAAAGATGGAATTCTTATCCATTTCCAGCTGCAGATTGTTCGAAAAGAGAAGTTCCTCCAAAAGTAGATGCACATGTGCTGCGACTTGTGCATAAATCTGCTTTACCACTGTCATCTACCTCACTAAATGATGTCACAGACAGAAGGGTAGAATACAGTAGCTTCTTGAAAAATATATTTTCTCTCGCAGGAGCAGTGGTAAGACCGGCTATGGCTTCGGCTTGGATAGCAAAGGCAATGGGCGAATGCATAGAGGAACTAGAGAATGACCTCTCCTCTCCTAATAGGGAGCAAGAGTATAATTTAAGCCGGTTAAGACAATCTGCCCAATACTTGGAAGAAGCGGCAATTGACTTGGGTACAATCGCTTCTAGAGCATCAGCCTTGACGGTACCCGCTCGTAGAGCAGTTTGGCTGCGTACTTGGAAAGCAGATGCAGAATCCAAGAAGGAATTGGAAGCATTACCTTTCATTGGTAATATATTGTTTGGGAAACGATTGTCAGACATTCTAGAATCGGAAGCTGAGTCGAAGGAGGTCAGATTTCCGACTAGTTATAACCCTAAGGCTAAGGAGGAGTCTAAGCAACCCCAGTTCAAAACCAGGGGTAGGAAGCAGTGGGCTACCAAAAAGCCAGCTTCCAAGCCTGAACAGAAACCATCAGCCTGAAGAGACGGGCCTCCGCCTGGAGGATTCCAGGGTTCGTGGCCGACTCCTTCGTTTTGCACACGTATGGCAACAGTCGACAACAGATGCTTGGGTGCAGAAGGTGGTATCTCAGGGGTATGGGTTCCCATTCAGGACGCAGCCTCCTCAAAGGTTTTTTGCACCAGCCCGTCTCGTATAGAGTCGAAGGCCAATGCCCTGCAAGAAGCAGTCCAAAAATTACTGCAGTCAGGTGTGATTGTCCCAGTATCTCCATCACAAAGGGGACAGGGGTTTTACTCCAATCTATTTCTGATCCAGAAGTTGAATGGGTAATTTCGACCAATTCTCAATCTGAAAATGTTAAACAAATACATTTGGGTCCCAAGGTTCCACATGGAGACATTACGCTCCATAATGTTGGCTATGGAACCAGGAGATTACATGGTTCTCTGGATGTACAGGATGCTTACCTACATGTGCCTATAGCACTGTCTCATCAGTGTTACCTCAGGTTTGCCATTCTCCAGGAACATTTTCAGTTCCAAGCTTTGCCCTTCGGGCTTGCAACAGCAACCAGGTTGTTTACCAAAATTATGGGGGTTATGGCAGCCTGTCTGCGCAAACAGTGGATAAGAATATTCCCATACCTCGACGACCTGTTAATCCTAGCACAATCGCAGGAGTTACTTTTGAGCCATCTTCAACAGACAATAGTTTGTTTACAGAGACACGGGTGGCTCATAAATTGGGAAAAGTCGTCTCTGAATCCGTCACAGCGGATGGTTCATTTGGGGGCCATATTGGATTCAGACCTACAGAAAGTTCTCTTACCAGAGAAAAAGATAGTCAAGGTGCAGCTCAGGAAGCGTTGCACGCCCAGACAATGTCAGTCCATGCAGCAATGCGACTGTTGGGTCTGATGGTATCAACCTTCGACATGGTGGAATACGCGCAATTCCACTCCAGACCATTGCAGCACCTTATTCTGACCAAATGGAACGGAAATCATCAGACGATAAAAAAGAAGATAAGGTTTCCAGTAAACGTAAAAAGGTCTCTAGCGTGGTGGCTACAGACAGACCATTTAAACAAGGGGAGACCCTTTTGGATAAAAGAATGGCAAGTCCTGACAACAGATGCCAGTCTGCAAGGCTGGGGTGCGGTACTCGGAAGCCTTTGGTTCCAGGGAAAATGGACCGTAAGGGAAAGACGCCTGCCAATAAATCTGTTGGAAATAAGGGCCATTTATATGGCTCTAGTTCAGGCAAAGGACAGTCTGCAAGGAAGACCGGTCCAGATTCGCTCAGACAATGCGACAGCAGTAGCGTACCTCAGTCATCAAGGAGGAACTCACAGCAAAAGATTGATGGAGGAAGTAACTCCCATTCTAAGATGGGCAGAACTCCATCTCCCAGCATTGTCAGCAGTATTTGTCTCAGGTGTACTGAACTGGGAAGCTGATTTTCTCAGTAGACACACCATTCAGGAAACCGAATGGGCATTACACCCAGAAGTGTTTCAGACAATAGTGAACAGATGGGGTCTACCAGAGATAGACCTCATGGCGTCTCGTCTAAACAACAAAGTTCCGAGTTACGGATCAAGAACAAAGGATCCCGGAGCGGTCCTTGTAGACGCACTGTCAGTAGAATGGAAATTTCATCTGGCATATCTGTTCCCTCAAATATTTCTGTTACCCAGAGTAGTGAGAAAAATAAAGCAAGCAAAGGAAGCAATAATTATAATAGCTCCAGCTTGGCCAAGAAGGCATTGGTACACAGATCTGTGGAGAATGTCCGTGGAAGCACCGATACTGCTCCCTCAACGTCCAGATCTGCTAATGCAGGGTCCTTGTTGTCAGTCATCTGGATCGTCTGTCTTTGACGGCGTGGCTGTTGAAACCTCTAGCTTAGAAGCTAGAGGATTTTCAAAACAAGTAATCAAAACTATGCTTAGAGCAAGAAATCCTTCTTCAGCTCGTGTGTATCATAGAATATGGCGAGCCTATATTCATTGGTGTACTGAAAAAAGTTTGAATCCAAGATCTTTTAAAGTATCCAGGATTTTGGATTTCCTTCAAGCAGGATTGGATAAAGGTTTGAAAGTAGCTTTCTTGAGAGTTCAAGTATCAGCGTTAACTGTATGGTTTCAGCTAAAGGTTGCTGATTTACAGGATGTACGTACTTTCTTTCAGGGAGTTGTACATATTCAACCTCCATTTGTTCCTCCTGCAGCTCCCTGGGATTTGAATTTAGTTCTTAAATTCCTTCAGGGACCTCCGTTTGAACCACTTAAGAGAGCAGATCTTAGATGGTTAATGGCTAAAGTACTTTTTCTACTGGCAGTGGCTTCAGCCAGAAGAGTGTCAGATTTAGGAGCGTTATCGTGTAAGTCTCCTTTCCTAAGTTTTTTTCCAGACAGAGCAGTTCTCAGAACTGGTTATCTTCCAAAGGTGGTTTCAAAGTTTCACCTTAACAAAGAGATTGTAGTCCCAGCTTTTCAGGTATCGGGACTTTCTGCTGGAGAAGCGTCGCTGGACGTAGTCCGAGTATTAAGAATCTACATAGATCGTACTAGTGCCGTCAGGAAAACAGATTCTCTCTTCATCCACTACGGATTTCATAGAAGAGGATGGCCGGCTAGTAAACAGACGCTCGCAAGATGGCTCCAAATGGTAATATCAGAAGCTTATTCTCATGCAGATCTCCCTACTCCGGCTAATGTCTATGCTCATTCTACACGTAAGGTAGGTCCTTCATGAGCAGCACAACAGGGTGCTTCAGCAGAACAGATTTGTAAGGCAGCCACATGGTCTTCCATAAACACATTCATTAGACATTATGCCTTGGATACTTTTGCCTCTCATGACTCAGACTTCGGGCGAAAGGTCCTCCTGTGTAATCAGGAGCGTCCCCACCACTAAAACTGGCTTTGGGAATGTTATCCTGTGGATAATCCTGTGGACCCAGCCAGAGAAATAGACGTTATGGTAAGAACTTACCGTTGATAACGTGATTTTCTTTTATGTCCACAGGTATCCACAGGGGTCCCACCCTGACACACCTGATTTGAGGATCTTGACAATAACTAAACCTCTTCCCTCTTGTATGAAAGGGTGTGCATGTGTGTTCTTATCGCCTAAATAGGTTTCTACCTGATGCTCCTGCCTAAATCGCTGTGGAAAGAACTGATTTGACTGAGTCAGTGGGTGGGACTATATGGTGAAGCCCCGATGCATCCTGGGAGGCCAGAAAGCTTGTGACCGTGTTGGTGCCATTTCCGCTGTCGCTCCGGCATATCCCAATGTTATCCTGTGGATACCTGTGGACATAAGAGAAATCACGTTATCAACGGTAAGTTCTTACCGTAACGTCTATATTCAATAAAAAAATTTTTTTTTAATTAATTTTTATCTTCTATCATCGCCATCTCAGAATAGTGGTAACAGAGGAGGTTTTTCAGTGTATGATAATTTATGGCAATATTCATTCCCATGCAAACTTGCTGTCCCTGCTATTTGTTTTACACCAAATAATCAGCCTTAAGCATTGTAACGGCTCTTAAGGGTAGTCACACATAGACCTGAGCGCCATGATTGCTTTATGGGCTAATAACCTGATATCGCTGAAGATGACTTGAAACACAATTTCTTATAATGTGTACTTGCCGACATTCTAAGTTCCATCTCCAGGAGAATCCTGCAAGGGTGGGGGTGGGGGATTCAAAATGCAGGTAGGGGGTTTGGGGCATAGCTTCCGGATCATATGATCGTTCCACCACCACCACCACACTCGGTAGTAAGCCTCTATTTGTGGTACTGTACAGCAAGGTGAGAGGGGCAGTGATGATGCAATTCTATGGCAAGCGTATCAACACGCCCGCGGACCACCCATTTCTTCCGGGTAGTGAGCAGTATTCAGGAGGCTGAGCTACTCTCTAGGATGTTCTGGAGCAGGCCTGGCCAACCTGTGTCTCTCCAGCTGTTGTGGAACTTTAAATGCCAGTAGGCCCTACTGCAGTTGTGCTATTAGGGAATGCTAAACCTGTGGCGGGGCATGTTGACATATGTAGTTTCACAACAGCTGGAGAACCACAGGTTGTCAGGCTTCTTCTGGAGAGTAGGTAAGTACAGTATGTCACTATGTAATGGGGAATGTAATCAATATCCCGCCAGTCCGGATCCTGGCCGCCAGGATCCCATCCCCAACCCATGTAATGATACAGAGCAATGATTACTACACACAACACTTGTATCTTCCATTAGCTCTTAAAACTGACGCCTACGAGGTTCTCAAACGCGGTCGTCAAAGGCACCCCAACAGTCCAGGTTTTAGGTATATCTATGGCTCAGGACAGATGGTTAAATCAAATTGACTGAGGTGCTAATTGTCACCTGTGGGCAAGCATGGCTAAACTTAAAACCTGGACCGTTGGGGTTCCTTGAGGACTGCATTTAAGTACCACTGATATGAGGCATAACTACATATTATAAAGGGTAGAGGTATTTGTAGCTTGTGTCTAGTCCATGGATACAAGTGTCCATTTAAGATATAGTTTTTCTTATCGCTGTTAAGTCTTCTGAAGTCTCCATCTATTCACTTGTGATTGAGAGTATAAATATGGTACAAAGACATTTCTTGGTCTTCTTCACATTGTCCCTCCGTCCTCACCCCGGTTATTTTGCATAAAAATAGAAGATATTTGGAGGTAAAGCAAAACATAAAATCTAGATTGAAATGAAACTCTTCAGAACTGATCTACTTCACTAAAACCTGGGAACTTGCTAGGGCACGGGGAGTTGACCCAGGTCCTGCTTATGTCTGAAAGGGTCAGACAGTCCCGGGTCAGTGACCCTGCAATCGACCAGGGTTATTCCTAGGACTTGCAACTTAAGTCGGGTGTGAAAGGTGACAACCCTGGAATAACCTGGGTCCATCACCCAACTGTGAATGAGGGTAAATACTGAAACCCCGGCTTCAACCCATGTTCTGTGTCCATTGTCCGAGCTGAGTTAAAGCTAGGGTTTATATCTAAAAAGGGTATTGGATGTAAAGTTATAGTTTACACCAGGGATGGCCAGACTATTGAACTTCGTGATCTACTTAGGATGGTAACGAAAATCCTGGCAGAATCCTGTTGGTCAGAATGTCGACGGATTCTGGTAAGTATTTTAACTCTAACCCTACCCTTTCCCTCCTACAGCCTAACCCTAACTGTCCCCCTAGTTCCTAACCCTATAACCATAAACTCAGTACTTACTGTCGGGATCCTGATTGCATCCCATCTACTTTAATGGATGAACATCTTTCGTGATCTACAGTACCATAGCACGTGATGCAATGCTTTTTAGGATTACAAGGTGATGAAGCATAAACTAAGAAGACATATCAATATTAACATAATGAGAGGGTGATATGCAGTGGATAATATACTGAACACCCCGGATACAAGGCACACGGTGTTATGAGCAATACAATATCTGTACCCAAACCACAGTAACAGAGTATAGCCGCAGAACAGCTGTATTATGCAAGTGATGCTCAAATGAGCCCCTTGAACCATCGGCCTTTTAAGATATCTTTATTTTGTATTGTAAACGTTCATTTAAAACCTTTTTGCAATTCAAATTTACAAACTCTTCATATTCTAACGTAAATAACAGGAAATTGTCTAGATTAGGACAGGAAATGCACATCTCCCTCTGCCCCAGTAGCAAACTTGCAACAGGCGCAAGAAGATCTATTCTACACCCTACATGGGAAGTGATTTTCTTTTCCCATACCTCCCCAACATTTGGAAGTTTAAAGTCGCATCAGAAAAAGCCACTACCAGGCTGAGTATAGAAACTCTGCATCTGCTCTCTGCCAGCGTTCCTAGCTAATGTTGAGCAGTAATGCTGGTGCTGACGCAATGGCGGCTGTTACATGTGTTCGCCTCAGCCAATCAGAATCAGCCTGATTCTTATTGGTCATTGCTGTCACACATGACGGCCAATACGAACAGCTGTGGCTTCAGCACAGCAAGGCAGTGAGAATGGTCCTGATTCTTACAGGCCGCTGAACATCAACTTCTGCCGCAGACAGCAGCTGACTGTGATCTACCTGTAGCGTGTCTATGATCGACCTATAAATCGCGATCCATCTCTGAGTCTCCCCCTGAATTCGTTATAGTAGCATCTATTTGCACTGAACTGTGGTTGGCATAGGGGAAAGCATTCATGAGTTGAATTCCCAATCATGGCAGATGGGTGTGGGGTTTGTTTGTTCTCCCCATAGGTTAAGAGACTGCTAACCCTTCTGTGTCAGTGTGATAGGGTATATAGATTGTAAGCTCAACTGGGCCAGTATGACTGTAATATCCCCTGTAAAGTGCTATTAATACAATATGTAGTAGTGGATTTTTTTTCACTTCTAGCTGTGTAAGGCGATACCAGTTCCGCAAAACAAAAGTGCATCTGTTTCCATTATTCTTATCTGTATTGATGAAGCTTGTTCTACAAATTGTATTGTTACATCTTGTTTGGACACAGTGAGTTCTAATTATCTTTGCTATCCAATTAGTGCCAAATCAGATTTCCTTTCATCCCTATCTACGTAAATGTTGATGTGAGCAAAGCATTTCTACTTCCCAAGAATTGTGCTTGCTGTCTGTCGACGGTTCTATGAAGAAAAAAAATAAAACACATGGAAAAAAGGCCACAGGGAAATTGCATTATGGCAGTGGGGTTTTTTCCATAGCCAATTTTCTTGTGGGCTTCTTTCATATGCGTTATTGTCTGGTTACCGTGTGTGATATATGATGAACCAATCTTTATGACATTTTGTTTTCTAGTTGTCATTTGCCTGCAGTGTACACTGCAGAACACGTTTCATATACACATTTTTACACACAGCCTGAGAGTACCGGTAATTGTATCCATTTTTTTTTTTTTTTTAAATGTGCATGAAACAAAGCGTGTGTACATTGAACCATCAGAAAACACAGGTGTTACTACATCAGTCAGCAGTCAAATTTTTTTGGTTCATTTTGGTTAAGTGTTACCTAACTTGTACTTCTTGATTACGTGGAATAAGTCTTACATGATTATACCGGATGCGGTCAGGTTGCCGGCTCAGGAACTTCGGCAGCACTTGGATTGCTGATGCCGGAATAGGGACCGCCGACTTCCCGATGTAAGTAGGCCAGGCTCTCCTAGGTTTTGGCAGTGGGGGGTGGTGGTGATGTAGGCTTAGGCTGCGGTGGGCAGGGTTAGGCTTTGGGAAACAGAGGGTTAGGGTTAGGTTGCGTGGAGGGGGGGGGGGGGGGTTAGGCTTAGGCACCCCTGGGGAGGGTTAGGGTTGGGCTGCGGGGGAGGGATGGATAGGTGTAAGCGGCGGGGAGGTGGGACAAGATTTAGGTATCACCGGGGAGGATTAGGTTTATGCTGTGGGGTGTGTGGAGGATTAGGTTCAGGCTGCGGGGAGGGGGGTTTAGGTTTAGACACCACTGGGGAGGGTTAGGGTTAAGCTATGTGTGGGGGGGGGGGGGGAGAGGTTAGGTTTAGGCTGCGAGAAGGGAGGGTTAGGGGGGCATTAAGGAAGGTAAGTATACTTACCTAGCCCTTGTCAGGATTCTCACCATTGGGATTTCGCGATTAGTCTTCTGACCGCCGGCATATCATACTTTAACATCCCTGTCGACATCACTAATGCAGCTTCCTCTAACCTTCTTGCTCTTTCCACCTCCTTTGGACTTTCTCAATGGTCTTCCAACCCTACTAACAATCTCGGCCACTCCCTCGACCTTGTCTTCACCCACCGATGTGAACTCTCTGATTTCTCTAACTCTTCCTTCCTTCTCTATGACCACCATCTGCTTTCTTTCACCCTCTCATCTTCCTCTCTCCGCTCCACACCCAAACACACCATCACCAGACGCAATCTCGGGTCCCTCAACCCCGCTATCATGTCCTCCCTCGAGACCTTCCTCTCTCCTCTTTCCACTATGACTTGTCCCAACCAGGCAGCCTCCTTCTATAACTCTTCCCTTACTGCTGCTCTTGACTCTGTGGCCCCCCTCTCATCTGTCCCCCTCCGCTGCTCCAAACCCCAACCCTGGCACACCAAACTTACACGATTCCTACAAAAGTGTTCACGGTCCGCAGAACGCTCCTGGAGGAGATCCCACTCTCTGGCGGACTTTCTCCATTTCAAGTTTATCCTCTCCTCCTATAGCTCTGCTCTTTCTCTCGCCAAGCAATCCTTTTTCCAAACACTCATCTCTTCTCAGTCCTCCAGTCCACGCCGACTCTTTGAAACTTTCAACACTCTCCTTCGCCCCCCTCCTCCTCCCCTCCCCTCTTCCCTCACTCCCACTGACTTTGCCTCCTTCTTCATCTCCAAAATTGAGGATATCCAAAAGTACATCTCCTTCCGTCACCCCTCTGCTGCCCCCCTGCTCCCACCATCCCTCCCATCCATCTATCCCACCCTGTCCTGCTTCCGTCCCACCTCAGACAAGGAAGTCCACTCCCTCATCTTATCCTCTCCCCCCACAACCTGCCACTTGGACCCCCTCCCCTCCCGTCTTCTCCGCTCCCCCCCCCCCCCCCCTCCCCACTGCCTGCTCCCACCTTGCTCACCTCTTTAACCTATCGCTCTCTACTGGCATCTTTCCCTCACCATTCAAACATGCTCTGGTGTCCCCTATTCTCAAAAAAGCCAACCTCGACCCTTCATCACTCACTAGCTACCGCCCCATCTCTCTTCTCCCTTTCGCCTCCAAACTACTTGAACGACTGGTCTACAGCCGTCTCACAAGCTACCTCTCTGACCACTCCATCCTTGATCCACTACAATCTGGCTTTCGCCCACTCCACTCCACCGAGGCTGCCCTGGTGAAAGTCACCAGTGACCTGCTTTCGGCCAAATCCAAGGGCCACTTCTCTTTGCTCATCCTTCTGGACCTCTCTGCTGCCTTTGACACCGTGGATCACCCTCTCCTCCTCCGCACACTCCAAAATGTTGGCCTCTCTAGCACCGTCCTTGACTGGTTTACCTCATACCTCACTAACCGCTCCTTCTCTGTGTCTGCCTCCGGAACCACCTCACACCCTTCCATCCTTCCTGTTTGTGTCCCTCAAGGTTCTGTCCTAGGCCCCCTTCTGTTCTCCCTGTACACCTCTTCCCTGGGTGCGCTCATTAACTCCTTTGGCCTTCAATACCACCTCTATGCTGATGACACACAACTCTACCTCTCCTCTCCTGATCTGTCCCCCTCTGTCCTCTCTCAGGTCTCCAGCTGCCTCTCTGCCATCTCCTCCTGGATGTCTGAGCGCTCTCTGAAGCTCAACATGGATAAAACTGAACTTATTATCTTTCCCCCAGCCAGAGCAACACCCCCTACAAATATCTCTATCACTGTTGACAACACTATCATCTCCCCCGTTCCCCAACTCCGCTGCCTGGGCGTCACTCTTGACTCCTCCCTCTCCTTTGCACCCTACATCCAAGCTCTGGCGCAATCTTGTCGGTTCCAGCTACGCATCATTGCTCGCATCAGGCCATCTCTCCCTGAGTGCAACTAAACTTATCATCCACTCACTGGTCATCTCACGACTCGACTACTGCAATGTGCTCCTCACTGGCCTCGCTTGCTCCCACATCGCTCCCCTCCAATCTGTCCTCAACTCCGCAGCTAGGCTCATCTTCCTCTCCCGCCGCTCCACTTCTGCCACTCCCCTTCGACAAAATTTACACTGGCTCCCATTCCCCTACAAAATCCTCTTCAAACTCCTCACCCTCACATACAAGGCAATCTCTAATTCCACCGCTCCCTACATCTTCATACTCCCTCCCGCCCACTACGGTCGGCTGATGACCGTCGCCTCTCCTCTGCCTTGGTCACTGCTTCCCATGCACGAGTTCAGGATTTTGCCCGTGCTGCACCCCTTCAGTGGAATGCGCTCCCCCGCTCCATTAGACTCTCCCCGACCTTGCAAAGCTTCAAACGGGCACTGAAAACCCACCTATTTATCAAAGCGTACCCCTCCAATGCATAACCTAGTCCTTAGGCTGCTCCTCCATCCCCCTGCCCCATGCCTTGGACATCTCTGCTTTGCTTTGCTCGCATACCAATATCAGGCTTCTACCTGCTTGCTTGCACCTCATGTCATCTGTCTGTTGCCCCTTCCCACTAGATTGTTAGCTCTTCAGAGCAGGGCCCTCTTTCCTCTTGTCTAAGCCCTCTTCTTGACACATTTCACTCAGCGACCATCTTTACCTGCTTTTTCTCCTGCTGGTAAATGTCCCCTCTCTATCTATGGCCGCCTGCCCCAAGTAGTACAATGATTACTCCTTCGCTACTTACATCTAAGCTGTATTATGCTTTGAGAATTGTGTTGCTCTTTGTTACCTGCACTCCATTTTTGTTATTTATTTACTGTTATGCTAAGTTTTGTCTCCCTGTACTGTCCTTTGTACGGTGCTGCGAAACACTTGTGGCGCCCTAGAAATAAAATGTAGTAATAATAATAATAATAATAATACCCAGCCTGATTATACAGTACTTTTATCATTTTTCTATTATGGAGATAATCATGCATGTATCGTTAGCCCTTGCACTTGGAGAGTCATTCAGAGATGTTAGAAAACCAAGAAAGTTAGCAATTGGGCAAAACCATGCTGCACTGCAGGTGGGGCAGGTGTAACATGTGCAGAGAGTTAGATTTGGTTGTGGTGTGTGCAAACTGAAGTCTAACTCTCTGCACATGTTACATTTGCTCCATCTGCAGTGCAACATGGTTTTGCCCAATTGCTAACTTTCTTGGCTTGCTAACAACTCTGAATGGACCCCCTTGGTCTTTGAATTCAGGTGTTCAACATCTGTTTTTAAAACCTAGTAAAAGTGCTTTAAGTTTAACATTAATAGTTAAAAAAATGATGTAAGTGTATGATCCTTTTATACACACTGTCTGACAAGCGTTGGCTTCATTCTAGTGTTGTCTGCAGTATTCACAAGTGCTAAAGGTCAGTGCATTCATTTGTAGTGGCATTTTTTTTTTTGTGAGGGTTCGTCAATTGCACAATACACTACAGTATGCTGCAGGGAGGCTTTGAGAAATCACTTTGTAAACTCTATGCTTTCATCCTCCCCAGAATGTCAACTCCTGGGGAGAAAATACAAATTGCATATAAAATATAAGGTGGCTGAAGGAGGTGCAAATGTGCGTCAGATACTGTGGTTGACTGTAATCAGCTTGTGAGACCGTACAGTCAACCTGTTTTGAAATTAGACATCCCAACATGCTTTACCAGCTGACCGGTGGAAGGGTATACTGAAGAGCATTAAGTTGACCAGGCTCAGTCTAGAGCAAAACGGCAAACTGACAATGGATCAGTAGCTGGCAAAACATTTAAGGGGAGTAAAATCCGGTGGTGAAGGGACAGAAGCTGTTAGAACATCCAAGGGGAGTAAAATCATGTGGTGATGGCACAGTAGCTGGTAGAACATTCAAGGGGAGTAAAATCAGGTGGTGATGGCACAGAAGCTGGTAGAACATTCAGGGGAGTAAAATCAGGTGGAGATGGCACAGTAGCTGGTAGAACATTCAGGGGATTAAAATCAGGTGGGGATGGCAGTAGCTGGTAGAACATTCAGGGGAGTAAAATCAGGTGGGGATGGCACAGAAGCTGGTAGGACATTCAGGGGCAGTAAAATCAGGTGGTGATGGCAAAGTAGCTGGTAGAACATTCAGGGGGAGTAAAATCAGGTGGGGATGGCACAGTAGCTGGTAGGACATTCAGGGGGATTAAAATCAGGTGGGGATGGCACAGTAGCTGGTAGAACATTCAGGGGAGTAAAATCAGGTGAGGATGGCACAAGCTGGTAGGACATTCATGGGGAGTAAAATCAGGTGGTGATGGCACCGTAGCTGGTAGGACATTCAAGGGGAGTAAAATCAGGTGGTGATGGCAAAGTAGCTGGTAGAACATTCAGGGGGAGTGAAATCAGATGGTGATGGCACCGTAGCTGGTAGAACATTCAGGGGGAGTGAAATCAGATGGTGATGGCACAGTAGCTGGTAGAACATTCAGGGGGAGTGAAATCAGGTGGTGATGGGACTGTAGCTGAATCAAGGGGAGTAATATCAGGTGCTGTTAGGCTATAGTGAAGATACAGTATGTATGGGTCTTAGAAGACTGCTGGAAAGAATAAAGGTTGAGAGTGGGAGTCTGCTTAGGGGGGGTTAAAGAGTCAAGGCGAGATTGGAGGCAAGAGTCAAAGGCAGATTGAAAAGGAGTACATATGTGTGACCAGCAGACGGGATGCCGGCTGTCAGTATACCGACAGCGGCATCCCCGTCTGCCGGAATTCTGGTTCACGCTTTGGAGGCTCGCCACAGGTTATATTCCCACTTGGTTGGTGGCATGGACCCATCAACCGATTGGGAATTCCCGGCGGTGCTCGGGATTCTGGCCTTCAATATTTCACTGGCTGTCGGGATTCCGGCATTTGTCTCCTGAACGCCGGGATCCCAACAGCTGGTATTTTGACTACATCCCGTTGAAAAGGATAAGAGGGAGTGTATTTTAATGATAAGGAAAGGGGTGGAGGAGTTAGTGAGGGGGTGGGGCTACATGAGGCAAATTTGTAGTGCTACCCTCTCCTGGCAGTAGGCCTGAATCAGGTCCAGTTGTAGTAGTGACGCATGATGCAAAGTACCTATGTTCGGTACTTGGTGCATGCACCGGACCCATATTGCACATGTGCAGTACAGATCTGCGACGTCTGTAGTGTGAGCCGCATGCAAAATTGGCTTTTGCAGGATTTTTATACTGCTCGTTTGGTTTTAACTTCTTATGAATCTTCATTTTTTTTTTTGTTTTAATGAAGTGTCATCTTGCTGCATAGAAGCATCTGTGTGAATAAAAAGTGGTTAACGGGTTACAGTGACATAATTAAGTTATCTTTTGCAAGTAAAATTCGGAGAAAATGTGCCTGTTAAAATGGGTGTAGTATGGTATGCCGGCGGCCAGGATCCCGACTGCCGGCATACCGACAGCTGGGCGGGCGTAAATGAGCCCCTTGCGGGCTCGCTGCCCTCGCCACGCTGCAGGCACGGTGGCGCGCTAAGCGCGCCACACTATTTATTCTCCCTCCAGGGGTGTCATGGACCCCCAAGAGGGAGAATAGTTGTCGGTATGCCGGGTGTCTGGGTTCCGGTGTGGGTATACTGAGCGCCGGGATCCCAACAGCCGACATACTGAATACCACCCGTTAAAATACTAAATAAAAGAAAAACCTACCTCGTAATTTGCTGTAACTTTATTTGCACACGTGTCCTTAAATGCACCTCTTTGTGCTTTTGCGATTGACCCTGAGGCCTAATGGTGAGTATGAACCATCGTGAGAAATATGGCACTTCTCAACCAGAAACCTCTGAACTGAGATGAATTTTAAAGAAATATGAAAACATACCGCTCCCTTTCTACAGAATATCAAATATTATTACCCAGGTTTATACCCCTTTTCCACCTACGTACCGTGTCCGATCCGGGAAGTTTAACACGGCTACAACCCGTGTCGGCTCCCCCGTTTCCACTACACTTCGACACGGGTTATTCCCGTGTCTGATCTGTTTCCACCTAACCCGGGTAAGCTCTGTAAAAGCCTATTGCTGTCATTACAAATGGACTTTTTACTGTCTCATCAAGATGATGTCATCAAAAGGACCAAAACGGAGGGGTGGGGCCTGCTCACAGCATTGCAGCAATGGACACCGGTGCAGTAGCTGTGTCTAGCATGGAGTCGCAGACTGTTTGCAGTTTACTGCTGCTTTCTGCTACAGACAGCTTGATGCAGCTTTTCACCTTGTGCTACCTACTGCAGAGCTGGAGAAGGAGAGCTCAATTCTTTGCAGAGAGGGCTACCTATCGACGCAAATATTTGAAAAGGAGGAGAGCGCGTATATCATCCACTGTTGTTATTTCTTTCATAACAATGAACTGTACACCAAGCCGAAGAATGTGGATGAGAGATCGCAGACATGGGGAAGCATTCATGCAGACTATTCTAGCATATCAGGAGGAGCAGTGGATGTCAAACTTCAGGATGTCTCGCGCTACATTCGAGTATGTTTTGGAACTACTGTCCCCCGCAATAACCATGCAGACCACCAGGTTCCGTAAGCCCATTGAGCCAGCCAGGAGATTAGCAATTTCTCTCTGGTGGTATGCTACCCCTGGAGAGTATCGCACAGTTTCCAGTTTATTTGGAGTAGGGATTGGCACGGTCTGCAAGATTGTATACCAGGTCACGCGGGCATTGCTGGATACCATGTACCATCGCTTTATTTCCTTGCCACAAGGACAGCGGCTAGATGAGACTATAAAAGGGTTTAAGAAGCGTGGCTACCCACAGTGTGCTGGTGCCATAGATGGGACCCACATCCCCATCATCGCCCCCCATGACAACCCAGCAGACTATTACAATCGTAAGGGTTGGCATTCCATTGTTCTGCAAGCTGTAGTGGACCACAAATACTGGTAAGCACTGTTTCACTAATGTGTTTGAAATAGGCTTGGCCTGTTTTATGATAATGCATAAACCTTTATTTTTAGTTTCACAGATGTCTTCATAGGGTGGCCCGGACGGTCACATGATGCAAGGGTTCTCGCCAACTCCGATCTTTACAGTATTGCTGAGGACAAGCTTGGTGGATGGCTTTTCCCTCGAGAGGTAAGATTATTTACTACTTAAACTAATGTTCGCCCATAAACCAATAGTCAAGTTTTACCCCTGTAATAATATTAATGTTTTATTAACAGAAATCGGTGATCGTACATGGTGTGGACATCCCGGTCCATCTCATTGGTGATGCAGCATACCCATTACAGCGCTGGCTAATGAAGGGCTACACCCAGCATGTTCACTTATCCCCCGAACAGACATCATATACCCATGCCCTAAGTTCGGCCCGTATGGCAGTGGAGAATGCGTTTGGGCGTTTAAAAGGACGCTGGCGCTGCCTCATGAAGAGGAATGATGTGGACTTGAAAATAATGCCAGATATAGTAGCGGCCTGCTGCATTCTCCATAACATATGTGAGATACAAAAGGAAAACTTTCTCCCCGAGTGGAATATACATGATCATGGGGCGGGGGTCGCTGTACATGATGCACCAGGCTTGGTGGGGGGGCATGACGCTGCCAGCGAGTGCATAAGGGCCACCATTGCAGCTAATCTTCAAACAATGTTGCAGTAGAGAAAACAGACAAGTTTTTGTGTGCAAACAATTTTTGTTTATTTCGTTTTTTCAGTTATAAAAATTTGGTTCAAAAGTTGTTATTATATTTTTCCTTTTAAACAGTTGGCACACATTTTCTGAGGTAACAATATAAAATATTTAAGTGCAAACATGTCACTGTAAAATTCCACATAACGCAAGGGGTCTTCAACATGTGTCCCTCCAGCTGTTGTGGAACAACATGTACCAGCATGTGTTGCTATGTGTTTCCACAACAGCTAGAGGGCCACATGGTGAAGACACCTGCCCTGAGGTAAAAGAGTAAAGTGCAAACAGGGCACTCTGTAAAAAAAAACCCCTAATGTTTGGTTTGGCAGATATCGGGTCACCCCCAATATTTGGATCGCACTGCCGCACATTTTCTGAGGTAACATTATAAAATATTTAAGTGCAAACATGTCACTGTAAAATTCCACATAACGCAAGGGGTCTTCAACATGTGTCCCTCCAGCTGTTGTGGAACAACATGTACCAGCATGTGTTGCTATGTGTTTCCACAACAGCTAGAGGGCCACATGGTGAAGACACCTGCCCTGAGGTAAAAGAGTAAAGTGCAAACAGGGCACTCTGTAAAAAAAAAAAACCCTAATGTTTGGTTTGGCAGATATCGGGTCACCCCCAATATTTGGATCGCACTGCCGCACATTTTCTGAGGTAACAATATAAAAAGGTAGCCCAAATATCTGGATCCCACTGCCCATTTTCTGAGGTAACACTATAAAACTTTAAAGTGCCAACAGGGCACTCTGTAAAATCAAAATAATGTTTGCATTTGTAGGTATCAGGGTTGAGGATACAGTGCAAACATAACCTTAAAACACAAACATTGTTTTATAACCCGCTGCTCTAAGGCAGTTGTCTATATACCCGAAATTCTGAGGATTGCGGGATTTGTGTTGGGGGATTTGAGGGAGGCTCATAGTTGTATGGACCATATGGGTGCTGTGGGTAGGCTGTGTCTTGCTGTTGTGTTTGTGTGGTATTCCCTATGGTACGTGCAAACGTGCGTTCAAAAAATTTCATCTGCCTATCATGCATGGTCATTAACTGACTCATAAAAGTTTGATGCATTTCTTTTTCTGACGCAAGGAATCTCTCAAGCCGTGCATCTTCCTGGGCATTGAGCTCACTATCTGCCTCACGCAGGTGATCCACGATAATGGACTTCATTGCTTTGACCGTTTGTTCTGTTTTGTTCAGTTTCTTTTTCCGCTGTGAAACGTTGTAGACTGTGAAGGAGATGAAACAGAATGTAAGCAACAATATAAAAATAGCAGTGGTAGCATATACGTGTTTGTGGCCTTCTCCCACCTGCACACTAGCTATACTCTGCAACATTACCATGATTCTATTAAAAAATAGCAGTGGTAGCATATACGTGTTTGTGGCCTTCTCCCACCTGCACACTAGCTATACTCTGCAACATTACCATGCCTTTACATATAGGGACTGCTGCAACTGTATTTGTAATGGTAATACTTACTATTTGAGCGCAAAGTCGTGGTCTTGGGGGGTTGCGACGTCTCCGCCTGAGACTGTGGTACGTCCTCAATAGTGGCACTGATGGAATCATCATTGACGGTCGAGTCTTCAAAACTGCTGTCCGATATAAGCAGCGGGGATGATGGGCTGCATTGTGAGCTGGGAAGGCTGTGCTGTGTTTCCTCAGTCCTCGTCGACTGACATCTGGCGACTGGCAGAGCTGGATGACGATAGTGCTATGGGATTTGTTATCGCAGTTTTGCCGAAGACACTATAGCATAGGTCATAATATGGCCATTCCATACGCCCAGCACCACTTTTCTTGCGGTTATGGTCGTGTACTTTGGTGAATTGTCTGCGTAGTGCCTTCAATTTGTTAACGACTTGTTGCTGGGTTTTTTGGATGCCCCTTTCTGCCAGCATAAGGTATATGTTCTTGTAGACGATAGCATCCTTAACTGTTCCAGTCACCTGCCTTCTTATTTCTTCCTCTCCCCGAATATTAAGCAGCTCTTTGATCTCTGTGTCTGACCAGATATGGCTAGCCATGTTGCTGTGCTGGAGCTTCTGCTGCTGTATATTGTCTGTTTGTTTGGAAGCTGCTGCAATAAAAATCTGTATGTACCCAGCGCGACTTCAGAGTGTTTTGTTTGCTGCCTCAATGCCTGCATGTGCCCAGCGTGTCTCCCAGGGATGACATCATCTTCCAGTGCCCCAGAAGCACCAATCGGCGTCTCAGAGCGTTACTCGGTTCTGAAAACACGTGTAATGACCGTTTCCACTGCACCGCTATCCGTGTCATTACCGTGTTCTACCCAGGTAAATAGCTGGGTTGGATTCCCGGGTCACTCAACCCGTGTTGACCCGTTTCCACCTACTAAAAATCCGTGTCGATGCGCGCCCCCGTGCAAAAACACGGGTAAAAACAGCTAGTGGAAAAGGGGTATTAGCTCCACTTACAAGCGGTTGTCCTTTCCTAGCCTGCCTCATTCCTCAGTGTTGATCACTTCCCTGAGTATGTACAGTACAGTATGGATGTTTTTCTAGAAAACAAATATATATTCTAGTCTGGCTTTTCTTATATAGAGTAGTAAGTACAGTACAAAAGGTTGTTTCTGGGTCACCTATTTCAACACATCTAGGTTAAAACTATTTTCTTCTGCGATCTGTCAAACTGCTTCCTCTTTCATTTTCATGACACGTCATGCGGTGTCGATGGTCCTGATCTCCATGCTCAAAATAAAGCAAGCAAGAAAAGTAGAATATGGTGGTCATTCCGAGTTGTTCGCTCACTAGCAGTTTTTAGCAGCCGTGCAAACACTATGCCGCCGCCCACTGGGAGTGTATTTAGTTTAGCAAAAGTGCGAACGAAAGGTACGCAGAGCGGCTACAAAGTTCTTTTGTGCAGTTTTAGAGTAGCTCAATACCTACTCAGCGCTTGCGATCACTTCAGACTGTTCAGTTCCTGTTTTGACATCACAAACACGCCCTGCCATGCCTGCGTTTTTCCTGGCACGCCTGCGTTTTTACGATCACTCTCTGAAAACGGTCAGTTACCACCCAGAAATGCCCACTTCAGGTCAATCACTCTGCGGCCACCAGTGCGACTGAAATGCTTCGCTAGACCCTGTGTGAAACTACATTGGCCATTGTAATAGTATGAAGCGCGTGCGCATTGCGCTCCATGCGCAGAAGTGCAGTTTTTTTGCCTCATCGCTGCACAGCGAACGAATGCAGCTAGCGATTAACTCGGAATGACCACCATAGTCCCCTCTCTTCTAGAGATGGCACAATACAGAAGAGGTATTCTCTTTAGGACCTGAGCCATACGTATGCTAAAGTCTGCCCCCAAGTTCCAACCCTCACATCTACGTGTCTGTGCCACATCTGCAGGGAAGGGTTATTTGTCCAAGTTATTGAGAGAACACAGTTAGCAAAATTCCCCTAACAAATACAAAACGAGGGCAAATATTCTATGAAGCTGTATTAAAAAAAAAAAAAAATCTTGCCTAAACCATTCATATATGTGGGTCTACTACGGCATGCCGGCGTCCAGCATACCGGCGCTGAGATCCTGACCGCCAGTATACCGGCAGTGGGGCGAGCGCAAAAGAGCCCCTTGCGCGCCACGCTATTTATTCTCCCTTCAGGGGTGTCATGGACACCCCAAGAGGGAAAATTGTTGTCAGTATGCCGGCTGTTGGGATTCCAGCACCGGTATGCTGAGCACCGGGATCCTGACAGGAGGCATATCAAGTGCCACCCAATATATGTAACGTACCCCCCTGCATCACTGCGCCTCCTTCCTTGTACCCTTCCTGCCCTGCATCACCAGTGCGCCACCCTCTCTTGAACCCTTCCTCCCCTTCATCACCACTGTACCTCCCTCCCTTGCATCCTCCTTCCCCTGCATCACCACTGCACCTCTCCATTGTACCCTTCTTCCCCTGCATCACTACTGCGCCTCCCTTCCGTGCATCCTTCCTCCCGTGCATATCCTCCTCCGTGCCTCCCTTCCGTGCGTCCTCCCTTCCCTGCATATCCTATGTGCTTCTCTTCCATACGTCCTCCCTCCCCTCCCCTGCACATGCTCCTGTGTGCCTCCCTTTCTTGTGTTCTCCCTCCCCTGCACCTCCTTTCGGCCTCCTTTGGGATGCAGTCAGAACGTTGACCGTTATGATGTCACACTGTTTAAAGGGGTGGTCTTCAGGTTGCCGACTGTCGGGATCCCGGCGCTCATTATACCGGCACCGGAATCCCGACAGCCGGCATACCGACACTTTTTCTCCCTCGTCCACGATTCCCCTGGAGGGAGGCCACCATGCCCGCAAGGGGCTCATTTGCGTTCGCCACCAGGTCTGCCATCAGAAATTGGGGGGCCCGGGACTGACAAAATAGACAGGGCCCCCCCCCCCACCAAAAAAAAAGATTCTGCCGCACCGCTCTACCCCTATGTGATGTCACACATCGTGACGTTGCATATAGGTGGAGTATTGCGGACCTGCAGAAACTATTCACAGAGCTGATACGCAGGGAAGCCTTGTTTTTAAGTCCTCCCTGCACATCAGCCCGCTGTTGTTGTTCTGCCTGTGCAGCTCTCCAGGTATTGGCAGTAGGAGCAAGGAGTGGGCCCCCTTTCTCGAGTCCCCGCGGTCCCCCTCTGATGTGGCCCTGGTCGCCACACTGTCGGTATGCCGGCGGTCGGGCTTCCGGCGCAGGAATGCTGGTCGCCGGGAGCCCAGCCGCCGGCATACCATACTACACCCGTTTAAAGGTCCTCAGATGACATGTCGACATACTGAGGAGGAGAGAGTAAGGGTTAGGGATAGGCGGACTGTACTTACTGGAATGCTGATGCATCAGATGACTCTGCCGGAACTGCTCGCCACCGCTGGATACGCTGCTGCTGGGACTAGGTGAGTTGCTGCTGGGCCACACGGGATCGGCTTGTCGACATTTCAGCAATGTCAACATGATGATTGTTGACATGGTCCTTCCCCACCTGTGGGTGTGGTATTTAAAGTCGACAGTAACTAGGTCGACAATGTCTAGGTCGACCACTTTTGGTCGACAGGGTGTCTAGGCCGACATGAGTTTTTAATGTTATTTTGGTGTCGTTTTCTTCGTAGAGTGACCGGGAACCCCAATTAGTGCACCGCGTCCGCTCGCCATGCTTCGGGCATAGTGCCTTCGTTCTGCTACCGCTTCGCTCGCCACAGATTACCGTTCCAATCGTAGTCCACTTGGATCGTTAAGTATGAAAAGGTTCAAAAAAAGAAGAAAAAATGTGAAAAACTCATGTCGACCTTTTGACCTGTCGACCTAGAACGTCGACCTAAAGACCCTGTCGACATAGTTACTGTCGACCAATAGTGGTCGACCTAGACATTGTCAACCTAGTTACTGTCGACTTTCAATCCGGATCCCCCCACCTGTACCTTATCTCTATTTCCCTCCACACAGAGTATGAAACCTTTGAGAGAGATGAAGTGATAAAGATGTCCATCGCAAACTGAAATCCTAGTCATGTGACCATGAGGGAAGATGCTGGTTGCCCTAGACGGGAGCGTTGATATTGTACACACCCTGAGCCAATGCGGTTGCACACCTGTTTCCTGTATAAGATTAAGATCTGTCCTCACTGTCTGAAACACACTTGAGAGCCCAAAAAGATTGACAATCCCAACATATTATCATGTTCGTCCAGGGATTATGCCATCCTTCTGGTCATTTTTACTTTTTAATAAACAACGTTTTAATAAACGTTTTTAGATTTTCTTTGCTAGAAATACAGAAAAACTGTTATTCCTATTTTTAATATGCTGAATTTCAGGTACTTTTATCCTGTCTGGTAATATACCCAATGGTGACTTATTTCTCCCTTGTCTTTAGCAGGAATCTGAGAATAAAGAAAGCTCATATGGGATAAGCGACCACATTGACTTTGATGCAGTAAGTATGGCATAGATAGTGGTGTCATACCCATAGTCATTGTTTAATATTATTTCTGCTTGTCTTGCATTATACATATTATAGAAAAGGAAAAGTATTGATCCTGCACTAGTAAAAGTGTAAATGTTGAAGGTGAAAATGTTGGAGACCAATTATTTAATAATGGGAAAATCCCTTTGTTATGCCTCAGAGTTGGTGCTGCACCCATACGTGCCATTACTCATGTGGTAGGTTATTTTTAATCAAATTATTGGGGTTGGGTATGGGTGACCATACCCAGGCCGGGATCCTGTCGTTTAGATTGCCGGTGGGGGTGCAACGAAGCGCCTTGCGGGCCTGCTGCGCTCCCCACAGGTTCTGTTCCCACTCTATGGGTGTCGTGGACACCAACGAGTGGGACTAGTCCCTGTCAGTCGGCATGTCGATTGTCGTGCTTTCCACTGGGCGGGATTTTGACATCTGTTCAGTGACAGTGCACACCTAAAGGTGGGTACACACTGGAAAGATATATCTGTAGATCAACTGATCTACAGATATATCTATGGACGGATCGGGCAGTGTGCTGTGCATACACACTGCCCGATCCGTCGGGGACTGACGTCATGAACTGGGCGGGCGTGTACACACGCCCACCCAGTTCAGCTGTCAATCACCGCCGGCCGCCGCAGCATGTGTACGGGCGGCTGGCCGACCGCCGTACACACAGCGTCGCGCCAATATATCGGCAGATATATTGGCCGTCGGCTGTCCTGCGGGGCCGTCGCGATACGTCTGTGAACGACTGAGTTCACAGACGTATCGGCCGTACACACTGGCTGACGGACCCACGATAAATCGGCCGTTCAAGAGAACGGCCGATGTATCAGCCAGTGTGTACGGGCCTTAAGGCGTGCAAAAAATATAGGGGTGTGGCTTCTTGGGGAGTGGGCCTGGACACACAATTATACAAATTCTTATTGCATTGCACAGTAGCCTACATTATTCAAGTTTCTCCACACAGTAGTGTCACTTATACAAAATACACCAGGTAGAGCTCCTTATACACATTATTCCAGACAGAGCACCCATTTTACACATTACGCCAGGCAGAGGGCCTAATTCAGGTTGGATTGCAAATCGCAATAATTAAGTTTGCCCAGCGGTCCCAGCCTATGCATACGCCCGCATGTTCCCTGCAGTATTTGCAAGCGGGCGTTTGTGGAGCGGCAACGCTCCGTTTCCAAGGTGGAGCGTTGCGGGGGCTTACAAACGGGGACGTGGCAGAGGCATTAACGGCTCCGATCAAAAAGATGCCGACGGCCCCCAGCCGTTGCCAGCAGGAGACTTCCATAATTTCTGCGACCGCTCACTAATTGCGCGGTCGCAGAAATTATGGAAGCCTCCTGCTGGCAGAATTTGCAATCTTACTGAATAAGGTCACGAGTCCCCTTTTTACACATTATGCCAGGCAGAGTCCCCTTTTTACACATTTGATAAATAGGGTTCGGTACGGGATCCCGGTGGTCAGAATCCCGACGGTCAAATACCAATGCCGGAATCCCGACCATCAGAATTCCGGCAGAGGGGCAAGTGGATCGAAACCCCTTGCAGGGTCGCAACGTTCGCCATGTCTATGGGTGTCGTGGGCACCCAGGAGCCGAAATAGTTCTGGCGGTGCTGTCGGGATTCCGGCGTCAGTATTTTGACTGCCTGGATTGTGGCAGCCAGGATTCCAACTACATCCCGATAAAGATACTTGATAAATGCTACCTTAACGCTGATTGGTTGCTATGGGAAACTTCTCCACTGGTCCACTTCTCCACTCGTTTCACTGCTTGATACATTAACCCTATGGGGGAGTTTTCTAAGCAGTGAAAAGAGGGAGAAGTTGCCCATAGCAACCAATCAGCTGCTCTGTATAATTTTATAATGAGCAAATTATAAATGTTACTCCAGTGCTAATTGGTTGCCATAGGCAACTTCTCCACTCTTTTTTTTTTTTTTCACTGCTTAATACATCTCCCCGAGTTTTAAAAATAAATATTATATATA
This sequence comes from Pseudophryne corroboree, assembly GCF_028390025.1. Taxonomy (NCBI): domain Eukaryota; kingdom Metazoa; phylum Chordata; class Amphibia; order Anura; family Myobatrachidae; genus Pseudophryne; species Pseudophryne corroboree. The sequence continues at coordinate 325,091,936 of NC_086453.1, read as the reverse complement.
TATATATACCTATACCAGGTATCCGAGACCAAAGAGATCTCAAAAGAGGGCACTCACCAGTCCAATAAATTAAAAGGCTTTTATTAGTTCATCGCAGTCATCAATAAATAGTCGACGTTTCGACCTATAAGGTCTTTTTCAAGACAGTCACCGCAGACATCCAGTCAGCATGCCAGCTAACAGCATACTGACTATGCCTACCGGGTCCCCTTATATAGCAACACAGCAAACATTAATTAGGCAATCATCAGTAATCAATGACCACACCTGACAATGCTGGCGCCCCAACACTGCATAAAGTATATCACAAGATAACACTAACACAAAGGTCTGTTACACCATACATATCAGCAGGTTCAATTATACACACCTGTTCCTAACCACCATCAGCCGGGGACACACAGTGCACACCCGGAAATACCGGAAGTGCATCATATGCGTTCCACCGGCTCACTACAAATAACAACAACGTAGGACACAAAATCTAAACGTTCACAGATGCATATAATACATACCCACCAACTCACCAGATGCACTATACAGTGCATCTACAAATAATGCTGCAGTATATTTCACCCAATGTTGAAGACGCAAAAGCACAGTATATACACCCGGAAGCACCCGGAAGTGCTTATATTACACTTCACCAGCTAATGAGACACATCCTGTCATCCTCGTGGAACGCAAACCCGGAAGTGCCGGACGCGCATCACATGCGCTCCACACGTACAGCGGGCTGCGTTCCACTATATAGTTATAATAAACCATCAATGCCATAAATCTCAGCCTAGCCAATGTCATTGCTGCATGTAGACAAAACACCTATGTATCATAGTTATCTAGTATTTTAAACAAATAAAATCTATTTAAAGCTCAATATTAACCAGTAGGCATAGTCAGTATGCTGTTAGCTGGCATGCTGACTGGATGTCTGCGGTGACTGTCTTGAAAAAGACCTTATAGGTCGAAACGTCGACTATTTATTGATGACTGCGATGAACTAATAAAAGCCTTTTAATTTATTGGACTGGTGAGTGCCCTCTTTTGAGATCTCTTTGGTCTCGGATACCTGGTATATGTGAAATTCTCCTTGGGGTTTTTTGAGGAGCACCCCTATATATGGATTTTTCTGATGTGAGTGCGGACTTTCAAAGAAATTATATATATATATATATATATGTCTATCACTGCCACTCTTGGGAGGAGTCAAATTTCAGAGCAACGGTCAGTTTCTGTAACCTAGTAACTGTGTATTTTGATTGATACTGTCATTAGTGCCGCCCACCTATGACAGTGGTAAGATGGGGATCCTCCAGGAGGCAGAAACGCTTTGTGAAGCTGCATGGCCTCCTAAATTGGTCTATGTAGCTACTGCTCCGATATCCCGCAATGGAAATATATGTATAGATTTATACTCCCACTGTGGGTCATCTTGGCCAGGCCATTCACCCATTTTCCCTATTCGCTTAACCAATCGGTAGCACTTGGCGTAACAAGACAGTACATGGTGTCACTGCACAGTATCTGTAGTACTAAGTATAAGAGACTATTACATCTTAGATTATTATACCGTAGCAGAAATAATAGTCTCTGGGCTGCATGCAATGTATTACTGGGAGTGATCGTGTCTCTGAAGCATCTCTTATTACAGATAATGTGGTGGTTGAGAGACAGGGGCCTCCTATAACCGTATAACAATACTAGGCCAATTAGGATTTGACAGATTTATTGAGATCATCTGGGGACATGGGAATGTGAACTGACAAAAGAAGAAGGCTGGGATGAGACAATGGCTCCCTACATCTGTCAGTGTTTATATGGTATTGCATGAAGAGTCTCTATCAATTACACCCAATGTATGTGTAGGTTAGCTTTCTAGTTCTCCTATTGCTAGGTTTATTACATCATTTGTGAAAACTTCTCCATTATAGGAACAGTGCTGTAACTACTACGGTTCCGGTATGAATGGTCGACCATGTTATGGTCGACAGTCATTAGGTCGACCACTATTGGTCGACATTGACATGGACACATGGTCGACACATGAAAGGTCGACATATGAAAAGGTCGACATGAGTTTTTTTAACTTTTTTTGGTGTCGTTTTTTGCGGAAAGTGACTGGGAACCCCAATTAGTGCACCGCGTCCCCTCGCATGGCTCGCTTCGCTCGCCATGCTTCGGGCATGGTGCCTTCGCTCCGCTACCGCTTCGCTCAGCACTCTTTACCGTTCCAATCGTAGTCCATGTGGATCGTAAAGTATGGAAAAGTTCCCCAAAAGAAAAAAAAGTTAAACTCATGTCGACCTTTCACGTGTCGACCTTTCACGTGTCGACCATGTATCCATGTCGACCATGTCAATGTCGACCAATAGTGGTCGACCTTATGACTGTCGACCATAACATGGTCGACTATGTGAACGGATACCAACTACTACAGATGCTAACGTTGCAACCGAGCTCTTTCTCGCAGTAGCAGCGTAAAGATGTCCTCACTCAGTGGTCCCACAGTATATGTTTACCGTACACGTTCTGTGGTGCGACTGCATGTTGATAGGTGTGTAAATGAAAGGTCCCCTCTGTATCTAGTGCAGTGTCTCCACCCAAATCTTGCTTGTGGTCTTCAGGGCAAGTAGTAATAGCAGATTCCTACCAGGAGTCGACCAGGTGGAAAAGCCATGACCTAGCTCGTGGTCAGCAGTTCCTCATACCTTTTTTTTCCACCAAACTTGTGACCTGGGTTATTGACATGGCAGCACAGGTCGAAGTTTGGTGGGAAGGGGTATGAAAAAAATAACCCGGGTTGCTATACCCGGGAATGCGGCCTTGCTAGCTACCTGGGTCATACCTGAGAAGGTCCCAGGGAACGTTGCGTTGTAAATGAACGACCCGGATTATCTGACCAGAGTCGCGCTAAAAGCATAGGGAGAGCCGGTTCACCGGCGCTTGGAGATGATGTCATCTCCAAGTGCCGGCAGAGAGAAGACCCATCACTAACCTGTGTCCAGCCCAAGGCGTTAATGGGGTTTCAAGCCGCTTTGACACGGTGTTCAACTACCCAGGCCGGACCTGGGTTTTTGAGGGGTTTTGGTTGAACAGGCGTAAGGGACAGACACAGCAGATTGGGGGGAAAGACATGCATGTATTGGGGAACAGTCTGTAGGGATAATATCGGTGAGTTTTAGCATAAATAGTGGGTAACTGAGGTATTAACTCACCTGTGCTCAAGCACGGATATCCTTAAAACCTGGCCTGACAGTGTGCCTTGAGGACTGTGGTTGGGAAAGCTTGCTGTAGACACTTAGAAGATGGAACAGGATATCCTTTAAACATGAGCTATGGGGCGGATGTAATGAAGGCCATGTTCAGCGGCAGAGTGGGATGCCGGCCGAATGCAATACTTTTTTTTTTAAAGGAGCAATCATTTACAAGGCGTGGTTTAGCCTTCTAAATGATTGCCCTTTTTAAAGACAAATCTGAATTCGGCCGTCATCCCGCACGGCCACCGAACTTGGACTTCATTACATTCCGCCCATGCTCTGAAATCAGGAGACCAGGTCATGTGAATGTACTAACTTCAAGATAGGTTTCAGTCATGCTGCTGTCTCTTCTCCACATGATGATCTGCTCTCTCCCGTCTCCAGGGCCTGGTTGTGAGTTGCACGCACTATAGATGACGGGCGCAGTGGAGTGTTTTATCTACTTTGCACATATATGTGAGTCACATTGTGCTTGCGTTCGGATAGCGTGCGCACAGAGCCAGAGTTGTGATTGAAGCGTATGGGAGGCGCACGGTATCAGAAGTGTCTTGATAATGTATTGGGTGGTGGATTGGTGAAAGGGTGACATAGTGGATGCATAGAGAAGGTCCGTTTTATGTGCGTGTTATGGTAATACTAGTGCCACTGGCATGTAGATGAAAGCGGCTGCATACAGAGACGCCAGCTGCTCATCTAGGAGGGCATACGTGGACCGAGACACTGCCATAGGGGTGGTGCATGTTTCCTTGGTGCGATTGATGGTGCATTAAAAACGCGCCAATTGGTATTTCAGCGACTTCGGACGCCAACAGCGGTTGTGTCAGACCCTGCACATTAGATACAAGGATGTACACCAGGGAAGGGCTTACTTGCGGCATTTGCATAAAGTCGCAGATGTGCGACTGACAAAAGATACACATACAGGAACATGGCTCAGAATCTGCCCCCATTGTCTCCCCTCCTGGCTTTCATCACTGTGCAGTTCTCTCCCCGCAGGCCTTCATCACTGTGCAGTTCTCTCCCCGCAGGCCTTCATCACTGTGCAGTTCTCTCCCCGCAGGCCTTCATCACTGTGCAGTTCTCTCCCCGCAGGCCTTCATCACTGTGCAGTGTGCTATCCACTGGCCTTCATCACTGTGCAGTGTGCTATCCACTGGCCTTCATCACTGTGCAGTGTGCTATCCACTGGCCTTCATCACTGTGCAGTGTGCTATCCACTGGCCTTCATCACTGTGCAGCGCACTGTCCGTCGGCCTTCATCACTGTGCAGTGTGCTATCCACTGGCCTTCATCACTGTGCAGTGTGCTATCCACTGGCCTTCATCACTGTGCAGTGTGCTATCCACTGGCCTTCATCACTGTGCAGTGTGCTATCCACTGGCCTTCATCACTGTGCAGTGTGCTATCCACTGACCTTCATCACTGTGCAGCGCGCTGTCCGTCGGCCTTCATCACTGTGCAGCGCGCTGTCCGTCGGCCTTCATCACTGTGCAGCACACTATCCCCCACCTTCATCACTGTGCAGCACACTATCCCCCGCCTTCATCACTGTGCAGCACACTATCCCCCGCCTTCATCACTGTGCAGCGCGCTGTCCGTCGGCCTTCATCACTGTGCAGCGCGCTGTCCGTCGGCCTTCATCACTGTGCAGCGCGCTGTCCGTCGGCCTTCATCACTGTGCAGCGCGCTGTCCGTCGGCCTTCATCACTGTGCAGCGCGCTGTCCGTCGGCCTTCATCACTGTGCAGCGCGCCGTCAGTCGGCCTTCATCACTGTGCAGCGCGCCGTCAGTCGGCCTTCATTACTGTGCAGCGCGCCGTCAGTCGGCCTTCATCACTGTGCAGCACGCCGTCAGTCGGCCTTCATCACTGTGCAGCGCGCCGTCCGTCGCCCTTCATCACTGTGCAGCACACTTTCAACTGGCCTTCATCACTGTGCAGCACACTATCCTCCGCCTTCATCACTGTGCAGCACACTATCCCCCGCCTTCATCACTGTGCAGCACACTATCCCCCGCCTTCATCACTGTGCAGCGCGCTGTCCGTCGGCCTTCATCACTGTGCAGCGCGCTGTCCGTCGGCCTTCATCACTGTGCAGCGCGCTGTCCGTCGGCCTTCATCACTGTGCAGCGCGCTGTCCGTCGGCCTTCATCACTGTGCAGCGCGCTGTCCGTCGGCCTTCATCACTGTGCAGCGCGCTGTCCGTCGGCCTTCATCACTGTGCAGCGCGCCGTCCGTCGGCCTTCATCACTGTGCAGCGCGCCGTCCGTCGGCCTTCATCACTGTGCAGCGCGCCGTCCGTCGGCCTTCATCACTGTGCAGCGCGCCGTCCGTCGGCCTTCATCACTGTGCAGCGCGCAGTCAGTCGGCCTTCATCACTGTGCAGCGCGCCGTCCGTCGCCCTTCATCACTGTGCAGCGCGCCGTCCGTCGCCCTTCATCACTGTGCAGCACACTTTCAACTGGCCTTCATCACTGTGCAGCACACTATCCCCCGCCTTCATCACTGTGCAGCACACTATCCCCCGCCTTCATCACTGTGCAGCACACTATCCCCCGCCTTCATCACTGTGCAGCACACTTTCAACTGGCCTTCATCACTGTGCAGCACACTATCCCCCGCCTTCATCACTGTGCAGCACACTATCCCCCGCCTTCATCACTGTGCAGCACACTATCCCCCGCCTTCATCACTGTGCAGCACACTATCCCCCGCCTTCATCACTGTGCAGCACACTTTCAACTGGCCTTCATCACTGTGCAGCACACTATCCCCCGCCTTCATCACTGTGCAGCACACTATCCCCCGCCTTCATCACTGTGCAGCACACTATCCCCCGCCTTCATCACTGTGCAGCACACTATCCCCCGCCTTCATCACTGTGCAGCACACTTTCAACTGGCCTTCATCACTGTGCAGCGTTCTATCCGCCAGCCTTCATCATCGCTCTGAGTAGCAATGACTGGGAGCTGTTGTGTAGCATTATCAATCGCTTCTCCTTTCTCAAGGAGGAGAGGAGCAGCATGAAGAGGGATATGAAGCGGGATGGACAGGGTTTAGGTGATATTGCAGTTAACTCAAGAACAATTTAATAAAGTTAATTTCTATGTGGAATCTATATTAATAATGGTCTGTCCTGTCTCCATAATGGCAAGTGGGATCCAGGCGCTAACGGCTTTCACTGTGTGCAAAGACCGTGGGACAGCATAAAGAAGAGAATGGCCTCCACGGCCGGGGGTGAGCAGGGAGCACCTGGCCAGTGAAGAAACTACTTCAATTATAATGAAAAAGTGCCTTTAGGGAACATTATTACTGCTTCTGTAAATTAGGTCACAATAACTTTATCCCAAAAGATAATGATCTATTGGTTACCACACACAGTGTAATCCTGCCATTCTGTGTGACACAGTGCCTCTGGTTACTTTCATCTCTTCTTCTTCTTTTGTCAGTCTAATGGTTAAAGAAGAGTAGATGTTAGGTAAATGCCATGAATCCAACCTGTATCGGAATCCATACTGCATATTGTACAGATGACACAGGTGCGTGTAGCATTGAATGGGAGTTTCTGGGGAGAAAAAGTGCAGCACGTACAAAGCGTTTGGCACTCCCACAATGTAATGTGACCGCTCCCACCTTGTAGTTTGGCCACACCCCTTCCTTGTATGTGCACACTCTGGGTCTGATTCAGAGATGTTGCAGAGCCGCTGCGATTTTGTACGCAGAGGCTGTGCTAAAATATGCTAATGCCGCAGGAGGTGCTTTGTGTAGATAGACGCCTTCTGACGGTTTCTGTGATCCGCTGCTGCATCTGAGCATCAGTCATCTGAGTGACCCTTAGGATGGTCAGCGTTATAACACAGCCAAAGCCAGTGAAGCTACCACTGATCTTGGCACGCTCAAAAACAGGAAGTGACACTTGGTCCCCTAATGGCCGCATCATGTCAATCCAGTGGCGGATTTAGCGGGGGCGATTTGGGCGAACGCCCACCCTACACATACCGGCGCCGGGATGGATGGCCGGGTCCCGCCAAGACGATCATCTGCAGCAGCCACAGTCAGGCAGCACACCCGGCCGTACAGTACTTCCGCCCAGCGCCTGCCACGACGATCATCTGCCGCAGCCAGCACTGAGGTGCTGCTTGGCTGCGGCTACCACAGAATTCCGGCTCATACCGTGTGCTATAATGTGAATTTCGGCTCATACCGTGTGCTATAATGTGAATTTCGGCTCATGCCGTGTGCTATAATGTGAATTTCGGCTCATGCCGTGTGCTATAATGTGAATTTCGGCTCATACCGTGTGCTATAATGTGAATTTCGGCTCATGCCGTGTGCTATAATGTGAATTTCGGCTCATGCCGTGTGCTATAATGTGAATGTCGGCTCATGCCGTGTGCTATAATGTGAATTTCGGCTCATACCGTGTGCTATAATGTGAATTTCGGCTCATGCCGTGTGCTATAATGAATGTGAATTTCTCTTACGTCCTAGAGGATGCTGGGGTCCACATTAATACCATGGGGTACAGACGGGTCCACTAGGAGCCATTGGCACTTTAAGAGTTTGAAAGTGTGGGCTGGCTCCTCCCTCTATGCCCCTCCTACCAGACTCAGTTTAGAAAATGTGCCCGGAGGAGCCGGTCACAGCTAGGGGAGCTCTCCTGAGTTTTCCTAGTATAATGTTGTTTTATAGTTGCTGTTGCTGGCAACAGCCTCCCTGCAGCGAGGGACTGAGGGGGAAAGCAGTGTCCGCCCTGCAGGGTCTGAGCCACTGTCTCCGCTGACTGGACACTGAGCTCCAGAGGGGTCTGATCGTTCTCCGCCACAGGGGACCGCTCGCCCCAGCAGCATGTCGCCACCCCCTTGCAGAGCTGAAGAATCAGTGGCGAGTGAGACACCGACCCCCCTAGCAAGCGGGGGGTCGGTGTGAAGATGGCGGCAACAGGGTAGGAGTATTAACTGCGCTTTAGGGATGGCTCAGCGGTACATGGTGCGGCGCTGTGAGGGGCGCCCTGAGCCAGCGTTACACCCTACACTGGTCCAGAAGCCTGTCGGGGTTCCAGGATCTCAGCCAGCACTAAATCCTCAGGCCGGTATAAGCCAAAGAAGAGCGGGAAGACAGCACCATTTTGGGGGCGGAGCTTCTCCTCAGAGCGGACCCAGCAGCGTTTCAGTGCCATTTTTCCTGCCTGCACAGCGCTGACCAGGAAAGAAGGTCCCTCCACAGCAACTCCAGCTATCTGTAAACGGCACCAGGGGGTTGTAGAGGGAAGGGAAAGGGGGGGGGGGGGGGCGGCGGCGGCAATACGACTGTGTATCCTATTAATGTGTACAGTCAGCGCTGACAACTGGTCTCCATTTGGTAAAATCACTGTGTGTGGGTTGGCTCCAATCTCTGTCTCTCTTGCCATTCTTGGGGTGGAAACTCTGTCTGCCCTCACGTGTGTGTGTGTGTGTGTGTGTGTGTGTGTGTGTGTGGAGTGTTTGGTGGTCTCCTTTAGCTATGTCCAGGGACACTGTGTCATATGCTGCGGATGATCCCATTCCATGTAATCAGGATAGCACCGGTTTAGCACAGATTTCAGTAAGGGAACCTGAATGGTTTTCCAATATCAAATCTTGGATTACTCAGATTTCTGACAGGGTTGCGAGTAATGAGTCTGCAACCCAGGTATTACAGAACTCCATGGCAGTATGGCCCGATTCTGGTACCTCAGGACGCCCCACTATATACTCCCAAAAACGTGCGCTTGTTAACATCACGCAAGATGACACGGATACCGATTCTGATACCACAGACGGTAATGGGCTCCTCCCTCTATGCCCCTCCTACCAGACTTCTTGCAAAGAAAGTGCAATTAATGATAGAGGCTATCAAGGATGTGTTAAATGTAAATGATACCACACCTGAGAAGGTTGAGGAGGCTTTTTTCACTGAAAATAAGAAAGCCTCGCTAACCTTCCCTGCGTCAAAGGAATTGAATGCTATATTTGAGAAAGCATGGGAAAACCCAAAGAAAAAATTCCAGATCCCTAAAAGGGTCCAGGTGGCGTTTCCTTTCCCTGAGGAGGATAACAAAAAATGGGAAAACCCGCCTAGTGACGCATCTGTGTCCAGACTCTCAAAAAAAGGTGGTTTTACCTGTTTCAGGATCTACCGCCTTAAAGGAGCTGGCTGATGGACAAATTGATAATACACTTAAATCAATGTACACTGCTTCAGGGGCCGTATTACGTCCCACTATTGCTAGTGCATGGATTGAAAGGGCTATAGTAAAGTGGTCGGTTACCTTACTAGAGGATTTGGATACGATGGATAGAGGGGATGTTGATTTTGTTTTTTGCGTAACATTCACGATTCAGCAGGTTTTATGGTAGAATCCATGAGAGACCTGGGTTCCATGGCTGCAGGGATCTCTTCCATGTCTGTTTCAGCTCGTCGGGGACTGTGGCTGTGCCAGTGGTCTGCCGACGCGGAATCCAGGAAAAGTGTGAAGTCCCTACCCTACACAGATCAGGCTCTCTTTGGAGAAGCTTTGGATGTGCGGATATCCACGGCTACAGCAGGTAAGTCTCCGTTTCTTCCCTCAGCTGCTCCTGCTCCGAAGAAATACTTCTCTTCATCAGCATCTCTGTCCGTTCGGCCTAACAAGCCTAGAAAGGCCAAACCGTCCAATACCACCTTTTAGGGGAAGTCGAGTTAAATCCAAGAAACCTGCTGCTGCAGGTTCCCAGGAACAAAAGCCTGCTTCAGGTACGCCAAAGTCCTCCGCATGACGGTGGACCGCGCGGCCTGGAGGTGGTGCCGTTGGGAGCGAAACTCTGACAATTCAGCCGCGTCTGGGTATCGTCCGGCCTGGATCCCTGGGTGATAGATATTGTGTCCCAGGGATACAGGCTGGAATTTCAAAGTTTCCCCCCTCCACCGATTTTTCAAATCGGGCTTGCCAGTTCTACTGGCAGACAGAACTGTTCTACAGGAATCTGTCCAGAAGTTGGTGGAGGCACAGGTCATTGTACCAGTTCCCCCTCATTTACAAACCACAGGTTACTATTCGAACCTTTTCGTGGTACCAAATCCGGATGGTTCGGTCAGGCCCATTCTGAACCTATAAGGAGTTCAAGTTCAAGATGGAGTCTCTCAGGGGCGGTGATATCAGGCCTGGAAGAGGGGAAATTCCTGGTATCCCTGGATATCAAGGATGCGTACCTCCACATTCCGATTTGGCTGCCGCATCAGGCTTATCTCTGTTTCGCATTATTGGACTTTCATTTCCAGTTCCAGGCCCTGCCATTTGGCCTCTCAGCACCGAGGATGTTCACCAAGGTGATGGCAGAGGTGATAGTTCTCCTCCGCAAACAAGGGGTGAACATCATTCCATATCGGGACGATCTGCTGATAAAGCTTCATCCAAGAGGAGCAAGTTGCAGTCCATTGTTCTCACAACGCACCTACTCAGAGTCCACGGTTGGATTCTGAATCTCCCAAAGTCACATTTGGAACAGACCCAGAGTTTGTCTTTTCTGGGGATGATCCTCGACACAGAAGTGTAGAGGGTGTTTCTTCCGCAGGAAAAGGCATTGGTGATACAAACAATGGTCCGGGATATCCTGAAGCCAGCCCGGGTGTCAGTTCATCACTGCATTCGCCTTTTGGGAAAGATGGTGGCCTCTTACGAGGCTCTCCAATACGGGAGGTTCCATGCTCGGACCTTCCAACTGGATCTCCTGGACAAGTGGTCAGGATCTCATCGCCACATGCACCAGAGGATTCGTCTGTCGCCAAAGGCCAGGATTTCACTCCTCTGGTAGCTCCAATTGCCTCACCTTCTGGAGGGCCGCAGGCTCGGGATTCAGGACTGGGTCCTTCTAACCACGGATGCGAGCCTTCGGGGCTGGGGCGCAGTCACTCAGGGGGAAATATTCCAAGGAAGGTGGTCAAGTCTGGAAGCCGGCCTGCCCATCAACATCCTGGAACTAAGAGCCGCCTACAACGGTCTTCTTCAGGCGGTCCATCTTCTAAGAAATCGGGCCATTCAAGTGCAGTCGGACAATGTAACGACAGTGGCCTACATAAACTGACAGGGCGGAATGAAAAGCAGAGCTGTAATGTCAGAGGTGACGAGAATCATCCTCTGGGCAGAAAGACACGCGTTGGCGCTCTCGGCAATCTTCATTCCGGGAGTAGACAACTGGAAAGCAGACTTCCTCAGCAGACACGATCTCCATCCAGGGGAATGGGGTCTCCATCCGGAGGTGTTCAAGGAAATTACAGACCTTTGGGGGTTACCCCAAATAGACATGATGGCCTCTCGTCTCAACAAGAAGCTTCAACGCTATTGTTCCAGGTCAAGGGAACCACAAGCAGTGGCAGTGGACGCCCTGGTGTCTCCGTGGGTGTTCCGGTCGGTGTATGTGTTTCCACCTCTTCCACTCATTCCAAGAGTTCTAAAGCTCGTAAGGAGATCAAGGGTTCAGCCGATCCTCATTGCTCCGGACTGGCCAAGGCGGGCTTGGTACGCAGACCTTCTGAATCTCTTGCAGGAAGAGCCGAGGCCTCTCCCTCTTCGGGAGGATCTACTGCTGCAGGTACCATTCGCCTATCAAGACTTACCACGGCTACGTTTGACGGCATGGAGGTTGAACGCCTGATACTAGCTTGGAAGGGCATTCCGAAGAAGGTCATTCCTACCCTGATACAGGCTAGGAAAGGGGTAACGTCTAAACATTACCATCATATTTGGAAGAAATGTGTTTCTTGGTGTGAATCCAAGAAGTTTCCTATGGTGGAATTTCAACTCTGACGGTTTCTCCTCTTCCTGCAAGCAGGTGTGGATATGGGCCTGAGGTTGGGATCTGTGAAGGTCCAGATTTCGGCCCTCTCCATCTTCTTCCAGAAACAATTGGCTGCCCTCCCTGAGGTTCAGACTTTTTTGAAGGGAGTTCTGCACACCAACCTCCCTTTGTACCGCCTATGGCGCCTTGGGACCTTAACGTGGTGTTGCAGTTTCTCCAGTCGGATTGGTTTTGAACCTCTACAGGAGGTTGAGGTCAAATTTCTTTCTTGGAAGGCGGTCACGTTGTTGGCCTTAGCTTCTGCTAGACGTGTGTCAGAATTAGGGGCTTTGGCCTGTAAAAGTCCTTACTTGATCTTCTACGAAGATAGGACTGAACTCCGGACACGTCGGCAGTTTCTTCCGAAGGTTGTGTCAACATTTCATATCAACCAACCTATTGTGGTGCCAGTAGCTACTGACTCCTCAATTACATCAAAGTCCTTGGATGTTGTAAGGGCTCTGAAGAGAACTTCTCGTCACAGAAAGTCGTACTCTCTGTTTGTCCTATATGATCCCAAGAAGATTGGGTGTCCTGCTTCTAAGCAGACTATTTCTCGCTGGATTCGTTTCACTATCCAGCACGCTTATTCTACGGCAGGACTGCCGTGTCCAAAATCTTTTAAGGACCACTCTACTCGTAAGGTGGGGTCTTCCTGGGCGGCTGCCCGGGGTGTCTCAGCATTGCAACTTTGCCGAGCTACAACTTGGTCTGGGTCGAACATGTTTGCAAAGTTTTACAAGTTCGATACTTTGACTGAATTTCAGAGCATCAGAAACCAATCGGTTCTGCAGGAGCCTCCGCGCACTCCCTCCCGTTCTGGGAGCTTTGGTACATCCATATGGTACTCATGTGGATCCCAGCATCCTCTAGGACGTAAGAGAAAATAGGATTTTGGTTACCTACCGGTAAATCCTTTTCTCGTAGTCCGTAGAGGATGTTGGGAGCCCGCCCAGCACTTCAATTTCCTGCAACCGTTATCTGGTTCAGTACGACTTTGTTTAGTTATGTACTGCATTGTTACTTGGTAAGTAATGTTTCTCTGACGTCCTAGTGGATGCTGGGGACTCCGTAAGGACCATGGGGAATAGCGGCTCCGCAGGAGACTGGGCACAAAAGTAAAGCTTTAGAACTACCTGGTGTGCACTGGCTCCTCCCCCTATGACCCTCCTCCAACCACTTGTCCAAGAGGTCCCATTGAAAAGTCCTCGCATGGAATCTGCCGAAAGGGATGGCCTCGTATGAAGCCCCCATCTTCCCCAGGACCCGCGTGCACTGATGCACTGAAACCTTCTTTGGTTTCAATAGGTTCCTGACCATGGTCATGAGCTCCTGAACCTTTTCGATCGGAAGAAAAACCTTTTCTCTAACGTCCTAAGTGGATGCTGGTGACTCCGTAAGGACCATGGGGAATAGCGGCTCCGCAGGAAACTGGGCACATCTAAAGAAAGCTTTAGGACTATCTGGTGTGCACTGGCTCCTCCCCCTATGACCCTCCTCCAAGCCTCAGTTAGATCTCTGTGCCCGAACAAGAAGGGTGCACACTAGGGGCTCTCCTGAGCTTCTTAGTGAAAGTTTTAGTTTAGGTTTTTTTATTTTCAGTGAGACCTGCTGGCAACAGGCTCACTGCATCAAGGGACTAAGGGGAGAAGAAGCGAACTCACCTGCGTGCAGAGTGGATTGGGCTTCTTAGGCTACTGGACATTAGCTCCAGAGGGACCGATCACAGGCCCAGCCATGGATAGGTCCCAGAGCCGCGCCGCCGGCCCCCTTACAGAGCCAGAAGACAGAAGAGGTCTGGAAAATCGGCGGCAGAAGACGTCCTGTCTTCAACAAGGTAGCGCACAGCACTGCAGCTGTGCGCCATTGCTCTCAGCACACTTCACACTCCGGTCACTGAGGGTGCAGGGCGCTGGGGGGGGGCGCCCTGAGACGCAATAAAAACACCTTGGATGGCAAAAAAATGCATCACATATAGCTCCTGGGCTATATGGATGAATTTAACCCCTGCCAGAATACACAGAAAAACGGGAGATAGGCTCCGCCCCCTTCTCGGCGGCCTTATCTCCTCAGCACACTGGCGCCATTTTCCCTCACAGCTCCGTTGGAGGGAAGCTCCCTGGCTCTCCCCTGCAGTCACTACACTACAGAAAGGGTTAAAAAAGAGAGGGGGGCACTAATTAGGCGCAGTATAAACAATACAGCAGCTATAAGGGGAGAAACACTTATATAAGGTTATCCCTGTATATATATAGCGCTCTGGTGTGTGCTGGCAAACTCTCCCTCTGTCTCCCCAAAGGGCTAGTGGGGTCCTGTCCTCTATCAGAGCATTCCCTGTGTGTGTGCTGTGTGTCGGTACGTTTGTGTCGACATGTATGAGGAGAAAAATGATGTGGAGACGGAGCAGATTGCCTGTAATAGTGATGTCACCCCCTAGGGGGTCGACACCTGAGTGGATGAACTGTTGGAAGGAATTACGTGACAGTGTCAGCTCTGTATAAAAGACAGTGGTTGACATGAGACAGCCGGCTACTCAGCTTGTGCCTGTCCAGACGTCTCATAGGCCGTCAGGGGCTCTAAAGCGCCCGTTACCTCAGATGGCAGATATAGACGCCGACACGGATACTGACTCCAGTGTCGACGGTGAAGAGACAAATGTGACTTCCAGTAGGGCCACACGTTACATGATTGAGGCAATGAAAAATGTTTTACACATTTCTGATAATACGAGTACCACCAAAAAGGGGTATTATGTTCGGTGAGGAAAAACCTACCTGTAGTTTTCCTGAATCTGAGAAATTAAATGAGGTGTGTGATGATGCGTGGGTTCCCCCGATAACAACTGATAATTTCTAAAATGTTATTGGCATTATATCCTTTCCCGCCAGATGTTAGGGTGCGTTGGGAAACACCCCCTAGGGTGGATAAAGCGCTCACACGCTTGTAAGAACAAGGGCTCTACCCTCTCCTGAGATGGCCGCCCTTAAGGATCCTGCTGATAGAAAGCAGGAGGGTATCCTAAAATGTTTTTACACACATACTGGTGTTATACTGCGACCAGCAATCGCCTCAGCCTGGATGTGCAGTGCTGGGTTGGCATGGTCGGATTCCCTGACTGAAAATATTGATACCCTAGATAGGGACAGTATATTATTGCCTATAGAGCATTTAAAAGATGCATTTCTATATATGCGTGATGCACAGCGGAATATTTGCCGACTGGCATCAAGTCTAAGTGCGTTGTCCATTTCTGCCAGTAGAGGGTTATGGACACGACAGTGGTCAGGTGATGCGGATTCCAAACGGCATTTGGAAGTATTGCCTTATTAAGGGGAGGAGTTATTTGGGGTCGGTCTTTCAGACCTGGTGGCCACGGCAACAGCTGGGAAATCCACGTTTGTACCCCAGGTCGCCTCTCAACATACAAGCGGGCAAAAGGTTCCTCATTTCTGCCCCGTGACAGAGGGAGAGGAAAAAGGCTGCAGAAATCAGCCAGTTCCCAGGAACAGAAGCCCTCTCCCGCCTCTGCCAAGCCCTCAGTATGACGCTGGAGCTTTACAAGCAGAATCGGGCACGGTGGGGGCCCGTCTCAATGAATTTCAGCGCGCAGTGGGCTCACTCGCAATTAGACCCCTGGATCCTTCAGGTGTTATCTCAGGGGTACAAATTGGAATTCGAGATGTCTCCCCCTCGCCGTTTCCTAAAGTCGGCTTTACCGATGTCTCCCTCTGACAGGGAGGCAGTTTTGGAAGCCATTCACAAGCTGTATTCCCAGCAGGTGATAATCAAGGTACCCCTCCTGCAACAGGGAACGGGGTATTATTCCACACTGTTGTGGTACCGAAGCCGGACGGCTCGGTGAGACCGATTCTAAATCTAAAATCTTGAACACTTACATACGGAGGTTCAAATTCAAGATTGAGTCACTCAGAGCAGTGATTGCGAACCTGGAAGAAGGGGACTACATGATGTCTCGGGACATCAAGGATGCTTGCCTTCATGTCCCAATTTACCCTTCTCACCAAGGGTACCTCAGATTTGTGGTACAGAACTGTCACTATCAGTTTCAGACGCTGCCGTATGGATGGTCCACGGCACCCCGGGTCTTTACCAAGGTAATGGCCGAAATGATGATACTCTTTCGAAGGAAGGGAATTTTAGTTATCCCTTACTTGGACGATTCCCTGATAAGGGTAAGATCCAGGGAACAGTTGGAGGTCGGTGTAGCACTATCTCAGGTAGTGTTGCGGCAGCACGATTGGATTCTCAATATTCCAAAATCGCAGCTGATTCCGACGACTCGTCTTCTGTTCCTAGGGATGATCCTGGACACAGTCCAGAAAAAGGTGTTTCTCCCGGAGGAGAAAGTCAGGGAGTTATCCGAGCTAGTCGGGAACCTCCTATAACCGAGCCAAGTCTCAGTACATCAATGAAAGGGTTCTGGGAAAAATGTTGGCTCCCTACGAAGCAATCCCATTCGGCAGATTCCACGCAAGAACTTTCCAGTGGGACCTGCTGGACAAATGGTCCGGGTCGCATCTTCAGATGCATCAGCGGATAACCCTGTCACCAAGCACAAGGGTGTCTCTCCTGTGGTGGTTGCAGAGTGCTCATCTTCTAGAGGGCCGCAGATTCGACATTCAGGACTGGGTCCTGGTGACCACGGATGCCAGCCTGCGAGGCTGGGGAGCAGTCACACAGGGAAGGAATTTCCAGAGCTTATGGTCAAGCCTGGAGACATCACTTCACATAAATATCCTGAAGCTAAGGGCCATTTACAATGCTCTAAGCTCAGCAAGACCTCTGCTTCAAGGTCACTCGGAGTTGATCCATTCGGACAACATCACGGCAGTCACCCACGTAAACAGACAGGGTGACACAAGAAGCAGGAGGGCAAGGCAGAAGCTGCAAGGATTCTTCGCTGGGCGGAAAATCATGCGATAGCACTGTCAGCAGTATTCATTCCGGGAGTGGACAACTGGGAAGCAGACTTCCTCAGCAGACACGACCCCCACCCGGGAGAGTGGGGACTTCACCCAGAAGTCTTCCACATGTTTATAAAACTCGACAAGTATTGCGCCAGGTCAAGGGACCCTCAGGCAATAGCTGTAGACGCTCTGGTAACACAGTGGGTGTACCAGTCAGTGTATGTGTTCCCTCCTCTGCCTCTCATACCCAAGGTACTGAGAATTATAAGATGGAGAGGAGTAAGCACTATATTCGTGGCTCCGGATTGGCCAAGAAGAACTTGGTAACCGGAACTTCAAGAGATGCTCACGGAGGATCCGTGGCCTCTTCCTCTAAGAAGGGACCTGCTCCAGCAAGGACCCTGTCTGTTCCAAGACTTACCGCGGCTGCGTTTGACGGCATGGCGGTTGAACGCCGGATCCTGAAGGAGAAAGGCATTCCGGATGAAGTCATTCCTATCCTGATCAAAGCCAGGAAAGATATAACCGCAAAACATTATCACCGCATTTGGCGAAAATATGTTGCGTGGTGCGAGGCCAGTAAGGCCCCGACGGAGGAATTTTCAACTAGGTCGATTCCTACATTTCCTGCAAACAGGAGTGTCTATGGGCCTGAAATGGGGGTCCATTAAGGTTCAAATTTCGGCCCTGTCAATTTTCTTCCAAAAAGAACTAGCTTCAGTCCCTGAAGTTCAGACGTTTGTGAAAGGGGTACTGTATATACAGCCTCCTTTTGTGCCTCCAGTGGCACCTTGGGATCTAAATGTAGTTTTTGGGTTCCAAAAGTCACATTGGTTTGAACCACTTAAATATGTGGAGTTAAAATATCTCACATGGAAAGTGGTCATGCTGTTGGCCCTGGCCTGGGCCAGGTGCGTGTCAGAATTGGCGGCTTTATCCTGTAAAAGCCCTCATCTGATTTTCCATTCGGACAGGGCGGAATCGAGGACTTGTCCTCAGTTTCTCCCTAAGGAGCTTTGCTGCTGCTGGGAAGACGATAGGCTGCTGGTAATAATTAAAATTGAAGGAATAGAGGAGAAAGACAGCGGAAAACATCGAAAGAAACCTTTGATGTGAAAGTACACCGCACCTTGAAGTAAGCATACACGTGAGCATCCTATATACCCAGAGACCTACTCGTGGGTGCTTGATTATTTTGGATACTGCATTTGTATGGGTGAAAGAAACCTTGATGTGATTTATACAATTGTTTTAGAAGTAAGCACATGTAAGCAGTCCATTTATGCGAGTCACTGAGGTGGACCTTACGAGTAGAACTGCACATCCCAAGTACTGAATAGTCGAAGGAACCTGGGTGTACATTTTGTTCCTCTAATACCCACAGAGACTGTACTGAACATTTGTGTTTATATTGTGTTTTTTTTCATACATCATCTTTGGACGACGGATTCATATATGAACTCACTTGTATGAAAAGGAACGGACTTTAGCCCACACGGGTAATTTCTTTGGACTTTTTACTATTTGCGCCACCTAGGGATTATTCTAATATTCCCTTTCTATCATCTTGGGCGGCTGCCCGAGGGGTCTCGGCTTTACAACTTTGCCGAGCAGCTACTTGGTCAGGAGCAAATACGTTTGTAAAATTCTACAAATTTGATACCCTATTTGGAAATAAATGAGAGCGCAATTGCAATTAAAAATATATAGTAAATACTTTAATACATGCACAACATATATTGGACAAAATTAAAAACAAAGTAATTCTAAAAGGTTGTTCTAAAAAGTCAAATTAATTATTGGTGCTTGACACACCCCCAGAGGGTTCCACAACCTGTAACTGATCCGGTAATTGCCTGTAAATCAATCACTGTCTCAAGGGGTTCACTACGGCTGGCCGGCGGTCGGGCTCCCGGCGACCAGCATCCCGGCGCCGGGAGCCCGACCGCCGGCTTACCGACAGCTTGGCGAGCGCAAATGAGCCCCTTGCGGGCTCGCTGCGCTCGCCATGCTACGTGCACGGTGGCGCGCTACGCGCGCCACACTATTTTATTCTCCCTCTATGGGGGTCGTGGACCCCCACGAGGGAAAATAAGTGTCGGTATGCCGGCTGTCGGGCTCCCGGCGCCGGTATACTGAGCGCCGGGAGCCCGACCGCCGGCAAACAGAAGACCACCCGTCTCAAGTGTTGGTAGCTTTTTCTACTATGTTTGAATAGAGTTCCACAGAATGATGGTTTTTTAGAAGTAAATCTGATGCTCACCGTTGCTGGAGTTCAATAGCAATAAACTTCCCAATATCTGGTGCAGCGGAGGGAGAAGGAGCATACACCTCTCTGGATCCAAATGCCGTATGAAGAGAGGAAAGAGTGGCTGTCAGCAGCGCCGCTCACAGTGTCCCTGTCAGCCCGTGCTCCGTACTCCACAATTAGGGGCGAGCTTGATGAGATGTTTCTCAGGGTACACGTGGAAAAGAGCGCGGTTGTAGACTGGCAGTGGAACAGTGGAGACAGAGCCCGGCAGTGTTGTGGTCCTCACGGGGGTAGCCTTTACGCGTTTCTCCGCTGTCAACGTATAGCGGTTTCCTCAGAAGGACCTTCTGAGGATATTGGGAAGTTTATTGCTATTGAACTCCAGCAGCGGTGAGCATCAGATTTACTTCTAAAAAACCATCATTCTGTGGAACTCTATTCAAACATAGTAGAAAAAGCTACCAACACTTGAGACAGTGATTGATTTACAGGCAATTACCGGATCAGTTACAGGTTGTGGAACCCTCTGGGGGTGTGTCAAGCACCAATAATTAATTTGACTTTTTAGAACAACCTTTTAGAATTACTTTGTTTTTAATTTTGTCCAATATATGTTGTGCATGTATTAAAGTATTTACTATATATTTTTAATTGCAATTGCGCTCTCATTTATTTCCAAATATTGTCTTTAATTAGGTGATAATCCAAATCACCTGTTGGGAGCAGCAACTACAATTATTTATTTACAAGTGTTCAATTAGACTTAAGGGAAACTTGCGCCTGAAAAACAAGTGTTATTGTTTATTATTGTTTTTTAAATTTGATACCCTGGCTGAGGAGGACCTGGAGTTCTCTCAATTGGTGCTGCAGAGTCATCCGCACTCTCCCGCCCGTTTCGGAGCTTTGGTATAATCCCCATGGTCCTTACGGAGTCCCCAGCATCCACTAGGACGTCAGAGAAAATAAGAATTTACTTACCGATAATTCTATTTCTCATAGTCCGTAGTGGATGCTGGGCGCCCATCCCAAGTGCGGATTGTCTGCAATACTGGTACATAGTTATTGTTACCAAAAAATCGGGTTATTGCTGTAGTGAGCCATCTTTTCTAGAGGCTCCTCTGTTATCATGCTGTTAACTGGGTTTAGATCACAAGTTATATGGTGTGATTGGTGTGGCTGGTATGAGTCTTACCCGGGATTCAAAATCCTTCCTTATTGTGTACGCTCGTCCGGGCACAGTATCCTAACTGAGGCTTGGAGGAGGGTCATAGGGGGAGGAGCCAGTGCACACCAGGTAGTTCTGAAGCTTTACTTTTGTGCCCAGTCTCCTGCGGAGCCGCTATTCCCCATGGTCCTTACGGAGTCCCCAGCATCCACTACGGACTACGAGAAATAGAATTATCGGTAAGTAAATTCTTATTTTCAGCAGTTACTTAGCTTTTAAGCTAAGCTAGCTTGATGTGCCTTGTATGTGTGAGCTGGTATGAATCTCGCCACTATCTGTGTTAAATCCTTCTCTCGAAGATGTCCGTCTCCTCGGGCGCAGTTTCTAGACTGAGTCTGGTAGGAGGGGCATAGAGGGAGGAGCCAGCCCACACTCTCAAACTCTCAAAGTGCCAATGGCTCCTAGTGGACCCATCTACACCCCATGGTGCTAATGTGGACCCCAGCATCCTCTACGGACTACGAGAAAAGGATTTACCGGTAGGTAACCAAAATCCTATTTTCGGTTCATACAGTGTGCTATAATGTGCATGTCGGCTCATAACGTGTGCTATAATGTGTACCATTGTTGTCCTATTACTTATGCCATCACAGGATCTATTAAAAGAAATTAGTATTTATATAAAGCAGTTTTTTCTGCTAAAATAAATGTTTTTTCACTTTTTTCTCTTTGAAAGTGGACTGGTAGCCCAAATCTGCGCTGCATGATTGTACATGTGTGATCTACGAATGTGCAGATGCATGCAGGAATGGCGATTCGCCAGTCTGTATCACCAGTGCGCAGGGTTCTCTCCACTAACTAGCAACATTTTATTCGTAATGGCAACAATAGGAAAATTTAGAAGCGAACGGGAGGGGCATTTCTAATTGGGAGGGGCTATGATTAGAGGGAGGAGTCAGAATTCTTAAACTGCTCCCCCTCTAAAAGTTAAGTCTAGATCCGCCACTGTGTCAATCATGCTGCAGCTTAGGGGCGCTGCGACCATCGTTGCAGAAATAGATCTGCATATGCTCGGTACAGATCCTGTGCATGCGCCATTCTCAAAGATCTCAAAACATTGCACGGTTTGGGTACATCTCTGAATTTGGCTTTCTGTTCCTATGTTCCAGTTCTTCATTTCAAATTGTTGGGAGGTCTGAAAATGTGGGCAGGAGCCCAAGCGCTGATCTTGTACACAGAGACCCACTTATTTGTTAAAATACCTCTAGCCCACATACAGTATAAATCGGGGCCGGACTGCCAATCTGGCACTTCTGTCAAATGCAATGTCAAAGGGCCAATGGGCCGATCCTGTCATTCATAGAGCCAGGAAGGTGGATGCCTCCCCGCCCGTCTCCATGGAAATGGGGGGGTGCCGCAAATCCATGCACCCTTGACTTGCGGCAAGCTGCCGTCCCTAGTGTCCGCTCACTCACCCCTGTCACGTGCGCGCGTGCCAGGGCCAATTTCGGCCTCCAGTCGGTCCCTGGTATAAATACTATAGTAATGCGGTAGCGGAGTAGCAAAATCTGAGTAAACAAAACTGCACACACAGACACTGTGCAGAGACTTGAGTCAGGTGATTGCCCAAACTCCAATGGGAGACCAGTCAGCAGTCACATGATGCCCACAGCCAATCCCTGATCAGCCAGGAGTTTAAAGAGCCCTCCCTTGGAGACAGAAGGGGTCAGTGCAATGTTGTCTATAACCTTGTGAAGACTTTTCCAGTGAGCTCTGTCCTGCAAATTATCTTATTCAGAGAATTTTAATGCAAATCATCATCTTGCTGACTACTGGCTCCAGCATTCCGGTTTCATCCTGGTGTCTCCTGCGTTCCGGTTCCATCCCGGTGTCTAGCTATCGGCTATCACATACCAGTTTATTCCTGTTCAATTCCGGTGTGTATCTACCAGCTACCAAGTGCCAGATGTTCTGGTTCAACCCCAGTGTCTAGCTATCAGTTATTCAGTAGCAGTTACGCCAGTTCAACCCCTGTGTCCAGCTACCTAGTACCAGATGTTCTGGTTTAACCCTGGTGTCCAGTTACCCAGTACCAGATGTTCTGGTTTAACCCCGGTGTCTAGCTATTAGCTATCCAATACCAATTACTCCATTTCAATCCCAGTGTCCAGCCACCCCAGTTCATCCTAGTTCCAGTGTTGTCCTGTGTTCTGGACTTCTAGACTGTCACGTCTGCACCTGCTAGCAGTTTCAGTTTCACCATGTCACACCAATTCTGCTCTGATGTATGAGGAAGAACTACGCTAGACCTTCCAGTTTATGTCCAGCTTTCGTCCGTTCCATTCCTGTCAAAACCCTGAGACTGGTTCCACAGCCAAACACATGAGTGACTCTCTCTCTGCATTATCTTCTCTGTTCATTGTTTGTTCTATCGGTCAACTTGTCTCTTTTTTACCCCTGTCATTGACCTAAACCCTCGACTTCCCCATATATCTCATCAGGTGTGTTCATTTCCCATTGTGTCTTATCTGTGGTCCTCGATTTCTCTGTGTGTCCTGTTTCCCCCCCTTAATAATCCAGATGTCTTGTCTTTGTCATGGTTTTTTGTCTAGCTCCATGCATGCTGTCTACCTTCTTTAGCACCACCCTGTCCTGCACGTATGGAAGTCCCAGTGGTGAATCCTTAAGGCACAATATTCTGGTATAATCAGCAGTTCTCATAAGAAAGTATTATGTACCAGATACCATATATGTGAAAGTATAATATGCAATGATTCTAATGGGTTATGGAGGTAGCTCCTGGGTCACACTGTCCTGTAGTTCAAGTCGTTCCTGGTCACATGTTCAGGCAAATATTACCTTGCCTGTATATGTCATAGCGCAGGTCTACCAGGTCCCAAAGCCGGTTGCAGTCGCGCCCTCTGCCGTTAGTGTAATGAATACAAGTAATTGTAAACTATAGTCATCTGCTGCTTGGTCCCATTCTCTCACCACATGTTCATTCATGTGGATAACTAATCTGTTTCTCACCTCTGACATCTGTCTGCTCTGTTAAAATGTTTTATTCCTGTTAACGTTCCATTTTTATTCCAGTGTACCAGTATTCAAAAGACTTTTTTCTCATACTCTCCAAAAGTATCTTCACATTACAATGACTTATTTTAGAATTATGAAGCGCGGCTGGAGTTGTGGTTAGCATTACTGCCTCACAGCCACAGGGAAGTTTGTATGTTCTCCCAGTGATTCTGTGGGTTTCCACCTGGTCCTCTGTTTTGTTTTCTCCACATTCCACAAGCATACTGGTAGATGAATTTGATGACCAGTAGCACTAGGGGGTATATTCAATTGAAGTCGAAACTGGCGTCTTGTCGGAAAGAGTGCAGTTTCCGATTGATTTAGGTCAGAAGTGGTTCTGACCTATTCAATAGGGGCTGTTTTTTCCCGACTTGTCGGAAAACACGTGGATCGGCGGAATTGCCGTGGATCCACGTGCTTATGTCTGGAACGCGACCAAATCCAACAGGTTTTGGCCCCTTTTCCGACAATTTCAAGTCAGATTAAGGAGATGAGACTGGGAGTGAGGTCATGTTTTGAGGGGTGTGGGGACGAGACGGCGGGCGGGTGCGGAGGACTGGAGAGGAGATGGAATGGATGAGGGTTAGGAGAAGCTGAGAGGAGACGGGTGACTGAGCCGGGACCTCGTTTGCTGGAGCCAGGTGCCGCGAGGTCTGCCGGCGACGCCCCATCCTGCTGCATGTTCCCTGCTCTCCCCGCCGCGATGACCTACTAGCGGGACGGAGCAGGAGGGCGTCTGGTTAGTGTCATTCCGACTTTAAAAACTGTTGGAAGGACAAATCTGACAGGAATTGAATAGTGCTTTGTCGGATCCTTTCCAACAATGCATGTCAGAAAGGATCCGACTTCAATTGAATATACCCCTAGGTGTGTTTGTATGTTGTATCATACTTGCCTACTCTCCCGGACGGCACAAGAGACTTGCGATTTTGTTTGGGTCATCTCCCAGAAGAATGGGCAGGATAGGGAAATAACACTGGGAATTGTGGGTTTGTATAGAGGACACAGGGCTAAAATGATGCGTCATTTTATTGGTCATTTTAGTATCGCCTTTACCCTACAGACTCGACATTTTGCCACAACAGAAGTGAGGCCAACTGATACAAAGAGCCCAGCACTAAAAATGGACAGCTGACACTAAAAATGGGCAAATATTGGTTGTGTGTTTGGGATTTTAGACTATAATCTCCAAAGGAGCAGGGACTAAAATGGACTACATGAATTCTTTGTACAACGCTGCTTAAATGAGTAGCACACACAAACAATGCCAATGGGTTGGATGTTATCCCGGCGGTTGAGATACCGGTGGTCACATGACTGACAGCGCCATCCTGACACTGATAATCCCGACACTGAACAGGATAAGTATTCTACCCCTCCCCCGTACCCTATCCTAACCCTTCGAGTAGTGTTTGCTACTGCTAACCCTCGGAAGGGTGGCAGCTATGGCTAACCACCTCCCCTAGTGCCTAACCCTAACCCATACCCCAAAACTCAATTTAAGGATGGCAGCTGTCGTTTTTCCAGAGCTGGTCTCCTGAGAAGTGTCGGCATTTCAGCATTGGTCACTTGACCACCGGCATCCTGACCGCATCCCATAATAATATCTCTAATTTTGCTGTTTAGAAAACTTTATGCTTACTGAAAGCAGCCATTTTGCTAAACCTCTGTTATCTAGAGCACAGGTTCTCAAACTCGGTCCTCAGGAACCCACACCGTTTGTTTTCCAGGTCTCCTCACAGAATCACTAGTGAAATAATTGGCTTCACCTGTGGATCTTTTCAAATGTGTCAGTGAGTATTGACTACACCTGTTCACCTACTGGGTGACCTGGAAAACAAGAGGTGTTTGGGGTCCTGAGGACCAAGTTTGAGAACCACATGGTCATGGTCCTTTTATTGCCCCAGCATTGTCCCAGCATTATTTAGCAGTGCCTTTGACAACATATAGAATACTATTTGATCTATAACTATGAACCACACGATTTAGGCAGTGAGTCACATGCTTTATTTCTTTATTTTAATCAGCAAAGGCCTGACGAAGGTGACGTGAGATGTGTAACAGTGCTGGTTGTGGGCGCTGGGAGTCGAGGAATGGGCTACACTTATTTTGCCACAAATTTTCCCAAAGCGATGAAGGTAAGGAGTTTTTTTTTTTTTTTTTTTTATTGTAAACCTTTTTTTTTTCTTCATGTTATCCATATACAAGGCATTGGGCATTGACTGATTTTATATACAGTACATAGGCCTCCAACTCTGAATTTCTTATCACACAGAAAACATGTACATTACGTTGGTCCATTTTGTGAAATGTAAGCCTTTTTTCATTGATCGTGCATCTTTCATATAAACACATGCTTCACAATTTGTAAGTAAAGCAGGTCAGTGGGGTTCTGGTCCAAAATTCAGGCACTTGTGAGGTAAGATATATATATATATATATATATATATATATATCTAAATGCTGGTCTATTAAAATACTGTCACAGTCCTTTATAAAGCACTTCAAACCAATTTCTCCTTTGTAGCAATATAGAAGTAATCATTAACCCCTTCATTTCCAGTGCAGGACAGAGAGGAGGGGCCCGTATGAAGACTACACATGGATCCCCTCCTCTCTGAGTTTGATCAGGGTAGTTTTCTATTTGGTAAAGGTAAGTTGATGCATCAGAACCAAGTTACCCCAATCTGGAGTACCGTATTCCAATAAGAGTCCCTCACCCTCTTCCTTCTCCCTCCATCTGAAGGCAGAATGGTACCCACTTACCTGTTTTGGTTTGTAAGGCGTCACAGTGCTCCACAGGGCTCGGTAGCATGGAACCCAGCACAGATAAAACAGGGACATGTAAGGAAGCCAAATTCAAATGTGAAAACCTAGAGGCCCTGCTCACTTAACCTTACAATCTTTTTGGGAAGAGGATAGAACTGATTTATCTGAGTAATCAACAGGTTATACACTTTACACCACAGTAGTGCCCCTTATATACATTACACCACAGTAGAGCCCCTAATACACATTACGCCACAGTAAAGACCCTTATATACATTACGCCACAGTAGAACCCCTAATACATATTACGCCACAGTAGAGCTGCTTATACACATTACGCCACAGTAGAGCCCCTTATACACTTTACACCACAGTAGTGCCCCTTATGTACATTACACCACAGTAGAGCCCCTAATACACATTACGTCACAGTAAAGACCCTTATATACATTACGCCACAGTAGAACCCCTAATACATATTACGCAACAGTAGAGCTGCTTATACACATTCTGCCACAGTAGAGCCGCTCTTCCTCATTATCGTATAGTAGGGGTGCGCCTGGCAGAGAAGGAGCCAGGTGCACCACTACTATTATACATTGCAGCAGGCTGTACACAGTAACTGGTGGTGCATACCAACTGTACAGGGAAAGTGAGGGCACATGAGCACCCCATATATGCCTCTCAGAAGGTGATTTTGCTTGAGAGGGTACCCAGGACAGAGTAGGAGAACTGTGCCAGTACAGAATTCTGAGGACCAAAATCCAAAAGGGTTGCTGCAGCAGCCGGAGCTTCAGGAAAGCACGCACCCCAGGATGCATGCTCAAGTTCAGAAGAGAGGAGAAAACCCCGCAGTCACCTGGGGCACTGCAGCAGATCTTCCAGTCAGGCAGCCGCTGATGGAATGGGCCGACTGGAAGAGATGTCATGGCGTCTCTCCCAGAAGATGCTGTGGGAGATAGGTAGAGCCAGGAGGGGGCTTATTAGCGAGTTGGGCAGCTGCAGTACTACCCGTTGTAATGTACAGTATCTAGCGGTGCTGTGTCCGGCCAAGAAGGAGCAAGGCTCATCGCCACTACACCAGTTACAGTGGACAGCGCTGCAGCTGGCAGCAGAGGGTGAATACGATTGCGGGTGCGGCCACCCGCCACTTCTCTGACCACAGGGCATATGTGCTGTGTGCCAAGCACTGTCAGCACCACCCTATTTATGGACCTGCTGGTACCTGGCAGAGGGGATAGAAGGGAACAACATACCAGTTGAAAGTC
Source organism: Pseudophryne corroboree (assembly GCF_028390025.1). NCBI lineage: Eukaryota > Metazoa > Chordata > Amphibia > Anura > Myobatrachidae > Pseudophryne > Pseudophryne corroboree. The sequence continues at coordinate 325,064,391 of NC_086453.1, read as the reverse complement.
CCTTTGATAAGATGCCTGTGATTAATAAGCCACCAATATTGTTGGCAACAGTGCATTCATTATTTTTTTTTTTTCCTTTTTATTTTGTTATATATAATTCCAAAATAAATTTTTTAAACAGTGGGCATGATGCAGAGTTGAAGATGTAAGCCACAAATGCTTCCATGGGTTGTGCACAAAAATAAATGAGTGTTTGCTTGTACTCCTCTTTGTAGTCTGTCTGCTCTTGTTTTTTGCACCCTTGGTAAAAGTTAGGAGCTGATTGGTTTGGTACTTCATCCACTTTATTGCCAAGCTGTGATAAATATCACCCTAAATATCTAAGGATTAACAAAGTGGAATGAGTATTCTGAGGTCGTCTATGGAAAGCTTAGGCTTGCTGTGGCCAAGTTCCAATGTGTTGCAACATGTGAGTGGGAGGTTGCTTACAGGAGACTGTCAAAGTACTACCCCCGCCCATCCCAAGATCACTGGGTGTTGTTACCTTAAATAGAGAGCTGATTCTCGGTGTGGCTCTTGGTGGTGTAGGACTAGTCACTGGAGCTCTATTGTAGCAAGGAGTGCCTTGTTGGGTGCCTGCGCTAAGCTGACTGCATACAGATACAGCTGCCAGAAAGAGAGGAGATGGCTTTCCTGGGGGTATATCTACGTGTGACCGGCGGTCAGGAGACAGCCGGTCACAATACCTACCCCTACATCCCGATCACTAAGAATCCTGACGGTGTCCACAACACCCAGAGAGTGGGAATAGAACCTGTGGCGAGGGGCTTGTTGCGCTCCCCCCCGCCAGCATACAGCCACCGGGATCCCGCCATCGGTATGGTGACCACCCAACCAATTTCTACTATATGTGTTGGACATTTTTGACCAATATGTGGAAAATCCCTTTTGGGTCTCTGGTTCGTCCTTACTTTACCAAGAAGTTGGTTTGGATGAGTATCAGTGTAGATTAACCAATAGCTGCTCAAACAGAGCATCTCCTCTGTGTTAATATTAGTGCTGTGGCTGCAGTTGGTTGATTTAGAAAGAAAAGTTTGATAGGGAAGGAATTATCTGTTACTTTTCTAACCTACACATTCCCATAGTTCTCCTAAGGCATACAGTACAACAGAGGGGTTAGTTTTAGGCAATAGGGGGTGGGTTAGAGAGAGGCTGTCGGGAAGGAAGGGTTAGGGTTAGGCACTAAGAAGGTAGGGTTAGGCTGTGGGCAGGGTTAGGGTTAGGCACTAAGAATGGGGGTTATGTTTAGGCTACGGGGGAGGGTTAGGGTTAAGCTGCGGGGATGGAAGGGTTAGGTTTATGCACTAGTTGGGGGGGGGTAGGGATAAGCTGAGGGGGGCGAGGTTTAGGCTGAGGGGTAGGGAGGGTTAGGGGGGTACAAGGAGACTGTTGGTATACTTACTGCACCCTTGTTGAGATTCTAAGCATCGGGATGCTGCTGTCAGTCTTCTTACCGCCGGGAAATCCCGACTGCCGGCCTCCCATATGTACCAGAATATGATTGATCGTGAATTGCCTTGAGAATTCTATCAAGGGTGGAGTTGAACGCTATGATATTACGTGGGTATTCGTGATGAACCCTACCAATAACCTAACTGTCCCTATCTGGGAAGGAATGTCCCATATTAAATCCAAATGCCCCATTCTCTCATCACTTTTCCGTTCGAGTTTATCTATTTATATTTAAGTTCCTCCATTGGCTGCTAAGCTTTCAGACAGTACACCATTTAGACTACATCTAACCTGTATATAGCATGTTTTATATCTGTAAGTGGGTGTAATAATACTGTAATATCAACTGACATTACAACTCTGTGTTTTTGTCTATAACTGTATCCTAAATTGCCTTAGAAGTATACCTGATTGGACATTTGGCCGTGTAGTAAGAAAGGGGAATGTCAGTGACTTCTTACAAGGTGTGCACTGCATTTTTCACCGTAATCTCCAAAATCTTCCAACGTGGGTTTCCCTATTCTGCTGATAGAAATAGCACCGACCAGCACCACCAATGTTTAAGGGAAAATACTATGCAAGCTGATTTTTCAGATTTTCATTACTGTTCCACTGACGACCCCTTGTGGAAAGATACCGCTCCTGCCCAGTGTGCTGTCTTTTCTAGATGAGGTCAGTGGAGTGTATTGCAACATATTCGGCTCACTGGTTTAATGTACGCCCATTTGTATTGCACAAATAACCCATTGTAACGCTACTCATCTTATTAAAAATTTTTTTTTAAAGCCACCTCACACAGAATTTGTTCTGCTGTTCCCGTATCCCCCCCCCCATGATATAAAATGTGTTTTGCAGCTTACACATGTGTGCGTGACTATCTTATGTACTCCTCTTTTTAAGGCGTGACACAGTTCTCTTAACTGGTTTCCTTTAAAAGGCTCAAAATATTATATGCAAATAATAATTTCTATAAGTCCTAAGTGCAATGTGTACCATATGGAAGATAACCATGATAAGAGACTAGCGGTGGAATCCTGATCGCCAGTTACACCTATCTGGCAGATGGCAGTTGTTACTACACCTAGAACTGACGTACGTTTCGCACTACACAACTCGCGCTGTTTTCTGGGACTGAAAACCTTAGCTATCCATTTTTTGTTTGTTAAAATAGTGGAAATCGGCACCAGTAACAATTGCACGGTCTATGGCTACGAAATAGAAGGATTTGCTGCATCTCTAGACTTATAGAATGTGAACACGTAAACTTTAACACGATTTTCTACAGACTTTCTCTGTGTTTGCATAAGCCATGCTTTGTAGAAGGTTCCTATAGCTGGACGTGAAATGTGTTGGGTCCCTCTGTAGCATTTAGTCTCTGCTTTCTTCCACGATGACTCCTCATCCACCTACAGTATCTCAATCTTCGGAAGTGTGTTTGTCATTTGTAGATGGACAAATGACTGCAAAGACCCATGCAGCTAATTAGATTCACAAATAAATTCTTATTTGACTGGTTTATTTTGTTATCAAAATGTTCTTGAATACATATTTGTCTCTATGCATTAAGCATGACCATGTGTCGCCATAGGCATTTTCTGTAATATGCCTTACTGTATGTGTATATATATATATATATATATATATACTGTACCTTACTATAGCGCAGATACACCTTCCTTTAATTTAATAAAATCCTTTTTATACAGTATTTTTTATATAGAGCAAGGAAAAATACTTAAAAATGTAAATCTCCTTTAGTCAATAAATCTCTAGATTATTAATATCCATTGTAGTTTTTTTAAGACTGATACATATGTACATAAAACACGATTATTTGTAAATATACAATTGTCAAATATCTAAAAAAAATTAAAATGTAAAATACAATAAATGAGCGTTTTGTGTAGTCAAAGTAGGTAATTTTTATTGCAGCAAAAAGTGTACATAAGTCATCCAAATATATTTGAAAGCATACAGAATATACAGTAAAAATGAACATACTCTGTTTTCAGCCGTATGTGATGAAATAACAGCAATTATTGTGGAGGTCTTCAGTGGACTGGCAGAAAATATGTGGCTGTGTGTATATATGTATGTATATGTGTGTGTGTGTGTGTGTGTGTGTGTGTGTGTGTATATGTATGTATATATATATATATATATATATATATATATATATATATAATATGCATTAGATTATCAGTCTCATCTGCCATTTGTGACCGTTTCTAAATGTGCATTAGCTTCTATACAGTATGTATGAGCTCTCTGTAGTCACAACATGCCTGGAGGAGCTTTATAAATAATGATGTTTGGAAGCAATTACAATAAATAATAATCTAATAATGTTTAGGCAGTCTATTTTTATTCGCTACATTTTCCAGCTTGTCACGCCTGTAACATTGATTATGGTGTTTACGCAGAAATTTTCTTTTTGTATTGTGAATGCTCAGACTACATAAAGATTTTAATGGTCTATAAATTCAGAAACCACATTGACCATATTTACTGTATGTTTTAGTCCCGTATGAAACCGAAAATGTCTTTAAATTATTGTACTTTGTAGATTTAAAAAAAAAAAAATCTATTATTTTTTTTATTACCGACTTTTTTATTTTTTTTTGTGTGTGTGTTTCCCCCCCCCCCCCTGCACTTTTACCTTATTGCACAAGTTGGAAGCTACTGTTTATGCTACAATGTCCTTAATCTGCATGTATAATTCATTAACTGATGGCACGAGTACAGTGGTCTAAATCAAGTGTCTGAAGCTATTGAATAACATCATTCCAAAAATGGTATCTTCCACTAGCGTGAAATAATAGGAAAGAAAATGTTGCTAGATCGTTAGGCTATCAGCGTCCTCGCCATAGAATAATTTTCATAATGTGACAAATCTGCTCTCCTAAGTGGATACTTTGCTACTAAAGCTATTATTTCAAAATGAATGAAAAAAAAAATAAAAAATAAATATATATATATATATATATATATATATATATATATATATTTTAATAAAACAGTAATCTGTGATGCACATTGAAATGAATGATTCGGTGACGGAATAAATTTAATTTGATTTCATTTTATGAGTGGATTCAACTATGAACAAAAATAATTTCAAGATAATTTTTTTTTTTTCAAAAAATGCACTTAATAAATGTAAATACATATAAAGTGCCGACACCAGATATTAAAAAGGGATAAAGATCTTTACACTATATAAAATATATTCGAAGAAAAAAGAAAATCACCTTCAAAACATGAGCCCCAATATCATCCTATCAAGTCCTTGTTAGATAAAGCATCAGAACGGATCCCTTTGTATTTCTTCCACAAAATCTCTTTCGTCTTTGCTTTTCCGTTAAAATAATCCCCATCACCATCAGCCAGAAATCAGCCATGGCATTTATGGTTCCAGTGACGCGCTGCATCCCGTCACCTCCGTGTCATTTCACCATGTGCCCTTAAATTTTTTTCTCCAATTCTATGCAGAGCTGGCTTAAATACGTGTCCCACTGCCTGAGCTGTAATGGATCCTGGAGCTCCTGCCATGTCCTCAGCAAGTGGGAGGGGGGAATCTGCTCTCTGAGTTGCTGTTTAACCATTTGCAAGAAAGAGGAGAAAAAAAAATATATGATGCAATTTCCTTATTTATTTTCTGGGAAAAACCCCAAAACAGGGTGGGGATGGGACTGGGAGGCACAATAGGGCTCTGTGTTGATTTAAACACCCTCTTCCTGGTTCACTTTTGGAAGAAAAAGACGAAGATTACAGAACTATTAGGAGATAAGCTCAAGAACAGCAACCAAGGCTAGTCTATCTGACTGCAGACAATCCTGACTCCCCAGGCTTTTTGTCTTGGCACAAAAGAAACCATGCGTATTTCTGGAAGTGAGGGGAAAACGCACTGCCCAGTGACTGCATCAATCATTACAGATTTATATAGACTATAAATATCAGACAATAGACCTAAGCTGCTGTTACTTATGGAGAGTTGACAGTAAATCTAATTTTATTTTTAGGGTGTAGCCACGGCTGCTTTGTTTTTAGTTTGTGTGTTTCCTATAAATAACAGAAGAACATTCTTTCCGCTTTACGAGCATTTCAGCTGGCCGAAAAATGCACAAGAGCTCCCTCATCCGGCTTCTGCAGCTACTAAATGTTTGTATATTTTCAACAGCTAGCAAATATGACCTTTAATAAATGTGGCTCGGCAAGAAGGAATTGTGGCTATGGATGGTTGTTTATGTCGTTGGTGCCGCCTAGGAATGGGGAGTGTTTATGCAGTGGGGAGACGCCTCTGCAGGTATCAAATAGGAACTGTAATCTTAAAGCAGCTTCATCAGATAAAAAAAAATAAATGTCCTGTTAATTCCAAGTGCAGCTCTTTATCTTCCTATAAGGTGGCTCAACAGAAAAACACGGACCTAGTTGGGGGACATCACTGTGTGCTGTACAACATCAGTCTCTAATACTTCTCATCGACCTCTCACTGACATACTGGGGCATCAATTTGATTTGCTGAATCAGTATTCACGAGCATGGTGCCCATCTATTTTCTATGAATCGGCGACATTACTACTTTAATGAATAAATAGACTGTATAATTAGCTTCTCTGCCTTTTGGCTAAGATCAAGTGTAGTACCTGCTCGAGGGAAACACTTGGTGGAGTACCTGTTCTTACACTAGGAGCGTGAGAGGTTCCTAGTGTGGAATGGAGAAACGCCTTGTGGAGTACCATGGCAATGCCTCTGGTCGAGAGTGGAGAAAAACTGGGCTTAGTATCCGCTACCTTCTTAGGGGTTGAAATAGGACCCCTTACGTGGAGCGGGAACGGCCTGGTCTAGTATCTACTCTCGTACTGGGGGTTGACCCTGGCACAGAGTGGGTATGAAGCTTGGTCTGGCTGAGAGGCCGGGAGCAGCTAGAAGCTTGAGGTGATTCGTGCCCCTGGAACTGGAAGGGACAGGGGTGCCGGAAATGCACGAAGGCACTTAACACTTCAACCCTTCCTGTCTGCACCCACTTTCCTTTGCCCTGGCCTTCTGGCTAGGGCAAGGATACTCTTTCATACCCCCCACCCCCCGGCCTTCTGGCTGGGGCTTATTTATTTCTTTATACACGCACGTGTTTTGCACTTGTGCACAACACCAGCACTTATTTATGTTTTGTAGTGTGTAATGTCACGTTTTTTTTGTTCGGGGTTTAGGTGAGACCCTTATGGGCCACCCTCTCCCCTAGTTGCCGAGGCCCTCTCCTTTTGGGGAGGGCCAGAGGCTGTTTTTGATCCCCAGGGGGAAGCTTCGGCCAACCTTGGGGATACACGAGGGTCCCTCTGCGCTTCGGCAAGGGGGGACCCACAGTCCCTTTTTCCCCTCAGTAGGCCTTTTGGCTCTGAGGGGTAGGGGAGTAACGGGGCCCAGTAGCGGATCTTGCCACGGGCAAGCAGGACTTTTGCCCGGGGCGCCGCCTTCCGGAGGGCGCCGGCGCCTTCCGGAGGGCGCTGCACCATGGCAAGATCCGCTGCTGCTGTGGTGCCGCGGCCCGCTGTCCGCTGTGAAGGGAAACTAGACGCTACGCGTCTAGTTTCCCTTCCTGGAGAGGATCTTCACTGTAATGATGTGCGGTGCGCGTTGACATCATCGTGCACCGCACAGCAAAGGTCCTCTCCACGAAGGTAACTAGACGCTTAGCGTCTAGTTTACCTTCGTGGAGAGGACCTTTGCTGTGCGGTGTGCGATGATGTCATTGCGCACCGCACATCCTACAACAGTACAGGGGGCGTAACTGACCACGCCCCCTGTATGAAGCCACGCCCCATAATGCCGCCCGGGGCGCCAGAAGCCCCGGAACCGGCCCTGACGGGGCCCTTCTCCTTTCGGAGAGGGTCCAAGAACCTACGCCCCCAGCACGTTTGGTCACAGACACTGGGTGATGAAGCACCTCACCTCGGGCTTCAAGTAAAAAAAAAAAAAAAAATAGACTGTATAATTAGCGCTAGATCCGACCACTCAACTGTTCCAGGAAAAAGGACCCTTATCCCAGTTTGGAGGGATGTCCTGGCAAGTTAAAAAAAAAAAAAAAAAAAAAGCTGTGCTTACCAGACGCAGGTGTGTGTGGCTTTAAGGGGCATTTTTAGAAGAGGGACGGGGCCTGGTAGTGGCCTTCTAAAGCACCCATCACACCACTAGTATGACATAGCCAAGCCAACTTTTAGCAATTGGTGGCAGCATCTGCTTCCTGAACCACGCACCTCAAGTGTTGGGAGTTATCAAGGGTTTTAACAAAGTCCAGGAGGGAAACATTCTCCAAATGAAGAGAATCAATAGGATACGAGGACATGCACTGAGACTAGAGGGGAAGGGGGGGGGGGGGGTTTCAGGGGAAATTTGAGGAAAAATTACACAGAAAGGGTAGTGGACAAGTGGAATAGGCTCCCATCAGAGGTGGTAGCGGCTAAGACAGTAGAGCAATTTAAACATGCATAGGATAGACATAAGGATGTTCTTACAAAGAACTAAGGATCAAATAAGTTTTGAGATAAAAATATGGTTAAAAAAAGGGGCAGACTAGATGGGCCAAGTGGTTCTTATCTGCCGTCACATTCTATGTTTCTATGTTGTGTAGATGGCAGCTGGACTCTGTTCTGCTTTTAATATATTACATATCCTATGACTAATGCGGCCCATACATCTAATGGGCGAATCCCTGATTCCTATTGCCTATTGCCGCCCCTACAGCATGTTAAAAATCCCCCAACTCGCTGATTCTATTAATTTGGGGTCGGAATTTGTGAATCGAGATTATTCAACGAGTTTGATTTTGCCGATCATCCGTCCCAGTCATCATGACACTGGGACGGGTCAGAATGGGTAATTGCACCAATTGATTGCTGATGTATGGGCCCCTTGATCCTAAACCGAATTGTCAGCTGTCGCTAATTTTCAAGGACATTCTAGATTTTAAAGCATTTATTGCTTCAGAAAACTCTGACTGGAAAGTTCCTATTTTTCATTATTTACAAGAAGCACGTTACAATTCCTCCTTTTTTCTTTTTTTTTCAATTCAGTGAACTTGTCAGGGTGGGACTTTTAGTGCTCCAAGTCCGGCTGAGATAGTATCGTGCATGACGAGCTCCGGTGCATCAGCTCAGCAGCCAAGTGTTCTGGAAACTCTTCTGAAATGTGGGTAACTTCAATAGAAGTCTCAGCTAGTACTCTGTAAGCATGCAGAAGATGAAAAGGAGAAGTGATAAAGTTCCTTTGGTTAAACGGACATGTTTTTCATTGTGATTTACAGTTTACCCATGATACCTGTATGTAAATTAGGCTGTGGACTTCTGTAGCAGCTGTTACAAATGGAGGTGCTTTGAAACCAGCATTGCATGCGGTCACATTGTCACTTCAGCTTATATGTTTGATAATTATGAGCCTGATTTGTGTAGCACATCACAATATGCTTTGGGTTTGCACAAATGTGCCTTTAAGGTGAATGCCACACCGCACCTCAAGGGGTACGCCTACCCACGGGAGATGTCTCTGCCGATTTGTCTTCCCAACGTAGGGGTGAATGTAGCAACTGACGGAGTGTTTATTATGTGTTTTCTCATTGTACGTGCTTTCATTGTACACCTTTCAGCCACATCTACACTTATGACTGAAGAAGTATAAATGAGCTGACACGGAGCGTAGGGCAAAGTTCAGTGAGGGTGTGTCACCTGATCTGCGGGCTGTGAGGAGGCAGACATGAGCGTTTGTGCTTTCAGGTGTCTTTTGCACCTAGTATAGGGCTGGTACAAGGGCATCCTGAGGACACGTGTCAAACAAAGTGCATGGATGGGGGCAAACCGAAAATATACGTACAATTCCGTATGTGGTTGAATATGCGCATTATTGCCCCGCATGCAGTGTGGTAGCGCATGTACCTGATTTTCCATCCATTGCTACATCAGGCCCCCTGTGTGGTTTACGTTTGTGGGTAGCGGAGATGACTCTAAAGTGGTGCAATGTCTAAAGGGCCCCATACACTACATCGATATGTCTAGAGGCTGAGGTTGGATGCGATTTCCCTTGAACTCTCCCAGGAGCTCCCCGGGAGTGGTTCCATATGATTCCATACGATTTGGTACATTTTGCATGCGATATATCGTATGCGATCCCAGCCATGCCTGCGGGAACCGACATATCACGAGTGCAGCACTAACGATCTAGGGGAGCCGATCCGACCCTCACGGGGCAGTGCATCGGATCGGATACACTGCCAAAATGCCCAATTTCACCCAATATATCGTCCCGAATGCCTGAATTGGGCTGAATTTGGGCATAATCGTTCTAGTGTATGGAGCCCTTAAGCGTAAACTTGTGCTTTTCTCATCATGGCGACATTTCAGATGTTGAAATTGTGCACCTGTCGACAGTTAGAGGTTGTCGACCTGGTGCCTGACTTCAGTCTGAACCATGTCAACATTGTGGGGTTGACATGAATGTCGATATGGTTAAGATGAAGGTCTGAGGTCTAAGTTATTGGGGGGGGGGGGGAGGTTTTGTTAGTTTTTATTGTTAGGAAAGTGCAATTAGAAATACATCTTCATCAGAGGGTGACTGGAAAGTAAAATGATCATCCAAGTAAAATAATTGGATGAGACCTGATCTCTGCCAGACTATGGGTGGGATTCAATTCTTTTAACCCCTTTCCACACCCATTCTGTTTCTGCCCTCAGGGATGTTGTATCATTATTTCAGCTCGCTACCCCCGGAGTAGTGAGGCACCCAACCCTTTACACAGGCAACCTGATTACTATGGGCGCTATATGCGCGATAACAGAGATCATTTTAGAATGGAAATTGGGCGTGATATATCATTTGAATCTCACCCTATGTGTCCAAAACTGAAGTGTTCTTGCTACAAAAAAATTGCGTGTGACTTTCTGCGCAGAGTGTCACTCCCCCATAGTGATGTGCTTACTTCATAGTTCATATGTAGTACTAAAAGCTCCCTCCCCCCTCCCATTCTGCTGTGCCTGATCCATACTTGACATGGAAAGCCCCCTCCCTCCATGCTGTTGTGTCTGCTCAATACATACCAAAAAAAGACTTCCAAGACCCTCCCAACCATCCCCCACACACACACAGTGGTGGCACCAGGGGCATGGACTAGTGGTAAGGAGCATGACTTGTGGAAAGTCCCCTGCTGACATCACTATGGGGGCATGGCCTCGTGGGAAGCCCCCAATTACCTCACCCCAGTTTCTGAAGGTACTGGGCTACCCTCTGGAGACTAGACTTCTCAATGACAGGAGCCAGGTGCTGCAGTGTGACATTATGGTTAATTTGCTTCTGCCAAAAAATGGACCCGTGTGTCTGTGTGGTATAACTCTCCCATGGGGCAGGTGCGACAGACCCCCACTCTAGAATCCTTCAGAGACTCAAGACTTCCTGTTTACTCACACATTTCACGAATGTCCCTGTTTACATATAAAAATAAATAAACATTGAGATTGAATATATAGGTGGGGTACCGTGGAGCGGTATGCAGGCCTCCGTGCATTGGCCAATTCACTAACTAAACCCCCATCGTTTATTCATTTATCCATAGATGTTGAGAGGATAATT